>NW_027507903.1:86484225-87084225 GCF_037356315.1 Lithobates pipiens | reverse complement strand
CCCTCCATTCATCTCTATGGAACTGCAGATGTCAGCGGTGACATGTGCGCTGACATCCGCCGATATTCAGTCTGATCCTGTCCGTGAAATCCAAACGGATAGTGACCTATTTTCCATCTGTCTGGTGGATTGAATTGGATGAAATTGGATGAAAATGGACAGATGGGACAATTTTACCTGATCTCCCCACAGAGGAGACAGTGGGGCGAGACAGACCTTTCATCTGCCTGCTCAGCAGGGATCAGTGGATCGATCTCCCACTGAGCAAAGCAGAGTCTGTCAGGTGGACAGCCGCATGTGAAAGAACCCTTCGAGACATTCCTCTTTCTACTCTGACCTGCAAGTTGGTATTCCTTGTACCATCATCTCTGTGAGATAAGTGTCTGCACTTGTGACCTTAGTTTAAGGTGATCAAATTTTTAAAATGAAATCCGGGGACATATTATTTTTTTACTAGAAATGGCAGCAATCAGTGACTCATAGCCGGACTGCGATATTGCAGTGGACAAATCGGACACTAATGTTTTTCCCATCTGAATAAACTCCGAAGGTTTTTCCGATGGAGTTCCGCTGAAACTGTCTTGCCTACACACAATCACACCAAAATGCGATGGTCTAGAATGCAGTGACGTACAACACGTATGACGGGACTAGAAAAAGGAAGTTCAATAGCCAGTAGCCAATAGCCTCTGTCTCGTACTTGCTTCAGAGCATGCTTAGTTCTTGGTCCGTCCGAACAGCATACAGTCAAGTTTTCCCGATAGGAATTTGTTCTGTCGGAAAACACACATGATCGGAATATCCGATGAAAATATTCCATCAGACTTTTTCTGTCGGACATTCCGCTCGTGTGTACGTGGCATTAGTGACACTTTTGACACTTTGTGGGAACCAGTGACACTTATACAGAGATCAGTGCTAAAAATATGTACCGTCACTGTACTAATGACACTGGCTTGGAAGGGGATAACATCTAGGGTAATCAATGGGTTAAATGTGTGCCTAACAAGTGTTTTCTCACTTGGGGGAGGTGATTTTACTAAGGGAAGACATAGATCCCTGTACCTGCTTTGCAGGAACACAGGATCAATGTCTTCCACACTGACAGACTGGTGAACTGCCTTGTTTACATAGGCAGATCACTAGGCGAATCCGCCGGATCCGCTGATTGGCTCTGATACCCAGAAATGCAGGATCACGTATATAAGTGATCCTGTGCAGCGCGAACCCCCTGTAGCAGTAAATCAGCTATCAGGCAATTGGCAACTGGTTAAAGCGGGAGTCCACCGGGACTCCGCGTTTTTTTTTTTTTTTAAAAGCCAGCAGCTACAAATACTGCAGCTGCTGACTTTTAAATAGTGACACTTACCTGTCCAGCGCGCCCGCGATGTCGGCACCCGAAGCCGATCGCTCGCTCGTGCCGCCGCCATCTTGGGTATGGGAATCAGGAAATGGAGCCTTTCGGCTTCATTTCCCGGCTCCCTACTGCGCATGCGCGAGCCGCGTGGCGCAATCCGGACGGTCCCCGCTGGCTCTGGGAGCTGTGTGTTTCCCAGCAGGCAGCGGGGCACTTGCTGAAGGGGGCGGGCGCTTGCGGAAAGGGGCGTAACGTACGCCCCTTTCCGCAGAGAGCTAGCCCGGAAGTGGGTGCAGTTACCTGGATTATCCAGGTAACTGCACCCCCCTCCCCCCTGAAAGGTGCCGATTGTGGCGCCGAGGGGGGGGGGGATTCCGATGAGCGGAGGTCCATTTTAGGGTGGACCTCCGCTTTAAGATCATCAGCATCATGATAACTCCCAGGCAGCAGGCACGCTATCATGGCTCTGGCTGGCTCTGTCACAGTGTGTCACATAACATGGCTGCTGGGTGCTAATTTTGTTAACTCCTGACCAATAAGTGCTGCTGCCTGTGAGTTCTGATACCATCCATTATGCCAGAGAGACAGACACAGTGCAATGTAGTCTATTCAGACACCCCCAAAGCACACCTGTGTTGAAGCCTTGAAGGCACTGGCAGCCCCATGATTGGATCTGCTTCCCCTCTATTCCTGCTGCTGGACATTGTCAGCTGAGCTCAGCTGCCTCTCTCTACCCAGTGCCGCCTCCACCTGCCTCACAGCCTCTCAGTTCTCACTCTCCGGGCCCCGGCTGCTACTGGGTGGGGAGCAGAGGAAAATGACTCTGCCGGGGAAGGCAAGGAGATAGGCAGGCAGGCGGCTGGCTGGGATTTGAGCCAAGGCAGAATAACATGTGAGCGGAGCCGAATGAGCGTGTGCCGAAAACTGAAGAAATAGTCCATCCACTCTGACCAGCACATCATCATCAGAAAGGGACACAGATAATGGAAAAAATACACCCCCCTAAGCTAGTAGGAGTGGGGGGTGTAATTCAGAATTTGTTTTTTTTTTATTCTGCACTATCTTTGAAAATTGCCCTAGCTCCTGTTGAAGTCAAATCCAGGGACAAATCGGGGACAGACTTGGTCCGAGAACAGAGTCCTCAATCCGGGGACTCTCCCCTGAAACCGGGGACATCTGGTCACCCTACATTAGTTTGCAAGGAGCTCTTTCTGGTTTTGCATAGGTGTTGAAGCCTAGGGCTTACTTCTTGCCTAATGTAGTACCCAGTTTGCATTGCCATCCCTCCTTGCATGTGCTTGACCCATGGCAGGAACAGCCTTACAAGGAAAAACAAATAAAGTTGACATTTGTAAATATTAAAATGTGTAAAAAATGTATTTCTTGTAAATGTATACCTGCCACAAACAGAACACAACCTTCAGTCTATTACAGAATGTCACAATCCAGACTTCTGACCTCTAGCCTTTGGCCATTTGCCAGTTGAATGAAGTCTTGAGTAATGCTGGGCCAGCCTAAGGTTTCCAGCAAGTTTCTACCCTTATCTTTTTGCTGCTGGCGATCCTTCCCATTGTGAGATAAAAGGACGGGCAGCCTATCGCTAATAGATTTACCCCTTGCAGCTATGCCTCCAGTGCCCTTTTGAAAAAAAAAAAAATACTATATTATGAAGCCTGCCCCAGTTCCTCCTCGTATTCCAATATAGTCAGTAATCATGTGATTCAGGAGCACCTGTAAATGCAGGCCTGGCTGCTGTGGTTACAAACAGTTCTTTCAGGCATCAGAGGCAGATTGCTTATCAAAGTGGATCCTGCCACCATCAAGAAATACGGCAAAAGAGGTTCATACACGGGCAGGGTGCCGCCACGCCTCCGCCGCCTACTTTCACTTTCACCTGCCCCCCCCCAAGTCCCCTGTCCCCCCCCCCCCCAATGCTAGCTGTGGCTATGCAGAGCATTTTTTAAGTATTCTGCGCACAGTATCGGCTGATCCAATTTAATGGGAGAATTGAGTGATTTTTTTTTTTTATCTTTATTTAAGGAATGCGGATTATACAGAAATGCAATGGATCAGACATGTCTATCAGCTTTGTCCATAAGTAGACTTAAACAATAGTACATCAATTGAATCGGTGTACAATACAGGGGTATCCATCAATGTTAAATTACATCGTAGTAGTTCAAAAGAATAATGGTATTCATAGGACTCTGTAAGAGGAGTAATTTTACATTTCAACCAGGACAGTATAGGAGATTTTCTATCCGGCACAAAGCTTAGCTTTAAAGGACCTGTGTACACCATTCCGTTAGATCATTAGGGAAGAAGGGTGGCCCCTTTGCGAATAGAATGGGCTTTTCTCCCTTGGTTAGATACTAAGCTTTTATACTTTAACGGACCAATCCAAAACAGCATATTTCTTGACAGTAGTGGCTCTCTCTCCTAGTTTCCCAGGAATGGTGCCAATAAATTCCCACAATCCAAGGGTATTTTTTCATTTTTAGGAAAAAGGACTGGGTGACACCAGTAGTGTCAATGGTGGGAATTCTATGAAACGAAGAAAGGGGAGCAGCGGTAGGCTAGTGGGTGGGGGGGGGAAGTAATTGTGGACTACTGGCAAGGCCAACGACCCAAAGCCCCAAACTATCCTTAAAAATATACCTAAATGTAGGCTTAGTATTCATCTGAGAAACTGAACAGGTCCCAGTGTGTCCAACGGGTATTGTGTTCCTCCTCTCTTTCCCCTAGGGCAGCTGTAAGATGCTCCATCTGCTGAATATCGCAAACCCTGGAAAACCACTGTGCCACTGTGCTACTGTTGGTGGGGATTGTTGCTTCCATGCACTGGGGATACACGCCCTGGCTGCATTCAAGAGGTGCTTCAGTAGGGATTTGCGGTATCGCTTGCTAGATATGGGTGTCAGGTTTAGGAGAATTGCAGCTGAGTTATCCTGGAGGGCCACGTCAGTAAGCTTGTAAATGATCTTTAGAACCTGTCTCCAGAATGGGACCAGAACCGGACATTCCCAGAAGATATGGAGTATTGTGCCCGTCTGTGTACCACATCTCCAGCATAGAGGACTGTGTCCTGGGTAGGGATGAGCTTCCTGTTCGAGTCGAACATACGTTCGACTCGAACATCGGCTGTTCGCCCGTTCGGCGAATTCGGAACGTTATGGACCGTTCGCGCCAAATTCGTGTGGCGCTCACGGCCCACAATACACTGCGATGGCGCAGTGCATTGCTGGCTCATGATTGGCCAAGCATGCACTGTGACCCCGCATGCTTGGCCAATCACAGCGCCGGCAGCGAGGAGAGCCATGATTGGCCACAGGCAGGATGCCTGTGGCCAATCATAGCTCAGGCTGTGTAGTACACGCCCCACACTATATAAGGCCGCCAGCGCGGCGGCCTTGTGTAGTGTGTTGGCATCTGTAGCAGTTAGTGGGTGTTCTGTGTACCTTCAACACAGTATACCCCGATCGTTATCGGCAGATTTTTCGCTCTTGTTCTTCTGTAGTGGTTGTTGTCTGCGTGCCCTGACCGCAGTATACACCGCTATATTCACCTCTATATCTAGCGATATATCTATCTTTTATAATAGAGCTGTCAGTCAGTGTTAGGAGATTGTGCGTGCTGTCTGCGTGCTCTTAACCCAGTATACACCGCTATATCCACCTATATTGCTAACTATCTTGCTCGTTTTAAATAGAGCTTTCAGTCAGTGTTAGGAGATTGTGCGTGCTGTCTGCATGCTCTGAACGCAGTATACACCGCTATATCCACCTACATAGCTAAATATCTTGCTCGTTTTAAATAGAGCTTTCAGTCAGTGTTAGGAGATTGTGCATGCAGTCTGCGTGCTCTGAATGCAGTATACATCGCTATATCCACCTATATATAGCTAAATATCTTGCTCGTTTTAAATAGCGCTTGCAGTCAGCGGTAGGAGATTGTGTGTGCTGTCTGCGTGCTCTGAAAAAGATGGACGGCAAAACAAATTATACAGGGGTGATAACCCTTCCCTATGTTTTCCAAAAAGCTTAAAAATCGTTTTTTTGACTGAAGCTACACTTTAAAAATGTACCAGTTGAAAATTACAAACAGATTCAACTTAACACAACAAACCTACACAGTCCCTGTCTTGTTTGCACCGCCTGTATACTGCTGTTCTGAGTATATAGGGCCTGGGGGCCACACGCATTTCCTTTTTTTAATATGGGTACGGGGTTCCCCTTAATATGCGTACAAGACCCAAAGGGGCTGGTAAAGGGCTGGGAGGGCTACCCATGCCATTTTTCTCAATGATTTTCAACCATATTGCAGGAACCAGATATAAAATTAAAACCGCAAGCAGTTTTAAATGACGTTATTTCCGTTAAATGTCATTTTGTGCAGGGACTGTTCTAAACACTGGAAACACGTGGCACTTCACAGGCATACTACAGACACCCCCCCCCCCCCCAGGCACGATATTTAACTCAAACCCAAACCCTTTTTAGGACAGTATCTTGCATATTAGCCGTTAAAATTAGCACTTTTAATTTCGAACGTTCGAGTCTCATAGACTTCAATGGGGTTCTAACGTTCGTACGAATTTGGGGTCCGTTCAAAAGTTCTGGTGCGAACCGAACCGGGGGGTGTTCGGCTCATTCCTAGTCCTGGGAATATGGACGCTAAAACAGACAGAGTCCTATACCAACACGTCAAGATTTTGTATGTGATTTCTTGGTATTTGCTACACAAGGAGGACTTATGTGCAAAGAAGAGTATTCAAATCTTTTGGTCTTCAGAGAACGTAATGTTGAGATCTATTTCCCACTTCTTTAGGAACGGAGGATCACTTTGAGATGCATGGGTAAGTAAAATATTGTAAGAACAAGAAAGGGATTTACGGTTTGGCCCATCTCCCAGGCACAAGTCCCCAAAAGATGAAGGCTTTCTGCGAAAGCCACTGACTTCCAGGAAGGATCTGAGGAAGTGTGGGAGTGGCAGAATCCTCCATCTACCCAAGGCGGAGGTATTAAAGCTACGATAAATGCCTGAGAGGTCGCTCCAATCAGAGGATCCTACAAAACAGAAGGCTCTGACTAGGCTCTGGTCCAGATGGAGTTGGAAGGATCTGTCAGATATACCCGGTAAGAAGTCTGGATGACCAATTATGGGCGTTAAAGGGGCGGGAAAGCTGGGCGTCTCCGCAACTGTAAAGTATCTGTGCAGTTCCCTTAAGGTGGGTTCAATTAGAGGGTGGGAGAAAGACCGTCCCGAAGGACGTGTTCCACTCCACGGTAGTCCCACAAGGGGAAACAGCACAGCTTCCTGTTCCAGGCTGACCCATAACTTATGGTGTGAATGTTTGCACCAATCTACCACTCTATTCATGTGGACTGCCATATAATATGAGGCCTGGTCAGGGAGGCCAAACCCTCCTCTGAGTTTTGGCCTCTGTAGTAGGGACCTCTTGAGTCGCAAGGGCTTGCCTTGCCATACGTAATCTATGAAGATCGTACGCAGTTTACAAAAGAAGTTCTGTGGAATCCTAATGAGTAATTTTCTTTTACTCCAAAACCACTCCATCTATGGCCAGCCTAAAGCCCCTAACTCACATAATAGGGCCAATTAACCCAGCAGCCTGTTGTTAGACTGTGGGAGAAAACCCATGCAGGCACAGGGAGAACATTCAAACTCAAAACAGATATTGTCATAGCTGGGATTTAAACCGAGGCCCTACTGCTGCCAGTGCTGTGTTTTGGCCTAGGCCGACAAGGCCCAGGCCTAGGGAGGCACTTTGCGGGGGGAGGCAAAAAGGCTGCCCACCACACGAAAAAAGCACTCGCGCCCTTCTCCCGCCTGCAGGGCCACCATCAGGGGAGTACAGCTAAAGAAAGCAGTGGCATCGGGGATGCAGGTGGGGTGACACCAGGAAGCATTGAGCTGCCTCCCCCCCCCCTTGGTAAAGCGGTGAAAGCGCTGCTGCTCCATTTGCCAGAGAACTTGCAGTGGTGCTGTGACAGGGAGAGGTGAGCTGCAGGCTGTCTGGGTATCTCCCCCATGCGCCCCCTCCCCTTTCTCCTGTAAGCCGGAGGGAGAAGAGAGAGCGGCTCTAATTGGGTTTTCGTGACGCTGCCCAGCTTCCTCCCCGCTGTTTCCCTACCCATTGGCCACAGCAGAGGGCCAATCAGAAGCCACTGGGGGAGCATCATGGGAAATGTAGTCCCTCAAGATAGGCGGCCCCAGTGTGTCCACAGACAGCATGCTAGAGTCCCCCAGCATGCATGGGGGGGGGGGGTGAACCTTGATCCTGGCAAAAAGCAGAGGAAATGCGTGTTACAGGAGAAGAGAAAAAGAGATTACTGGCCTGGGGGAAGCCAGACTAAAAGCCACGCTGTACCCACACCACCAGAGAGCCCCCTGTACCCGCACCACTAGAGAGAGAGCCAAGCTGTACCTACACTACCAGAGAGCCACGCTGTACCCGCATCACCAGAAAGGGAGCCATGCTGTACCCGCACCACGAGAGAGAGTCACGCTGTACCCGCACCACCAGAGAGCCACACAGTATCCGAACCATCAGAGAGAGAGCCACGCTGTACCCACACCACCAGAGAGAGAGCCACACTGTACCCACACCACCAGAGAGCCCTGCTATACCCACACCACCAGAGAGGAAGCCACATTGTACCCGCACCACCAGAGAGGGAGCCACGCTGTACCCGCACCACCAGAATTGGAGCCACGCTGTACCTGCACCACCAGAGAGGGAGCCACGCTGTACCTGCACCACCAAAAGGGGAGAAAGACAGAGCCACTGCCAGGGTACAGACGTGCTACACTACTGACTAGAGTCCGATTGGGCAACTCAGAGTGAGCGAATGTCCAGCCAGAGGGATCACTGTTGCGGTTTCACTGGTTCTGATGAAGTCACGTGATTGACGTAACGCGTAGGGAGGGGCAATGAGTCAGACGCAATACCGGAAGTGACGTAAGACTGGCAGAAGACACCAGGAAGTCATTTTCCTTATGAGCTGTTATTGTTTTTCATTAATGTGAGAGTCCAATTTTGTCCAATTTTCCAATGTTCTTCTTTTAAATTACTACACTATTGGAGCCTTTTTTCCCCCTCCCTGTGTTCTTTATTGAGTAGCATACTTTTGCGAAGATAGCTGCCTGGTGTGTAATACAACTGCTGCAGTGATGGATGGCCCCCTGGTGGTCTAATACGTGTGCCCACATTATCAAGCTGTAAGACACAACAGTGGAAGACCCCTTAGTGGTGGATAATAGGACGAGCAGAAGATTTATTTGTACTTGATGTGGTTATAATCAAGGAGTGGAGGTGAGAGTTCTGAGAGTCCATACTTTGATTCCATGCATTGTATTTTTTATCTCATGGGAACGAATTTCAGTGCCTTTGGTGTGATATGAAGAGACTCAGTCATATATGAAATGGGGCATACTTTCCTCAATCTTTCTGATTATTAATCTTTTTATCTCGGCTTTATTTATTAGCACTTGTCATTTTATAACTGCCATACTGTGTTACACACTATTTGTTTGCGCAGGGTCGTCATGGACTTTATCTAGTTCAGCTTTGTACTAATCTGTTTATAGCTCCCCCTCTGACACAAACTTCAGGCTCCCATAGCAGACTTTGTCAGGAGTTATCAGGCTGATAACAGACAAATGGAGCAGGAGACAGCTACTGGACATAGTGCTTTGAAGGGAGATAAGAAAACATTGCAGATATATGTGCCCAGCTGAAATTTCATGAATCAGGTTTACATTCACTTCAAGCGTTGATAATAAAACCTGGAAGCTGATTGGTTTCTATGCAGAGCTGCACCAGATTTTGCACGTGCCAGTTTTAGTACATCTCATAAATCTCCCATATTGTATTTATGCCAAAGGCTGGGTTTACACTATTGTGATGTCAAACATTGTATGTGATTCGTACTGCATTGCTGTGCAGATCACATGCGATGTCTGTGCGATGCAAATTCAGCCATACAGAATGTATGGCTGAATTTGCATTGCATTTGTACTAAAATGGTACAGGACCTTTTTTTTGGTCCGCACTGGAATAAGATCAGATGGGTGTTCACACCTATGCGATCTGATTCCTGCACCATTTCACCTTTTGATCTGTGAACCGATCTGGCGGTATCATTAACTTTGTTCTCAGAGGGCAGTGTAAACTGCCTGTGAGAGACAAGCGATGCAGGAACTCGCAGAGGAATCGCACTGGTTCCCACATTGCATATGTGTGAGCCCAGCCTCAATGGAACAGGGCAATAACGTGTGCAGACATCCCAACCTGCAAAAACTCATTTCAGGGAGGTGGCAAACTCATTTCAGGGAGGTAGGCGTGGCTTAAACTGTGCTACATATTGTGCGTGGCTTAAATGGGGTGTGGTTTTATAGAGTCTGAGATGACTTACATAGTCCAGAATTTAGTAAAGTTAAATAGGGAATGTACAGTGCAGAGTGTATGATGGTAGGTAGTATGTGTAGGAGAGGAGTGCGGAATGTATGTATGTGGGTATAATGTGCATGTGAAGAGTGTGGAGTATACAGTCGTGAGCAGTATGTGCAGGATGGTATCAGGAGGGCAGTGGATGGTGTCAGTAGTTCTTTATTTTTATTATTATTTCTTTACAATTTTATTATTTTAATTATTTTTTACAATTTATTTTTTTGTTTTTCACAATGATTGGGGGTGGGGGTAGTGGATAGTGTCATTAGAGCAGTGTGTCAGTAGTTATTTGTTTTTATTATTTTCTCTATTATTTTTTAAAATGTTGTTGTGCATTATATTCTTTAAATATTTTTTTAAAATATTTTTTTTTCACAGTGCTTCTGGGGAAGGGGTGGGGAGTATGTGGTGGTGATGGTGTCAGTAGGGCAGTGGACTGTGTCAGTAGTTTTTATTTTTACATATTTTTTTTTTTTTTACAATTTTTCTTTTTAAAGTCTTTTTGGGGGGAGGAGGTTGGGCAGTGGGCAGTGTTGGTAGAGCTGGGCTAATTTTTTTATTTACAATTTAATTTTTTAACATTTTTTTAGTCAACCCTGTTGGGGGGGGGGGGCTTTGGTAAGATATCAGGTGTCTAAATAGAACCCTGACATCTCCCCTTTGAGACAGAGAAAGAGGCTGAGGACACAGATTCCTCAGTCCCTTTCTCAGCATTAAAGATGAATGGACAGAAGACAGCGGCTCCTGTACATTCATAAACTGAGTAAACACACAGGTTACTCTGCTCAGTTTTCACAGGATACAGAAGTGATCTCGCTCACTGTGTCCAATTCAGAAAAGGCAAGTTTTGGTAAATGACCAGTCCTTTCCTCCGCTCTCCATCCTGACAGATCTCCACAGTCGGCAGGAGAGGAGAGAAGCCGGATATGGGGGACGATGGAGGGCGGAGGAGTAGTACAGGGAGCCAGAGAAGAACAGAAGGGGTGTAGGACACGGAGGGGAGATGTAGAAGAATGGGGAAGAAGAACAGGGGGGGTAGAAGGACACAGAAGGGGGGCTGGAGGAGGAAGATACAGGGAACAGTCGGGGATGATTGGGGCAGCAGGAGGGACAGCTGTCATCACCAATCTCCCTGTATAGCTTTTTAGCTGCTAGCTGCGGGAGGGAGAGAAGGAGAAGCGCATGTCAGCTATACAGGGAGATTCATGTTCACAGCTATCCCTCCTGCTGCACCGATCATACCCGAACCAGGGGACCGTTCAAGATCAGCCCCGCATCCAGGATATCGGGCAGCACTTGCGGGTGTTCAAGAGGCGCCCCCGAAATGCGGGAGGCTTGAGCACCTCGTGGGAGACTTGGGATGTCTGCGTGTGCTTGTGCAGGGCCTTGTTTACCCACACAAGGTCGCATAGGTGTTCCATACATCCCGTCCCATTAATGTCAACTGTCCCAGTATGATATCTGCATAGCTCCCAACTGTCCCTGATTTCGAGGGACTGTCCCTGATTTGGAGCAAAGTCCCTCATTCCTCCTCATTTTGGTCTGATCTATATAGATGTATATAAAATGCAAGTTTTATCTATCAAAAAGTGTTTTCCAGCGCTAAACCTTTCTTTCAATTTCTAAATTGCTGCATTTGTAAATTCCAAAAGCCAATAGCCAATATAATGATGAAGGCACGTGATTTGCCGTAACGCGTATGGATTGGCTGAGACTGACGTGAATCAGGAAGACAAGTGAGAGGGCACTGAGAATGCCATCCTGTACTGTTTTTACCTTTGCCTGATTTTAATTGCTACAATGTAAGAGACCACCTTTAGATACTTAATAAACTAATGCCCTTTTTGAACTTACTACACTTAGTGGAGGCTTCTTTTTCTCCTTTCCTTCCCTGGCTCATACCGCAGCGATCCAGGCCACCCATGTGGAGGAACAAAGAGAGGAGCAATATCTAAAACCTGATCTATGGTATATGCCAACTGCACAGTACCCTACAGGAGTGCCTGCTTAATTGATGATTTATGTGAGTCATTACAGAGTAATAAGGTGAGAGTCCAGTGAGACCATAACCCAGGAAGATCGTCTATCTGAAACTCGTAATAAACATTTTATGAACTTTGCCATCAACTTATTTTAATTACTTTACTTAATTATTTATATACCATCTACTGTCATTTGGGATATCGTTGCTATTTATTCATTTATATTATTATTTTTACCTTACCACATCCACTAAAGGACACGTTCACCTTGTACACATTAGGTCTTCACTTTATTTATATATTTTTTCTATTTATTTATTTATCAATTTATTGTTTATTTATTTATTGTTCATTTATTTATTTCTCACTATAATCATCTATTTTTCATATTTCATTATTTACTTTTTTTTTTTCTCTTCTAGAATTATATAGTTGGATATTTGTTTACACATTATACACAGAGACAACTGATTGACATTATTCACATTGATCTACATGTAGAGGACCATCACGTTTTATCATCACTTTTTTGCACATTAGCCCTCTATTACTTTTCAATTTCGTTTTCACACATATTTTCCTATGTTCACTGCTTTCTTAAGCCTCATGCAAACAGGCGTTTTAAAAAACGGGTGGTAAAGCTAGTACAGATGGCAGGAAAAAAGCAGAGTTAAAAACACGATTTTTTACACATTTTGCATTAAATTCATGCTGGGACTGTGACGTCATAAGGGTGTCCACGCCCCATTCCTATATAAGTCGCCGTGCACATCACACACTGCATTTCAGCGGAAGAGAGCGTTGTGTCAACATCGGAAGAAGAAAGAAGAGAGAAGAGTGAAGAATTACGGAGGAGACCGGGCTCCTCCACTAGTAAAAGAACTGGAAGAAGATAGCGGAAGAACGGGCAGAAGAGTGGGAGAAGACGCCGGAGACCAGGAGAAGAGGCTGAACAGAGTGGAGAACTCAGAAGAAGACCCCCGGAGCTAATTAATAAATTACTTTAAAAACCTGTAGTGCGTTTTTTTATTGACACTTTTTTCCTCAGGTGAATGGGTAGGGGTACGATGTACCCCATACTCATTCACATAGGGTGAGGGGCGGGGATCTGGGGGCCCCCTTATTAAAGGGGGCTCCCTGATTCCGATAAGCCCCCTGCCCACAGACCCCGACAACCAACGGCCAGGGTTGTCAGGAAGAGGCCCTTGTCCTGATCAACATGGTGACAAGGTGCTTTGGGGTGGGGTCGCTACTTAAAAATCCCCAATTTAAAAAAAATTTTTTACTGGTCCGAAGGGCGCCCCCTTCCCCAAATCACCCACCCCCCATGTTGAGGGCATGTGGCCTGGTACGGCTCGGGCGGGGGGGCTCACTCGTCCCCACCCCCTTTCCTGACCGGCCGGGCTGCGTGCTCGGATAAGGGTCTGGTATGGATGGTGGGGGGGACCCCCACGCCATTTTTATTTCAGTGTGGGGGGACCGAGGGGCCTGGTATCATCTTGGGGGGGGGGAACCTCAGGCAAATTTGTTTTTTAATTTCCGCGGGGTTCCCCTTCAAGATTCTCAGCACACAAGTCGCACTGCAAGTTGGATCATCTTGATCCGACTTCTGGTACGACTTCTATTCAAATCAATGGACTCCCATAGGGAACCAGGAGTAGGAGAATCTATTTTGGGGTGTCATTTTTGGTATGTACATGCTATGTGTTAGAAATATTGTATAAATGGACAACTTTGTGTTAAAAAAAAAATGCATTTTAACCACTTCCCACCCACCGGCCGTCATATGATGTCCTTGACTTTGTGCGGGGATATCTGAATGATGCCTGTAGCTACAGGCATCATTCAGATATCAGCTTTTTCAGCTGGTGATTCCCTACACTATAAGAACAATCATAGTGGCTGTTCCGCTGCTTGATCGTTCTTACAGGAGGCTAGAGGGGATAACCCCCCCCCCCCCCCCCCCCGCAGCCCTCCTGTGCTTCTACCAACTCGCCAATATGATCAAAGCCAGAATCGTTTTTTTTATTTTTATTTCAGGCTTCCCAGCCTAGAGGTGAGATGCGGGGTCTTATTGACCCCATATCTCACTGTTGAGATGTTTACATTCCTTGTAATAGAAATAAAAGTGGTCAAAAAATGTATTTTTGGGGAAAAAATTTTAAACTAAAATAAATAAAGTAAAATGAACAATAAAAAAAAATAATGTTTTTAAAGCGCCCCTGTCCCCATGTGCTTGCATGCAGAAGCGAACGCATACTTAAGTCCAGCCCACATATGAAAACGATGTCCAAACCACACATGTGAGGTATCGCTGCGAACGTTAGAGCAAGAGCAAGAATTTTGGCCCTAGACCTCCTCTGTAACTCAAAACATGAAACCAGTAAAAAAAAAAAATTAAATTCGGGATTTTTAAGTAGCGATGTTTGGCGCCATTCCACGAGCGTGTGCAATTTTGAAGAGTGACATGTTAGGTATCTATTTACTCCACGTAACTTCATCTTTCACATTGTGCAAAAACATTGGGCTAACTTTACTGTTTTTTTTGTTTTTAAGCACAAAACTTCAAAAAAAAGGCATTCAAAAAATTGCTGTGCAAATACCATGCGAGATAAAAAGTTGCAACGACCACCATTGCATTATCTAGGGTCTTTGCTAAAAAAAACATATATATATAATGTTTTGGGGGTCTATGCAATTTTCTAGCAAATAAAGGATGATTTTCACATGTAGGAGAGAAATGTCAGAATTGGCCTTGGTGCTCCAGAACGCCTGATGGTGCTCCCTGCATGTTGGGCCTCTGTATGTGGCCACGCTGTGTAAAAGTCTCACACATGTGGTATCGCCACACTCTGGAGTAATAGCAGAATGTGTTTTGGGGTGTAATTTGTGGTATGCATATGCTGTGTGTGAGAAATAACCTGATAATATGACAATTTTGTAAAAAAAAAGGAAAAAAAATCTTGATTTTGCATAGAATTGTGGGAACAAATGACAACTTCAAAAAACTCATCATGCCTCTTACTAAAGACCTTGGAATGTCTTCTTTCCAAAAAGGGGTAATTTGTAATTTGAGGGGTATTTGTACTTTTATGGCATGTTAGGATCTCAAGAAATGAGATAGGCCGTCAGTACATCAGGTGTGATCAATTTTCAAATATTGGCACCATAGCTTGTGGACTCTATAACATTCACAAAGACCAAATAATATCCAAATAATATCCAATTTGTACTTATTTTTACCAAAGATATGTAGTAAAATAAATTTTGGCCAAAATTTATCAAGAAAAAATACTAATCTGCTACATTTTATAACAGAAACAAAGAAAAATTCATTTTTATTACAGAATTTTCTGTCTTTTTTCTTTTATAGCACAAAAAATAAAAACCCAGCGATGATTAAATACCACCAAAAGAAAGTTCTATTTGTGTGAAAAAAAGGACAAAAATTTCATATGGGTACAGTATTGCATGACTGAGTAATTGTCATTTAAAATGTGAGAGCACCGAAAGCTGAAAATTGGTCTGGTTATTAAAGTGGTTGTAAACCCTTACAAACCACTAGGCTTACCTGTAGGTCCAAGAAAAATCTCCTAAACCTATACGGTTTAGGAGATATTTACCTGAAGACAGCGGCGCGCAGGCGCACTGGGTAAGCCGCAGATCGCGGCAATATGCCGCGAGTGTCGCTCCCGTGCGCATGCGCGGGAGTGACGTCATCGCTGCTCCGGCGAATCACAGCGCCGGAGCAGCGAGACCCACCAAGAAGATGGAGGCTCTGAACTACAGGGGACAGCGGTGACATCGCTGGCTCCTGTATCAGGTAAGTGACACATAATGGACTACTATGCGATGCATAGTAGTCCATTATGCTTTACCTTTGCAGGGAATGAAAGAGGAAGTAAACCCATCAGGGTTTACTTCCTCTTTAAGGGTGTTTAAGTGCCCAGTGGTCAAGTGGTTAAACTGCAAAAAATGCTCAAAAAAGCGGCTGTAAAAACGTCCGTGTGCATGAGGCCTTATAGTGAGTTATTGATTGATTTTTCATCTGCGCAAAATCACCTTTATTTTTTCACTTGTTTGGTGTTAATGTGATCACTTAGATTTTGCAGCACTTGTGATCACATCACTTTTTTATTTTATTTATATATTGACTTATCTGGTCTACTCCCAGTAACGTGAAGGCCCTTAACATTTTCAATATGATATAACGTGTCTGCGGTAACCATCGACTCGTTTTATAATCTTCCCACCCCATGCAGGTGGGCGGGGATCAACATCAGATATGCCGGATGTGATGTCCCGGAAGCTCAAAGTGTGCTTCGTTAATTCTTCCCATCCGGTGGGAGGTGCTGTGTGTTTGGTTCGCGGTTGATGGTGGGTTCGCTTTTTAGTCATGGCTTCGCCTAGTAGTAGCAATGGCCCTTCTGAGAAGAAGAAAGTGACCGAGCTCCGCGTTATCGATTTGAAGTCCGAGCTGAAGCGGAGGAACCTGGACGTGACCGGGGTGAAGAACGTGCTGGTGGCCCGGCTCAAGCAGGTATAAGGCCTCTCTGTGAATATGGAAGAGGGGCTGCTGGTGTAATGGCTTCCCTGCCACCTGAGGCCCTGGATGGGGGAGGGGGGGTGGAGGTGCTGCATACCTTATCCGGCCTCCGGTGTCTCCTATATCTAGAGGGAGGGCTGAGATTTATACTAGTAAATGTCCAGTGCTGATAAAGAAAAGCTTTACCTGTGCTATAAACACAGGTAAAGCTTTTCTGTATCAGCACTGACTAAAGCCTCATTCACACATGTCAGATAACGCTTGTATATGCTTTTTTTTGTGTTTTGCTGTGTGCATAGGGAGGTCTGTTCACGTCACCGGTGGTACTACACACCATAAATGTGGCACCAAAGTCACTCAGATACCCTTTTTAAGTATAAAGCTTCTGGCATCTTTTGTTAGCGCATTTGACTCATGTGAAATGTGCATCTGCATAGCGGTGAATGGTACCGCAAGCATGCCCCATATTTCATTTCTTCTTAAATGTGCACGGTTTTGGCGTGCGCTCACACCATATCACGCGACAGTGTGACTGCAGCCTTGGGCTTTGTTCACATTCGCTCTACCTGTTTTATGCCTGGGTACCACACTGCAACTGCATGGCTTGTGTGTGTTTTACAGTGTGGTTACGTTCTGCAGTCGGTAATGGCTGCTGAGTGTGACATGGGGTATCATTTCTAATATGTGTGTGTGTGTATAATACAAAAAAATAAATATATATATATATATATAATATATATATATAATTTTATTCACTGCCTTTTTAGATAAAGGAGAGTGGTTGAGGCTCAACTGTTGGGTTTTTATCCCCCTCCACCATTAGTGTAAGACTTCATGTACACTAGCAGCTCCTAAACTTGAGTTTTAGAGGCTTTTGGGGGGGCCCCCCCGAAGCTCTTAAAGCAGACTTATCTAATTCTTCTCTCCTTCGGGGGGGGGGGGGGGGTGATGACAGGAGGGTAGGTAAGTGTTTTTTTGTTTGTTTTTTTGTAATTTTATTTTTTTTAACCGGTACCCTGTCCCCACTTTTGGGAGACCGGGCTGTGGCGAAGTACGTCAGCAGCTTAGCCCCCCCCCCCCCCCCCCCCCCAGTCTGTCGGGCCAGTAAGAGAATGCAGCAGGGACACGGCCGTGAAACCGAAAGTTTACACTGCAAGTTCCCTTACAAGCAATGGTGGCAGCACCCAACCATGTAAACATCGGCTGCGGCGCTGACATCGCTGGACTCCAGGACAGGTAAGTGTCCTTGTGTTAAAGGTCAGCAGCTACAGTGTATGTGGCAGGTGGAACTCCTCTTTAACCACTTGCCGTCTGCGCTATTGCTGAACGATGGCTGCATATTTGACGGGAGGGCGTCCATGGATGACGTGCTTTGTGATCAGCGAGTCTGAGACTTGGCTGATCACAGATCAGAATAAGGGGTAGATACCAATACCTTAGCACGTGATCAGCTGTCAGCCAATAACAGCTGATCATGTGATGTAAACAGCCGGCTGCAAGAGGGACGTCGGTCCCGATCGTGGCGTCACCAGCACCGCCTTTAAATCGCCAATCAGTGCGTCGTCATCGGTGCAGTCTCAGCAAATATGGGTAAAGGACAAAAAATGCCCCTTTGCCAATTTTTATAACAAACTATGAAACATGTAATTTTTTTCATAAATTTGTCTTTCTGCTAAAAAAAAAAAAAAAAAAAAAAAAAATTAAACTGCAGTGGTGATTAAATACCACCAAAAAAGCTTGGTTTCTGTGAAAAAAATTGAGTATGCTGTATCATGACATTGCAATTGTCATTCAAAATGTGACAGTGCTGAAAATTGGTCTGGGCAGGAGGGGGTGCACAATAAGCAAGAGGTTACACTCCACGTGTCAGTGCACACATAGACTTTTAGGAGCTGCTGTTATTAGGCAAGGTTCAACCTGCCTCTCCTGAATGTGGAAGAATCACATTTACTGCCAACTGCAGGAAATGTGGTAAAAATTGTGTTGCGTTTCTTGCTGCGTTTTTCCTTTGAACACGGTAAATGACGGCCAAATGTACATTTTTAGTCTTAATGATCCTTTACAGTGATATTGTTTAATTTGTTGGTAATTAGTAAGAGCATTTATCTTAACCACTTCCATAGCGGGGCTATTCTACACTTAAAAATCATCATCCCCCCCCCCCCCCCTCTGCTTAAAAAAAAAAAAAAAAAAAAAAAAGAGACCCTAGGGAATAAAATGATCATTGATGCAAGTTTCTATGCCGTATGGTATGGGTGCTACCATTTTTCAAACGTATTAAAGTTTCATGAATTAAAACAAAGCACTAAAGTTAGCCCAATTTATTATTATTTTGTAATGCGAAAGATCGGTATTTACACGGCATACCAACGTGTCATGCTTTATAATTGCACACACTTGTGGAATGGTAAATGGTACCAAACTTCACGACTTAAAAATTTCCATAGGCAGCGCTTTAAATAAAAAAAATGTACAGAATACCCTTTTTAGAATGGTTGCTCTTGCTATAACATTTGTGGTGATACGTCATATGTGTAGTTTGAATACTGTTTACATATGTGTTCGCTTGTGTGTGTGTGTGTGTGTGTGTGGGGGGGGGGGGGGGGGGTGGAGCTTTACTTTTTATTTTATTTATTTTTTTTATTACTAGGAATGGAAACGCTGGTAATAGGAATAGTGCGTTACAGGTCCTCTTTTATGGATAGATGTAGGGTCTGTAAGACACCATATCTCTCCTTGAGGCTGGCAAGACTAAGATAAAAAAAATAAAATAAAAATCTATTGGCCTTTCCAGGTGAGTACACGGCAATGTTTACATCTGCTGCCTCAGACATTACATCATAACGTCACGCATGGGCATCCAAAGATCATAGACTGCTGAGAACCATCTGGTCACTGGTGTGTTTCTATGCTGAGCTTCCACTGGTGGTGAATTTCTTTTCCGACCTGTCGATCATGTGGACGAGCCAGTAGAAGCAGCGAGAGGGGGAAACGTTGTTTGTGTCATCAAACTGTCAAACCATCAAATGGCTGGTGTCATAACTGATCACATGTGTAGCATCATGGCAGTTGCAGATAAAACAGAAGCAGCTTCCTTGGCTGTAAAGGATAGGAGGGTTTAATTGAGCTTTTACGATTGTCAGCAGATCAGCCTCTACAAACTCCGCAGTGCAAAAAAATAGAGAGCAACTGAGCACGAGCAGAGAGAGACAGTGTATTACTGGATTTTAAACAGTATAGACACTTTAATATTTTAAAATGGGTATACCTGCAAAAGGGTTAATTTGAAAGTCATCTAGCAGGACTTTGTTTTCTGATGTTCCACTTTAAAGTGTAATGAAAGGCTAAAGCTTTTCTTTGTGGACAGAGTAGAGATGAATTAGAAGTCAGTTTTTATTGGTCTGTACCCCCATTAACCGCTTGCCAACCACGCATTGTAGTTTTACTGCTGTACAGAATCATGTAAATATACGTGGATGTTTATTTCTGGCTAGGGGGTGCACGCGCCCGCCGGCTCCCTTAGATGCAAATCAGCGAGTCCTGGCTAATGATTCATGGCTGGGACCCGCTGATCGTCCAGAGCGTAACACAGGATAGAGATCTGTGTTGGTAAATGCAGATCTCGCTATAGAAAGTGGGGATGTGCTGTTTTTGTCTCCCTTCAAAGCAGGGAATAAAAACTCACATCCCTTAGTTAAAACAGCACACGGTTAACCTTTTGATTACCCTAGATTAGGGTGTCTCGAAACTTTCTAAACAATGGACCGTTTTACTGTCCTTCAGACTTTAAAGAGGAAGTAAACCCTGATGGGTTTACTTCCTCTTTTTTTCCCTGCAAAGGTAAAGCATAATGGACTACTATGCATCGCATAGTAGCTCATTATGTGTCACTTACCTGACACAGGAGCCAGCGAAGTCGCTGCTGATCCCTGTAGTCCGCCGCGTCCATCTTGCTGGTGGCGTCTCGCAGCTCCGACCAATGACAGCGGCGAAGCCGCGATGACGTCACTCCCGCGCATGCGCACGGGAGTCGCGCCTCGCAGCTCCGCCGCTGTCATACGGCGAGGCCGCGATGACGTCACTCCCGCGCATGCGCACGGGAGTCGACAAATTTGGCAAATCCATTCTTGGACTTGCCGCATTTAGTGCGCATGCGCGCCGCTGTCTACGGCGCATGCGCCGTAGACAGCGGTGCCCATTTTCGGGCAAATATCTCCTAAACCATATAGGTTTAGGAGATATTACTTGGACCTACAGGTAAGCCTTAATCTAGGCTTACCTGTAGGTCAAAGTTGTTTGGAAGGGTTTACTTCCATTTTAAGTGGGCCACACTGGCCAGCGGGGATAACATTTTTTGCTGGCACCAGTGGGAGTAAACCGTATCCTGTCTTTGGTATTAAGGGGAGGAATAGGGCCCAATTGTTGGTGTCAGTGGGAGAAATGGCACCTTATTTTTATTGTTGGAGGACAGAATAGTGTTTCATATTGGGATGAAGTGTGCCCCAAGAGCCAGATAAAGACAGAAAAAGGGCCACATCTGGCCCCGTGCCTCAATTTAGAGACCCCTGTTGCCCTAGATTTTACTCCCTTCCTACCCAGTGACATTAGTACAGTACATATTTTTAGCACTGGTCACTGAAGATGTGTCCAAAGTGTCCGTTAATGTCAGACTGCCTGCTGCACTAGAAGTCTTTGATCGCCGTTAATTAAACAAAAAATTCCATTGTGTATAAATTAGGGATGCACCGAAATTTCGGCCGCCGAAACATATCGGCCGAAAATGGTGTTTTCGGCAAAATGCCGAAAGGAAAATCTTGCCGATTAATGGGGCCAAAAATGGGGGCGGGGGCCTGTGCGGGGCTCCGCCCCCTTGTGCCGCCCATTGCACGGGTGTTTTTCTGGCTCGTCCCCAGTCCTCCGTCCTCCCTCCTCCTTTCCTCCCGCCCGACAGTGCGGTGATCTCCGTGTGTCACGGAGCTGTGCATTGAATTGCCCGGGCGGCTGCAGTAACAATGTCCCGCCTCCTGTGACAGACGGTACACTGATCCAAAGGCGGGACATTGAATCAGCGTGACGTGATTACAGGAGGCGGGACATTGTTACTGCAGCCGCCTGGGAAATTCAATGCACAGCTCCGTGACACACGGAGATCACCGCACAGATCCGGGCATGGGTGAGGCTGCATTTGGACACTGCATAAGGGGGAAAGAGTGTGCCCAGGGCAAGCATTGCAGAGTTTTGTCCGCAGCTAAATCAAGTTTTTTGTGCCCACAGTGCTGCTGCATCCAAAAGTCATTTGTTTGCCTTTGAGACTATCTACCTCTGGCCACTAGTGTGAATGGAGCCATGCTATATAAACCAGGTCACAGGACAAAGGTTGTACTCACTTTATTGACCATATAAAAAAAATAATAATAATCTTGATTTTGCCCCAGCTAGGTTTTTATCTCCATGTGATAGAATGGGGAAGGGTTAAGTTATTGCTAGTAGAGATAACGATATGAGCATTACCAATAGAAGTCTGTTGGAACGGAACCAGGTAGCTTGCTTGGGGCCAGTTCACACCAGATGCAGCTTTTTTTTTTTTTTTTTTTTTTTTTTTTTTTTTTTTTTTGCACAAAATGCATGCACAGTGTTTTCCATGTATTCCAATGGCTCTAGTTCACACCATGCAGTCAGTTTCCACACCGGAAACTGACTGCATGGTGTGAACTAAAGCCATTGGAATACATGGAAAACACTGCATGTATTTTTATCAGGCAGGCTGCATCTGAGGGGCAACTGGTGAGGCTGCTTTGATCTCCTGTACCATGCCTGCAGTCTCTGACCATCTCCTGTATCATGTCTGCAGTCTCTGACCAGCTCCTGTATCATGTCTGCAGTCTCTGACCAGCTCCTGTATCATGTCTGCAGTCTCTGACCAGCTCCTGTATCATGCCTGCAGTCTCTGACCAGCTCCTGTATCATGCCTGCAGTCTCTGACCAGCTCCTGTACCATGCCTGCAGTCTCTGACCAGCTCCTGTACCATGCCTGCAGTCTCTGACCATCTGCTATATGAAAATATTTTTTAAAAAGTCATTTTCGGTATCGGTGCTGTTTCGGTTTCGGTTTTCGGCCTAGTGTATTTTTCATTTTCAGTATCGGTTTCGGCACCAAAAAACCCATTCGGTGCACCCCTAGTATATATACCGTAGTTTGTAGACTATATAACTTTCATGCAAACCGAATCATGTAAACTTGTTGGCATTTATTTTAGCAAAGACGTGTAGCAGCAATCAATTTGGCCTAAATTCATTAAGTGTGGGTTTGTTTTTGTATTGGGTATGTTTTTGCTATTACTAGTCCTTCATGTATAGTGAAGAGGGGAAATAAGCGCAGTTGTGATCAAATACCACCAAAAGTAATTTCTATTTGTGTGAAAAAATATATAAATTTCAGCGTTGCTTTAGGTTGGGTTCACGCTATTGTGAATTGGATGCGGAGTTCCCCGCATCCAATTTGCATAGCAGGTGGTTGTGACTGTCTCTCAATGGAGCTGGTATACACAACTCCGGTGCGAATTGAACAGAAGTCCTGTGCGTCTTTTGGTCAGAGTTCACCCCCAAATTCGGCTGAAATTGGACCTGATACAGTGAATGGAGACACATTGGACTCTTGCTGTGAGCTGCTTCATTCTATAATGTGAACCGAGCATTACAGTGTTGCATGACCATGTAATTGTCAGTTAAGTTAGCGCTGTACAGTAAAAAAAAAAAAGAAATGGCCTGGTCATGAATGGGGTTCAAATCTTCCATAGGTCAAGTGGTTAAGGATATTAACCCTCTCTTTGCCCTGTTTACCATTATCATTGAAAATAAAGAAAATCCCAAATTTTGGGTTGTCCCCAAAAAAGAGGGGTTATCTTCCAGTGGGTACACTAGTTCTAGTGACCTGGGGTTCCTCAAGGGATTAGCTTTATTTGCAGGGATTTCCTCACTTCCTGCTTGGTTATGGGGTAAGAATTGCAGGTACATTTTTAAAATGGGACACACATTGTGGAAAAATCTGACCAGTTATAACTCTCCCCTTAGTTTTAAGTAGATCCATTTTGGAGAAAGTAACACTAAGGCTGCTTTCACACTGGGGCGGTATTCAGGCGTTACAGCGCTAAAAATAGCGCCTGTGTAACGCCTGAAAAAAACCGGCCCCTTTAACTCCAGTAGCGATGCGCTGGCAGGACGGTGAAAAAAGTCCTGCTAGCCGCATCTTTGCAGCGGTGAAGGAGCGGTGTATTTACCGCTCCTACCCATTGAAATCAATGGGACACCGCGGCAATACCGCCGGCAAAGCGCCGCTGCGGCGGCGCTTTGCGGGCGGGTTTAACCCCTTTTCGGCCGCTAGCGGGGGTTAAAACCACCCCGCTAGCACCCGCACACCGCCGCTAACACGACGGTAAAGCGCCGCTAAAAATAGCGGCGCTTTACCGCCGACACTGCTCCCGCCCCAGTGTGAAAGCAGCCTAAAGGCTTCTTCCTTCCCTTCTGGCAGTCCCCCGCTGGAGCTTTCAAGCAGCATGAGACTGGTGCTTGTAACGCTCGCCACTGCCGCGCCAATCACCCCCTGACTGTCTAGGTATCGAATTAGGCATCAGAGCATTTGCACAAGTACAAATGCTCGGTATCCACACCGATCTTAGTATCGGTGCTGATATACAGTGTGTTTTGATCAAAAAAAGGTGACCGGTGTTATACCTCTTCACTTTATCTAATAAGAAAAGGTTTTGCCTTTTAAGTTATATTTAATTCCTCCTACCACAAAGGCATGCTGAGAATGTACCTTGAACTGCACATGCATGGCTGGTTGTTTCAGAAGACACATTGCTAGCAAGCAGATAAATAGTTTTTACTGAAGGCACAGATTCTTTTCTGCAATAATAGCTTATCTGCCAGCCATGTTTCATACTAAGGCCTTTTTCACACTTCTGTGACACGAAAGTTGCACGATTTTGTGGCCTTGATTTCAGGGAATGCCCGTGTTGAGGTCTATGGACTTCAACTCATATTAAAATTGGACCAAAGTGGTACAAGGACTACTTTTAAAGTTGTTGCGACCTGAAGACGCACGGATATATATGGTTATCATGGGGTACGACTTGTCATGCAACTCTTTTCCAAAGTTGCAGGAAAAGTCGCCCAAGTGTGAAAGGGGCCTAAGGCTAGTATAAAACTTCAATATAGTCTGCTTCCAGGGCAGTGGTGTTTGTTGCCATTACTCCTGGGATTGATGGGCATCTCAAATCCTGTAGGAATCCACTTTTGTAGTGGATTAGATGAGTAGTTCTCAACCATCAGTATATCGCTGGTGCCATGCAGGTCTCCGGCAGACCTGTCGGTGTATAAATTTGCTGTCTGTGTATAAACTTGCTAATGCCTCTTATGAGGAAGCCAATTTATATGCTGACAGGAAGAATGAACGAACTGCCATGCTTCTCGCAGCACCGTGGTAATGCATTGAAAATGACAAGCCAACAGCCACAAAGGCTGCCAGACCTTGTAATTTTCCATTCACAGGACACTGTTTTTAACATGCTGTGCTGTCTCTTTAAAGCAGATCTTCTCTGTATCGGAGCACCACAAGCAAAAAACTCTATTTTTATTCATTTTTAATATTCAAAGGGGGCTCTCCCATCCATCAGTCTGTCTCCGCGATTTTAGTTGGGAAATCACTTTGAAAAATTAGCTCCTCAGCATTTCTGGCCATGGCCATTTTGAGTAAGGGCAAATGATTTATGTAGCATTTACTTCCTGGAATATATCTGCCCTTAGCTCATGCATGCAGGGGAGAGCTGAGAAAACATCACCTCACCTCCTGAAGACACCGGGAAGTAAACATGTTGATATACACTCCTATTTACTAATCCTAGTGGCATAAGGGTTAAAAATGTTCAATGTTTTTTGGGAGAGTGAAGTTCCTCTTTAACCATTAAGCGCAAATCGCCATCATTGTATGTTGGGACTTTGACGCTAAATACCGTTAGGGCAGCAGATGGCTGCCATAACCCTGTTATTTTTGCCAATGAGTGACTGACTTTCAGATAACCGTGGTCTCCCCCACTCCCGCCATGTTCCGGTTATCTCCACCGCTTACCAGAGCCATAGGTATTGGAGATGTTAACGTTGACTAGCTCCAGCATTTCTTTTTATTGCTTTTTTTTTTGTGTGTAAATATTAGATTTGAGGGGGTGTGGTTTTATTTTTTTTTATTTTTTTAGGACAGTGTCAAAATAAAAAGTAAACTAAGAAAACAATTTAAAGTGCTCCATCACATCATGTTCTTCTGCAGAAGTGAATACATAAGTCACACCCGCATATGTATACTGTTTTCAAACTACACATGTGAGGTATCGCCTGGATCGTTGAAGTGAGAGCAATATTTCTAGCACTAGACCTACTCAAACTCTAAACATGTAATGTACTAATTTTTAAACATCTATGGAGTTTAAGGATTAGTTTGTCGCCATTCCTTGAGCAGGCGAAATTTTTGAAGCATGACATGTTGGTTATCAATTTACCTGGCTTAAAATTATATTTCCCAAGTGTTCTTCCAGGACAGCCCTTGAGAGATGGAGCTCCTCCCATCGACACAGGAAACACATTGCCACAGTTCAAAAGGCGGTCCCTCAGGTCCCTGGTCAGTCATTTGTGTTTCCTCCGTCGGAGGAACATGTTGCCAGGAACCTGGAGGCCCCTCTCAGGGGCTGCCTGAGAACCTGCAAGCCTAAGGGACCGGGTCCTGGTTTATGGCTGCAGTTTGGGTCCATACCTTTTTTTCTTTGGCTCGGGTACCGTCCAGCTGAACCGGAGCAGACCCGTTACCCTCCTCCTTCCAGTGCCGAGGTGGCCAGGGGCAGAATGACGCCGGTTTCCCCCAGGAGTGGTGAGTGGAACCTTCCATCTTCCCTCCTCGTTGCAGGGGGTCGGAGACGCCGAGCGTTCACTTCCGGCGGAACCGCGTCATCACTGCGTGCCGAGACTTCCGGTTCCGGGTCTCTAAGGGTACAAGGAGGAGAGGGAGAGCCAGCGCTGTGCCTGTAAAGCCCGACCAGCGTCCAGCTATACCGGATTAGCGGCGGGATTCGGAGCGTCAGAGGGGGACCATGGAGGCTATTCCCCAGGATACTCCGGCGGAGACAGGCACCAGCCAAACCCAGGTAGGCTGCTGGGCATGCTATTACTCTGGTGGAGTGGTGGTGTTTGTAGGCTGGGCCCTGTAGTACCCCACGGTGGCGGTTTACTCACAGTGAGGTTGTTTGTTAGTGGTGATTCTAAGAGGGACATGGTGCTGACGCTAAGAAATCCTTTGTCTTCTTATTTTCAGGCTAAAGAGATGCCAAGGGAAGACAAGACAGGCCGCAAAAAGTGTCCTAATTGTGGGAATAGGTTGTCCTCTGGCTCTAACAAAGCCCTATGCAAGCAATGCATTGCAAGCTTGCTTAAATCTGAGGCAGATTCCCCTTTAGCAAAGTTTTTTGGGCTCCTTTAAAGAGGAAATGGCGTCGACCTTTAAGTCCCTCCGGGAGTTAATCACTGACGTGGGATCAGCTGCAGCTGCCTCCACGAGTAAAACAACTATAATCTCATCCTCACCATGCCTTACAACACCCAGCTCAGGGGAGCCCCGTATGGTCAGGGAGCCTAGCCCCACGTTGATTAGCCCCGAATCCTCTGACACTGACTCGGGTCAGGAAGAGGATCAAGCAGCATCTAAAGCCTCAAAATATAGATTATCTCTCGAGGAAGTAGATGAGCTAATGGGGGCTATCTATGATACGCTGGAAATTGAGGAGGAAGAAACTCAGTTATCCAGACATGATCAAATGTATGAGGCTCTGGGGAAAAAGAAAGCAAGGGTTTTTCCTATACATAAGGTGCTTTCTGACCTTGTCCTTAAGGAGTGGTCTGAACCAGACAAGAAGGTTTTCTTTCCTAAATCCCTTAAGAGAAGGTTCCCTTTTGATGAGAGCCCAGAGGCGGTCTGGAATAAAAATCCAAAACTAGACGCCCCTCTGTCCAAAATCTCAAAGCAGGCTGATCTGGCCTTTGAGGATATGGGCCACCTGAAAGATCCCATGGACAGGAGAACAGACATTGTCTTAAAGAGGGCCTGGGATGCCTCTATGGCAGGCTTAAAACCAGCTCTAGCCACTTCCTGTGTAGCTAGAAACCTGGAGTTCTGGTTATCGCAACTACAAGAACACTTAAAGGCAGGCACTCCTAGGGGGGAGCTTTTGAAATCCTTCCCTATGCTTTTTAAGGCCACCAGTTTCATCTCTGACGCCTCCACGGACTCCGTTAAATTTACGGCTAAATCTGCAGCACTTTCAGTGGCAGCAAGGAGGTCAGTATGGATGAAAACCTGGGGGGGAGACACGGCGTCTAAAACCCGCCTGTGCAGCGTCCCTTTTACAGGAGACTTAGTCTTCGGGCCTGAATTAGACTCCGCCTTAGAAAGGACGGCGGACAAAAAGAAAACCTTTCCCGCAAAAAAGAAAAATTTTCAAAGAAAAATTTTTTCGTCCCTTTAAGGAACCCTCTAAATCAGAGAAGAGTTCAACCCCCAAAAAACATTGGTCGGGACATAAAGGGAAAGGAAAAGGGGGCATACTGTTTAGCCGCCCCAATCAGGATCCCAAACCCCAGTGACGTCAGGGTTCCTGTGGGAGGAAGATTAAGCAAATTTCTTCCTCAATGGGAAGAGACAACCTCGAACGAGTTTGTCTTAAACATAATAAAAAGGGGTCATGCGCTGGAATTTCACAGCAACCCTCCTTCCAAGTTTCTGGTGACAAAGCTTCCAAGTCACTCAGAAAAGGCCAGGGCCTTACCTTTACTAATAGGGGAAATGGTAGATCAAGAAGTATTGACACCAGTCCCTATTCAGGAACAAGGGGACGGTTTTTACTCGCACATCTTTGTGGTAAGAAAACCGTCAGGGAGATTCAGACTAATTATGAACCTCCGTCCACTGAATCGCTCCATCCGTTACAAGAGATTTCGGATGGAGTCCATTTATTCCATAAAGAATCTCCTGCAGAAAGAGACATTTATGGCAACCCTGGACCTAAGGGATGCTTATCTGCACATTCCAATAAGGGAGGAATGCCAGAAATTCCTTCGGATGGCAGTGCAGATAGACACAAAGGTTTACCACTTTCAGTGCAGAGCACTTCCCTTCGGTCTATCATCCTCTCCGAGAATCTTTACCAAGGTTCTCGGAGAGGCTTTAGTTCCTCTGAGGCTTCAATCAGTCTCAATTATCCCCTACCTAGACGATCTGCTCCTAACAGCCCACTCAGAGAGTCGTCTTTCTCAGGACCTAGAATTGACTCAACTCAGTCTGAGTCGATTAGGGTGGATTGTCAGTCAGGAGAAATCCAAGACAACCCCAACACAGGAGATCCTGTATCTGGGGTACTGGATCAAGTCTGTAGATCAGAAAATTATACTGCCGGAAGAAAAGATTTTGAATCTGTGGCAGAGAATATCTTTTCTTCAATGCAGCCCCAAGTGTACGGTGAGGGAAGTAATGTCGGTCTTAGGTCTTATGACGGCAGCCATTCCAGCCGTACAATGGGCCAGGTTCCATCAAAGAGAACTTCAGGGTTTTCTGTTAGAACAATTAAAAGGCAGAGATCTGGAGGAGGAGGTATCGATCCCCTCAAGGGTAAAACGCTCCCTCTGGTGGTGGAAGGACAGGGAGAACCTAAACAAAGGGGTTCATTGGGTCCTCCCTATCACTTCAACACTAACAACGGATGCGAGCAGTTGGGGCTGGGGAGCCCACCTAGGCTCAAGCTGGGTCCAGGACAAGTGGACCCCAGAGGAGAAATGTTTCTCTTCCAATTGGAAAGAACTAACAGCAATCCTGAGAGCTGTTCTAGCTTTCCACCCCGCAATACGGGGTCACCATCTACAAGTCCGTTCAGACAATACGACGGCTGTAGCATACATAAACAAACAAGGAGGAACCAGAAGTCCTCGTTTGATGTTGGTAGCCAGACGCATTCTCCAGTGGGCAGAAGCCAATCTGGAATCCATTTCTGCAGTTCACCTGAAAGGGGAGCTGAACAACAAGGCGGACTTCTTGAGTCGACAGAGAATTTCGAACCAAGAATGGTCCTTACACCCAGAGGCATTCAATCTCATAACAGCTCACTGGGGAGAACCAGAGGTAGACCTTTTTGCGAGCAAGAAAAATGCAAAGGTTCCCAATTTTTTCTCGCTAAACCCAGGAGATCAACCCCTGGCGGTAGATGCCTTGCAAACTCCATGGACTTTCAGTCTGGCGTATGCATTTCCCCCTCTTCATCTCATTCCGAGGGTCCTAGCAAGATTCCTCAAGGAAAAAACCTGTTTGATTCTAGTAGCACCTTTTTTGCCCAGGAGACCGTGGTTCACAACGTTGCTACAATTGACAGACTGTCTGCCTCTAAGACTTCCCTACAGACAGGACCTCCTGTCGCAGGGACCTCTTTACCATCCGCAGGTCGCCACACTGAAGCTGTCAGCGTGGTTACTGAGGAGGAAATCTTAAGGAGTAAGGGCCTGTCAGACGAGGTAATTGCGACCTTACTACAGAGTCGCAAACCAGTCACGAGAGCTATTTACAAAAAAGTCTGGAAAAAATTCAATAGCTGGCTGAATGGCCGGGACATAAATACGGCTAATATTCTACAGTTTTTACAGGAAGGTGTAAACAAGGGTTTAACCCTAAGTACTATTAAAGTACAGATAGCTGCCTTAAGTGTATACCTAGATGAACGCTTACAGGAAAATCCTTTTGTCGCTAGATTCTGTAAGGCAGTCGCTAGACGCAAGCCAGTCAGAATCACAAAAGTCCCATCCTGGGATTTAGCAGTTGTGCTAAAAGCTTTCTTGGGGTCACCCTTTGAGCCTATCTCAGAGGCCTCCCTAAGGCTTATTACCTTTAAGACAGTTCTCCTGGTGGCAATCACTTCAGCCCGTAGGGTCAGTGAAATCCAAGCACTTTCCATCAGGGAACCATTCCTACAGATCCTAGAAGACAGAGTCATTCTAAAGACAGACCCTGGGTTCTTACCAAAGGTAGCATCTAGCTTCCATAGGTCCCAAGATATTGTCCTCCCTTCATTTTGTCAAAATGCAGCAAATGAGAAAGAGGAACGTTTTCATTTATTGGATGTGAGGAGGTGTATTCTAGAATATCTTAAAATAACAAATCCATTCAGAATCTCAGACTCCCTTTTTGTCCTTTTTTCCGGACAGCGTAGGGGACAGAAAGCTTCAAAAGTAACCATAGCTAGATGGATTAGGCTAGCTATAGCAGAGGGGTATAAGGCCTTGAATAGAGATCCTCCTGAGGGTGTTAAAGCTCACTCAACAAGAGCGTTGTCTGCATCCTGGGCAGAAAGAGCTGGTGCCACCCCGGAGCAGGTATGTAAAGCAGCCACATGGTCAAGCTTTTCCACCTTTACAAGGCATTACCGACTGGACTTAATGTCTAGTCAGGATCAGGCCTTTGGGAGGAAAGTCCTCCAGGCCGTGGTCCCCCCCTAATCTGGTAAGTACTTGGGGATCCTCTCAAGGGCTGTCCTGGAAGAACACTTGGGAAAACTGGAGTTAGTACTTACCGGTAACTCCTTTTCCGGTGGTCTTCCAGGACAGCACGATCCCACCCTTTATTTGATTGTAGTGATGTACTAATGTTATTACCTGTTATGGTTTATATGTTTTTCAGTTCCATCCTTCGGTTCTTGGTGAATGACTGACCAGGGACCTGAGGGACCGCCTTTTGAACTGTGGCAATGTGTTTCCTGTGTCGATGGGAGGAGCTCCATCTCTCAAGGGCTGTCCTGGAAGACCACCGGAAAAGGAGTTACCGGTAAGTACTAACTCCAGTTTTCACAAACTATATGTTGCCTTTCCAAGTAATTTTTCTAGCAAAAAAAATATTTTAACTTGTAAACCACAAGTGTCAAAAAGAGGCTCAGTCCTTAAAGCGGTTCTTCACCCTAAAGGGGAAGTTCCGCTAGTATTATCCCTCCCCCCCTCCGGTGCCACAATCGGCACCTTTCGGGGGGAGGGGGGTGCAGTTACCTGGATAATCCAGGTATCTGCACCCAGTTCCGGCCAGACCGCCGCATGGCTCCGCCCCCCCCCCCCCCCCCCCCGTTGTGTTATGGGAAACACACAGTTCCCAGAGACACAGCGGGGGACCATAAGAGAAGCGCAGCGCAACTCGCGCATGCGCAGTAGGGAACCGGGCAGTGAAGCCCTCATGCTTCACTTCCCGATTCCCTGACAGAGGATGGCGGCGGTGGCTGCAGCGAGATGAGCGATCGCTCGTTATCTGCCGCCGACATCGCTGGAACCTGGGACAGGTAAGTGTGATATTATTAAAAGTTAGTAGCTGCTGGCTTTTAATATTTTTTTTTTTTTTAGGTGCAGCTCCTCTTTAAGTAAAGTAATGTGTAATCCAACCATGTTAAAGTGGTTGTAAACCCTGCAATTTCTACTTTTACCTGCAGGTAAGCCTATAAGGCTTGCCTGTAGGCACTGTGAATATCTCCTAAACCTGCACTATGTAGGAGATATTCACTGTATCCGCATGTGCCAACGTCATCGGCACATGCGCACTGAAGAAACTGCTTGCTCTTGCCGCTTCTTCAGGAGCTGTGCCTTGACCAGCAGTTCTGGCCAATCATGGTGCCGGAGCTCCCGAACCTGGAAGCAACTCCGGGAGATGTGTCGCTGGTCACAACGGTGAACGTAGGGACCCCTCTGCAACAGCTTCGATCTAAGGTAAGTATTTCATAATGAGCTTTGTCTTGCAGGGTGGTGTTTTTTTTTTATTTAATTATTCCCCCTCTTGAGTGTTCAGCCACTTTAAACAAACACCTGTATAAAAAGGCCAATATTCCAGTTAAAAAAAAAAAAAAAAAAAAAAAAAAAAGACAACCCCAAAATGCTAGTATAGTGAAAGTCCACATCTAAATGAACTCTTAAGTCTCTTTCACATGGGGCAGATCCATGATGATCCACCCCGTGGATATCTGCTTGCTTACCAGGGATCGCTCTGTCGATCCCCGCTGAGCAGGAAGATGACAGGTCTGTTTCTGCACACTGTGCAGGGAAGGACCTGTCAGAGTGCTGCTTTCCCCTATGGAAGATTGGATGACGATGGACCGTAGAGTCCATCGTCATCCGATCTGATGATGGATGGAAAAGTAGGTTTTTTTCGTATTGTAGCTGGTCGAATGTCAGCGGGTCAAATGGAGCATCCGTTCAGGTCTGCCTGAAAAACTGACAGGTGAACATGAACAGATCGGCTGTGTGAATGAGCCCTTAAAACTGTGAAGTACTTCTGCAATGATCCTCAAACTCATTGGGTACCTCAGCAGTTGTGCCACAACACAGACCATGAAATGGAAAGAAAGGAACTCCGCGTGGTGAAAAATCTGTAAGACAAATGGGTTTATTGAAGTTAAAATGTTAATTACAAGTGTAAAAGGGTCACAGCATTAAAAAACACCCTGTGCACTCCGGTGGATGCGATGACATCAGCTCCTGTGCTCAGGCACAGCATAGCAGCTGACGTCCTCATGCCTGTCGGAGGAAGTGTTGAATTTTTAAATGTTCACTTTAATAGACCTACTTTGCCTTGTGGCTTTAGGCTGCATTCACACTCATTCTGGAAACTAGCATTGACCAGAGACTGGTATTTTTGCTAATGCTAAGCTTTTCCATGATTACTTGCTCTGATGCTAAAACCGATACCTTCACGTTGCAGCGACTTGAAAAAAGGTTCCTTCACTACTTTTTTGAGATTTCATTGTTACTTGCATTGACTTCTGTTAAATGAAGTCAAAAGCTGCAATGAAATCTGAGGTCCAAATCACACTGATCTGCAGTTTTGAAAATTTTGCCGAATGAGCATGATTTCAAAGGCACACTGGTGTGAACCAGGGCTTACTGTTTTTAATTATAAAGAAATGGTAGTAATTTTTCTTTCTTGGTCCTGGTTCATGCTTATACAATTTTTTTTTTGGTGCTTTTTTGCAGAAACGCACTACAGTTTATTTAACATGGTTTCCTACGAGACATGTCTATATATTTTTAAGCTGCTGCTTTTCGGAAAGGGTCCGTTTTTTTTTGTTTGTTTTTTCAATAGAAATCAATTGAGACGCTGCAGAAAAGTATGTTATGTATTTTTAATGTGTTCAGACGCATTTCATGAGTTTTAATCTGCCCAACGACAAATTGGCTGAAAAGCACAGAAAAGCAGAACGCATCACAAAAAGCACTGCAGAAATGTATGACAAGTAAACTGCATAGATGGAAACCAGGCCTAAAACTCACATGACACTCAAAATAGGTATTGATGATAATTGGTATTGGCGAGTACTTGAGAAAAAGTATCGGTACTTGGTCGTACAAAAACTTGTTATTGGTGCATCACTACTGGGAATCCGCCAGGACTGCAAGTTGTGCTTACATGGTCATTAAATCGAATGGCACATGAGACAGACATTAAAAAACTACCTGAAGCTGTATTCCCCCCCCCCCAAAAAAAAATAAAAAAGATGCAGGAGATTTTTTGGCACGTGCAAGGCAGCCCATTAATACGTATGTTTCTGCTACGCAAAGTGTGAATGAGACCTTGCTATGCATATTCTTTCTACCTCTTTCATTGCCTGTGTTGTAGCATAACTACTGAGGTACCTAAAGAGCCTTTGAAGCGCCTATATGAGGACTGGTTTATTATACAAGTGCGTATGACCTCAGATAATTAGGGATCATTTTATTTGGTAAGAGGCTTGCAATTAATGGTGGTGGATGAAACAAAATCACTGCATTGGATAGGCCTGAGGGGTTTCCTGCGTTTTTATGATTTAGGAATAATGGCCTTATAAGAAGTGTTTATTTACTTGGTTGGAATAAAACCCATTACTTAAAGGCTGAGCTCAGCATTTTCAGTTTAATACAAAATATTCATTTAAATACTGGTAGCATCTGGATGGTGCTTGATGTCACTGAGGGTGTTGGGGGACTCTGCAGCAGACTTTGTGGCTATGAAGAGAATGAGGTTTCTGGAGGAAGCTGCTTGCATTTGTGGGGGTGGGGTCTTTTCAAGCTCCCTTTCGGTAATCTGTATACCCCAGCAAGGGGCTGGACAGCATGTTTGTAGGTTGGGGGGCATTATGGGGCTGATGGCTGTGCAGGGTGCTGAGGGCTTGTAGAGGGTCTGGGCAATATGGACCATGCACTGTGGCAGGTCAAGTGGGTATGTGAAGCTGGAAGGTTTTGTGGGAGGATAGGCCGCCAGCCTGGTGGTTGGGTTATACTGGACTAAAGAGTGCTGTCCTGGGATTTCAAGCACCCAGCTCTTCCCATGAATCAGCAGATAGACTTAATGATGTCTCCTGTGCCTTCTAGAGGTGTATGGTGGCAGGTGTACTTTCTTTGTTTTTTTGTTATTTTTTTTTATGAATTTTACAGTGACACTCCTATTAAAGTGGTTGTGAGGTCATTTTTTGACTTTTACCTACAGGAAGGCCTATAATAAGGCTAACCTGTAGTTAAAAAAAAAAAAAAATCTCCTAAACCTGTATGGTTTAGGACAGGGGTATCAAACTGGTGGCCCTCCAGCTGTTGCAGAACTACAAGTCCCATGAGGCATTGCATGGATGACAGTAACAAGCAAGACTCGCAGAGTCAAGTTGGGACTTGTAGTTCAGCAACAGCTGGAGGGCCACCATTTTGAGACCCCTGGTTTAGGAGATATTCCCCCCGCAATGTGCTGCTGACTGCAGTGGCGCATGCGTATATGGGATTCTCGGCTGGAAGCCCAGCAGACGCCGGACCCTGCCGGGAAGTAATCTCACGCGTGCATCCGCGGGACTGACGATATCGCGGCTCCGGCCACTCACAGCGCCGGACCTGCGATACCCGGAAGAAACGCCAAGGGAACATGTCAGCTCCCTCAGCGTGGATCGGGCCAGATGTCGCGGCCTCGTTCTAAGGTAAGTATTTCATAATGAGTTAGTATGTGATGCATACTAGCTCTTTATGCCTTTTCCTTTTGCAGGTGAGGAAATAAAAAAAATTCAGCGGATTTACAACCACTTTAAGGCTGGGTTCACACTGCTGCTGGGGGGAGATCCGGATGTGATTCGCACCGCAAATCACATCCGATCTCCGTAGCGATGCGAGTTCAGCCATACAGATAGTATGGCTGAATTCGCATCGCTCCCGCAGCAAACTCGCACGGGACCCTTTTTTTGGTCCGCAACAGAATCGGATCGCATGAGGGTTCACACCATGCGATCCGATTCCTGTGCGAGTCGGCAGATCGCACTGCGATATGCGGACGGATCTGGGGGTGTCATTAACATATCATTGACACTCCCAGCCGTCCGCATAGGGCAGTGTGAACTGCCGGCGGGAGTAATGCGATGCGGGAAAACGCCGCGGATTCGCGGCGTTCCCGCATCGCAGCGGTGTGAACCCGGCCTTAATGATGCTTTATACCAGGGTTCTCAACTTTTAAAACTAAGGACCAGTTTACTGTCCTTCAGACTTAGAGCGGAGTTACACCCATTTAAAAGTCAGCAGCTACAAAGAGTATCTGCTGACCATTAATAATCACTCACCTGTCCCATGGTCCAGTGATGCGCATGGCTGGGCATTCTTCTGGGACCTGTGCCAGAAGATTGGGGGGGGGGGGTGACTTGGCAAATGTAGCATGTCAGGGGGGTCACCAGCACTTAGTGGAAATTCAATTTTTGGGTGGAACTCCACTTTACGGGCGCTGGTTTGTGGCCGGGGGGGGAGGGGTTAGAAAATGTCAGACATTTCCTCTGGGTTGGTTGGTCTGTTAAATTGGTATCAGTTGGAGGAATAGTGCCCCATTATTGGTGGGAGGAATAGTGCCCCATTATTGGTGGGAGGAATAGTGCCCCATTATTGGTGGGAGGAATAGTGTCCTGTCATTCATGCCAGTGGCTGAAATTATGCCCAGTGCTAGTGCTGGTGGGAATAATACTGCACAGTTGAGACCACTGATTTACACAAATATTTTTTTTTTTTTAAGGTAAACTTTATATTTTAAATTTGGGGGGCTCTGGGTAAATACATTCATGTTTGTTCAGTTTTACTTGATTTAAATCCACCGTGCACGACATCTTGCAACACCACTTGTTGCCCAGGAGGTGATTGGAGGCAGGATAGGCGCTTCCGCACTGGCAATCTAGGTAAATGCTCGCTCGTTATAGAGCACGGAGCGGACACCTTGTTGTAGGTGTCGCGCTGCCCTTTGTGAGCGCGTCGATGGGCTTTCGCTGGCGGCAGAGAGGGGCGTGGCTACAGTTTAATGTTAGTTTGTACCCGGAAGCTGCAACATGCCCGTGACCGCCACTTCCGGGGCCTGTCCTTCCAGCGCTCTGTGTCACGTGCCCCGGCGACATCTTAGTGCCCGGATCAAGCCGACTAAAATGGCTTCATCCAGCGGGCCCACCGAGAAGAAGAAAGTGACCGAGCTCCGCGTTATCGACCTGAAGTCCGAGCTGAAGCGGAGGAACCTGGACGTGACCGGGGTGAAGAACGTGCTGGTGGCCCGGCTCAAGCAGGTATGGGCCCCGGTGGGAGGGGAATGTGGTGGGGAGGCCTCGTTACCGCCCAGTCGCGTCTCTCATTCGCGCTAGAGGTGTGCGCGGCAGAGCCGGGCTTTGTGTGTCTCTGGGGCTGGTGTACGAGATACGGCGAGCCGTGGCGGATCGGGGAGGGGGGCGCTGTACCAAGAGAGTTTGTGCCGTACATCTAATCTATATACTGTGATATGGCCGTCATCTGTCCGATCCATCTCCGTGTGTGTGTGTGCAGATCATACCTGGGGCTCAGCTGCAGGCCTCATGCACCAAGACATAATAAACTTGCTCCTAAAAACATGTTTGGCAATTCTTTCTATTGGCCAGAATATTCTACCCATTGAAATTAATACATGCTTAAAGTTTTACTAAACTCAGGACATGGCATTTGCTATATCTGGTCTCCTACAGGAGTATTATTGTACAGGATTTATAAAGCGCCAAAGTTTTAAACAGCACTTTACAATATATAAAAGGGAGACATTGTTGCAAAACAAGAGGATTAAAGTGGTTGTAAACCCTTACAGACCACTTTGACCTACAGGTAAGCCTAGATTAAGGCTTACCTGTAGGTCCATGAAATATCTCCTAAACCTACACGGTTTAGGAGACATTTACAAAAAGACAGGCTCCACTGTCTACAGTGCATGCGCCGTAGACAGCGGCGCGCAGGTGCACTGAGCACGGAGATGTGCCGCTCCTGTATGCTCCCGTGCGCATGCGTGGGAGTGATGTCATCGCGGCTCCAGAAGTGACTCCAGGATACATGGCAGCGGTGAAGGTAAAGGAGGAGGACCGAATCGGGGGCTTCGTTCACAGGTAAGTTATTCATAATGAGCTAGTATGCTATGCATACTAGCTCATTATGCCTTTGCCTTGCAGGTTGCATTTAAAAAACAAAAGTGCCTTTACTTCCTCTTTAAGAAGGCCCTGCTCAGAAGAGCTTACAATCTAATAGGATAGGTTAAGTGGTACAAAAGGATGTAACTGAGAGATGAGCTGATGGGAGTCAAAAAAGATTAGTTGGATTAGATCGGCTTCCTCGAAGAGAAGTTTCCAGGGTTTGAAGGCAGCCAGAGTAGGCGATAGTCGCACAGGTTGAGGTGGAGATTGCCAGAGGATGGGAGAGGCTCTAAAGTCCTGGAGATGAGCATGGGAGGGGGAGGTGAGGGAGCTTGAGAGAACAGTTTGGGTGATCTTTGGGGCAGAGCTGTGAACTGCTTTGTATGTTGTGATTAGTAATTAGAATTTTAATTTTCTGGGTGATCAGAATCCAGTGTAGATTGGCAGAGAGGGGTGACAGACACTGAGCGGTTGGTAAGGTAGATGAGTCTGGCGGCAGACTGAAGAGGGGATAGCCTATAGAAAGGTTGGCCTATTAGAAGGAAGTTGCAGTAGTCAAGGCAAGTGATAAGGGAGAGGATGACTAACTTGGCAGTTTTTTTAAGGGGGCAAATTTTATGCAATGTTAACAAAAGCGTATTCTAGAACTTTTGACTGATTGGATTTGGGGCTGAAAGGACAGGTCAGAGTTTAGGATTACACCTAGTACCTCTGGCATGAGGGGAGGGATTGATGGTTGTATTAATAACCTACATTGGCGTATATTATTTGGTCTTTGGGAAAGTTATAGAGTCTACAAACTATGGTGCCAATCACTGAAAATTGATCGCATCTGATCAGGCCTTCAGTACATCAGGTGTAGCTCATTTCTTGAGACATTAACAAGTCAGGAAAGTACAAATACCCCCAAATGAAACCTTTTTACAAAGTAGAAATTCCAAGGTTTTAAGTAGCGTGGTGAGTTTTTTTTTTTTTTTTTTTAAGTTGTCATTTTTTTCCCACAATTCTTTGCAAAATGAAGATTTTATTTTTCCACAAAATTGTCATATCAGGTTATTTCTCACACACAGCATATGCATACAACAAATTACACCCCAAAATACATTCTGCTACTCCTCCCGACTACGGCGATAACACATGTGTAGGACTTTTACACAGCGTGGTCACATAGAGAGACCGAACATTGAAGTACTACGTTCAGGCGTTCTAGGAGCATAAATGACACATTTCATTTCATTCCATTCCTACCCATCACACTTTTGAAGGTCCTGGAGCACCAGGATAGTGAAATTACCCACAAAATGACCCCATTTTGGAAAGCAAACACCCCAATATATATTCTATGAGGCATGGGCTGCAAATAAGTACTCGGGTACTCTGATGGCCCGGTGACAGGTACTCTTGTACTCTGATGGCCCGGTGATGGGTGCTCAGGTACTCGGGTACTCTTGATGTGCCGTGACAGGCCCTCTTTATTGGGGGGGGGGGGGAGGAGCGTGCGAGCGAGCAATCGGTGTGATTGGTGTACACTGTAATCTCCTTATCACACACGATCGGTGTGGGAGGAGGAGAACCTGCTAACATCTCAACACGTGGGTAAACAGCCGGCCAATGGCTGTTTACCAGCGTCGGTGGCGAGCAGTGTTCCTGGGGAACACACCGCCACCCACGCGCAGCGTGATTGCGTGCATGCGCCATACACAGTGGGGGTGTGATCGGCCGCGACTTCATCACAGCCGATCACGTGGTAAACAGCCATAACCAATGGCTGTTCACCCCCCTTCGGTGGCGAGCTGTGTCTCCGTGACATGCCGCCACTGAAAAAACAGGGATGCGTGCACATTCCCTGTTTAAACAGGTGGCCTCCTGCCACAATAGGTGCGCCGCCTGGCCTTCGGCCGGGAAGCAGTTAAGGAAGTGGTGCAACATCCATGCTGATATACCAGTTAGTATTCCAAGAGGAGACTGAAGGAGTGCGGGAGTTGAGTAGACAGATATGTCATCGGTGTGTAGATGGTGTTGGAAGCCATGGGCGGTTATCAAGTGACCAAGGGAGGCTGTGTAGATAAAGGAGTCCGAGAACTTGGATGACCTAACACACGTGCGCAATGGAGAGGAGGAGACAGAGTTGTAAACAACACTGAAGGAGTGTTGCGATGGGGAGAACCAGGGTTAAGCAGAATCTTTGAGGCCACGTGAACAGAGTTTGAGGTAGAGTAGGTGGTCAACAGTATCGAAGGCCGCAGAGAGGTCAAGTAGGAGTACAGAGTAGTGGCCATTGGTTTTAGCAGTTAGCAAATCTTTAGTCAATATTAGTCAGGCAGTTTCTGTGGAGTTTACCAGTACACAAAGCTGCACTTAGGTTAATTATCCCGGTGGCTGCCTCTCCAAAGATTAAGCTCCCCTAGAGGAGCTCCAAGTATAAATAACGTGTGAAATGTGGGGTCAGTGGCACTGCCTATGACGTGAGCATATAAGTTGGTTCTCACCAAGCATACAATTTTATGTATACCCTTGGATTTACATGCAAAAATCCCCTATATATTTTCTCAGATGGGAATGACAAAGGTATATGATGAGCCCACCAGACATCTTGGTGCCATCCAACTCTCTCCTGTTAGAAGTAACTATAGTGACTATAGCTGGGTTGCTCCAACCAGAGGGAGTGGAACTATATTCACGCTACCCCTGTAGGGGTGCAAGGAGTCGGTGATTAGGGACCCTTCAGGGGGAGCACTAAATTCACCTGGAGTTTCTATGGGCACAAAAGTTGCTTAATATTTCTGGACATTTGTACACTAATTTATAAATATTTTTTATGGACAATACATATATTATATATTTTTTCTTGCACATAAATTAAGTTTTCACGTACACTAATCTAGTGCATTAGATGTGTGCACTCACTGTGTTGTTCTGGGGTGTGTGTGTGTGTGTGTGTGTGTGTGTGTGTGTGTGTGTGTGTGTGTGTGTGTGTGTATACACAGTGCCTTGTGAAAGTATTCGGCCCCCTTGAACTTTTCAACCTTTTGCCACATTTCAGGCTTCAAACATAAAGATATAAAATTTTAATTTTTTGTGAAGAATCACCAACAAGTGGGACACAATTGTGAAGTGGAATGAAATCTATTGGATAATTTAAACTTTTTTAGCAAGTAAAAAACTGAAAAGTGGTGCGTGCAAAATTATTCGGCCCCTTTACTTTCAGTGCAGCAAACTCACTCCAGAAGTTCAGCGAGGATCTCTGAATGATCCAATGTTGTCCTAAATGACTGATGGTGATAAATAGAATCCACCTGTGTGTAATCAAGTCTCTGTATAAATGCACCTGCTCTGTGATAGTCTCAGGGTTCTGTGGAAAGCGCAGAGAGCATCATGAAGACCAAGGAACACACCAGGCAGGTCTGTAATACTGTTGTGGAGAAGTTTAAAGCCGGATTTGGATACAAAAAGATTTCCCAAGCTTTAAACATCCCAAGGAGCACTGCAAGCGATCATTTTGAAATGGAAGGAGTATCAGACCACTGCAAATCTACCAAGACCTGGCCGTCCCTCTAAACTTTCAGCTCAGACAAGAAGACTGATCAGAGATGCAGCCAAGAGGCCCATGATCACTCTGGATGAACTGCAGAGAACTACAGCTGAGGTGGGAGAGCCTGTCCATAGGACAACAATCAGTCGTACACTGCACAAATCTGGCCTTAATGGAAGAGTGGCAAGAAGAAAGCCATTTCTCAAAGATATCCATAAAAAGTCTTGGCTAAAGTTTGCCACAAGCCACCTGGGAGACACACCAAACATGTGGAAGAAGGTGCTCTGGTCAGATGAAACCAAAATCGAACTTTTTGCCCACAATGCAAAACAATATGTTTGCCGTAAAAGCAACACAGCTCATCACCCTCAACACACCATCCCCACTGTCAAACATGGTGGTGGCAGCATCATGGTTTGGGCCTGCTTTTCTTCAGCAGGGACAGGGAAGATGGTTAAAATTGAGGGGAAGATGGATGCAGCCAAATACAGGACCATTCTGGATGAAAACCTGTTGGAGTCTGCAAAAGACCTGAAACTGGGACGGAGATTTATCTTCCAACAAGACAATGATCCCAAACATACAGCAAAATCTACAAAGGAATGGTTCACAAATAAACGTATCCAGGTGTTAGAATGGCCAAGTCAAAGTTCAGACCTGAATCCAATTGAGAATCTGTGGAAAGAGCTGAAAACTGCTGTTCACAAATGTTCTCCATCCAACCTCACTAAGCTCAAGCTGTTTTGCAAGGAAGAATGGGCAAGAATTTCAGTCTCTCGATGTGCAAAACTGATAGACATACCCCAAGCGTCTTGCACCTGTAATCGCAGCAAAAGGTGGCTCTACAAAGTATTAGCGCAAGGGGGCCGAATAATTTTGCACGCCCCACTTTTCATTTTTTTATTAAAAAAAGTTTCAAAAAATGCAAAAATTTCGTTCCACTTCACAATTGTGTCCCACTTGTTGGTGATTCTTCACAAAAAAATAAAATTTTTATATCTTTATGTTTGAAGCCTGAAATGTGGCAAAAGGTTGAAAAGTTCAAGGGGGCCGAATACTTTTGCAAGTGTGTGTGTGTGTGTGTGTGTGTATGTATATATATTTCTCTTTTTATTTGGCCCTGATTCATGGTGTGGGGGTTTTTTTTTTTTTTTGTCTGATACTCCTATCACGTATATATTTCTCTAAACTGCTTTTACTTTTTTAGAATATTGGATATCTGATGTTATCGTTTTTCTTCGGTTTACATTGCTGTGGGGAATTTATATTGGATTTATATTCTGATGAGAGAGTTGGCTGGCACTGGGTTGTCTGATGGGCTCATCATAACTTCGTCACTCCCATCTGAGAGAATATATAGGGTTTTTTTGCATGTAAATCCTAGGTTACACTTACATGGTATGCTTGGTGAGAACCAACTTATATGCTCAGATCATTGGTAGTGCCACTGACTCCACATTTCACAAGTTCGTTTTTGTGGAGTGCTGTGAGCAAAAGTCTGTAAAGGGTCAAAAAGGTTATTTTCACTAAGGTAGTAGTTAAGACGATTGTACAGGCCTTATGTACAAATGATATTATACAACCTCTCCGGAACAATGTAACTTGACAAATGGTAACCCACGCTTAACCACTTCTCACCCGGCCAATGTACATATACGGCCGGATGGGAGCTCTCTTCTTAGAGGACATTCAGGAATGTCCTTCAGAAGGAGGGGGATCGTGCGTGCCTGCGCAGCGGCGCGATCCCGATTTGTACTCGTGTCACCCGGACACAGCGCATCTCGGATTGGCAGGAGGGCTTTGTGATTGGCCCTCCTGATCACATGACGGCCATGTCCAATCACGGCCGTCATGTGATGTAAACAAACAGCCGGTTGCTAGGCAATCGGCTCCTCCTCTCCTCGCACAGAAGTCATTGCTGAGGAGTGCAAATCGCTGCAGCCGGCTGGTGATCAGTGAGTATGAGCTGTTTTTACCAGGGATGCACCGAAATTTCAGCCGCCAAAACATATCGGCCGAAAATGCCCTTTTCGGCAATTTGCCGAAAGAGAAAAACGGCCGATAATGGAGCCGAAAATGGGGCGTGGCCTTTGTGGGGGCCCTGCCCCTGGTGACGCCCATCATGGGGGGTGTGTAGCGCAGGAGAGCTGCCTCCGCTGCCTGTTTGATCACAGCGCCGGGAACATCACAGCTTTCATTTCAATAGCTGTGTGTTCCCGGGCCGCGCGCCGTCACACGCAGCCCCTCCCCCCTTGTCCGGGCACTTAGATAGACAGATCATCCGCAGGATTGGACGGATGATCTGTCTATCAAAGTGCCCGGACAAGGGGGAGGGGCTGCGTGTGACGGCGCGCGGCCGAGAACACACATCTATTGAAATGAAAGCTGTGATGTTCCCGGCGCTGTGATCAAACAGGCGGCGGAGGCGGCTCTTCCCTGCACAGGCTGGCTGCAAAATGGGGGACACTGGCCTGCAATGGGGGATGCCTCCTGTACCACGTCCTCTGTCTCTGACCATCTCCTGTACCGCGTCCCCAGTCTGACCGCCTCCTGTACCGCGTCGGCCAGTCTGACCGCCTCCTGTACCGCGTCGGCCAGTCTGACCGCCTCCTGTACCGCGTCGGCCAGTCTGACCGCCTCCTGTACCGCGTCGGCCAGTCTGACCGCCTCCTGTACCGCGTCGGCCAGTCTGACCGCCTCCTGTACCGCGTCGGCCAGTCTGACCGCCTCCTGTACCGCGTCGGCCAGTCTGACCGCCTCCTGTACCGCGTCGGCCAGTCTGACCGCCTCCTGTACCGCGTCGGCCAGTCTGACCGCCTCCTGTACCGCGTCGGCCAGTCTGACCGCCTCCTGTACCGCGTCGGCCAGTCTGACCGCCTCCTGTACCGCGTCGGCCAGTCTGACCGCCTCCTGTACCGCGTCGGCCAGTCTGACCGCCTCCTGTACCGCGTCGGCCAGTCTGACCGCCTCCTGTACCGCGTCGGCCAGTCTGACCGCCTCCTGTACCGCGTCGGCCAGTCTGACCGCCTCCTGTACCGCGTCGGCCAGTCTGACCGCCTCCTGTACCGCGTCGGCCAGTCTGACCGCCTCCTGTACCGCGTCGGCCAGTCTGACCGCCTCCTGTACCGCGTCGGCCAGTCTGACCGCCTCCTGTACCGCGTCGGCCAGTCTGACCGCCTCCTGTACCGCGTCGGCCAGTCTGACCGCCTCCTGTACCGCGTCGGCCAGTCTGACCGCCTCCTGTACCGCGTCGGCCAGTCTGACCGCCTCCTGTACCGCGTCGGCCAGTCTGACCGCCTCCTGTACCGCGTCGGCCAGTCTGACCGCCTCCTGTACCGCGTCGGCCAGTCTGACCGCCTCCTGTACCGCGTCGGCCAGTCTGACCGCCTCCTGTACCGCGTCGGCCAGTCTGACCGCCTCCTGTACCGCGTCGGCCAGTCTGACCGCCTCCTGTACCGCGTCGGCCAGTCTGACCGCCTCCTGTACCGCGTCGGCCAGTCTGACCGCCTCCTGTACCGCGTCGGCCAGTCTGACCGCCTCCTGTACCGCGTCGGCCAGTCTGACCGCCTCCTGTACCGCGTCGGCCAGTCTGACCGCCTCCTGTACCGCGTCGGCCAGTCTGACCGCCTCCTGTACCGCGTCGGCCAGTCTGACCGCCTCCTGTACCGCGTCGGCCAGTCTGACCGCCTCCTGTACCGCGTCGGCCAGTCTGACCGCCTCCTGTACCGCGTCGGCCAGTCTGACCGCCTCCTGTACCGCGTCGGCCAGTCTCTGACCGCCTCCTGTACCGCGTCGGCCAGTCTCTGACCGCCTCCTGTACCGTGTCGGCCAGTCTCTGACCGCCTCCTGTATTTTTTAAAAAGTCATTTTTGGTTTTCGGCCTAGTGTATTTTTCATTTTTGGTATCGGCACCAAAAAACCCATTCGGTGCATCCCTAGTTTTTACAGCTTTTTACTAACTGATCACCAGTCTAGTGGCAACAGACATCACCACACAGTGTAAACACACATGTCACCACACATGTCCCCAAATAAAAAAACACATGTACCCCACATATGTCCCACTAAAATCACATGTTCTAATGATTATCTGCACACATAAACATGTAGCAGAATACATTTTGGCTTAAATTTATGTCAAAATTTTATTTTATTGGATTTCTTTTAAAATGGAAAAAAACTCTTTCAGCTCGTGAATAAATACCACCAAAATAAAGCTCTATTTGTGCGAACAAAATGATAAAAATGTCATTTGGGTACAGTGTAGCATGACCGCGCAGTTGTCATTGAAAGTGCGAGAGCGATGAAAATTGGTCTGGGAAGGAAGTAGTGGTTAAACACCCATTCTGCTTTTACATAACACGTTTATCTGCATTTTGCCGTGCTTGCGTCTACAAGCATTTATTTATGTTTTATAGCCAAAAATGTAACTCATGTGAAAGAAACGCAGCTTAAGGGTTTTTTATAAATTTATTTTTATTTTTTTTGCATCGCAAAAAATGCCTCTATGCTCAACTGCCTAGAAATGACTGTAAATGGTCCTGTGTATATGTACTGATAGGGTAACATAGAGAAGAGTTCAGGGGCAGTTGAAATAAACTCCCAACTGCTCCTAAAGGTCCCTTTTTACCAGCAGCATTGTACATGAGGCCTAGGCGTTCTAGAAGTTTAGAGGTAAATGGGAGCAATGAGTTGGGTCCTAAGCTGTTCAGGTTGGTGGGTCCAGTAGTTGAAACAGGATCCAGCGAACAATTGGTTAAGTGGGCTTGCAAGCTCTTTAGTAGTAGCCAGTTTGAGAGGAGAGTGACTGACTGTGCTGTTTTTGGCAAGGTATGTTGAGTGGAGAAGATGTATACACAGTGGAGGGAGGGTTCCTCACATTGTATCAATCTTGTTTTTGTACTGATTGACAATCTCTTGGAAAGTGAGTGAGAGGGTGGGGACAAAGCAGAATTGAAGGTTGAGAAAAGTTGAGACTGGGTGCCAAAGTAGCTTTGTTTTATGCCACAGTCATTCAAGAGCCCAGCAATGTCTCTTGAGATTTCTAGTGTCAGTTTGCCAGGGTTGTAATAGTCGAGGCCTGATTCTGTGTGTAGTTAGACGAGAAAGTTTGTCTGGTGGTAATGAGTGAACTGGTTGTAGAGAGAGGCGGACAGGGGAGAGATTGTCATAGGTGGTCAGTAGCAGAATAGCGAAGAGAAGGGTTAAAGTGGCGAAGGTTCCTACAAGTATTAGTTTGCCGCTTGAATGGGTGGTTGGAGGCAAGGATATATTGTAACTTATGAGTTTGTGATTAGAGAGAGGAAAGAGGGTGTTGGTGAGGTTGCCAGGAGTGCAGAGTTGGAAAAATACAAGGTCGAGGGTATTGCCATTACAGTGAGTAGAAGTTGTGTATCCATTGGGTTAAGTCAAAGGATGAGGTGAAGTTGACCTGTAGCTGGGCTATTTACATTGACAAGAATGTTGAAGTCACCAAGTGTCACAGTAGACAGAACATAATGCAGTTATTTTAGAAAATATAAACTGCTAAACCCTTTTCTCATCTGCAGTATAAAGCAGTCTTGTGACTACGAGTGTCTGGTTAAAGCGTTTTTGGAGTTTTTTTTTTTTTTTTTTTTTTTCATTCTGCTCTCACCTGAGGCTGCAGAACCCCTGACCCTCTGTCTGCACAGTGCGGATTGGCCCTGTGCCAATCACATGCACCCCCAGGAAAAACTAAACTGAGCATGTGCAGCTTGCCCTCGAGGCTCTTACTATTAGCAGGTGGATTGGTGACAGTGTAAGAAAGGGAGGGTCAGCAAAGCCAGGATCAAACACCCTTTTCACACAGTGGAGGATTAACCTCTTTGGTTCCTCAATGAATAGAGCCAGCATGCTTTACTGTGTAATACAGATTTATTTTACTGTTGTGGGTTTAGTAACACTTGAAGTGCTAAATGTGCCTATCGTTTAGACATGTTTACATATGTTTTTCTTCCCCCTGCCCAAAAACTTGATTCCTGAACATGATGGGTTTTTTCACCCTCTAAACTTTGTGCCTAACCTGTGCCACTATGATATATGGTGTGGCCCTCGGACCTCAGCAGTCTGTAGTGGGAGCATTGATTAGGGTGATGGTGTTTAAGTGTTTAACCCAAAAAGAAAAATGGAGATCCTGGTCTCTTAAAGCAGGGCTAACAGCAGAGTGCTTGTGCCGTGTCATCTGCCCCTCTCTAAACTAAAAAACAAAACAAAAAAACCTGTCTGATCCTGCCTCTTTCTGCGCTGACATCATGATAATCATGGCCGCTGAGCCCTGACCACTGTGATCAACGTAGGTCCCCCTGTCATCTGCAGTCTCTGCCCCTCCCCCCCCATCACCTAACTTCCTGCCTGTTGGCTCCCTGTTCTGTTAACAACCCCCCCCCCCCCCCTCCCCCCTCGTTATTTGTACAAATAAATCCTAAATGGTCCCTGCAGGCCATGTTATTATACCTTGCCATACCATGCTGTATTAGTCTTTTTATAAAAACGAGGCATGTAAATATCTTTTTAATTTGATCTTTCAGGCCAGTCATGTGACTGTTGGCCGGTTTCCAGGGCTATTGCAGGAGGGGCTGAGCAGCCATGTGATCTCCCTGGCTGATGTCAGAGGGAGATCTTGACCCCTCATGCAGAAGCCATGTATCAGAGCTGTACGGTGGCCACGAGTCATGTTATTGGTCTAAAGATAGCTTGAAAAAGCTATTTTTCTATCCGTCTGCAGAACAGATCGGATGATCACGGAAAGCCGGTCCATAGAGGAGAGCAGAGATCTGCTATCAATGGAGCGTTCCCCGCTAAGCAAGCGGATGTACACGGGGCAGATCATCGCAGATCCATCCCATGTGAAAGGGGCCTAAGAGTGCTCCAATTCTCAGCTCGTTACCTGTATAGGGGATCGTATACTTATTTCACTCTATGAAATGCAAATCAATTTATAACCTGTTGAAATGTGTTTTTATGGATATTTTTGTTCGGTCTCTGATAGACTGATCAATTCTGTCAGTCAGTCAGGCAAACTTACAAAATCGGCAGGGGATCAAATACCTTTTCCCTCACTGTAGTTCTTAAAGCTCCCAGGGAGTGGGTACAGTCTTAACAGGTACCCGCTCCACCTTCCAGTTGGATCACTGCAGCTTACCGAGCAAAAGTTGACCCTGCCTTCTGGAACACCTCACAGGTCTGACTGCCGGACCGTTCACAAATTCGATTTTCACAAAGCCCAGAGCCAGCGCTGATAGTTCCCCCCCCCTCCTCCAGCACAGCCTCCCTCAGCACAGAGAGAGCTGGGACTCCTGAGAGGATGTGCCATGTTTTCTGTGAGAAAGCACTAGGTGTGTGCAATCTGCTGTGGTTGTTAGTATATTGCTAACACCACACCAAACTAGAGGTGCGCGATTAATCGCGAAACGATTGCGATCTCGATTCACCCCCCCCCCCCACGCGATCTAAGTTCTGGTTGACCCGCGATTTGCTTTTAGCACCGCCGGTTCCACGTAACCAGCATGGAACACAAATGGCAGATATCGGAACTGACGTCAGTCATTGGTGCGTGCGATGTGGCGTGCTGCTGCCTGGTTGTGGGCGGGTACAGTGGCCGGGAAACAGCAGTGTTAGTACGCACTGCTATACACAGTAGCAGTAAGAAGACAGGCAAGATCACAGATTAAAGCGGAGGTCCACCCTAAAATGGACCTTCCGCTCATCGGAATCCTCCCCCCCTCCGGCGCCACAATTGGCACCTTTCAGGGGGGAGGGGGGTGCAGTTACCTGGATAATCCAGGTAACTGCACCCACTTCCGGGATAGCTCTCTGCGGAAAGGGGCGTAGATTACGCCCCTTTCCGCAAGTGCCCCGCTGCCTGCTGGGAAACGCACAGATCCCAGAGGCAGCGGGGACCGTCCTTATTGCGCAGCGCTACTCGCGCATGCGCAGTAGGGAACCGGGAAATGAAGCCGAAAGGCTCCATTTCCTGATTCCCATACCCAAGATGGCGGCGGCAGCACCCGAGTACCGATCTAGAGATGGGCTTCGGGTGCCGACATCGCGGGCGCGCTGGACAGGTAAGTGTCACTATTTTAAAAGTCAGCAGCTGCAGTATTTGTAGCTGCTGGCTTTAAAAAAAAAAAAAAAAAAAAAAAAGCGGAGTCCCGGCAGACTCCCGCTTGAAGTATTCCCGTGAAGGTAATTTAGATAGGACAAGGCTTCAGAGGGTTTGCAATGCCAGTATTGTTATCGGGACATATTTACACACACGGATTAAATAAAAACACATTTAGGAAAGTGGAAGTGTTTTTCAAAAACAGATTGACATCTGGTCCTGCATAAATCAGCAGCCAGTGCAACCATGCCACGGTGCTGCCGAACAAATAAGTGTTTGGACAAAAAGTGCAGATTCTGTACCGAGGCAAATTCATTACTATATCTGCAAACATCAATGGACAACATTAAACTAACAAAGCTGATAATCTAATGTTCTCATAGATTATACTTTTTTTTCATATAAAACAGATTTTTGAGAATTGTGTTCTTCATTCTAAGCAAAAGAATCGTGATTCTCATTTTTCCCAGAATCGTGCAGCTCTACACCAAACGCAGATCGCCTGCACCAGATCACATGGTGCCATAGTATTAGGCGATATTTGGTGCAGTGCATTTATTTTTTTAAGTAGTACATGCGCTCATTTTTTGTGCAATTTTAGCCCATTCATATAAATGAGTGGCACAGGAGTGCAAACTGTACAACAGTTTTACGCTCCGTTATTCCTCCGTTTTTGCAAATTAACCTTCTTGGGATTCTTAAGAACTTTAAAGCATTTAAAACTGTAATAGTCTCCAGTCTGACTAATACTCGCTTATGATTTTAAATGTACTACATTCTTAAGGCTCTTGGGCCTCCTTCATGTGACAAGCCTACTTGGATTCGTCTGTCCGTGCGGGTTTTTTTCTTGTGTGGGTTTTTTTTTTTTTTTTTTTTTTTGTGGATCCTAGCGGGCCATCCATTGACTCCTATGAGCAAGCGGATGTCAGCAGAGATGTCCACTGATATCCGTCTGCTGAAATCAGATGTGTGTGATACGTTCAGCCATCTGGCAGATCAGATGAAAACCGAGATGCTGTCTGTTTTTGTCCGATCTCCCCATAGGAATGTATCTGTAAAGGTACATATCGGGTGAACATAAGGGCTTTTGTCATTAATAAAAACAAATCTAAACATAAAGCTCTGTTTTTTTTTTGTTTTTTTTTTTTTTGTTTTTTTTTTTGTTTTTTTATTATCTGGCTCCTAGATTTAAAGCAAATTTGTCAAGCCCTGCTTTAATGTGGCACTAAATTTAATGTGGCACCTAGGTTCAGAGATGCACCAAATTTTTGGTGACCAAAACGGATCAGCCTAAAATGGTGTTAAATGCATTATGCAGATAACGACGCCAAAAACGTATTTCATTTTGCCGTGATTTTTACCCCTTTTTTACGATGCTTATGGTGTGTTTTTAATAGGCCACGTGACCAGGGTGGATTTGATTTAAATTGTGAGTAGAAAGGCTCGATTTTAAATAATTTTTAAAGAGCAACTGTTATCTGTCCTGCAGTGGCTCCTCCTCTGACCCCCCTGTTCATTCACAGTCCCATTCACTTTAAAGGGAGTGTTGGTGATGCGCCAGTGACACAAGGCCAGGGATGTGGCGGCAGCAGTTGTGGATGCCCGTTAATAGGTGCTGCCATTAATTATCTGAAATGACACGTTCTCTTTAAATGAAGGACTCATTCTTGCTGGTAATTAGAATCTTTAATGTTTGCAAACAAAATTAAGGTTTCTTATTTAGAATATGCTGTCAGATTAGTATAACATCAGAACCAATTTAAAAAAAAACAGTTTGTAGTGTACATCGATTTGCACAACAAAGGGATAAAAGAATATTCCTGAACTTTGTTTCATATCCTCTCATGGGTACTGTGGAATTGTGTGAATGCAGTGGATGTTATATCAGCTTAGAGAGCTTGTTTTCATTCAATGAGTTTACCAAAACTGTAAATATTGCAGAATATACAGCCTTATGCTATATAACTAAGCTCCATTTAATGCCGAATAAACAAAAGTATTAATGTGTCTTGAATAGAAAGCCATCTTTAGGTAACTTTTGACTCCGAAAGAAATGTATTAAAATGTGCTAGAATCGATTTAAAAAAAAAAAAAAATCACTCTGCGTGTGACTAAAAAAACGTAACTCTGGTGACTTGTTCTTGCTGTTTTCAGTGGGGAGGTGTGGTTGTTTTTTTTTTTTTTTTTGTGTTTTTTTTTTTTTTTTTTTTTTTTTTTTTGGTGAATTTTTTTTTTTCTTCTGTCTTGAGTCAAATGCATCCTGCATTTTCAATTTCGGAACCCACATTTCTATTTGGTGCACCTTTCGTTCACATGTTTGAAGTTCTGTGCCTCCTGCGCAATGATTATCATTGTAACAACAAAGTGTGGGGGCCAAAAAAATAAAATCCTTGATTACCCCAGAGTAGTACAATTTTTTTCTATGGCGACATTGAACTGTGATGAAAGTACAGTAAAACGTCCTATTGCAAGTAACTTGGTCTGTCAGTTTTACAAGATAAGCAAAGCTGTGTGTATAGCTCTATCCTCTAATCATGCCAGGTACCATTTTCAAGCCTGATATGACTTCTCTGAGAGGGGCTGTTCATGTCGCAGGTTTCTTTTTTTTCTTTTCTTTTTTTCTTTTATTTCACACTTTCCAAAAACTGGTAAAAAAATGAACCGTTCAAAAGACTCCTAATGCCTCAGATTACACGTTTTGAGTGTTGGCTTTCCAAAATGGGGTCATTTTGTGGGCAATTCCATTGTCTTGGTGCTCTAGGGCCTTCAAAAGTGTAATAAGTTAATGTGTAATATTTATGCTGCTTGAACACATGATGGTGCTCCCTGTGTGTTGGGCCTCTATGTGGCCAGGTAGTGAAAAATTCCCACACATGCTATCGTAATACTCAGGAGTAGCAGAATGTATTTCGGGGTGTCATTTGTGGTATGTACATTCCATGTGAGAGAAATTAGATATTGGGGACAATTTTGTGAATTAAAAATAAAATCTTAATTTTTGCTTAGAATTCTGTTAAAAAAAAAAGACAACTTCAAATAACTCGCCATGCCTCTTATTAAATACCTTGGAATGTCTAGTTTACAAAAATGGGTCATTTGGGGGGATTTATACTTTCCTGGTTTGTTAGGGTCTCAAGAAATGATTGGCCACCAGTACATCTGGTGTGATGAATTTATGATTAGCACCACAGCTTGTAGACTTTCACACAGACCACATAGTATTCACTAGCTTTAGGTTATTTTTACCAAAGATATGTAGCAGTATAAATTGTGGCCAACATTTATGAAGAAAAATTGCTAATTTGCGAAATTTTATCTCCCCCATTTGTTTTCTGAATATAATAAAATGGTAGTAGTTACACTTTTTTTTCTGACATATTGATGCAGGTGTTTATGAAACTACAGATTCTTTAACCTACATTGTTGTGATGTTTCTTTACAGGCAATTGAAGAAGAAGGTGGTGATCCTGATAATGTTGAAATAAGTTCTTCTGCAGATACTCCTACGAAAAAACTAATGAAGAACAAGGGTGTGTATCAGATCTTTTCAGTCATTTTTTTTGATGATCTACTTTGCTCCAGAGTTAATGACAGTTCAGAGTTGTGATCAGAGTAAGCACTCTGTTTTTAGGATTATAAAGTTGTGTGTTTGTGTTTGTTTTTTTGTTGCCTGCCCTGTTGCAGTGGGTTTGGTCCTCCTCTTAGGTACCTCTTCTGTGCCCCTGGCCCCTCCCGATAAGTGGCTCCATAGCAGGCCGCTTGCTATCAGTGCACCTGAGCCGGGCTGCTACTACTACATGTGTCTATTCAGACAGGGAGCCCTAATTCGGCCCTGCCCCCTCTCTCTCCTGATTTGACTAATTGACAGCAGCAGGAACCAATGGCACCAATGCTGTGTCTCAGTCAATCAGGAGGGAGAGTCCGGGACATTGCTGGAAAGACATGGGCTCAGGTAAGTATTATGGGTGCTGCTGCACTCAGAAGGCTTTTTATCTTAATGCGTAGAATGCATTACAATTAAAAAAAACCTTCTGAATTTACAGCCCCTTCTTAAAGCTGAATTTCAGGTTTATGATTTTAGTTTTGTTTGGGCCAGCTGCTCCAAATTGAAACCATTTCCTTTTCCAACATCTATGTGTATACGGTATGTACTATTATGATATAAAGCTCTCTATTCCGCTATCAGTACAGCATTGCATGCGCTTCAGCAGTGGTGTCCATTCATTTCAATGGGCAGGAGTGGTGGGGGAGTGGTATACACCACTCCAAATGTGCTGATTGCAGGACTTTTTTATTTTATTTTTTTAACATCCTGCCAGCGCATCGCCTCAGTGTGAAAGCACTCGGGCTTTCAAAGACTGCAGGGGAGCTGTTTTTGCAGGACCTTTACAGGTGTTTTTTTTAGCCCAAAAGCACCTGAAAAACGCCCCAGTGTGAAAAGTGTCTGTTACATTTTATGAGATGAAGGGGAAAAAAAAATTAAAATATGCATCATTTATCGGCCGCCACGATTTCTAAATATCGGCATCGACCAGAGAAAATCACATAATCTGTCGACATCTAATAAAAAATCGTTATGACTTTTTACAGTATATAGATCGAGATAGCTCCCATTAACTGTCAATCTGACACAATTGTGGAAGATTCCCAGAAAAGTGATTTACCTGTAAATATCATATTATGAAATGGTCTTTGCCCGTGCACATTACTGTTAAAAGAATTTAATTGAAATCATGACTGATCTATTTGCGTTAGGGCTGCACTGATACTAAAAAACTAAAAAAAGCCAGTCTCCTTGCGGGTTCATGTTATGACGGGCATAACATTAAAATGGTGCCCTCTCTCAGCACGCCTTAACCACTGCAGTTACCACCATCTTTGACTGTTCTTCCTTCCAGGTTCACACTGTCTGGCCATTTGAATGAATGGTCTTGCTGCAATGTCACTCCCCCTGCATGCGCACAGCAGTCAAGCCAGGCACAGCCCTCTGCATTGACTGCCCATGAAGTGTGCCCCGATTGCAGAGAGTAGTGCACGTTTGTAGTGACCTAATCGGCTAATTATTCCTAAAAGGTGTATGTTTACTATGTATTAACTGTTCCCACGAGTAAGGCTTATTATAGGTGTACCCATTGTTAATGTGAATATCAGTGTTCACTAACCTTTAAAAGTGTGTGTGTGTGTGTGTGTGTGTGTGTGTGTGTGTGTGTGTGTGTGTTTTTTTTTTTATTTTTTTTAAGGTATGTGTAATATGCAGTTTCGAAAGGAAGATGTTTTGAGGTATTGTGTTGTCAAAGCTTCTTGTGTATTGACAGCCCAAGTATGTTCTCATCACTATTTCCATTCCTGTGTATGTGACTTGCCACTTTGTAACAAGATGGGTACAAAAAGCATAGGCTCTCTAAATTGCTACTTTATTATTTTTTTGGGGTTGTAAACCCTCATGCTTTTTCACCTGTGCAATTCTATTCATTGAAATGAAAAACCTCCTGTAATGCTGCAGCCCCCCTCTGTTTTTTACTTATACTCCCTTATCTCACGCCGGGGACAAGCACACCAGCATAAGCTGGTGTTTAGGGTCCAGATTGCATGGATTGATAGCGGCTCAGGCTTTGTCTCCCACTGCTGTCCAAAAAAATCCAACTATGTGGTCGCTGGGGTGTGGGGCCGACTCATTCTTTGTGTGAATAGATGCAGAAGCAGGACACAGAGTGAGCTCGCACGGGTGTTCACGAAGGATAGCACTTCTCCGACAGGGCATTCGAGAAGGGCTGCCGAGAGCACTGCTGAGGGACCCCAGAAAAGGAGGCTCTGGGCCACTGTGCAAAACTACACAGCGGAGGTAAGTATGACATGTATTAATTGTGTGTGTTTGGGGTTTTTTATTTTTTTAAACCCTGAACATTTACAACCCCTTAACTGCTGTCTGTGTCCCCCTAGGAAGATTAACTCTTTGTTCTGGTTACTATTGTAACACATACAGAAAGTAGTAGGAAATCCAGAATGTGGAGTTAATAGAACACGATGCTGAGAATATAATTTAAACCACCTGAAGCCACATATGCACCTGTGCTTAGGGACATGGGGCAGTGGACTGTCTTGACAGCAATTGTGGGAGTCCTCATTCACATAGGCTTTACTAGGATGCTACTCAGACTTTAATGCTACCTGGATAAGGTCTGCATGTTCAGTGCGGCCTGTGGGTACAGAAACCTTCTTAACCACTTACCGACCAGCGCACGCCGATGTACGTCCTATTTTTGAAGAGGGATATCTCGGTAACGGCAGCAGCTGCTGCCACAACCAAGATATCCATCTCTTCAGGCGCCGGTCGGCTGTACGATAATGGTGGTCTCTGCGGTGGATTCGCCGCGAGATCACCGCTAACGGCGGCGGGAGAGGTGCCACCCCCCCTCCGCCGCTTACCGGAGCCGTCGGTAGCGGCGGAGGCGATCGGGTCCTTTCGCTAGCTGGGTATGGAGACGAGTGAGGCTAAGATGGCCCCCACTCGTCTCTATACCATAGGAGGGCGGAAGCGACGTCAAAACGTCACTTCCGCCTATACCTCTTAAAGGTATATCTTCTTTTTTTTTTTTTTTTTTTTGTCATTCTTCCCTTTTTTTTTTTTTTTTTTTTTGTTTTGTTGCATTTTAGTCCAAATATTAGATCTGAGGACTTTTTGACCCCAGATCTCATATTTAAGAGGACCTGTCATGCTTTTTTCTATTACAAGGGATGTTTACGTTCCTTGTAATAGGAATAAAAGTAAAACTTTTTTTTTTTTTTTTTAAATAAATAAAATCAATTAAAATAAATAAGAAAAAAAGTAAGGTTTTTAAAAACACCCCGGCACGACGAGCTTGCGCACAGAAGCGAGTGCATATGTGAGTAGCGCCCACATATGAAAACGGTGGTCAAACCACGCATGTGAGGTATCGCCGTGATCGGTAACGCAAAAAATGCAACCTGTAGAATTTTTTTTAATGTTGCTTATGGAGATTTTTGAGGCTAAAAGTTTGACGCCGCCACTCAGGTCACTCATACTCCCCAAGACACCAGAGACTACCTAGCGAGAATTACATTTCCCAAACTGACAGATGCCCAACGTGACCTTTTAGAGGCCCCCATTACTGAGGAGGATATTTCCAAGGCAATTTCCTCTCTGGCCACTTCTAAAGCACCAGGAATGGACGGTCTGCCGCTAGAATTTTATGCCACCTACTCTGAAATTTTGACCCCTAAACTCCATGACTTATGAGTCCATATTTGACACGGGAATCCTACCCCCCCCTCCATGAGAGACGCGCAAATAGTTGATTCCCAAGCCAGGGAAGGACCCACACTATCCGGAATCATATAGACCTATCTCTCTACTACAGGTCGACATTAAAATACTGGCTAAGATTCTTGCCTCCCGCCTTAATCAGGTTATCCTCTCACTGATCCACCCTGACCAGACTGGCTTTATGCCAGGGAAAAACACCGCCATGAATATCCGCCGCTTACTTATGAACATCCAGGGATCCCATGATGAAGTCTGCTCGCGGGTCGTGGTGGCTTTGGATGCTGCCAAGGATTCGACTCCGTGGAGTGGAACTACCTGTGGGAATGCCTCTCGGGATTTGGACTTGGCCCTAACTTTATCCGATGGGTCCAACTCCTGTATCAATCCCCGAGGGCCAAGGTGTTTGTGAACGGCTGGCTCTCTGAGCAGTTTCCTCTGGAGAGAGGGACTCGACAGGGCTGCACCCTTTCCCCCATGTTGTATGCGTTGGCTGTGGAGCCACTGGCTATTATGGTTCGCAGACGCCAGAATTCGTGGCCTTAGGATGGGAAACCTGGAGGAAAAGATCGGGATGTATGCTGACGATACACTCCTATACTTAGCCGACTCGGGTCCCTCCCTTCTTGCAGCCCTCCACACCATAGACTGTATCGGTAGTCATTCGGGTCTGAGCATCAACTGGTCCAGATCCTTCCACTTTATCATTTCCCCCCTGTACCCACGTCCCCTCCTCTAGATCTCCTTAGGGTTTCCGTGATCAAGTATCTAGGAGTGCAGGTCACTAGATCGCTGACAGACTATGTACCCAGAAACATTGAACCCCTTTACGCCCTGATCAAGAACAAGACACAAACCTGGGCCAGACTACCTCTGGGCGTTATGGGACGCATCAATCTGGTCAAAATGATACTTCTGCGCAAGATACTTTATTTGGTGTGGCATGCACCCCTGTATATACCACAAATTTTTTTTCAAGACGATTGAATCAATTCTCAATTCATTTATATGGGGCCACAGCAGACACAAATTGTCTTGGAGACTTCTGAAGAATCCAGTGACAATGGGTGGGGCTGCCCTTACAGATTTCCAGGATTACTATCTTGACTCCCAATTGTCCCATTTTTATCACTTTGACAAGAGCGAGCTACCAAGATACCAGACATTACTTTGTAAACGCCCTAACGACCCTGCCCACACCCCACTTCAGTCAGTCCTTAGGGCTCCACTGTCAAGACGTTCCCCCTATCAAAAAGTAGACATGTTGACGCACCACCGGAGGATATGGCGGACGGCCCTTAACAAACTAGGGACCCCACAGGTTCATTCTTGTACTCCTCTCTGGTTCAACACTCACTTGCCCGAACTGCTGTCCGTTCCGGACCCCGGAGCTTGGACACGGTATGGGCTGTTGTACATGCACCAAGTTATGACTAGCACTGGGCTTAAATTCTTTCAAATGCTAAAGGAAGAATTTGCACTCTCTAACCATCTCTTCTTCAGATATTTACAGCTCCGACATGCGCTACAGACTCAATTTGCCGGCTCCAACCTCCCTCTGACAGTCCCTCCTATAGTAGATATAATCACAGGGGCTGAGCCAACCAGGTTAATCTCCGCCCTCTACTCCGCCATCCGTCTCCCAGGTTCCGGGGCATTGGCTTATGCCGCCAAGGCCAGATGGGAAGTGGACGTTGGAATAATTGAGGATGAGGAGTGGGATGATGTATTGGGGGATGTGAAGAGAGTATCCCCCAGGCTTTCGGACCACCTCACACAGCTGTACATCGTACATACCTGACCCCCCCAAAAGATGGCACGGTTCAAACCCACGTATAATCCGGGATGCCGCTTATGCGACCACACTCCAGCCTCCTTCTATCACCTCATATGGTCCTGCCCGGTTATACAAACATACTGGATACAGGTAATTCGCTTTCTCCATGTCCAGATGGGCTCTCCTGTTAGCCTCGACCCAAAGCTGTGCTTACTTGGTCTCTTGCCAGAATTTGATGCTGACAAGTCCCTTCGTACCTTTTTACATGAAACACTGTTCCTGGCGAGAAAAGTGATTGCTCGCGGCTGGATGCAGGCCCTCCCCCCCCCCCCCCCCCCCCCCCCCCCACGGTCCAATGCTGGAAGAAAGAGGTTAACGATACCCTCCCGTATAAGAAATTAATATATACGCATAGAGGATGTCCACTTAAATACGAGCAGATATGGGGCAGATGGTTGGGGGATGGGGAGACATGTACTTGATATGCTTTTATATTGATCCCTTGCCCCCCTCCCCCCCTCTGTTTTTTCCCTTTCTGTGCTTCCTCCACCTCATGGGCCTGCTCTTATGTCCCCTTCCCTCTCCTCCTTTTTTTTTTTTCTTTCTTTCTCCACCTCCTGCCCCTTCCCCGGTTGACACGGATTGGTCTTATAATGACGCTACCCATGATGGGTATCTAAACCCTATGCAGCGCAACTATCCCAAAGCACTCATGTATGCAACACTGCCTTGGCCAGGTTGGCCCTTATCACCTGATGTACCTTATGTATGCTTACTATGTATGTTATCTTCTCTGTTTCCTTCTTTTTATTTTTTATTTTTTCCCTTTATTGAAAAAACAAAGTTTGTTTTTCAATTAATTGACGCCATTCCACGGGCGGGCGCAATTTGGGCTAATTTTACTCTTGTCTTATTTTTTTTATTTAAAAAGGTGAATTTTTTTCCAAAAAAAGTGTGCTTGTAAGACCGCTGCGCAAATACGGTGTGAAAAAAAGTATTTCAATGACCGCCATTTTGTTCTTTAGGGTGTTAGAACCCCCAAACATTTTATATTGTTTTTTTTTCTAAGTAATTTTCTAGCAAAAAAAACTTAGCGGGAGTGCGTGTTTTTTTTAATTTTTTTTTGTTTTTTTAAAGCCAGCAGCTACAAATACTGCAGCTGCTGACTTTTAAAATAGTGACACTTGCCTGTCCAGCGCGCCCGCGATGTCGGCACCCGAAGCCCATCTCTCGATCGTCTCTCGTGTGCTGCGTTTCGGCTTCATTTCCCGGTTCCCTACTGCGCATGCACGAGTCGCGCTGCGCAATGAGGATGGACCCGCTGCCTCTGGGATCTGTGTGTTTCCCATCAGGCAGCGGGGGACTTTCGGAAAGGGGCGTAATCTACGCCCCTATCCGCAGAGAGCTATCCAGGAAGTGGGTGCAGATACCTGTACTGCTCACTAATGGGACCCAGACAAAAAAGTGACATGTTTTACCTAATCCCTACTCCCTTTTTTTTTTTTTTTTTTTTTTTCATCATTTAGTCTCTGACCACAGGTAACTTCTGGCTGTGTGAACAGTGGCATTATATTGCATTGTATGGGCTGAGCAGCTGCATCTTTGCACCTGTCATTTCAGCCATAGGAGTTTAGTTTGTTGCCACTAAAGTTCACAGCGTGTGCTGATTGCCCATGTTGTCAGATGCACATATTCACCAGCACACTGAACTGTTTCACTATGCCTTGTAATGTGATAATTCTTTAGGGCAGGGGTTGACAAATTTGCTTGCAATCTAGGAGCCAGCTAAAAAAGTTAGGAGCCAGGTCAGATCTGGACCTGTCCCTGGCCTGACATAGAGACGAGTGAGGGGAAGATAGCCCCCAGCCCCTCACCTGTCTCCAAGTCATTGCCCATAGCTCTTAGAGGGACATTTTATTTTTTTCAAATGACAAATTTTTTTTAAATTGCATTTTAGTGTAAATGAGATGTGAGGTCTCTCTGACCCCAGATCTCATATACAAGAGGACCTGTCATGCTTTTTTCTATTACAAGGGATTTTTACATTCCTTGTAATAGGAATAAAAGTGGCACAATTTTTTTTTTTTTTTTTTTTTAAAGAACAGTGAAAAAAATAAAAGTTTAAAATAATTTAAAAAATTTTTTTTAAACGCGCCCTGTCCCGCCAGGCTTGCGTGCAGAAGCGAACGCATGTATGAAAGCGGTGTTCAAACCACACATGTGAGGTATCGCTGCGATCGGTAGAGTGAGAGCAATAATTCTAGCCCCAGACCTCCTCTGTAACTTAAAGTGCAACCTGTAGAATTTTTTAAACATCGCCTATGGAGATTTTAAAGGGTAAAAGTTTGTAGCCATTCCATGAGCGGGCGCAATTTTGAAGCATGACATGTTGGGTATCGATTTACTCGACGTAACATTATCTTTCACAATATAAAAAAAAAAATTGGGCTAACTTTACTGTTGTCGTGTTTTTTTTTTTTTTTTTTTTATTTTTTATATTAAATACATTTTCCCCAAAAAAGTGCGCTTGTAAGTCCGCTGTGCAAATACGGTGTGACAGACAGTATTGCAACGACCACCATTTTATTCTCTAGGGTGTTAGAATAAAATATATATATAATTTTTAGGGGTTCTGAGTAAAGGGAAGGAAGATAGGCTGGCAGGCAGGGGAATTAGCATTGCATCCATTAGCATTGCTGGTTGTAATTCCAACGGCCACCACAAGAGGGTGCCAGATTCCAGAAGGAACCATAGGATCGTAGAAGGCCTCAAAGCCCGGGGCTCAATTACCGGCGGCACGGCCCGACGCGATTGCGCCGGGTGGGGGGTCCGCGGAGACAGCATACCCCCAGCTGTGCTGCGCCAGGTCGCTAATTCTAGTCGCAAATGCGACCTGGCGCCCGGGTTTTGTCGAGCCCTGCTTTAGGGTCAGTTCACATCAGATGCAGTTCTGTGCAGTTTTGTGTGCTTTTTTTTTTTGCACAAAATGCATGCACAGTGTTTTCCATGTATTCCAATGGCTCTAGTTCACACCATACAGTCAGTTTCTGGTTAGTTTCTGCACCGGAAACTGACTCCATGGTGTTAACTAGAGCCATTGGAATACATGAAAAAAAACACTGCATGCATTTTTAGTGCACGAAAAAAAGCACACAGAACTTTCTGGTGTGAAATAGCACTTAAAGCGGAATTCCACCCTCAAGTGGAAGTTGCGCTCATCAGAACTCTCCGGTGCTGCAATTGGTAACTGTCTAATACAGGTATCTGCACCCACTTCTCGGAATAGCAACCCACAGATGCAAGTGGGGGGGGCACAGCGGGGACAAGTGGAGACGCGTGACTCGCACATGCATAGTAGGGAACCGGACAGTGAAGCCGCAACGCTTCTCTTCCCTATTCAATGATCGAGGGTGGCGGCGGGGGCAGCCGAGAGCCGAGCGATTGCTTGTCTGACATCCCTTGAACAGTTAAGTGTCCATTTATTAAAAGTCAACAGCTGCAGTATTTGTAGCTGCTAGCTTTTTATTTATTTTTTTAGGTTGCCATCCTCTTTAACAAAGATTTTGACATAATTGACTAATATGTGCATTTGATCTATGATGTAGCCAGTTGTTGCTGCAGCACCCGTTATGCTTAAAGCTTTATCCAGCAAAGTGTGCGATGGGAATATTGACATTAATCGCCCATATGACTGCACATTAAAGCTTGCTATCTAATGTTTTTGTGTTCCTAATTTCAGGCAAGAAGCAGGAGGCCGATGAATCTGGGTGTGAGGCTTCTATGGAAGAAGATTTAGTTAAGGTAAAATTATGTACAAAATGCTCTAACCTGTAATGAAGAAATTAACATTTTGTTTTGAAGAGAAAACAAATAATGGAAGTTATTTTTAATTTATGTCTACACACTGAGATGTATTTAACTATTGCAAGGTTTAAGGTTGGCTATGCATTGGAAACTATCCTCCTGTTCAGTAGCTAAGCTTTCTTCGTATTGAAAGAGAAAAGATATGGCACTTTGTTTTATGGCAAATTCATTTGCAGAAGCTATTGTGTGAAGATTCTCTCAAAGTATTGTCGTTGGAAGAGATCATCTTATCAAAATGTACAAGTTTACACTGTTTTTGTAAAGATGTGTTTTAAAAAATAAAATAAAAGGCTAGTGAACTTATTGCCTGAATTGTATACAGAGCCTGATTTTCATATAAGCCTATCAAGGACATCGTAGAGCAAGCTATGTTAAGGACTTCAGCTTGTATAATACTCCATTCACACTTGAACATGGCAAATTACTTTTTTATTTATATATTTCACGCATTTTAGAAGTTTTATTACAAGATTTTTGTTCAGCCGAAAGAATGCCCTAGGGGAAGGAGAGGAAGTTGGGGTGGAGAGCCATTATTTAACTCTGGCGTTTCTATTAAAATCTATGGGGCCAAAAAAATTGTAATCTGCCAAACAGAAGCACATGTACTTTTTTGAGCGACAGGTATTTTGCTTCAGGCGATGGAAGGCTCATATGTGAACAGGTGCATTGAAATTAATAGTATTTGGCTTGTTGAGCGTTTTAGAGCTCCAGGCTTCAAGGAACAAATCGCTCAGGTGTGAACAGGGCCTAGGAGCAGTGGGGTTGATTTACTAAAACTGGAGAGTGCTTAAAGTGGTTGTAAACCCTTACAAACCACTTTGACCTACAGGTAAGCCTAGATTACGGCTTACCTGTAGGTCCAAAAAATATCTCTTAAAATATTTGCCAAAACACAGGCAACACTGTCTACGGCGCACTGAGCGCGCCAGTATCAACGGCGATACGCCGCCAGTGTCGGCTCCCATGCGTGGGAGTGACATCACTGTGGCCTTGTCGAATGACAGCGGCGGAGCAGCGAGACCCGCCGAGAAGATGGATGCTCCAGACTACAGGGGACAGCGGTGACTTCGCTTGCTCCTGTGTCAGGTAAGTGGCACATAATGGACTACTATGCGATGCATAGTAGTCCATTATGCTTTACCTTTGCAGGGAATCAAAGAGGAAGTAAACCCATCTGGGTTTATTTCCTCTTTAAGCTGGTGCAGCTCTGCATAGAAATCAATCGGCTTCCAGTTTTTTGACAAGGTTACATTCACCTTCACAGAAAATGATGTAAGGTGAATTTTACACAGGACCCCCTCCTTGATCCCTCTCAGTCCCGCTGACCTGGACCACGGCAATCTCCCTTTCTGAGCCCCGTTATATCTGTGCTGGCAGTCGGGGGCCTGAAAATCCCCTCGGCATCTACACAGCTGACAGGGTGGGCTATGTGGCTGCTGATTGGTTGGTTCCACCCACCTAACAGCGCTGATCATTTAGAATGCTCTGTAATGTCCCCTCTGACGAGGTACATTTTGAACATTCAGCTGAGGGGATTTCTAAGCCCTGTACTCCTGACGTGGATATACCGGGGCTCAGAACAGGAGATTTTTGTGATCCAGGTCAGCGGGAACTGGTGGGGCTGAAGAGAGGTTCCTGTGTAAGTTCACCTTAGATTTTTCTGTAAAGATCAACTTGCACCTTTAATTGAACACGCTGAAGTTAGAAGCTGGCTACTATTCTTGATTGCCCCAAATTTTTTACGCTCCAATTTTAATAAATCAACCCCAGTGTGTTGTAAGCTTTTTCTAAATCCCCATTCTTTCCAGTTTCGAGAGCTTAAGTCTTTACTGCAGAGGCAATGGCTAGGGCGGGAATTGTATCCCTGTCTCTTTCATACTATTCAAGTGATCAGTGCCAATCTGCAGTTGCCTAGCAAAACCCATGCTATGCACACTGTTGGCTTGCGCTAGTGCAGGATTTAGGGTGTTAAGACGGTTAGTAAGTGTCCTCTATACCTGTCAAATGCTCTGAAGAATCATTCAAACCCAGACCGCTCTCGAGAATGGAAAGCTAGTGTGAAAAATCCCTAAATGCTTGCTATATACACTGCTTTGAATTGAGCAAGCGGAAGCTTTTAGGTTTTAATTTACCTTACAAATGTGTTTAACTAGTAAGTTGAGAATGTAGACTTGCTGCGTTTGACCTAGTTGAATTTGAAGTGCAGCAGCTTTTCTGTCATGTTCAACTGCACAGCTAGAGAACCATTTCGTTTTGGTCTAATTTGTAGGATCTGCGTTCTGTGGATAATCTGCTTCCCTGGTCTTTTGCATGACCATTTAATATCTTACATGCAGGAAATGTAGTTTTCAGATTATGCCTTTCCCTATTCCTCTTCAGTTTTCTTGAATCCCGAGTCTTGATTTACTGCCCCTATTTCAAAGAACTGCAATCTAATCACATAATTTGTAATTTTAAACATCTTTGCCATTCTGAAGCTTCCCTCCAAACGCTTGGCATATTCATTCATATATACTGTGATTTGGTATTTGCCGAATATGCTGCGTAAATCTCCCTCCACTGAGTCTGACTGCAATAATTTTAACTGTGTGCAGCTGAATCTGCTGCCTGTTCACTTCCTGAATTTACCCACATCTGCAGCTCTCATTAGCCCTCTGACTCCCCCCCCCCCCCCCCCCCCCCCCCCCCTTGCACACTGCATGATGTCATAAGCCTAGGCTAATGACCAGACATAGAGGAAGTGGGCTGTATAAGGTATTTACTAGAAGAAGGAAAATGTTTTGCCATCCAAAGTTAAAACAGCAGAAGATTTAACCATTTAAGAACTAGCCTCGTTTTAAGATTTTGGTGTTTGCATGTTGAAAACAGGTTTGTTGTGGCAGCAGCTGCTGCCGTTGCCAGGAGATCCATCTTCTAACTGCCGACGTATATGTACATGACCCGGTCAGTAAGTGGTTAATGGGTGGAAAGATGAGAAAAATTACTGAAGGTCCACTTTAAATGGGGCTACCTTTTTAAAGAATGGAAGACCTTTTTTATATGGGGCAGTGTAGTCTAGCTGAGGTCTCTGTTCTTGTGCTAAAGTATAAGCAGCTCCCAGACTGATGCAGAACGATTAACTCCTCCTCCGTTTAGGGCTAATCGATTTACACTCAAACCCTTGCCGAAACACCAGTGCAGAAGAGTTATCTACCACCAGTGAAAGTAAATTCCAATGGACATGGGTGAAAACATTTCCTTTTGGTAAACGTGTAGATCTAGATAACATCAAGTGGACTTTTCAAGTTTTCAACAAGACTTTCAAAATGTTACAATAAACTTTTTAAAAGATGTTTAGATGAACCGTCCTCTCTGCTTTACTTTGTCTACACTGTGCCACAATGTCCTGGTCATCCTTCATTTTGCTTTTTGTTCTGTACTTTTTAGGGGGTTGTGTGACATTTTGGCTCTGTAAGAGAAATTTGAAACATAGGTATAATGTAGGGGAATGGCTTCTGTTGACATTTTAGAAAGGTATAAGGCAGAGAAGTGCTTAAAAGAAGTATCCAGTATACAATTTTGAACATGCCCAACAATGTAACCAGCTTGATCAGCACCAGATTATAATCTTCCAAATTTGTAACAAATTGGCCGTCTAATTCGACCCGCTTGCAGTTAAAGGGTAAGCAAGGTTTTCTCAAAACATGAGATTCACATTGTTTGCCTTTTTCAAAAAAGGAATTTGAGCTGGAGTCTCAAGATGTAAGTGACCAAGATGATAGTGATGAAGTAAAGGATACTGAGGAGCATGATGAAGAAAATTCTAAGTCTGTCACAGTGCTATCCCCAGAAGGCATGACGTGCAATGAATCGCAGCCTGTCCCTGCAGAAGAAGACTCTGAAAAAGAACCTCAAAACCAAGTATGCTGAGTGGTTACTTTGAAATCACAGTAAAATCATATATTTACTTCGTGGCTGCAAATTGAGTTTTAAATTGCTCTGCTGTGGGTGTTTTGAAAATGAGCAAAAAGGGTATCGCTCTATAATTTTTCTTTTTTTTTTTTCTATTTGTATTGTTTGCTTTGAAAATCTTAAAACTGAAAAATTCTATTTGGCAGCGGGATTCTGCTTTTTTACTCCTTTTTTTTCCTGATTAATTTTATGAAGCTTTGAAACTTTTGCATTGGGGTTATTTCCTTTCAATTCCTTTCCTATAGAACAACCGTAATAGATTATAAATCTCTGCAAAATGTTGTTACTTGTTTCAACATCTCCCTATAAGTGACACAATTGCCAATTTAAAAATATTTTGTTTGTATATTAGAGACCAACAAAAGTTTGTTTTCAGTAATTGAATTCAAACAGTCAAACTCTTTCTATTTAAATTACACACTGATTATATTTCAAGCCTTTCTTTTAACTTTGATTATGGCTTACAGCTAGTGAAAACTCAAAATTGAGTGTGTCAAAAAATTGTATAGTATACACTAGTGTTGCACGATCGTTAAAAAATGGTTGTCTTCCGTCAACCCTCCCTTACGATGCTAATCAACTATTTCTGCGATTCCATGAAAACTGTGCAGAGCTGAGCTGTGAAAAGCCTCCATGCTGAGAGAGAACAGATAAAAAATTTTTTTTTAAGTTCTCTTTAGATCAAAGGAATGAGCCTTCTATCTGTAAAGGTCAGTTTAACCACTTAAAGACAACCTTTTTACAGTTGTTGCTTATGAGTTAAAATGGATATATATATATATATATATATATATATTAGGGATGCACCGAAATTTCGGCCGCCGAAACATATCGGCCGAAAATGGCCCTTTCGGCAAAAAGCCGAAAGAGAATTTCCGCCGATACTGGTGCCGAAAATGGGGCGGGGCGTGGCCCCGCCCCCGGTGCCGCCCATCACGGGGGGGGGGTCCTTCTATCCTTAGCTCTCTTGCTCCCCTCCCTCCTCACCTATGCTGCAGTCAGCCTGTGGGGTCTCGCTCTGAAGTCCCCCTCTCCACAGCGGTGGCTGTATGTCTCCTCAGCCGATGTGTAAATCGGCTGTGCAGGACCTGGGCTCTATGTTCACTGTGAAAGTGAAACCAAAGCAGAGGCGTCTAGCAGTGTGTGCTGTGCTCTCTGCCTCCCCCTAGAGTGCAGTACCCAGCATGGAGATTAATGAAGAGCTGCAGCTGCCAATTTAAAAAAAAGACTGTCTATATATGTTTGTATGCCTGTGTGTTGTGTGTGTTGTATGTATGTGTGTTATATGTGTGCATGTATGTATGTGTGCATGTATGTATGTGTATATATATATATATATATGTATATATGTATGTATGTATGTGCATGTTTATATGTATGTATGTATGTATGTATGTATGTATGTGCATGTTTATATGTATGTGTGTTAAGTGTGTATGTGTGTGTGTGTGTGTGTGTGTGCACGCGTTTTTATATGTGTATGTTTATATGCACTGGTGAGGCACAGGCAGGCTACATGGCGGGCACTGGTAGGCTGCTGGCACAGTGAGGCTGCATTGATCTCCTGTAGCATGTCTGCAATCTCTGACCAGCTCCTGTAGCATGCCTGCAGTCTCTGACCAGCTCCTGTACCATGTCTGCAGTCTCTGACCAGCTCCTGTACCATGTCCGCAGTCTCTGACCATCTCCTGTACCATGTCCGCAGTCTCTGACCATCTCCTGTACCATGCCTGCAGTCTCTGACCATCTGATGTATGAAAATATTTTTTAAAAACAGTCATTTTCGGTATCGGTGCTGTTTCGGTTTCGGTTTTCGGCCTAGTGTATTTTTCATTTTCGGTATTGGTTTCGGCACCAAAAAACCCATTCGGTGCACCCCTAATATATATATATATATATATATATATATATATATATATATATATATATATATATATATATATATATATATATATATATATATATATATATATATATATATATATATATATATATATATATATATATAATTTTTTTTTTTTTTTGCTAGAAACTTTCTTGGAACCCGCAAACATTTTATAGCTGTGTGGATTTTTTTTTTTTGCAGAGACCGTAGATAATAAAATGGCAGTCATTGTAATATTTTGCACTGTATTTGCTCAGCGGTCTTTGAAAGAAGATTTTGGGGAAAAAATAAACTTCAATTAATAAAAAAAAAAACCCAGTAAAGTTAGCCCAATATTTTTTTGAAAAATGTGAAAGGTGTTATGCTGCAAGAATCATGATCTTTCTTCTAAGAAAAAACTGATTCTCATTTTATCCCGAATCGTGCACCTCTAGTATGCATTGAGTATTTGCTCATGGCTCCTTTTGCATGAATTGCTGTATTAATGGGGTGTGGCATGGAGTCTTTCAGCCTGCGGCACTGCTGGGGTGTTATGGAAGACAAGGTTGCTTTGTTAAAAGTATTCAGCTCACCTGCGTTGTTGGGGTCTGGTGTCTCATCTTCCTTTTAACAATACCCCACAGATTCTCTAAGGTTTAGGTCAAGCGAGTTTGCTGGCCAATCGAGCATGTTGATTCCATGATCATTAAACCAGGTATTGGTACTTTTGGCATTGTGGGCAGGTGCTAAGTCCTGCTGGCAAATGAAATCTGTGTCTCCATAAAGCTGGTCAGCAGAGGAAAGCATAAAGTGCTCAAGAATTTCCTAGTAGAGGGCTGCACTGACTTGGTCCACTGTGTTTTGTCAAGTCTAGACGCCAACAGAAGACATTGCTCCCTAAATCATCACGTACTATGGAAACTTCACACTTACCCTTGTGCAATTTTGATTCTGTGCCTCTCCATTCTGCCTTCAGACTCGGGGAGCTTGATTTCCGAATGAAATGCCACCATCAATAATAATTTAGGGAGCTATGTTGTCTGCTGGTGTTATAACGTTCAGAGTCAGTGCAGCCTTCTAGCAGGTAACTCTAGAGCACGTTAAGCTTCCCTCTGCTGACCAGCTTTATGGAGATGCCGATTTCATTTGCCAGCAGGACTTAGCACCTGCCCACACTGTCAAAAGTACCAATACCTGGTTTAATGATCATCATATTGCTGTGCTTTATTGGCTAGCAAACTCGCCTGACTGAAACCCCATAGAGAATCTGTGGGGTATTGTCGAGAGAAAGATGAGATGCCAGACCCAATAAAACAGATGAGCTGAAGGCTGCTATTAAAGCAACCTGGGCTTCCATAACACTTTAGCAGTGCCACAGGCTGATAACCTTCATGCCCCGACTAAGTATTAAATGCCTACTGTATGTTGACTTTTTCAGTAAGCCAACATTTCTGTATTAGAAATGATTTTCATATTAGTTTTATATAATCTAATTTTCGGAGATTCTGAATTTTGGGTTTTCACTACCTGTAAGCCATAATCCTCAAAATGAAAAGAGAAATGCTTGAGGTCTTAACACTGTGTGTAGCGCATCCATATAAATTGAGTTTAACTTACTGAATTACTGAAATGACCTTTTTGATTTCAGTGGTGTGTGTGTGTGTGTGTGTGCGCGTGTGTGTGTGTGCGCGTGTGTGTGTGTGCGCGTGTGTGTGTGTGTGCGCGTGTGTGTGTGTGTGCGCGCGTGTGTGTGCGCGCGTGTGTGTGTGTGTGCGCGCGTGTGTGTGTGCGCGCGTGTGTGTGTGCACCTATCCACCCCATCACACAGCTTAGTCACGTTTGTGACAGTTCCTGGTTTTTGCCTTTTATCTCCAGCATGCTCATTGAACAATGAACCAGCCTCATCACACCTTTCTAGTAAGAGGTGAAGTGTAAGGCAGCAAAGGTTACCTGGGAACAAGTGAGGTTATTTTCTGGGTGTGCAGTTTGGAAGAGGATTTGTGTTCAGTCATAAGTACTTTGGCTGGAAAAAACATAAACCTTGATTTGTTAATGTGCATAGGGTTATGCTTGTAACTCCTCTGTAAGCTCTTGAGGTATGACTCGCATGAATTCTCTTGCTTTTTGCAGCTTTTGGGTTTTATTTTTATTTTTTAAATGTATGCATTTTATTTTATTGCCTTTCCACATAAGCACATCTAATTTTTTATTTTTTTTTTGAATGGTAACTACATATCTTCTGTTGCTGGTATATTTTTAGTGGTATATGTGGACTATGATTTTTCTCATCCATTTTTATGTTGTGTGGTGGGTGTGGGTTTATTTTTTACACTGGCATTTTTTCCCCCAAAATGATTAGATTGCTGGTTTTTAATGTTACATAAAAATGTGTAGTTGCCAGGTGAACTTGTAGGTGTGACTAATATCTTAGAAGACCTAAAACGCCATACACACAAGCTGAATGTCAAGTGGCGTTGGCAGATTCAATAGAAACTGGCCGGCATTTGGCCTGTGTGTACTGCAGCCAGTCTAACAGAAGCCTACTTCTGACGAAGGGACGTGGCCAAGAATTGGAGCACTGACCAGAGTGGTGGTGGTTGGGGCTGTCCCCCCTTGTCAGGGCACAAAAGAACAGCAGGGGAGATCACTGTACTCATCACATTGTCAGTACAGCACACCCTTAATAACCAGACCAATTTTCAGCTTTCGGTGCTCTCACATTTTGAATGACAATTACTCAGTCATGCAACACTGGACCTATATGAACTTTTTGTCCTTTTTTTCACACAAATGGAGCTTTCTTTTGGTGGTATTTAATCACCTCTGGGTTTTTTATTTTTTGTGCTATAAAAGAAAAAATACAGAAAATTCTGTAAAAAAAAAAAAATGAATTTTTCTTTGTTATAAAATTTAGCAGATTAGTAATTTTTTTTCTTCATGAATTTTGGCCAAAATTTATACTACTACATATCTTTGGTAAAAATAAGTACAAATTGGTGGATATTATTTGGTCTTTGTGAAAGTTACAGGGTCCACAAGCTATGGTGCCAATATCTGAAAACTGATCACACCTGAAGTACTGACGGCCTATTTCAATTCTTGAGACCCCAACATGCCAGAAAAGTACAAATACCCCCCAAATGACCACTTTTTGAAAAGGAGACATTCCAAGGTATTTAGTAAGAGGCATGATGATTTTTTTGAAGTTGTCATTTTTTTCCCACAATTCTTTGCAAAATCAAGATTTTTTTTTTTTCTTTTTTTTTTACAATTATTTATTTATTTTTTCACAAAATTGTCATACATTATCAGTTTATTTCTCACACACAGCATATGCATACCACTAATTACACCCCAAAACACATTCTGCTATTAGTCCCGAGTACGGCGATACCACATGTGTGAGACTTTTAAACAGTGTGGCCACATACAGAGGTCCAACATGCAGGGAGCGCCATCAGGCGTTCTGGAGCACCCAGGACAATTCTGACATTTCTCTCCTATATATAAAAAGCATCATTTATTTGCTAGAAAATTACATAGAATCCCAAAACATTATATACGTTTTTTTAGCAAACACCCTGGAGAATACAATGGTGGTCGTTGCAATTTTTTATCTCGCACGGTATTTGCGCAGCAATTTTTCGAATGCTTTTTTTTTTGGAAAAAAAACAGTAAAGTTAGCCCAATTTTTGCATAATGTGAAAGATGAAGTTACGCTGAGTAAATGGATGCCTAACATGTCACTCTTCAAAATTGCACACGCTCGTGGAATGGCGCCAAATGTCGCTACTTAAAAATCCTCATAGGCGACGATTACAATTTTTTTTTTACTGGTTATAGGTTTTGCGTTCTAGAGGAGGTCTAGGACTAGAATTATTGCTCTCGCTCTAATGTTCGCAGCGATACCTCACATGTGTGGTTTGAACACCGTTTTCATTTGTGGGCGGGACTTGCGTATGCGTTGTCTTCTGCATGCGAGCACATGGGGACATGGGCGCTTTAAAAAAAAAAAAAAATTTTTCATTTTGCTTTATTTTAGTTTGACATTCCCCCCCCCCCCCAAAAAATAAATTTTTTTGATCACTTTTATTGCTATTACAAGGAATGTAAACATCCCTTATAATAGGAATATGGCATGACAGGTCCTCTTTACAGTGAGATATGGGGTCAATAAGACGTCCCCGGTAAGAGCGGTGGGAGGGGGGGGGGACGTCCCCTCCCGCTCCTCCGGATTAACAGCCGAGCGGCTTGTAGCCGCATTGTTATGGCTGGAAAACCAATTGTCCGCTCAGAAAAACGGTACCGGGGTGATGCCTGCAGGTGCTGACATCATCCCGGTATAACCCCCGGAAGCCGAGTACGCACATCTGCGTACGCTCGGCAGCAAGGGGTTAATCATGAGTAATTTGCTTTCTACATGAGTTGAAGGAAGATTTTAACTGGTTTTTAAAAATGTTATCTGAGAAATGTGTAAACATGTTTGTTTTATAGTTTGTGAAATATAAAATTTGTTTATACAGATGAAGCTAGGATTTTTTAAATTTTATTCCAGTGGGCTAAACCAAAAATGGCTTGCAGATCGCTGAGCTGATGTATTCTGAACGACCCACCCCTGAGCCAGCCAAACCCCCTAATGTCTTGTGAATGAATAGAATGCTAACAGCAGTGCATTAAAACCAAGGAAAAAATTTGTATTTAATTAGAAAAAAATGCTCACCAAACTGTTAATTGCATTGTACAGTGAGTAAAGTTATTATTTGATCCCCTACAGCAGGGGTGGCCAACCAGACAAAGACCAAGAGCCACATTTTTTACCAAGTTACCGCAAAGAGCCACATCATACGCATGGGCACACATGAACATCACCCCATCTCTTCCTCATACACACCTACTTTTGCTCAGCTGGATTTATTGTAAATGTCACACACTGTTTTAACACTACAAAGACCACAGGCCAGTCATTTTCAACAATGAACACAGTGTGCACTCTCACACAGACAAACTCTGTTTAACCAAATCCATAACAAGAATAATGGAACAATTTTACCACACATTTTTCCTTTTTATTATGCGCATTATATGTGTTATTTAGTGAGACTTCTGGCAATCCTTGTCTTGAACAATCCTGTTCAAATCTGGCTTGTACTCCGTTGTAACTCGAAGCAATTCTTTCACATGGGTGTCGGTCAGAACAGACCGATGCTTCGATTTCACGTGTTTCAGGGTGGAAAACAGACTCTCATACATTTGTTGACCCAAACATTGACAGTATCTTAAGAGCAGCTTGTTTGACATTGGGGTATTTTACCATTGGCACGTTTCCAAAACTCAATGGTCCCTTCCTTTTAAAGCAGGTTTCAGTTGGTCCTCTTCACGAAGATCAATCATCTCCATCTCAGCCGCACCCTCATCTATGACTAGTGGGGCTTTCAAACAGTCCGTCTCACAGCACAGCATGTCAACCAAAAAGGCCAGATCCATAACCCACTCGAGGTCCGAGCGCTGTGGGACAGTCCTTGTTGTTCTCTAACATGAACAGTTTCACAGCATCCAAAAGCTGGAAGAAGTGAGAGAGTACCTGGCCTTTTGACAGCCACCAGTGCAGTGTAGCGGCAGGTCACCTGAAAGCCCTTGGTCCAGCTCAGCGATGAGATTATTGAATTGCCGGTGGTGAAGCGCATGTGTATGGATGTAGTTGACGATTGCCATCACAGGCTTCATGACACTGTCCAAATTCAATGTTTTAGACACAAGTTGCGCGCTGTGTATGATGCAGTGGAAATTCCAAAACTCTGGAAATGTTTGGTCAGCTTTGCACAGCCCTACAAGCCCGTTCACAGATCCAATAATGGCCGGCGCTCCATCTGTGGCTATTGCAGTTAGTTTTGCTATGGGCAGATTTGCTTTCACAAATGCATCCATCATTGTATCTTTCACATCTATGCCACGGGTTCTGTCTTTTAAAGGCATAATATCGAGGAGTTCCTCTTTGATCAAACAATCGTTTGACACAGACCGTACAAATATTGCCAATTGAGCCTGGTCTTGTATGTCACAACTCTCATCCAATGTGACACTAAAATACTCACAAGCTTGAAGATCAGAGTGCAACTTTGACTGAATAGACGTGTTAATGGCTGATATTCTGTGCTCAACAGTGTGGCGGGACAGTTGGAGGTCTGATACCATTCGGTTTAGTTTGTCGATTTTCAGGAGACAAGATTTCAACCACGTCAGAGGCATTTTTTAATGAACTCCCCTTCATTGTGTGGCTTTTTGGCCTGTGCAATGTTCCAAGCCAGTTGATACGATGCAAGCGTTACAGTCTGTGTGCTTTGTAAGTTTTTGGAAAAACTTTGCCTGCTTTTCTGTCTGACTTTTCAAAGTAACCAACTTGTGCTTGCGAAGTTCAGTCCCTTTTGGAAATTCCTGGTCGATGTTGGCATGGAGTGAGCTAAAGTGGCGCTGAAGGTTTGAAGCTTTGAAATGCGACAAGGACACCTGACATATAAGGCAGAATGGCTTTCCATTACGTTCAACAAAAAAAATATAAACTCTCCCACTCTGTTAAAAACGTCCTGTGTTCATCTTCATATTTTCGTTTTGCTGTGCATTGTTTCCCTGCCATTTTGAGCGTGAAAGGTTTACTCAAATGATTTTGCTCTTGCTGAAAAACTGCCCACATGCGCATTTGACGAAAATACTGTAGCGACCCTGCAGCAATGTTGAGTGTTACAGATATAGATGACAGAGCAAGAGGACGGCAGAGTGAGGGGTGAGTGGAGGTGTGTGTGAGAGCGGATGGCGAACGACTGGAAAAGAGTAAGGAAGAGAAACGGATTGTTGAAACGAAGATTGTTTTTTTTGTGGTGTTGAACATAAGAGCCGCATGCGGCTCGGGAGCCGTGGGTTGGCCACCCCTGCCCTACATATTTTTTAAGTTTGCCCACTTACAAAGAAATGAAGGCTCTATAATTGTATTTATAGGTGTATTTTAAGTGATTAGATGACTATCAACCAAAAATCCAGGAAAAAACACATGACCCAAATATTGATTTGCAGTTCTGTGGGTAAAATAACTACTTGATCCCCCAAACAAAACATGACTTGATTACTTGAACGTTAACCCTTGTTGGCAAACAGAGTTAAGACCTTTCTTCTTCAGGTTTGCGCACCTCTCAGAAGGGTTTGTGGTCCACGCTTCAGATGTATTCTAAACCCTTAAAGCGGGAGTCCACCGGGACTCCGCTTTTTTTTTTTTTTAAAGCCAGCAGCTACTAATACTGCAGCTGCTGACTTTTAAAATAGTGACACTTACCTGTCCAGCGCGCCCGCGATGTCGGCACCTGAAGCCGATCTCTAGATCGTCTCTCGAGTGCTGCCGCCGCTATCTTGGGTATGGGAATCAGGAAATGGAGCCTTTCGGCTTCATTTCCCGGTTCCCTACTGCGCATGCGCAAGTCGCGCTGTGCAATAAGGACGGTCCCTGCTGCCTCTGGGATCTGTGCTTTTCCCAGCAGGCAGTGGGGCACTTACGGAAAGGGGCGGGCACTTGCGGAAAGGGGCGTAATCTACGCCCCTTTCCGCAGAGAGCTATCCCGGAAGTGGGTGCAGATACCTGTACTGTACAGGTATCTGCACCCCCCTCCCCCCTGAAATGTGCCGGAGGGGGGGAGGGTTCCGATGAGCGGAAGGTCCACTTTAGGGTGGACCTCCGCTTTTAAGGTTTCTTGGTTGCTGCTTTGCCACTGTAAGTTCAGCTCCTGCCATACGTGTTTTTTTTTTTTTTTTTTTTTTTAGGATTAAGGTCTGGATTCTGGCTAGGCCACTCCATGACCTTAATGTGCTTCTTCCACCACTCCTTTGTTGCCTTAACGGTTTATTTTGGGTCACTGTCATGCTGGATGACCCTTCCATTATCAATCTACAGCGTTCTGCCTGAGGGATGAAGGTTCTCATCCAGGATGTTAAAATACTTGGGTCCTGCACATTGGCCCCTTAATGCCGGAAAGTCCGTCTTTACCTTTTAGCAGTGAAACACCCCCAAAGCATCATGTTTCCACCTCCAAGCTTGACTGCAGGGATAGTGTTCTTGGGGTCATAGTATTTTTATTCCTCTAAACACGGCGAGTCCTCCTTCTCAAGAAGACGCATGGCAAGGAACATCTAAATGATTCAGAGGACTGGGAGAAAGTACTGTAGTCGGATAAGTCCAAAATTTTAGCTTTTTGGCATTAACTGGATTTGTGTTTGGAGGAAGAAATGCTGGGGCCATGTATTGTAAAATCTTGGATGAGAACCACCTACCTCTAAAGATGGGTCATCAACCTTAAAGCACTTGTTAACCTAAAAAAATAAAAAAAATCCTGCCCCTTCTAAAGTGCATGCAAACCCTCACCTATACCCAGTGAAGTGAACAGCCTCAGATGATACACTGGGATGAAACAAATCTCCCTGCCAGATTTATTTGTATATCTGCTGTCTTCAGTTTTTATATACTCATTATACTGTTAAAAGTTAAGCCATTGGGTGATTTTCTCTTCCTGTTCAACACTGCCGAAGTCTGGGCATACAGCCAAGACACCTGATTGGAGAAAAGGCACACCCCCTCTCATAGGTAGACACTTTCAGGGGTCTGCTAATCTATATATATAGCATTCTCCCCAACACAAAACTTGGGCTGCTTTTATCTCCTGCGTATTCTATAGCACAGTGCTTGTGCTGTGTAATTTTGCCCCTGTAATACCAAAAAAAAATAAAAATACCTGACTATGCCGCTATGTCTTCGCTCTATGCTTGCCAGGCAATGTTTCTCCACCAAGTACTAAGTCATTGTTTGGGCATCAAATACTTATTTTGCTCACGGAACTGCAACAAACTTTAGAACATTTGTATCATGTTTTCTGTATTTTTGCTTGATATTCTGTCTCTCACTTTAAAATACCCCCCTATAATAAACATTATAGGTCCTTAATTTCTTTACGTGGGCAAGCTTAGAAAATCTGCAGAGGTTTCAATTTCCCCACTGTAGCATATAATGTAAAGCATATAAACCATAACCGCAAATGATACCCAAGACTTGGCAAGCTGTCGATCTCACCACCACACTTGGCACAGTCTGACATCACTGCCAGTTATGTCACTTTCACCTACATCAGTTCCTGCACACGCCCAGCAGCATCCTGACATGTTTTGTCTGTATCGCCTTTTACACAAACTCTTTTCTCAAAGTTGTTAAAGACTAAACCTGTTGGGATGCTGTTTGATGTGAACAGGAAGTGACGCAAGATTCTTGGTCAGGCATGGTGATGTCGATCCTTGCCTGGTATCATCTGTCTGGATTTTGGGAGTATTTGAAGCCTTGCATACCCTGAGCCTTGTCTTATCACCATGCAATTTCATCTTCTAAAGGACATGCTGGCAACTGTCCTATAAAACGTGCCCCCAGCTCATACAGTTAACTGCTTGGCGTTCTGCTTGCTGCCTTGTGGTGTTGACATCTGCATAGAATCCGGTTTCCCTCTTGAATATATGTCCATTAAAGTTCTCTTAAAGTGGAAGTAAAGCCTCCCATCATTCCCAGCCATGGAGTCTGCCATCTTGGCATCTGTGTAAGCTTCAACTGCCATGATGCTGCACATGTGATCAGTTATGACACCAGCCATTGGATGGTTTGACAGTTTGGTTGACAGTTCAACCAATGTGACAGCATTTCCGGCATGCCGGGAATGTAACTTTTTATTTATTTATTTTTTTTTACTATTAAATCAATGGGTTTACTCGCGCTTTTAGCTCGCTCAGTGTGACTGGTTCTTTTGTTCTATTGGCTGAGTTTTTACTACAGTCCTGCAACGCTTCATGGGCAAAATCACCCAGTTATTTTCTCACTTAACACAGAGGCCTCAAGTGCTCTCCACTCCTCCAGGATACCTGAGCTTGAGGGTTTCTTGGCTATTAGTTGCTAAAACTTTCTATTCTGAGTCATTCCAGTCTTTTTTTTTTTTTTATTTTTATTTTTTTTTTTTCTTCTGATGAACGAGTCCCTGAGGTGTCACAGTCCGATGCAATTATTCCCAAATTCTTAAGTTGGTTGACTGTAGCAGTTTTTGTATAAACTTATCGCGACTTGAAGTTTCGCCTGTCGATTTGTCGTCGCCCCTCCCCCCCCCCACCTTTTTACTTTTTAACCCCAACTGTGGATTCAGCAGTGTCTACCATACCAGTAGAGGATGCACTTGTCTTAGTTTTGCTATACTCAGGACCCTGCGTTCGCTATATCTATTCTTCCATAGTGGAAATGTAGTAATTTTTGTTAATTTAAACCGCTAAATACCTTTTCTCATCTGCATTTTATAGCAGTCTTGTGACTTTCTGTCAGTATGACTGGTTAATCTTGGAGTTTTCATTCTTCTTTTGACTGTCCTATGAGGCTGCATGACCCCTGCCTCTGGACACTGCTGAATGGCCCTGTGCCAAAAAAACAAACAAAAAAAGATCTAGCACTGCACAACAAACCAAGCATGTGTAGACTTGCTGCTCTGTACTATGGCTGATGGATTGGGGTCATTAAGAGGATCGGAAGTCGGGATTAAATGGCCTTTACACAATGTGTAAGATTAGCCCCTTAGATTCCACAGTGAGTATAACAAACATGCTTTATTGCATGTACAGACTGGTTTTACCGTCCAATGGGCACACCAGCATTTCTTTCTCTTTGTGATCCCTACACTGCCAGTTTGTGGCCCTACCCTTTTTGGCTACGTGTCTGTTCCTTGGGTATTCATCAATGTGCTGTTGGCTCTACTGTACTCTTGTTGTATCTCTATTGGGGGAATGCCAAGATGACCTGCTGATGGAATAATCGATGTACTGTTGGACAACTTGCCTGTGACTATCAAGATGTTAGTGGCTCAGATGGATCCTGTACCTTCAGAAATTGGTTTCTGGAACCATTTGCAGTATCTGAATACAGCTCAGGCCAAAGTATTTCTTGCCCATGAGAAATTTCAGAAACTCCCATTTAAAATCTGCAGTGTAGGCATTGTCTGCCTGACTTTCTGTTAATGCGTGAAAGTCTTGAGCCTGAGTGCCCGTTCACACAGGGGTGACACGACTTGCAGCGTGACTCGGACGCGACCTGCACACGACTTCAGCAGCTACTTGCAAAACGACTACTGTATAGAAGTCAATGCAAGTTGCCTGAAGTCGCCCCAAAAATAGTACAGGAACCTTTTTCTAAGTCGGAGCGACTTGAGTTGCTCCTATTAGACCCCATTCACACCTGAGCGTTTTGTAGCTTGAAGCCTGAAGCTACAAAACGCTAGAGGGGAAAAATTCTATTCTCAATGGAGATGGTTCACATCTCCACTACATGTTGCCTGAAGCCGAACGCCTGAAGCTCAAACAAGTTCCGGATCCTTTTTTTTGTCGCTCGAATTGAGCAGATTTGGGCGTTTTTCTTCTTTTAACATTGTTGACCTTTTGCCCCGCACAAAATCTCTGTAAAAAAAAAAAAAAAAAAACGCAGAAAAAACTGCTTAAACGCTACGCTCAGGTGTGAATGCAGCCTTAGAACGGTTCCATAGTACAAAACGGAGCGCGACTTGTCAGGCGACTAAGTCGCCTGACAAGTCGTGGTAGTGTGAACGGGCACTAATGGTAGCTTTATTTTTTATTTTTTTGGCAGTCACACTTGCTTAATTACAAATCTACAAAACAACTTCGTGAGATGTGTCTGTCAATCAAGTAACTGTACAGACTGATTTTATTTGTACTACATGCCAGGTTTGCTCTGGAATCTGGCTCTAGGATCAGCAAAGTCTTATCTTTGGGAAGGTGATCACTACTGATGGAAGGATGGAGAGTCCTGGGCACCCTTTAATGGTTTAAAGGGCATATGAGATTCCTACAATGCTAAAGGCTACTTCTCTTCATAAGACCTGGAAGACATTTGGTGTGCATCTGTTTTTCCACCCTAGAGTTTTCTCTGTGGGATGAATTCTCTCCTTTCTGGGTCTAGACCAGCCTTTTGGCTGTCGGCAGAATTAAGGGCAAGGATTCTGCCCTTTTTGTCTAGTTTCAGAAACCTTTGGCTTTTCACTTCTGGATTAAGATGTTGGTACAGTGTTTCCTGTGTACCACCCCTCCTTTTGACTTAGTGGGGTCTGTATTGGAATCAAATGGTTTCTGAAGCACTGGAAAACCATTACAGACATTCCTCCCTCGTTTTATTCCCTGTAGGCATCACCTCTGTGATTTTTTTTTTGTTAAGGAAGATTGATTTCTGTAATCCCTGATATAATGCATTTATATTTTTTAGCTTCTTGTGTATTTGCACGCTCTCTCTCTCTCCCCTCTCTCATAATGCAACAACACTGAAGAAATTTGTTTACTGCAATGTAAAGTAGTGAGTGTACAGCTTGTATAACAATGTGAATTTGCTGTCCCCTCAAAATTATCTTGCACAGCCATTAATGTCCAAACCGCTGGCCATAAGTGAGCACACTCCTAATTGAAAATGTCCAATTTGGGGCCCAAAGTGTCAACGATTATTTTCCAGCACTGCCTTAACCCTCATGGGCATGGACAGTGGCAACCTGTGACGCTCTGTTGGAGTACTCTTCCACTCCATTACATCCTCCACCTTCTGTTTTGAACTGTGAGCACTCAAGTCAGAGCAACTGCACTAATCTGATGTTAGTACTTCAATCTCCCCTTCTGTGCTATGCTGTGGGCAGACCTTTTTCGGTCATTGGCCTTCGACAGAAGCCGGCCTGGATACAATACACACAGGCCGAATGTCAGACCTTTTTTCTGTTGACTTGGCCAATGCCACCCACCATTTGGCCCATGTATACTAGGCTTTACACATGAGTTGGGCAATCTCTATGATTAAGAGTCGGTCTAGTATATGAGGTAGCATTTTCAAATTTTTTTTTGTTATAAAGCGCAAGTAAAAATGTACTTCTGTTGAAATGTGTTTAATTTGTATGATGGCATGGTTTTTTTTTTTTTTTTTTTTGTTTTCCTCCCTTTATTTGCTTTGGTAGAACAGAATGTCTGTCATATCTGTATACTTCCTGATCCTGTCTTAAAAAAAATTAAGCTTTGTTCCTTTCACTGTAGTCTTAAATAAGCTATAGCTCTGATTTTAATATCCTGGTGATTTGCCTAAGGAGCCTCTGTGTGTGTGTGTGTGTGTGTGTGTGTGTATGTATGTATGTATATATAAAATATTTAAAAAAAAAAATTGTTTTTTATTAGAAAAAAAATGCCTATTTTAATAAAATAAAATACATGGGGGGGGGGGGGGTTGAAAACTAGAGCAGACAAACCGTAACAGCTGTTTACTAACCAATCAGTCAATAACTTAAGCTTTGAAAATGAAGGCTAGAGACTTTTGAAACCTCTTGACCCCCCTCTTGGGAAGTCGGTTCACAGTAACAAAATAAATGGAGTTGGCTACTAAATGAGTATTTAGGAAGACCCCTGATGGCTTTACTTTGTTTCCCTGCAAAGCATAATGGGCTACTATGCATCGCATAGTAGCCCATTGTGTGTCGCTTACTTGACACAGGAGCCAGCAATGTCCCCTATTTCCTCGCTGGCTTGAAGCGTCCATCTTCCTGCCGGAGTCTGGTGATTTCAATCTTGCGCGTGTGTATGGGAGCCGACAGTCACAGCATGTCGTTAAATGAAAACGGCACGCCGTGACCCTTCTTTAGTGCACATGCGCCAAGTACATCAGCGCATGTGCAGAAGTCCTTGTACGGGGAATTGTAAATATCTCCTAAACCATGTAGGTTTAGGAGATCTTTGCAGCACCTACAGGTAAGCCTTAATCTAGTTTACAACCACTTTAAAAGCGGCTTGCAGTAATAGATTTGTGTTTTTCTGTGTATTGATCGTAAATTAGACCAAGTCTGCTGGATTTGTCATTCTACTTCTGCGTGTATGTACTTGATCAGTCGGTGCCAAGAACGCTAGCTGTAGAAAGCTGTAGCCCTTTTCTTGTGGGTTTTTTATTTTGGCAAAACTATACTCCTATAAAAGCTTATGGCTGAAATGCAGAATGCCAGCATTTTTCAGAGTTGGAGAGTTTTTCCAGCCAATGTGCATGGACACCTAGGATAACATGCTGGGTAGTTTGACTGCAGGGAAAAACGTCTGAAGCCAAAAACAGCAGCTATGTAAATGTCCAGTGTGCATTAGGCCTTAAAGTGGACTGAAGTTCTTGATTGCCTCCTCTCCAATGCTTATGTCCCTAAGGTCCTTTTTCTACCGGATGCTGGTATATAGCTGTCTTGATTGGCCTGCTTGGGATAACATAACTCCTAGTATGAGTATCAGTTTAGTCCTCCTGACACAAACACAATGAATGCCAGAAATCTAAATTGAGCCATGCATGAGTAGCTCAGTTGCAAAATTCTGCAGAACACTGCATGCAGGTGTTGCAATTAGCATGCCTGCGTGTAAGATATTTTTTTTATTTTTATTTTTTTCCCATTTTGATTCAGGGTGATTTAAGATTCCAATATGTGAAAATCAACAAGGCACTCCTCTTCAAAAGACCTAAAGTGAAGTTTATGATTAGGGCTTACCAAAAAAAATATTTTTCTAGTAAGACTTGGAACAAGTATTTAAGTACTTTTGACTTTCCAGGTTTGCCTACTAAATACATTCTCTTCCCCTCTATTCTACACTCAAGGGAAGAGTTTTAATAACTGAACAAGATGGTCAAGTGACCGACTGATTTTTGTCCTCAAGGTCTAGCGGGGTAAATAAAGATAGCATGCCTTTTTTGTGGCACATGTTAAATTAATCCAGTGGACCTGTATAGGTTGCTTTATAACTTATGCTTTTTATATTTTTAAAGCCTTTATAACATTTTTTTTTTCATTTAGGATGAAAACCAGGATACCCAAACTTTTTCTGATCATGATGTTGTTCCTGATGTAAGTTTTCCACTTTCTCTGGGAAAGAAGATAAATTTAAGTCAGATAGCAATTAAAATTGTATTATGAAGTGAAACAAGTCCAGCTTGAGCTCGTTTTGGCTGGGCTTCTCCTATGGGTCACAGGAGTGGAATTTGTTTTGCACTCCTGTGGCTTATTTTTCAGCAGAGAGTGGTCTCAAGTCTACTTATTGCTGATGTTTGCAGAATCATTCCATTCACTGCGTCATCACGACAGTCTGTATCCGCCAGGTGGCTGAACTGATGCCTGTCTCAGCCTCTCAGCGAGCTGCTGAGAGACTGAGACGGCCGCTCCCTGCCCTCCACAGCTCAGCGCACCAGTGAGCGTGGGGTGGGGGTGCCAGAGTGGCGTGAACTGAGCCATTGACTATGTTCAATCGCTCTGTTCTCAGTGCAGACCTGGCGGATCGGACCAATGCTGCATCCACCTTGGAAAGTTCATGTGAGGGGGGGGGGGTGGGGGGTTATAATCCCATACATTCCTTTAAAATGCTCAGTCTTTAAACAAAATTCCCACGTGTAGTGTAATTTGGTACAAATCTATCTTTGTGTGTATCATTTTAGATTTACATTAGCTGCATTGTCATGGAATAAATTAAACTTCTGTCATGGATTGCTTTCAAGCCGTCAAGGGAAAGTGTTTTACCTTGGGACACATTGCTTTTATTTTCTGATTGCATCATGTTGGTTCAGGGTTTACTTTTCAGTTTAGGAGAAACGTAAGGGAGTTGTAAAGGCGGATGTTTTTTTTTATCTTAATGCATTAAGATAAAAAACCTTGTGTTTAGCAGCCGCCCCATTGCACCCCCTTATGACTTGAGCTCCATCTCTCTCCAGCGATGTCCACCAATGTCTAAGCCGGTCGGACCATCTGACAACCGCGGTCATCAATTGGCAAAGATGGGTGTGGCTTTGTGTCTGAATGGACACAGAGCTGTTGGCTCCAGTGCCCCCATTGCAAGCTGCTGACTGTAGGTACCCTCGATGGGGAGGGGCCAGGAGCAGCAAAGGGAGACCTAAGAAGAGTAGGTTCTGGACTGCTCTGTGCAAAACCTATTGAACAGAGCAGGTAAGTGTTGACTAGTATTTATGTTTATGTGCATACACCTCAATCATTGTAGTAGTATGGACATATACATATCTAGATCTGAGAGATCTTGTACAAAAGAGGTAGTTCTATCAGCAATACACATTTATTTATAGGGTTACATAATATATACAAATTACACACCAGACCGTATTTGCATCACAATATACAGGGTAGGTCCCCTGGCTTACATGATATTTACAAATTACTCACAGAACCATATTTACAATACAATATAAGGTGCAAGTTCAGAGTGAGTTTACCTGTTAACTTCAGGTCAGCCCATGGTGACTGCCGTGTGCTCCCACACCAGAGTGAGTTGGCTTGCTCTCAAAGCATTATATCCCCCCCCTACTTTCTGTAGTTGGCTAATATAATTCTCCCTAATTGGTCACTGTACCTAGTCAATGTATATTGGGAACAGCCTGATTGGATGAGTCAACGAAAGCTGTTTACTTCCCAGGTGAGATGTTATCAGGGAAAACAAAAGGCCAAGCTTTGAAGTTGAACCAATTACAGTAACACCAACACAACACTCAATACTTTACATATATATTTAAATCTAATGGAAATATATTTCTAATTACAATATTGTACAGGTATTAATGGAGATTTCACATAAACTCATAAGGCTACATAAGTATAACGTGGTGTGTGGAGAAAAAAAAGTGTGTGTGTATGTATGTGTGTATGTATGTATAGAATATTTTTTTTTTTTTTATATATACGAGGCTTTACAATGATTTTAAGCTGCGTTATACCCAAAACCAATTTTTGTTTTCTATTTTAGCCGCCCCCTATATTCACCTGGTGATCTGGCTAGTAACACCTGATAGAATAGACACTACTCTGCATGAGGGTGCACTTTTGGTCAGAGTTGGACAGCAGTATTGCCAGTCTGGGGAGAGATGTTGTTGTGTTTAGAAGTAATAGATTTAAATACAGTAACAATACAATACAGTAACAAATTTAAAATTAACTCCAACTAATACTCTGTAATGAGTTACAGCAAACATGTTTTCTTTTTTGGCATAAAGGGTTTGTGTAAATTAAAGCTGATCATTTTAGGAACCCATGTCTGTGTTAAATGGTCTGTCTCATCCCTGTAACTGACTTTCTCTTGAAAAACAGACTGGCTGGATCACCAGATGAAAATAGCTTAGTTTAGCTACCATGGTTATCTCCTAAACCTGCATGGAATCTTTGTGTGGCTTTTTTTATTTGTTAGTGGTTTTTACAGCCACTTTAAAGCAGCGTTGAACCCAAAATCAAACATTTTCTTATATCGTAGCATACCCCTTTTCTTAGATGTGATGACTGTATTTGTTATCTTTTGACATCTTTATTTTCTGGTGATCCAGCCGGTCTGTTTTTCAACAGAACGAGCTCTCCTTAAGATTTCTATTTACCACTGATGGGTGCTTTCAATTATTTGGCTCTTATTTATTCATGTAAAAAATTTTTAACCAAAAGGGGAAAAGAAACTATAGTTGTAATTATCGGCCGATATTTGCCGTTTTTTAAATAATCTGCATCGGCCGATTGTTCTGATAAAAAGCCGATTTAGAACTACAGCTGGACTTTGAAATGACTTCTGTAAGAAGTCAGTGTGAGTTGCCTGAGTCCTCATAGAAACACTTTCCTCCTCTCTGGGCAGACTGCCAAGAAAAGAACTAAATGATACAATGTTTACACTTCAATGAATTAAGTCATCTCTGTGTGTAGAAGTTCCCAGTTTAACCATTTAAAGACTAAATCTTTTCTGACACTTGTTGCTTACAAGTAAAAATCCTGTATTTTCTGCCAGAAAATCACTTAGACCCCCCCAAAAATTATATATATTTTTTTAGCAGAGATCCTAGGGAATAAAATAGCGGTTGTTGCAATATTTTATGTCACACGGCATTTGCACAGAGGTCTTTCAAATGCATTTTTTGGGGAAAAAAATACACTATTTAAAAATAAAATAAAAACAGTAAAGTTAGCCCATTTTTTTTTTGCTTCAGTGCATGTTTGTAGTGCAAGAAAATGCTCTTCCGCGAATTGTGATTGCTAGTTTCATTAACGGCACCTCAAGCACGATGTGCGTTTACAGCAGGCTTCTGAGACTGGCAGCAAAACATTTCTCATGGGCGCTTTGTCTCATGCTCTGGAATTGGCAAGTGTGATTGCAGCCTAAAACTAGCCATCTCTGGCTGCTTTCAAAGCTTGTTTTATTTACTACTTGATAAAATAGTTTAACGAATACCTCCCTCTGTCCCAAGATTGTGGCAAGAAACCAACTCTTAGCTGCTACAACCTATTGTAGTTTGTAGATATTCCTTGAGATTTTAAGCAGTGAATTTAAGGCCTGGTTCACACTATTGCAGGAACTGCTCCTGGTCCCGCACCCGCAACCACCCAGTCAAAATGCGCTGCTGTTTAAGACCAAACAAGATTGCCATTCATTCGTAAAGGCACCCACACACATTTTAAAACTTAAGCCCATTTATGGGTGTCCAAAACGGTCGGAAAATTGCATGCAGTAAAAGCACCATGCAATTTCCCAGCTGCTGTAATTTGAAAATGGTAAGCAACTTTTTTCCTGCATTAAGTGCTGGCACATCAGCCCACTCAAATGAACGGGCTGCCGTGCCTGCCCAAATGTGGCCCAGAGACCCATAATCGTATGCAGCAGGCCTAAAGCTGGAACTAAAGGCAAAACTTCTTGCATTGTTGTTTTTTTGCCATCTGTGTCCCATTGAGGAGAATTCTCTTCACCTTCTGTCCCATAGCCAAAACAGGAACTGACCGTAAATCCCTTCAAATTGAGGGAATCCTGGTGTGTCAGAATTAGTGTCCCCAAGTTAGGACTCCCCCGCCCCCCCCCCCTCCTATTAGGGTTCTGATGTCAACCCAAAATTTGTGATTTTTGCCTTTAGTTACACCTTAATATCCATGTGTGGTTTATTAAAATAAAGCTTTAAATAGTGTGTCCATCCGTCCTAATGCATTCTAAAAACCTGAAATTGTGTTAAATATTCTGGTACACTTTAATTGAATTTTTATTTTTTTATTTTTTTTAAATTAGGAAGGCGAAGAGGAAGATAATGATAAAGGTTAGTCTACAATTTTATTTTTCTTGCAGCTTTTATTAATATTGCTCATCATGTGAGACCCAATAAGGCTGTCTACTTAATTTTTTGGAAATTAATGGAATAAAGAAGGCAAACAACTTTTCATATCTGAGATGCAGTAAACCAAAAAAAAAAAATATATATATATATATATATATTATATGTATATGTATTTTTTATATACACGGTAAGTAGGCATTTTTAACATGCCGAATTAAAAGGTTGGTGTAAACCTAATTTTCTTTTGGAAACTATAATGCTGCATATGACGACCATTTGGAGGACACTTTGTGCTGCCTACCCACTTCTATACGGATTGTCTAGGTCCTATGAAACCGTGGATATTTATCTCTGAAGATCACTGATATTTATGACTACATGGTATAAATAGAAGGATCAATTCAAAGTGAAGAATTGCACTGAACTGGAGCGCTATGAACTACTACCAAGCAATGCTCTTGTATGACATGGGCCTGTTGTATGAAACCGCGTTCTTGATTGACCATTGTCTTTATTATACGGAACATCATTGTCATATGATCTATGCCATTTATCATGAAACTTCATACTTGTAGGATGTGTGATCACTACTGTGGAACAGCTTTCCAGTATGCTTGGAAATTCTCATGGAACCTGTCGCAGCCATGCTGCTGAAGCTCACAATATGACTAGTATTGGTATGACCAGTATATGCTGCCTTTTCCATAGTTGGATACATGAACACTACTTCTGCTTGGATACCTGCAATGCTGGGATGCTTCTGATACTGCTTTTGCTCTTTAACACCACATAGCCATGTTGTCACCCAGTCAGCATGCTGAAGATGTCTTGTGCTTGGACTTGTGACTGTTTGAAGAATTCTGACTCATGTTCCAGGCCAAATATTGGAATGAAGAATGACTGTTCTCGCTCCAGGACAGTTTATCCACTTAATTTGACTTGACGTCCATCCGTCTTGTATTCCTGAAGACTTGCTGTGGATTGTGGGGCTCTATAATATGAAGTTCTTTTGCACATCAGGAATCGGATCATTATCATCATGTCTAATGTGCTGTCTTGCCATGAAGAATGTCCTCTTGTTTGTCTATACTTTTAAAGCAATGTTTACTGTTAACCAGATTTGTTTTCTCTAGGTCCTACACTAGAAATTGAATTTGTTTAAACTTCTTACTTTGCCATGTTTATCCCTGTTAAATCCTCTTAGATATAACAGGTTCTGGTGATGGTACACACGACGTATCTAAACCCCTTCATTCAGAAGACAATGGATCAGGACTCGCTGTTAAAGAAGAAGTGAAAGAGAACACTTCTATGAAAGAAGCTGATGACGATAATGTGTCTGTCACAATCCAGGCTGAAGATGCCATTACTATCGATTGTGATGGGGATGACCTTCTTGAAACAGGTAAAAATGTAAAACTTGCAGATTCTGAGGCATGCAAGGCAAAGGATGAACAGGAGACGAGTGGCACCAAGGATGGCCTGGAGAAACAAAAAGATGTAATGTCCGAGGACCAAAAAGATGTCAAAGAGGAGAACGTAAAAGGAGATGGTGTTAAGAAAGAAGCTAGAGAAGGTTCGAAGAAAGCTGAATCTGGAGATAAAGACAAGGATTCTCAGAAGAAAGGTCCCTCGTCAACTGGGGCCTCTGGTCAAGCAAAGAGGTTTGTTTTTCTATGTCAGTTTCTTACGATACTGATTACCAGCGTTCCCTAAGAGCACTCTACATTAAGGGGTAGCTTCAAGAATTAGTACCTTGTTTTTATTATGTTTTTGAGCCTCCATAAGTTCCTTTTTTTAATTTTTATTTTTTTCCTTTTTTAATTTTTTTATTTATTTTAAAATTCAAGATCTTCCTAGTATGTTCTGACAATTTCATTATTGAATTGCCGGCAATTTTATTTTCATTTTTCCAAATTGACAAGTTTCTAAACTGCTTGTGGTGATGGTAAGAAACCGCTGCCCGAAAACAAAATGAAGTGAAGTCCTGTTCTTGAATTTGGGAGAAGATTTACCATAATTCCACATTGAATAGAATTATCAGAAAACCTAGAACTACAGGCATCCTGTGGGGAAAATCATATCAAGAAGCTTTTCAGGGAATCCTTGTGTTGTTCTTCTAAGATGCAGTTGAGCAATTGCAAGGTGTCTTTGTATTTGTATTTTAGCCTTTTGTAACTAGGATCCGTTGATATGTTTTTGATTTTTTTTTCCTTAATTACTTGCTTCTTGCAGTTCATCCAAAGATGGAAAGGAAAGCAAAACTACATCCAAAGATGAAAAAGGTAAGCTTTTCCCTGTCTTCTAGCTGGACTAGTATGTTCCTTTTTAACTATTAGAGTCCTGGTTTTGTATTGTGTGGTCAATGCTATGTTCATAATTTTTTTTTATATATACTAGGAGTCATGATCTGCAGGCTATTGACTAAGACCCCATTCACACCTGAGCGTTTTGTAGCCTGAAGTCTGAAGCTACAAAACGCTAGAGGGGAAAAAAATCTTATTCTCAATGGAGATGGTTTACATCTCCACTCCATGTCGCCTGTAGCCGAACGCCTGAAGCTCAAACAAGTTCCGGACCCTATTTTGTCGCTCAAATTGAGCAGATTTGGGCGTTTTTCTTTAACATTGGTGACCTTTTGCCCTGCACAAAATCGCAGTAAAAATTACGGAAATGTGCACGATTTTCTGCTTGAAAACGCTACGCTCAGGTGTGAATGCAGCCTAAGTATTGATGCCAAAGGATTAGCTTTAGGCGGGAGCAGAGGTTCACTTTGAGCTGGGTGCCGATCCAGGCTTCTGGGTGCATCCTGACAATGGTCGCCGTTTTTCTCCAGCCTGGATTGGCTCTGTGGTGTCAACCTGCTGAAAACGTGTCACGGGGTGCAGAATGTACTGCTCTTTTGTGATTCACAGGAGAAGTACAGCCCAACTATCTTTGGCTGTACTTGTCTAACAATTACAGCAGCTATCCCTGACACTTGGCCAGCTGCTTCTTTAAATGTTTGCCTTCTTCCTAATTGAGCCAGATCCAAGATTGCTGCCCAGTTGTATAATGTGTGTGTGTGTGTGTTTTTTTATTTTTTTGTGACTACAATGCCATGTAGGGGTCCAGTGAAGCCACACTGCCATGCAGGCTCCAGGTGAAGATACTACAAACCTCTATATATTAGGGCCAGTTCACACCATAGAAACGCAGTTGCATTTTGGGTGCTTTTCTGCATGCTCATTTTTGGTGGGATTTTGATGCAGTCCAGTTCATAAATCCCTCATTTTAAGAGAGAGAAAGTGTTCCAGAGCTTATTTTTTTTATGCTTCTTACTGCGTTCCAGTTCAGTCCAGAAAAAATGCAGTATGCTCTAATTCTAGCTAAAAAACCTTCAAACCTCACAATCGCCAAGAAATCCCAAATTGCGATCTCTGTAGCCTCGTTAGTGCAATAAAATGAGACCTCAAAGTTCATAGATTTCAGAGGCGCTGGATATTAGTGTCTTTATACTGTAATAAGTGCCAAATAGTCCCATGTAATAGTGATGACGATTGTGTGAAAAGACCCAGAGGGCACATCTCTCACTGTCGTTGATTAGCAAAAGTGCTCCACCATTTCTCCATGTGAGCAAGACTCTCCTTAAAATTTTAGCCTTTTGTGTACATGATCGGCAAAATGCACTTGTTTTAAGTCGCACACTCAGATGTTCCATCCAGCACGTTTATTTCCTCACATGCCAAACAATTCCCTTTCAATGGACCCTCAAATGTCATATAGAAACCTTTTGAGGTTTAAGTAAATGCTGAATTTAGCTTGAAACGGGTCACCTTTTTAATGTTGCTGCCATACCTGTGAAGTCATTTTAATGCTTCATTAAAGATGCCAAAAAGTGCAGCAATATTCCAGACTTGTTTATGTTAATAAGGAACCTTTTGAAGATGGAATGTAGTGTCTTGGTAAGAGGTTTTTTTCTCTTATATTCACCAACTGTCACAGCTCCTCTCTGTAATTAAATGGGTTGTATAGCCTGCCATTAGGAGAAACTAGGCAAAATTGTTACACAATACACAGAACTTTAATCCCGCCCCAGGGGGGCTGGGCCCCGTGCTATCAACCCTTACCACTGCTCCTAGCAGCTTCAGTTTTTATTTTGCCTAGCAAGGAGAATGACCTAGGAAACGCTGCAGGCCTCTCGGTCCATGTTTTTTGCTGCAGGTTTGCTGATTTTTGCGTAAGATGAGAGATCCTGAGATCTTCTATCAACTGCCGGCTGGGTGACAGGCTGGTTAATGAAATTCTTGTAGTCTCCCCAGTCCGGCCATCGAGTGTGAGCAGGCCGCAGCTATGGCTCTGCAGGCCACGACATACCTCATTCTCCAGAGGTGGTCGGTGAGCTTCAATGCTCCGGGGTATACATATGACCGGGCTATTGATGTCTGGATCACAGTATACCGGGCCAGTAATCTTCCCTTTAACTGCGCAGGAGTTGGCTACCATGGAATGTCTCCCAGCTCTTCAGGACTGCTAAGTAGGGCTCTCCCTGCTGCGGTTGGGCGAGCAGCTGGCCATTCCCTGGGGGGTCGATTCGGGGGCCACCTCACCTCCTTATCTTTTCTCTCAAGTCCCTATCACCCCTCCCCCCCCCCCCTCTAAAGGGGGGTGTCTGCATGCGCTGCGGGCGGTGTGTGTGGGTCGCTTTTTCTCACCTGTGGGGCTCTGTGCTGTTGCTGTTCAGTCCTGCTCCAGGTCTGGGAGTCCAAAAAATGCAGTTTTTGTGGAGGATATCTTTGTGTCAGCAGGCAGTTCGTTTTATTTTTTGCTCTTTTCACCTCATGACACCGTTCCAGCGGCCATCTTGGATTTGGAAAAGCTATAGATTCCCCTGGGGAGCTTCAGCAGCCGTTTTCCCTGGGATTCCTATGGATTACATTGGCAGCCATTTTGTGAAAGCCAAAATGCTTTCTTCACCGCTGGCCTCTTGTGACAGCTTGCAATGTGCTTTCTCTTGTCACTTCCTGTATTCCCTGTGTGTGTGTGTGTGAGGGATACTGGATGGCTCCATGTGGAACGCTGAAGCTGTTCTGCAGACCGTTGCACCGCTGTTAGAGCTGCTGCTGACAGTTTTTTTTTCTCCTCTGCATCTGGGAACCTCCTAGGGACTACAGGCACTGTTGTTGGCATTCACAGAACACACCAGGGTGGTGAGTCTAGCGCTAAGTACCCCCCCCCAAGCTGTGCGTGATACCCTGAAGATTCAGGAGCCAGCGGATTCCTCTGCTGATGTATCGGTCCCTTTCGAGTCCCACAAGCCAGCACGTTCACCTAAGGTGTTACCGTATTTGACTTATTTTAACAAATTCATCTACAGGGAATGGGGTCGCCTGCAACGGACCTTTTCGGTCCCCAAAAACATGGCGGTGCGCTACCCCTTTGAGGAAAGCCTTCTCAAAAAGTGGTCGGCGCCTCCCGGTCGTGGACCCCCCCAGTGTCTAGGTTAAAGTAACCACGATCCTGGTTGAGGGGACTCCTGCATTCAAGGATCCCACAGACAGGAAGGACGAAGCAGTGGCTCGTTCCTTGTTTAAAGTTGTGGGGTCAGTCGTGCGACCAGTACTGGCAACCGCACTGGTGTTGCAGACACTGACTGAGTGGGCAAAACTTTTGCACTGCAAATTGGGAGAGCAGAATGCCTCCCCTGTCTGCGTGGAGTTAGCAGACCAGTTAGTGCATGGCCTTAAGTACGTTTGTGACGCGGCCCTGGATACTCTCCTCTGTTATCCAGGGCCTCAGTGTCATCTGTGGTGCTGAGAACCCTTATTTGGCTGAAATTCTGGTCCGCTAACCAGGCATCCAAGAAAGCCCTGATAGATCTTCCCTTCCTTGGTGACCGGCTCTTTGGAGCTTCGTTGGATGACATGATTAAAAATGCCATGGGTGGTAAGAGTACACTATTCACACAGGCCAGGAAGGCTAAGGAGCCACGCCGCAGGCAAGGGCCCTCCTTTTCCGCTCACAATCGGCTTATTCGTCTGCCCGGTGCTTCGGCAACAGGACGCCCACAGACGCGCCCCTGGAGCCGCAAGCCTGCGAACAAGAGTGCTACTGCATGAAAGTCTGCCCCCACCCACATCTCTGGTGGGGTCTCGCCTTGGGGAGTTTGCAGCCCGTTGGACCTCCCTGTTATCCGTCCAATGGGTCTGCGACCTGATTTCTACAGGCTACAAGATGGTTTCTCTCTTGGCCGCCAACCAGGTTCCTCCCCTCCAGCATACCTGTGTACCCGGTTCACCAGGACTTGCTGAATCGGGGTGATTGTACCAGTTCGGGAATCGGACTGCTTCCAGGGGTTCTACGCTAATCTGTGGTTCCCAAGAAGAAAGGGGTATGTGTAATCTTGGACTTGAAAGCCCACAATCACTTTGTAAAAGTGCAGAGGTTCAGAATGGAATCCGTTCGCTCAGTAGTTGCTGCACGCCATCAAGGGGACTTCCTGGCGTCCTTGGACATTCAGGATGCCTACTTGCACATACCCATATGCCTTAGGCATCAAAAGTTTCTGCGTTTGGCAGTCGGAAGCCCATTACCAGTGGCATAAGCCCCCCGAGTCTTTACCAAAGTACTGGCTCCAGTGTTGGCGTTGTTGAGACAACGCGGGATCGCGTTCGTGGGTTACCTAGACTATCTCCTCCTGAGAGCTTCTTCCGCCTCAGAGTTAGGAGGATGTGGCGATCACATTGCAGACCCTGCAAGCGTTAGGGTGGCTGTTGAACCTAAAGTCGGTGGTGGTACCGACTCAGCGTCTAGAGTACCTGGGGTTACTATTGGACTCCAGGGAAGCAACGGTTTTTCTCTCCTCAGACAAATTGCTGACTCTCAGATCTGCGGTCATACTACTGTTGAACCACAAGTGGTCATCACTCCGCTTTTGCATGCGGGTGCTGGGGCTCATGGTGGCTGCCTTCGAGGCAGTACCTTATACCCAGTTCCACACCAGAGTCCTGCAGGAGGAGATCTTGATGACATGGGACAAATCTCCGTTGTCCCTGGAACGGTAGATCCAGGTGAGCCAGCCAGTCAGACTCCCTGATCTGGTGCTTGAGGTCCCCGGTGATTCAAGCCGGAAAATGGACGGTGGTCACCACGGACGCCATTCTGTCTGAGTGGAGTGATTTGTGTTCGGTCGGCTCAGGGTCTCTGGTCGACGGGGGAATCCAGGTTGCCGATCAATCTGCTCGAATTGAGAGCGATCAGGCTGTGCCTCCACACATGGTCGGCGTGTCTTTTGAGGGTGTCCAACCAGGATACAGTCAGTCATAAATCACCAAAGGGGAACAAGAAGTTCAGCCGCTGCTCGGGAGGTCGCTCACCTACTTCAATGGGCAGGGCGACACATTTCCGGCCCTTTTGGCCATTTACATCCCGGGGGTGCATAATTGGCAGGCGGACTGAGTCCTCAGATGCTGGACCCAGGAGAATTGGCATTGAATCTGGAGATATCCAGGCGGCTGTGCCTGAAATGGGGCACACCAGATGTGGATCTATTAGCCTCCCTGCTCAATCGGAAGGTGCAGAGATTCGTGTCCAGGACAAGCGATCCGTGGGCAGATGCGCTGGTGGCTCCGTGGGATCAGTACCAGCTGATCTACGCCTTTCCTCCGCTGAAACTGTTGCCACGTCTGCTTCACGGAGTGGAAGCCGAGGGGATTCCAGTAATCCTGGTTGCCCCAGGTTGGCCTCAGTGGGCCTGGTGGCAGACGCTCCCTGGCGACTGCCGTTGAGAGAGGACCTCCTTTCTCGAGGTCCAATCCTTCACCCTGCTTTACCATCGCTGTCTTTAAAGGCCTGGCTATTGAAAGCCAGGTATTGAGGAACAGAGGTCTGTTGGACTCGGTGATTCCAACTATGCTGAGGGAGCGGACATTTTCTTCCAGGAATATATACCACTGTACTTGGACTAGGCCTACATTTCCATGTGTGAGGAGAAAGGGTGGCACCCGAGCTCCTTCTCTATATCCAGGATCCTGCCGTTCAGCAAGGTGTAGACCAGAGGTTGGCGTTTAGCACCATCAAGGGACAGTTTTCAGATCTGACTGTCATTGAAAAAAGACCCCTGGTGTCTCACTCATTAGTGAGTACCTTTGTGCATTGGGTGCGACATGTAGTCCCTCCGGTGTGTCCTCCGTTACCTCCGTGGGATTTGAACCTTATGTTGGCGCTTCAGAAGCTGCCGTTTGAGAATATCAGGGAGATTCCTCTGCTGACCCTTTCATAGAAGGTGGTCTTTCTGGTGGCCATCACATCGGCCAGGAGGGTTTTTGGAACTGGCAGCCTTGTCCTGCAAGTCACCTTATCTGGTCATCCACAGGGATAAGGTGGTGTTGCGTCCGCCACCATCCTTTCTACCCGAAGGTGGTCTCTGCCTTTCATATCAATCAGGACATTGTATTTCCATCATTGTGTCCTAAGCCGAAGCACCCCAAGGAGGTGGCCCTTCACGCTCTGGATGTGGTTAGGGCTCTGAAGGTGTACTTGCCTGCCACAGTTTCCTTTACAAAGTCAGACTCTGTTTCGGTGGCTGGTCCAAAGAAGGGTATGGCGGTCTTGTCGGCCACCATTTCCAGATGGATCAGACAGTTTGTAGTCCAAGCCTACGCCTTGAAGGGGCTGGTGCCTCCCTTTCCAGTCACAGCCCACTCTACAAGAGCGTTTGTAAAGTCTTGGGCCTTCCGACACTTCCGTCTGTCACAGGTGTGTAAGGCGGCGACCTGGTCGTCTGTCCATACGTATACCAAGTTCTACAAGGTAGACGTCTGCATCGGCTGATGCCTTTTTTGGCTGCAAAGTTTTGCAGGCGGGCGTGTAGTTGCAATTTAATTTTTTTCCTGTTTTTTCAATAAAAATGCAGTACGGTTTGGTTAATGCACTGTTCATTACTTCCACAATGTTGCGGTCTTGGAGATCACTCCTGTTGAGGTTGTCGAGTTATCCAGTGGTGATTTTCCACACACTACTGTTTTTTTTTTTTTTGTTTTTTTTTTGTGGGTTTAGTTTCACTAGTTCCCACTTGCCATGGTGGATGACGTTTTTATGTTGTTTTTCCCACCCCTCGTTTGGCACTGCTTGGGGACATCCCATTTAGTTAAAGAGAGGAGCTGTGTCGGTCGGTTAATATAAGAGAAAATAGGATTTTTTTTGTACTCAACGTAAAATCCTTTTGTCTATATTTCACCGACCGACATAGCACCCACCCCTCCTTTTTTATCTACGTTATACTGCTTGTTAACGTACTGAAGCTGCTAGGAGCAGTGGGAAGGTTTGATAGCCTGGGGCGGGAAAGTTCTGTGTATTGTGTAACAATTTTGCCTAGTTTCTCCTAATGGCAGGCTATACAACCCACTTAGTTACAGAGAGGAGCTGTGTCGGTCGGTGAATTGCAGAGAAAAGGATTTTAAGGGGAGTACAAAAAATCCTTTTTAATTTTTTATTTTTATTTTATTTTTTTTAACCAAGGTTAGATTGTTACTTGGGCATGGCGGAAGGTTGCGATGTACTTTGTTCCCCATTGTAGGTGGAGAATACTGTGGGGGGGCTAATGACTTTGAAACAAGATAAGGGGCTGGGTGGCAATTTGTGATGTTGGGCGGGGTCACTGGATGCAAGGGCTCTCTGGCAACCTAGTAACACTGATTTTGCCACTGGCTGTTCTATCAGGGGTTTTTATTTTTATTTTTTTATTTGGACATATGTCATCTACAGGGGAAGATAAAATTTTCAATTGCTGTGCTGACAGGTGGGACTTGATGGCTTGTTTTTGTCACGATATGAGTAATTTCACACATTAGTCCAGACATGTGATACTTTGCTTATGGATATGTCAATGTATTTTAATTCTTTAAGTGTTTGACAAAAAAAAATAATGTAAAAACTTAGTTTTTCCTCTGATGTATAGAAGTAAGCTCCCTGGTGCATCTTCGTAAAAATATGCAGTATAATAATTCACGATTGTACATCGGCTGTTTTGAAGGGGAATGGCAGCAGATGGCTACCATAACCCCAGTATCCTCTTTATCACTGGGCAGTTCTTTCAGATAAAAAATGGTCTCTGCAGCAAATTCGCCACAATATCACTTTTATTGGGGGGTGGGAGAGGGCCTCCTGCTGTGTTCCGGTAAGCGGCGAAGACAATCTGGTCTTCCCTGACAGGCATGGATTTTAGTGAGGAAAGATGGCCCCCACTTGGCTCCAGACCACCCAAGGATCTTAAAGGGGAAATTTATTATTCTCCCCCTTCTCCTTTTTCCTCCTTTCGCCTCCTTCTCTTCTTTTATGAACTTCGTGCTTTACTGAGCTTGATAATTTTGTTTTTGGTTCCCTTATTTTACTGGAAGGTATTATTATGGCTGCTTTGTTACTTTTTCAGAACCACATTTGTTCAGTGGGTTGATTTTAGAATAAGCCGATTATTTTTGAGTACTCACAAAAGCACGGTGGGGGTTTTTAATATATTTTCATGATTTAGCTTTCGGATTTGAGTATAGCCATGCTCTTGACACCTTGGGGTTGATTTACTAAAACTGTGGCTTGCAACATCTGGTGTAAACCAGTCAATTTAGAAAAAAAATGGAAGTTGATTTCTATGCACCAGATTTTTAACACTGCAATTTTAGTAAATCAATTAGCTTGTGTCAGATCAGCTGCCATGAGTTCTGTCTTGCTCTGTGTAAGCTGTTCTGTCTGTATGATTTGTAATACTGGGAATGTTCTGGCAGAATGCGCAACCGTGTCGTTTCCTGTGATGTGGAATTGGCTGTGTTGCCTAACTGCTCACTGCGCGTTTGCAACGCGTCGTAAATGCCTTCAGTGGCTGACGTCGGTGCACAGAGAAAAATGCCTGACAAAATGCTCGACTGGCAGAAATCAACTACTTAACGTAAATCTCTTGCGAAGAATACCAACCAAAGTAACTGCTTATTTTAGCAGTAAAGTGAGCTTGTATACGGTGCGCCATCGGCCACTGAAGGCATGCAGTGAGCATGGCTTGACGATGTGGCTAATTCCACATCACAGGGAGTGACGCAGGTTGCTAGTTTTATCAGAACACCAGCACAAACAGGTTTGCATTATGTCAAGGTTGGTATTCAACAGTATCTCTTCAGTTTTTTTTATTTTTTTTATATCCCTTATCAAGTTTAAGGGCAAAGAGAACTTGGAACCCCTTTTAGTCCTTTTGTTTGTTTTTTATGCCCTTGTCTCTTGGTGTATTGATGTGGCTTTGCTTAAATATTTATCTGGTAACCTCTGCTATCCTAGCATTGGCTGTGTATGGTGGAGTTGGGGAATTCTTCAACTGGCCACAAACCACAATACCTGATCTGGGCTATCAAATTCCCGTCTGATCCAGTGCAAGGGTTTTGATAGATTTCATTGCATGATTACAAACTCAATCGTAAACTTGCATCTCTGCTGTATTAGTGCACAGATCAGTTACTTATGTTCGCTTGCTAAAAGACCAAACCCATACCCCCCCCCCCCCCCCCCCCCCAACAGAACTGATCATACCCTTTATGTAAGGAAAATTGTAGCCAGGTTTATTTAAAAAACCTAATCTACTGGTTTAGTTCTTCTGTCCCATTAGTTTGGTGTTGCCATCTCTAGTTTGTGTGTGTGTGTATAATATTACTGTATTATTATTTCAGGAACTACTAGTAGCACAAGTGGAAGCTCTCTGAGGAATCTTTGGGTCAGTGGACTTTCTTCTAATACTAAAGCAGCAGACCTGAAGAATCTCTTTGGAAAGTATGGAAAGGTATGTTTAGTAAATTACCAATTTATACAAATATATATTTCGTTTAACCTCTAGAGATCCGCGCTATAGCCGAATGACTGCTACAGCGCGGACCTGCTTTGCCGGGACTACGTCTATTGACGTCGTCCTGTGCACGAGCGGCCTGCGCGCCCCCTGTGATCAGCGAGTCTGAGACTCGCCTTCTAGATCGGAGCAAGGGGTCGATCCCGACCCCCCCCCCCCTTACCACGTGTTCAGCTGTCAGCCAATGACAGCTGATCATGTGATTGCAACAGAGCCGGTAATCGGATATTTTTCCTTCTTGCGCTGACAACGCAAGGAGAAAAAAAGCCCATCACCGGCGCCCGTGATCGGGACATCGGTCCATCAGTGCCACCCATCGGTGCATTTCAATGAAGGAGAAAAATGACCTGTTTGCAAAATTTTATAACAATCTATTAACCACTTCGGCCCCCGGACCAATTGTCAGCCTAAGGACCAGAGGTCTTTTTAGAATTTCGCACAGCACTGCTTTAACTGGCAATTGCGCGGTCATGCAATGTTGTACCCAAACGAAATTTGCGTCCTTTTCTTCCCACAAATAGAGCTTTCTTTTGATGGTATTTGATTGCCTCTGCGATTTATTTTTTATTTTTTTGTGATATAAATGGGAAAAGACCGAAAATTTCGAGGGGGGAAAAATATATATTTTCTACTTTTTGTTATAAGAAAAATCGAGTAAACTCAACTAAATTTTAGTCATACATTTAGGACAAAATGTATTCAGCCACATGTTTTTAGTAAAAAAAAAAAATGTCAATAAGCGTGTATTGGTTTGCGCAAAAGTTATAGCGTCTACAAACTAGAGTACATTTTCTGGAATTTACACAGCTTTTAATTTGACTGCCTATCTCATTTCTTGAGGTGCTAAAATGGCAGGGCAGTACAACCCCCCCCCCCCCCCCCCCCCAAATGACCCCATTTTGGTAAGTAGACACCCCAAGGAAATTGAGGTGCATCTTGAGCCCATTGAATTTTTTTTATTTTTTTTTTGTCCCAAGTGATTGAATGACACACAAAAAAAGTTTTTACAAAAAGTTGTCACTAAATGATATATTGCTCACACAGGCCATAGTTATATGTGGAATTGCACCCCAAAATAAATTCTGCTCCTTCTCCCGAGTACGGGTATACCACATGTGGGGGACTTTTTGGGAGCCTAGCCACGTACGGGACACCGAAAACCAATCACTGCCTTCAGAATTTAAATATAAAACGCTACCAAAAAATGTTAGCGATCGCAGGGATCAGGCCTGACTCTGCGAACGCTGCAGTTATGTGTTTAGTGTTTTGTAAGTGACAGTGATCAATCGATACTGCACTTGGGTGGGCTGGGCGGAGGGGCAAAATGCAGGTGCTAGCAGGTATCTGGGCTGATCCTGCTAACCATGTATTTTTTTTTGGAACCCTAAACTGCTGGGGACGCTAGTATAGATCTGATCAGATTCTATACCACTACAGGAGGTTTATGCTTTGCGCGTGGGTGTTAGCGGTACTGGCACTAACCTAGCGCTGCCTGGACCGACGCAGACCCTGACCCTAAAACCTAATTGATATCACCCGCCGGGTGATCAGGGGTTTAAACCTTTATTGGGTAATACATGGTGGGTGCCCTGATGCTATAAAAAGCAGACGAACCAGAGTCACCCGTAACACTTATACGGTGATCACTGGTGAAAGGGTTAACTAGGGGCAATAAATGTTACAGGAAGAAACATTTGACAAATGCCATCCACATAAAAAAAAGTAGGCATATGTAAATCGAGTAAAGAAAAAAAAAAAAAAACATTCACAACACTGCATGTGCAATTCCCTGGCAAATGAAAAAATCCCCTGAAAGGCTGGACTTCACGGCGATTTAACTCCACAAACATCTCCCAAGTAAGGACAAATAGGCCACAGCTTATATTGAAAACATTAAGAATATGTATCTGCAGGCTAAAACCAGTGTAGCTTGCTTATTAGACAACCACTATTAGCAAAAATAACGAGAGTAGCTGAGCACTATTTACTTCTGCTATTCATGCTAGCAGTTTGGAAGGAAGAGCTTGGCTCCAGCTGCAGACCACCATCTTCCAGGCAAAAAACATTAAATATTTATCGGTATTTGGATTAGGGAATAAGCCCAGCAAACACTGTTAAAGGTCCAGGCAGAGTGGGGATCCCATGCTGTTATGCACAAATTTAAATAATCTGTGCCCAAAGTCCCCGAATTTGAGGGCACTGCCAGGGAAAATGACTAAACGTGCTTTGTGAAATGGGGTACTTTGGGACACATGGAGCTATGAGTAGGGCAAATCTTCAACAGCATAAGGGTGATATACCCTGTGAGAATTATAAAGTTTGTATGTGGTGAACAGATATTGTGGGGTACACAAATTCCCAACACCTCTCCCTCCTGCTCATCCTCTAAATCTCCCAATATTGCAATCCCAGCAGGTCTTCATGGAGTAGGCAAGCCATTAGGCAGAGGGGGTAAGCAGTGTGTCATAAAAGGGCAGATTTCCGTTTTGTGGCTCGTTGGGGTGCGCGTCGAGTCTGGAATTCCTATTTTATGGATACAAATGCTGGAGTGTGCCAGCAAGGTAACCTCCTGGGAGAGTGCTTCTCTTAGGGGGTTTTCTGCTGTGGGGAGGAGCTGTGAGCCGCTGGGGGACCCCAGAAGATGAGTTTCGGGGCCACTCTGTGCAAAACAAGTTTTCTGTCCTTAAACGGGCTCCACATTCAATGCGAAGTAATTCAACAGGGGCCTAGTGAGATGAATGCCCAGATACTTGAAGGAGCTTTACTAGGCTAAAAACAAATGTGTATGCCTTTTTATTCAGAAATATTATGCCCCCACAAATGTGTATTTTTATTTTTTCATACTGGGTTCAATTTAGGCATGTTTGTCTGCTTTAGCACTGTTTTATGTGCCATGGGTGTTCTATGAAGTTTAATATGGTTTTATTATATTAAAATACTAAATAGTTTGGCTGTTCACTTCTGAGCCATTTCTTTCTGTAATGCTGTTGGATTTGTTAATTGGCACAAGTCAGTTCTCGTATTGTAACTTTTTTTTTTTTTTATATAACCATTCTAGATCGGTAATGCATATATAACATGTACTGTACAACAAATGCATGATAACTGTGTGGAGGATTTGAGCAAGTTGTATCATAAGCTTGCCTGTTAGCAATATCAAGGCCGTTTGTGTCTTATGTTTTATTATAAATCCTATTTAATTTTTTTTAAGGTTCTTAGTGCAAAAGTAGTAACCAATGCAAAGAGTCCAGGGGCAAAATGCTATGGAATTGTTACCATGTCATCCAGTGCCGATGTGTCCAGGTGCATATCTCACCTTCATCGTACAGAATTGCACGGACAACAGATATCTGTAGAAAAGGTAAGTAGGATGGGCTAGTCTTCCTGTGACTTTTTGTTTGGGATTTGTTGCTATGAAGTGTTACTTATCCTTGTTTATCTTAGTGGAAGAGCGATCCTTCCAAGCGAGACCAAAAGAAAGAGGGGGATGACAAAAGTAGTTCCGGCAAAACATCTGGTGAGAAGAAGTCATCAGGAGGTGATAAAAGCAGCAAGTAAGGATCTTTACATGTTTTTTGTGTGAGTTAGCAATACGTGATCCCATCCTAGCAGTTTGTCATGTATGTTGTTTTTTAAGGCCTTCAAGTTCAGTAAAAAAAGATGACAAAAAATCCGACAAGCCAGAGAAGAAAGACATCAAAGACACCAAGAAAGATGGCAAAGAAAAGAGCGAGGATGCAGCTGGAGGCTCTCAAGACCCAACAAAAAAGAACGAAGAAAGGAAGAGGCCAGGTAGGAGGGTTGTGTGTGTTCTCCAAAAATTAGAATATTGCATAAGGCCATTGAAAAGATTTTTAATACAGAAATATTGGCTCACTGAAAATTATGTCCATGTATAGTATGCTTTCAATACTTGTGCGGGGCATGAATCAATGCAGCATGGAGGCGATCAACCTGTGCAACTGCTGGGGTATTAGGGAAGCCCAGGTTGCTTTGATAACTGCCTTCAGCTCATCTGCATTGCTGGGTCTTGTGTGTGTCTCATCTTCCTCTTGACAATACTCCACAGATTGGCTATGGGGTTTAGGTGAGGCGAGTTTGCTGGCCAATCAAGCACAGCTGGAAAATAAAACCACCATCTCCATAAAGCTGGTCAGCAGAGGGAAGCTTTAAGTGCTCTAGAATTTCCTTTTTGAGAGCTGCACTTAATTTAGACTTGATAAAACACAGTGGACCAACAGCAGCAGATGACATGGCTCCCCAAATCATCACTGACTGTGGAAACCACACTTGACTTGATGCAATTTGGATTCTGTGCCTCTCCGCTCTAATTCCAGACCTTGATTTCCAAAAAAATGCCAAATTTGCCACAAACGGTGAGGATTTGGGGAGCCATGTCATCTGCTGGTGTTTGGTTCACTGTGTTTTATCAAGTCCAAATTCAGCGTAACTCTCAACGAGGAAATTCCAGAGCACTTCATGCTTCCCTCTACTTATCAGTTTTATGGGGATGCTGGTTTCATTTTCCAGCAGCACTTGGCTCCTGCCCACACTGCCAAAATTACCAATTTCTGGTTTAATGATCATTGTATCACTGCCAAACTCGCCTGACCTAAACTATTGAGAATCCGTGGGGTATTAAAAGGAAGATGAGACACCAGACCCAACCAATGCAGATGAGCTGAAGGCCGCTATCATGGCAACCTGGGCTTCCATAACACCTCAGCAATGCCGAAGCCTAATTGCCTTCATGCAAAAGGAGCCCTGACCAAGTATTGAGTGCATACTATACTGTACATGGACATACTTTTTAGTAATCCAACAGTCCTCTTTTTTTTTTTTTTTTTTTTTTTTTTTTTTTTTATTCTTGTGTAGTAATCAAATTTTCAGAGTTGCTGAATTTTGAGTTTTCACTAGCTATAAGCCATCATCTTCAAAATTTTTAAAAGGCTCCTTTTTTATATAGATGCATTACACAGAGTGATATCTATCACACTCTGTAATGCATCTATGTAAAAGGAGCGTCACTTTTTGAATTTTAATAATGAAAAAAAACCCATGAACTACCTAGAGCACTCAACAGCGCTGTGGTAGTCCATTAAGAACTACAAGCCCACAGCAGTAAAGACAATTACTTGTAGCTCTCCCATTCATAGAAATCTGTGGATAAATGACACTGCTGGGTGTTTGTTATATTGTGACAGCAAATTTGGGGAGATCTCCACTTGCATCCTGGGAACATGTTACGTTATATCCTCCCCAAAAACGTATGGCACATGTAACGTAACATGTTCCCAAAGATTAACTAATGCTTTACTAGCGTATCGGCCTGTAAAATCCCTTCATTACCAGCCATTTTTCAGTTTTCAACACTGATAGAATAATTTTTTGTCGTTATTAAACAGGGTATCCGAATTTATATTTTTGGCACAGCTAGAGCTGTGCTTTGGTACTTGGCGTTTTTTTTTTTTTTACGATAAAGGGGAAAAAAAAAACCTAGTAAAGACCTACCACCCAAGACCCACCCCCCGATCCAGAGGGAAGATTGGCAATGAAGATGGATGGCTTCCACCAGCAGAGACTAGAGCCACTCGACATGATCCAGCGATGTGCTCACCACAATTCGATCTTGCCCGCTGTTTTCGATTCCTGGCAGCTTGTGTCTTCACAGCTGGGTGTCCACTCAGATGCATAAGTCATGCTGCGTATCATGAGTGGTGGATGCAGTCCTCTGGGACTTGTCAGTGTCCAAGGACTGTAGGGGGGGAGGACAACATCTGTCAAAATCATGTACTGCTAGAATATTTAAAAACCACTGTTAGAAAACATACGACAATCGGTTCAAAAGTGGTTGGGTTTTTGTTTTTGGAATGCCTCTGCCGCTAAGAATATTTTTGTGCATTTCATTGAAATATTTATTCACAACATGCCAAATACGTAACAGTGGCAGAGTATTTCACATTTTGATGGGTTCCCCACTAGAGTTTGTGGCAGGCAGATTTGACTGGCTTGATGTATGCTTTTCATGTCTGGTAATGGCAAGCTGTGGGTAGATTTAATAAATGATTCACTGTGGTGCTGTTCAGAACATTACAATGCTCATTAATTGCTTTTTGTCAGATAGTTGAAATCAGTTTTTTAATATTTTGATAGGTAAAAGTCCTGGGCAGATGGTAGTAATAGATCAGACTAAAGGAGATCAATTCTACATGAGGCCACAGATGCGAAGAGGCCGTTTTGATAAGGTAAGTCATTACCACATTTCTCTCTACATTTTGACTTTTCTGTGTTAAAACATCCCATCCTAGTAAATTTGTTTGCATGTTTCACACTCCACCTAAATACCCAGACCCCCAGCTCCACACTAGTCGGATTGTCTTGAATTTATTGTAGATATTGAACTCCACAGCACACTTGACCACGTCCTCTGTTCTGTTGGGTGCCAGTAACCTTATTGTGCTGAATGTAGCAGTAAACAAGGCGTAGCACGGAGCAGAAGGAGATTTGGATAATCTCCGAAGATTAGCGGCGCCTGCGCCGTGAGTGGAGGTGCTAGCCCCACCATCCAACTCTATGTCCACTTGGATGCTGGGGCTAGAACCTGGACTCACAGCGCAGGCGCTGTTCATCTTCGGCTATTTTCGGAATGTGTTGTGTACTGCGCATGCGCAGCTCACAGCGGACAATATCAGATGGGGGACACAATGTGATAGTTCACCGGGAATGTAAACGTGTGCTTCAAAAAAAAAAAAAAAATCAATGGGTTTAGTTCCTCTTTAATACACTGCCACCTAGTTGTGGGGAACAAACTCTAGAACTAGATCCTAATATAACAAAGCAAAACAATCAAAAGGACACTTATGACCTGCCTGCTTTAATCTTTGTGACTGAAAACTGATAGCGTTGGTTGCTTTTTAAAATGTGTAGTAGCTTAGTATGTGTAAAGGGTGTTTTTTTTTATTTTATTTTTTATTAATATTAAGTGTCCTTTTTATAGGCTTAACCAGGTTGTATGTGTTGTTTTTTTAGATGAGAAATAATAGAGAGAGGTTTTTTCAGAACAAAATGAAGTTCCGAGACAAAAAAGACATCTTGACATTTGAAAAAATGAAGGCACAAAGGCTTAGAGAGAATGTTGAACGTCTGCAACGATTGCAGAGATACCACAGAGCTGTGGAACTAAGAAGGTAATTATATATATATTTATTTGTATTAAAAATATTTTTAAAAAAACTTTTAATTCAGTCGGCATTTTTTATTTTTCAAGCTGAGTGTTTTTAATTTCAGCCCTGGAAGGATTTACCCCCTTTCTGACCAGAGCACTTCCATACAACTTATTTTTATTTTTTGGCAAGCCTTAACCTGCCAGGCCTTCCTAGAAGCCATCTTGACAATGGAAGGCGTTCTCTTCCCCCCCCCCCACTTCTCTGATTGGAGGTGAATTCCGTTAGCATTTGCACATCTCCGGAGCCAAGAAATCTCATGTCTGTGTCCAATCTATCATTTCAAAGGGGTGCAAAAATAAAATGCCTCTGCCCCTCCTTGTTTTTTACTTTCCATTCTTCCAAAGGCATGTTTTAATGACTACTTCATCTTCTGGGACAAGGATTGGTTATACTAGTTCCTTAAAACCAATTTTGAAGGTTTCTGTTCAGACCTATTTAAAGTTCCTAACTAAATGGAGGCACCTCTCCAATACTGGGATTAAAATCTATTGTTTTTAACAATTAAGGATGGAATCAAGATCCAATCATTGCTTCCCTCAGAAGGTTTTTTATTTATTTATCCTATGTATTCACCACACCAATATTTTTGCATTTTCCTTTAGGAGATCAGCACTGCCATTCAGGCTCTCCTCCTGCCCCTTGACTATATACAGGTGCTTGCCCTTCTGTGAGCCAAGAGTGTTCATGTTACAGATTACCTGGATGACAGATGACCTTCAAACCAAAGCTTTGGAGTTTTGGGGAAAGTTGTTCCTTCACAGGACTAGGAGCTTGGTAACAGCAGATGCCTTGCACAGGTTGGGGTGAAGTTTACAACTCTCACACTGTCCAGGGGGCATGGTCCCTACTGGGGCCAAACCTTTCCAGCATGCCTTCTGGAACTAAGTCATTATTGTTTTTAGAATATTAGACCTCTGTTCTACAAGATCATCCAGAGTACAGTTGAACACAACAGTGGCCTACATATATCAAGGGGGCATCAGAAGTTTAGCACGCTGATGTGCAAAAACTTAAAATTTTGCTGTACACATTCCTGGAGTGGAGAATTAGCAGGCTGACTTCCTAAGCTGTCAGTGCTTTAACCTGGGAAAGTGGTCTCTGCACACTTTTTGAAAAAAAAAAAAATCTCTAAGGTGGGGAAAACCAAATGTGGACATACCAGCATCAATTTTCTACAAAAGACTTAACAAGTTGGTGCTTAAGACCAGGGATCCTTGACTATTTGCAGTATATGCTCTGGTGATTCCTTGGACTAAATTCTATCTGGTACATACCCACCTTTCCTCTAATGTGAGAAATAGTGGAGGAAGGGGTCCTGGTGATTGTTTTCTTGCCAAAATTTGCCCAGAAAACTTGGTATACTGACGTCTGGTTGACAAGCCTTGACCTCTTCCAGAAGGAGCACACTTGCTGGCCCAAATCCTCCTCCCCTGTCCTATCCTACTTCTCAGTCACTGTCTGTAATGGCTAGGCTGTTGAAACTCAAGTCCGAAAGGCAAATAAAAATATGACTCTTGTTGTTCCCACCTTAAGAGCAAGTAACTCCAACTCTCCTAAAAGTTTCTTTCACTCATATTAGGCTTCCTTTGCATGGTGTTAGGTCAGACATAACCCTAGCTATTACAGTACCTTGAAAAAGAATAACCCTTGATTTTCCACATTTTGCCATGTGGAAAATCATTGTGTCCAACACCAAGTGGCACGTAATTTGTGAAGTGGGAAGAAAATGGTTAAATGAGAGCATTTTTTTTTTTTTAACTATCTGAAAAGTGTAGCATGTATTTGTATTCAGCCCCCTTTTACTCTGATACCCGTAACTAAAATGAAATGAAGCCATTTCCCTTCAGAGGTAATTGGTAAATTGAGTCCATCTGTGTAATTTAATTTGTGTTCTGCAAAGCCCCCAGAACCTTAGTGGACAAATGGCATCATGAAGGCCAAGGAACGTACCAGACAGGTCAGGTATACAGTTGTGGAGACGTTTGAAACGGGGTTAGGTTATATAAAAATGTTCCACGCTTTGAATATCATGTAGCATTGTTTAACTTGTCGTCTGAAAAAAGGAAAGCGTATGGCTCAACAGAACCTACCAAGACATGGCGTCCTCCTAGACTGACAGGCCGGGCTAGAAATTAGAGAAGCAGTCAAGAGGTCCATGGTAACTGGAGGAACTGCAGAGATCCACAGCTCAGGTGGGAGAGTCTGTCCACAGGACATTGTTAGTTGTGCACTCCACAAATCTGTTTTTTATGCAAGAGTGGCAAGAAGAAAGCCATTGTTGAATGACGGCCATTAGAAGTTCCGTTTGCAGTTTGAGAAGCCATGTAGGGGACACGGAGAACATGTGAAAGAAGGTGCTCCAATGAGACTAACATTTTTACTTCTTGGCCTAAAGGCAAAACACTGTGGTGGAAAACTAACACTGCACATCACACTGAACACACTATCCCCACAGGGAATACAGGGCAATCTTAGAAGAAAACCTGTTAGTCTGCAAAAGACTTGCAACTGGGGTGGAGTTTCACCTGCCGGCAGGGCAACGACCCTTGACATACATCCAGAGCTACAATGGAATGCATATTCATGTATTAGAATGGCCCAGTTAAAGTCCAGATCTAAATCCAATTGAAAATCTGTGGCAAGACTTGAAAATGTTTTCAGATGCTCTCCATCTAATCTGACAGAGCTTGATGTATTTTGCAAAAAAAGAATGGCCAAAAATTTCACTCTACCAGCTTTGCACATCTTATAGAGAAATACCCCAAAACACTTGTAGCTGTAAGTGCAGCTAATGGTGGCTCTACAAAGCATTGACTCGGGGCTGAATACAAATGCATGTCACTTATCAGATTTTTATTTGTAAATTTTTGAAAACCATTTTCCTTCTACAAAATTATGTGTCACTTTGTTGGTCTATCACATAAAATTTCAGTAAGCCCTTGTTCACGTTGCTACGTTTTGACATGTTTAATCGGCACCAGTGGTCCTGTCCTAATCAGTGCAGCACCACACATTTCAAAAAGTACCTTTTTGTACTAATTTTTGCGCTTTTCAGGGTGCTATTTCCATTGACATCTGTGCAGAAACCCACACAGATGTCTGAGATCGCTGCCGGATTCGGCTGAACTCGCTTGAATTCATTCCCACAGCTCAGTGTGAACCAGGGCTTAAATACATTTAGGTTTTTGGTTGTAATGTAATGATGTGAAAAAGGGGCATGAATAAATATTTTCAAGGCACTGTACTTTTTGTAGCTCTTATATTTAGCCTTTCTTCTGTCTAGCCCTGACCAGCATCTGGCCCTAAAAGTACAGGTTTCTGGCTTAAACATCCCCTTTCAGCAATCTCTTGCATTGCAAACCTTAATCAAGACTTTTTGCATGGAGTTGCTCATATAATTCCCCCCATTTGATTTCCTGTGCTTTCTTGGGATCTTAACTTGGTGAAAGTGCTCTTCGGAGTCCTCCCATTTTTAACAAATAAGAGACATTACTTTGGAATACGTCACACTTTTCTTTGTTGCCATCATGTCTGTCAGGCGTATTTCTGAATGAGCAGCTCTTTTAAAGAGCCTTTTTTCTTGTTTTGCAGTACAATAATACAAGGACATGACAAAATAACAAGGGCTACCGGGGAGAATGAGGACCCTACCTACAAGAGTGATACGCTAAATATAAAATGCATCTTTCACTAATGCAGTCCATAATATAAGACAGAATATCTATTATAATCTATTTATGTTCTAATACAACGGAGACCCATTCCCACGATACATTTCCTCTTTCTAGAAGGCAAAATTTTTTTTTTATATGTTTAAGAATAAAAGTATTCTGAGATTTTCTGCTCAGCTCATCAACTGTTAAAGTTTCTGTCCAGTGTCACCAAACATAACTCCCTAAAGGTACCCCTTAGAGAGATGAAGTCACAAGTGAATTAATGTTTTTACATGTACGTGCAGACAGTTATTTCTAAAATGGTGGCTGTACCTTTTACAAAATGGTGGAAAATATTTCATGTGTGTTCTAACATGCAAAACTTACTGTAAAAAATCTTTTTATGCATGCTATCAATTATATTAGCAGCATAGAATTTATTCGGGAGTTTGCAGCCCGGTTGATCTCTCGGCTGTCCGACCAATGGGTCTGTGAACTGATTTCTTCTGGCTACAAGATAGTTCTTCTCTTGGCCACCAAACAGATTCTTGCCCTCGAGCATAGCCGTACTCCCGGCTCGCCAGGAGACCATAATGGGGGTGGTTAGGGACCTGCTGAGTCGCTGGCTGATCGTACCAGTTCCGGAGCCAGTAGGGGTTCTACTCCAATCTGTTTAGACGTACCCCTTCCTTTTTGGGGACTATAATCTAGGACCTATCCAGCCCTCAATTGCTTTGTAATGGTACAGATGTTCAGAATGGAATCGGTTCACTCAGTAGTCCCTGCACTCCATCAAGGTGACTCCCTGGCATCTTTGGACATCCAGCATATGCGTACCTGCACATACCCATATGCCTTCGGCATCAGTTTCTGCGATTTTGCAGTTGGGGAAGCCCACTACCAGTTTGTAGCTCTCCCTTTTGGCTTGGCATCAGCCCCGAGTCTTTACCAAGGTATTGGCTCCTGTTTTGGCGTCAATGCGGGATCACGATCGTGGGTTACCTAGACTATCGCCTCCTGAGAGCGTCTTCCGCCTCAGAGTTAGGAGGATGTGACGATCACCATGCAGACCCTGCAGGAATTTGGGTGGCTGGTGAACCTAAAGTCTGTGATCGTACCAACTAAGCGTTTGGAATACCTAGGCTTACTGCTGGACTCCATGGAAGTGAGAATGTTTCTCCCTTCAGACAAGCTGCAGACTCCCAAAAGCCGCGGTAAAACTTTATGAACCGCAAGTGGTTGTCGCTACGCTTCTGCATGCGACTCATGGTGGTCTCCTTTGAGGCAGTACTGTATGCCCAGTTTCACACCAGAGTCCTGCAGAAAGATCCTGAAGAAATGGGACAAATCTGTCATCCCTGGATCGGCAGATTCAGGTGAGCCAGTTGGTCAGGGATTCCCTGATCTGGTGGCTGAGGTCCCCGGTACTTCGGTCTGGAAATTCATTCCTACCTCTGAATTGGACAGTGATCACAACGGTCTCCAGCCTAACCGGCTGGGGTGGAGTAATGGGAGTTCATTCGACCCAGGGCCTCTGGTCGGAGGAGGAATCCAAGTTAACGATCAATGTGTTCGAGCTACGAGCGATCAGGCTGTCTCTCCACATGGTCGATAAGTCGGACAACACCACGGCGGTGGCATATGTCAATCAAGGAGTAACAAGAAGCTCAACCACCGCACAGGAGGTCGCTCACATCCTTCAGTGGGCAAAGCGACGTGTACCGGGCCTGTCAGCCATTTTCATCCGGGGAGTGGAGAACTGGCAGGCGGACTACTTAAGTCACCAGATGCTGGACCCAGGAGAATGGGCGTTGCATACGGAGTTGTTCAGGCAGTGGGGCACTCCAGACGTGGATCTTCTGGCCTCCCCGTCTCTATCGCAAGGTGCCGAGGGTCCAGGACAAGAGATCCTTGGGCAGACGTGTCAGACGCGCTGTTGGCTTCGTGGGGTCAATACCAGGTGATCTATGCCTTTCCTCTGCTAAAACTGTTACCGCGTCTGCTCTGCAGAGTGGAGGCCAAAGGGATTCCAGTAATTCTGATTGCCCCATATTGGCCCCAGCGTCCCTTGTACGCAGACCTAGTGCGCCTGGTGGCGGACGCCCCTGGCGACTGCCGTTATGAGGGGACCTGCTGTTTCAAGGTCCGATTCTCCATTCTGCTTTGCTGGTTTTAATGGCATGACTATTGAGAGCCAGGTGTTGAGCAACTGGCGCCTTTCTGACTCGGTGATTCCAACTATGTTGAGAGCACAGAAATCTTCTCGGAAGATATATATCGTACCTGGAAGGCCTACGTCCCCACTCACTCTCGTGGGCACTTTTGTTCAAGGGGGCCGACATGTAGTTCCTCCAGTGCGCCCACCGTTACCCTCGTTGGATCTGAATCTGCTGTTATCGGCACTTCAGAAATTGGCATTTGAAAATATCAGAGATCCCTTTTGACCCTTTCCCAGAAAGTGGTCTTTTCTAGTGGCTATTACATCGGCCAGGAGGGTTTCAGAACTGGCGGCCTTGTCTTGCAAGTCGCCCTATCTGGTTATCCACAAGGATAAGGTGGTGTTGCGTCTGCAACCTTCTTTTCTGCCGAAGGTGGTTTTGGCGTTCCACATCAATGAAGACATTGCGTTACCATCTCTGTGTCATAAACCGACAAATTCTAAAGAGGTGGCCCTCCATTCCCTGGATGTGGTACTGGCCTCTGAGGGTGTATTTGTCGGCTTCAACTCCCTTTTGGAAGTCAGACTCCTTGTTTGTTTTGATGGCTGATCTGAAAAAAGGCATGGCGGTCTCGTTGGCCACTATTTCCAGGTGGATCAGCCCCCCCTTTCCAGTCACGACCCACTCCACGAGGGCTATTCGTACGTCTTGGGCCTTTCGACATCAAGCATCTGCCGCTCATGTGTGTAAAGCGGCAACTTGGTTGTCTGGTCACACCTTTACAAAATTCTACAAAGTAGATGTCAGTGCATCGGCTGATGCTTGTTTTGGTCCCAAAGTTTTAAAGGCGGCCATGTAATTTGCAATTGCACAATTTTTTTTCGTGTGCTTGTTTTTTAACAAAAAAAAAAATTACTTTTAAGTAAATGCACTGTTGCCTTTGTTACCGTAAGTTTTTGAGGCGGTTTGTAAGGTAGTACTCCTCAAACTGGGAGTAACTGTTTTACCCACAAGAAAAAAAAAAAGTTCTATGCTGTTGCCACTGTTTTGTGGGTGAAGTTTTTTATACTGTTTCCCACATGCCATTGTGGGTGTAGTTTTTCTGTTTCCCATCCCTTGTTTTAGCACTGCTTGGGGACGTCAGCCGGTGAATATGAGAGAATAGGATTTTTTGTACTCGCCGTAAAATTATTTTCTCTGTAGTTCACCGACTGACACAGCACCCTCCCCTCTATATTTTTATTTTATTTATTTTTACGTTATACTGCTTGTTGACGTACTGAGGCTGCAGGAAGCAGACTGGGGGGTTGTTACCTAAGGGACCTCCCCTTGGGCGGAACTAGAAAGTTCTGGTTTTGTTAGAACATGTTCTGCCTAGTCCTCTCCTGAAGGTGACGTAACAACCTGATGGTCTAAGAAAGGAGCTGTCGGGAAAATCCTATTTTTTTGCCTCCTTTGGAATTCATATGGGCTATATCGGTAAGGTCTTATTGGTACTGATTGCTTGTGATTAGCATACATTTTTTTTTTTTTTTTTTTTTTTTTTTTTTTATTCCCTCATTAATATTTTTTGGGGTGTGATCAATTTTTATATGCACCTTTTAGGGTTTTTTTCTAATAATTAACTTTTTTTTTTTTTTTCCTTTGAACATGTTTGCTTGTTAGTGGGATGTGCACTTGTTTCTATTTCTCTATATGAAAACAATGCTTTAGTATGACAGTCTTGTTGCTATGTGAGCTCAGTCTATTCTCCCATACAAGTTTATTTATTTTCTTGGTATCTCCCGATTGAATCGCACTCGTTATCCAGACCCCTACTGTAATGTGGTTTTCCTGAGCCTTCCTTTGCTCCATTGAATGAGGCAAACTCCTCCCCCTTGTCCACTCAAGACTTTTCAGCTGTACTCAGCTGCAGGGAAAAACTGCCTGCAGAGCCTCTAAGCTTACCTCTGCGCTATCTCTTGCAGAGTATCTTCTCCTCCAGAGCCTTTAAATCAAACCTTGACTGTCATTACTATCACCTATTCAGACTCCCAATAGCCTTTTTTTTTTTTTTTTTTTTTTTTTTTTCTTTTTTCTGAAGGTATTAAAGCCAGCCATAAATGATTTGTGTCCCTGTTGAACCGGTCGAGATTCAAAGCCTTCATGGGCAGACTGATTGTACCCAAGTGGTTTGTTCAATCCACTTGGGTACAACCAGCCTGTCAGAGTTTTCATGCTATAGTGCTCCAATAGTGTCGGTGAGAGGAGTAGTTTGTCATCCGTGATGTCAGCGGGAGGAATAGAGCCATGTAGTAGTATGAGAATGTGTCCCAAGGGCTGGATAAAGGCAAGCAAAGGACCATAGTTTGGAGACCACTGATGTAGACAGTGCACCCCTTTAAGAATGGGAAATCTTCCAACTGCACAAACTAAGGATGCAAAAGGCTGGTGTACCCCTTGTTCCATTTTGTGTTTCTGAAGAGACTTTTTGAGGCCCTGCAGTCTGATGCCATTACTTCAGATTTTGTAGGGACTGTTATCAGAATTATTGTAATGTGTTCTACCCTGCATCTGGAGGATCTGGCTGTGTTCTAGACTTTGGGTCTATCAGGGCCCCTACACCAGCAAAAGACCTTTCCTCTATAAATCTATTTTTGAGAGTGATATCCACATTTTGCTATATAGACCGGGAAGTCCCTGGCATGGCTTATCAGTTTCTTCACCACTTATTGAGCTGTCTCCCTACCAGAGCCTCCAGTCTGGCTCTCCAAACAGGACCCCACCTTGAGTCAGTTTTTTTTGGTTTGGACTTTGATAGGTGCTGTAGTACCTTCCGGAGTAAGTCCTTTGTGACCCCGAACAAGAACCTCGGTCCTTATGCTGGCTGCCACTAATTACTATTCTGGGCCAAGTGGTCCACCCTAAAAGGTAATGCTTTGGAATCTGGCGTTTTCCTACAGGCAGTCTCTGCACTGTGCCGGAGAGGTTTGCACAGCTGGGTGTTGTTCATCTCCTGCATGGGAGGGCCCTTCGCTGCTTGCTATGAAATGCTTCATCGGACTCTCCGTTGGGTCAGAAGATTCCTGGAACCATGTTCTGTGCTCGAGGTTAGGCAGGTCCCTGAGACACTTTGGGTGTTAAAGTGCATTTTATTTCCATTTACTTCTGGTGCCCTTTCACTAGTGTGGTGGGGTTTTTTTTTTTTTTTTTTTTTTCCACCTAACCAGTTTGGTCCAGTCACCTTTATTTAGGCAAGTTTACGGTTTCCCAGCCTCTGAGGTCATGCTCCGCTCTTCTTTAGAGTTAATCTGTTTCTGAAGAGGGGAGAAAAACTCATTTTAGGATGGCACTGTTTTTGATCTAATGTCCAATGTTAAACATAACCACGCCCCCCCCTTTTTTTCTTTTTCTTTTAAGACGCAGGGACATGGCAGAGAGGGAGCGGCGGGAAAGAGAGCGTGTAAGAATAATGCGAGAGCGTGAAGAACTTGACCACCTACAGAGGGAGCGTGAAAGACTTGAAATAGAAAGACAGAAGTTGGAACGTGAGCGAATGGAGCGAGAGCGCCTGGAAAGAGAGCGTATTCGAATTGAGCAGGTAAGTGCATTTAATTTTTTTTTTTTTTTTTCAGTGGTCATAACATTTGGAATAGTTTTGTTTGGCCGAACAAAGATTTGTCACGATGCAAATCTCTAACTTCTCCAATTAAAACTACTTTTCCAGCCTCTGGAGCTTCAAACTAGGTTTATTAGTTGAATCCCTTTAGTTCCTGTACGATGGAAAGCCATTATAGTAGCATATATACTGCCAACTATGATTTAAAGTAAGCCTTTCTTGGGGTGCCATTGCCAGTCCTCTTCTGAAGTTTCTGGTTGTCTGGCTTGTACACCCAACGGTGTTCACTCAAATTTTTGATTTGGTGATCTGGGGGCGATCGTGCATATTTAAAGTGATCGTAAAGGATCGTTTGTCATACTTCACTCCATAGCGCAGCTCCTTTTGCACAGTGGCCCCGAGCATCCTCTTCTGGGGTCCCCCGACGCTCCCGAGTCCAGCATTTGCATTCACACGAATGCTGGACTTTGCCCCGGCACACACGTCATTGGATTTGATTGACAGCAACAGGAGCCAATTGCTGCACTGCTAGCCAATCGTGACACGAGACACTGGCTAAAGTGGGTGTACTCGTCCCCGGCACGAGTGAGGGTTCAGATAAGTAAGCCGGGGGCACTGGTTGGCTGCTGCACTGCTAGCTATTTTTTGCCTCAATACATAGACTGCATTGAGGTGAAAAACCACGAAGACTTACAACTACAAGAAGTCAGACGTTTTTTGCATGCTTGCTTCATGTAGCGGTCACGATTAAAAAAAAAAAAAAAAAAAATTTGATCACCTCTGCGGTTTTTATTCTCCCCTTAATCTTTTAGAACAGCCATCTGAGACCCTGTGGGGGGAGGGGGCGTTTGGGGCTCCGGTTTCCACTACCGAGTGCGGTAGATGGAAGCGCAGGCCTAGTCAGCGGTTCCAGGCTGGCAGCAGTACACAGTGCAGAGACCACGCCAGGCTCTGGTACCGCATGGAAGGCGGGTGACGTCACATCCAGCGGAAGGTGCTGTCACTTCTGATTTGACCCGCAACAACTGGTAAGGCAAACCCACATGAAAAGGCTACGCGCATGCAGTTTACCGCAGAGAGGGAAATGTAAAGTAGTACTTTAATGCCTGTGTGGTTTATATATTTTTTTTAATGTCTTTTACGGACAAAACAGACAAACCCAGACCCCCTCATAGGTCTAGTAAGACTACACTTGGACTCCTGGGGAAAAACACTCTGTAGAGAATGTATTAACAAATTAGTACAGGAACATACCACTGAGCAGTGCAGTGAACTAGCGGCATCAGTAAAAGAACTTTCTAGTACATTTGAATCTTTTAAAAGCCTTTTTTGAAAGGTTTCAGATCCTGCAGCTTCAGACTGCTCCTCCTTCAACACAGCAGGTAGCGTTACCAAAAACTCAAGTATTACCATCCACTAGTGCATGTCCTCCAGTCGTCTCCAGGGAAGAGGCTGATGAGGAGCCAGACAGTTCGGTCTCTGGCTCCCAGGAATCAGAGGGAGAAGCTCTGGAAGGGGTTTCTAGAAAGCCATCCTAATACAAACTTTCACTCGAAGAGGTGAACGATCTCTTGGGGGGCCATTTATACCACGTTGGCTATGCAAATGGAAAGAAATCCCTATCTCTACCAAATGTGTGAGGAATTAGGGAAACAGGAGAAGAATTTTCCGCTACGTGAGGTTTTAGTAGAGTAGCAATAAAGGAATGGCAGGACCCAGAACTTTTTTTTTTTTTTTTTTTTTTTTTTTTTTCCAAAAGCTAATTTAAAGTTTTGGAATAACCCCAAAACTAGACCGTTTTCTCCCGAGTCTCGAGGCACACAGACTTGGCCTTAGAGGACACAGGGGTCCTGTCCGACGCAATTGAAAAAAGGATGGACTCCCTCTTAAGTCGTGGGAAGCCTAAAACCAGCTATGGCAGTAATTTTTTAGTAGCCTGATATGTAAAGTTTTGGCTGACTCCAGATACAGGCCCACTTTGAGGAGGCAACTGCACAAGAACAGATTCTATCCTCTTTCCCCATGGTCCTGTGAGGCATCGCTCATATTGCCGATTCCTCAGCAGAATCTGTATGGATGGCAGACAGATCCTCCGCTTTATCCAATTCTGCAAGAAGAGCCCTGTCGTTAAAGACTACTGCACTTCTAAAGAAAAACTTTGGGGGATCCCATTTATAAGGGACTTGCTATTTGGGCCAGGGTTGAAGAAAGTGCTAGATCGCATTACAGGCCAATAAACTATGCTCAATAAGGTGAATAATGTCAACATTAGGATTACTAACCTCAGTAATCCTGGCAGTACAATGGGCATCTTAACATTTTCTGGCCCCTACAGATGTTTATTTTAAATGTATGGGACCGCAAACAAGAGTTCTTAGACATACAGTTTCTGATACGAACACAGTTGAAAAGATCCCTGTGGAGAACATCAGAAAACAGAGGACGGATGTGGGCCCTACCAGTCACCCGAAGGGCGTAGGGTGGGTAGCACCTCTAGTGTCCCTGCTAACACGAGGAACTTGGAAAGGGGAAGAGTTGAGATCATCCACTTGGAAGGAGTTAAAGGCAGTACTTCTAGCACTTTGATCCTTCCAGAAAGAACTGAAGCGGTCATCACTTACATGTCAAGTCAGACAATTCATCAGTAATTGCCAACAAGCAGGGAGGAACAAGGAACCCTGTGGACCTTAGAGGAAATCCTAAATTGGGGAAAGAAAAATGTAGCCCAAAAACAGTACATTTTAAAAGGGGAATTAAAGAAAGTGGCAGATTTCCTCAGCAGAAAGAAGTTGAGAGAAGGCGACTGGGTATTGAATAAGGAAGTGTTCAAACGGATCACACATGTGGGGAATGCCTCAGGTGGATTTATTTGCCTTAAGAGGTTCAGGTTTTAGTCTCCCTGAAAAGGGAAGGTGGTGCACTCGGAGTAGACACACTAGCACAGAAGTGGGCATTCAACAAATGTTATGCCTTTCACCCACCAGTGCTCCTACCAGCAGTACTAAGAATTTCTTAGAGAACATGTCACCAATTCTCATTGCACCATACTGGCCCAGGATACCGTAGTTCTCTATGCTCAAAGAACTTTCTGTAGAATCCCCTTGGTTACTACCAATCCAGAAGGATCTCTTCTCCCAGGGACCAGTGTGTTTCCCCCAAGTGGAAAGTGGAACCTGGCCGCTTGGTTTCTGATGAGCAGTTGCTGAAAGCAAAAGGATTCTCAAACTGCTTAATTGATGTACTGCTGAAAAGTAGGAAAATGGAGAGTTGCACCATTTACCAGAAGGTATGAAAATGTTATAACAAATGGTGTACAGAGAACCCCTTTAAAACACAAATTTCAGATGCTGTTTTCAAGTTCTTGCAGAGTGGAACAGATAGAGGTCTAAGCCTCAGCACATTGAAAAGTCAAGTTTCAGCGTTGTCCTTGTATCAGGAAAGAAAACTAGCATCCAATCCATGGATATTTAGTCTCTTGAAATCCCAATTTCAGAGGCTAAGATTTTATTTTTCATTCATTTTGTACAAATCTATCCAGCAAACAAGAAATTATGCTCCATATGTTCGACGTCAGGTAATACGTCCTACATTATTTGAATGAAACAAAAGCCCACAGATTCCTTACTCTAAGCGGCCAGGAAAGAGCACATGGCCTCTAAGCACCATAGCCAGGTGGCTAAGAGGCGATTGGTCAGGCTTATAAGTTGGCCTCTGGGATCTGCATGCCTTCTATCGGTTATCACTCCATGAGATCAGTGGCAGCGTCGCAGGCAGAGAACTGGAGCAACAACGGCACAGATTTGTAAAGCGGCAGCATTGTCCAGCTTCGCCACTTTTGTAAGACACTATAAAGTGGATCATTGGTCTGCAAAGGATCAGACCTTTAGACTCAAGGTCTTACAAGCCCTAGTCCCACCCTAAGGGTAAGTGCTTCTCAGGTGGATGTCCTGAAAGACTCCAGGAAAAGACTGTGACCAGTAAGTAACTTAGTTTTTCCTCTAATCTTACTGCTAATGTTCTTTTCCTGGATTCTTTCAGGACAGCACAGGTACTCGCCCAAATGTATAAAATAGTTGAGGTTTCGTTACAGGAATTGTTACATGGTTTGACTATGTGTCATATGTTGTCTCCCCAGTGGACTGGAGGTGCTTTTAAACTATAGCCCTTAAAGCGGCCGCCATATAGCTATGGTGATGCGCACAGGGGAGCCAACCTGCCGCTGTTTAACGATGGGAGCTGGTTGGAAATGAGTTAAAATGTCGTCGGGTTTCTGTGATGTAAAAAAATTTGACTTGGAATTTAAAAAAAAATTTTTTTAGATGTTTTTCCACCTTCTTAATATGACCTATAAATGGTAAAACTCCGTTAAAAGACAAACTGAAATGTTTTAGTGGGGGGGGGAATAAAAAAAGCGAATGTGGTTGCATAAGTGTGCACACCCTCTTAACTGGGGATGTAGCGGTGTTCAGAATTAAGCAATCACATTCAAACTCATTCAAAATGTTGGGTCTCTTTCACGCTGAGTCGCTTTACAGGTGGTACAGCGCTAAAAATAGCGCCTGTATAGAGCCTTTCCTGTCTCTGGAGTAGTGCACTTGCAGGATGGTAAAAAGTCCTGCAAGCTGCATCTTTGCAGTGCTTTAGGAGCGGTGTATACACCGCTCCTAAAGCACCCCTGCCTATTGATAACAAAGCGGCAGTGTCGGCAAGCTGCTGCGGCTCTTTGCGGGTGGTTTTTGATTCTTTGGAAGCTCTTTGCAGACCATGGCTTTTGCTGTAGCATGCAACTGAGGGATCTCATTGATAAAAGGTAATAGAAGGGTACAAATTTTTTTTCCAGGGCATTAGATATACCATGGAACACGGTAAAGACTGCAATCAAGTATAGAAAATATGGCACACAAAAACATTACCAAGAACTGGACGTCCTCCAAACTTGATGGAAGACTATAAAACTGGCCAGTGAGGCTGTCAAGAGGACTACAGCAACATTAAATGAGCTGCAGGTTAATCTGGCAGTCTTGGCTGTGTGGTAAATGTGACGGCAATCTCCCATCTTGTTCTTATGTCTAGGCCATGGGGTAAAGTGGCAAGACTTAAACCCTTTCTTACCAAGAAAGACCTCCAATCCCGGCTAAATTTTGCAAAAACACATCAGAAGTCTCCCAAAAGCATGTGAGAAAATGTTTTCTCTAATGAAACCAAGGTTGAACATTTTACCCGTAATTCTGATATGTTTGGCGCAAAAACGCTGCACATCACCAAAAGAACATACCCACAGTGAAGCATGGTAGTGGCGGCGGCATGCTTAGGGGCTGTTTTTATTCAGCTGGAGCAGGGGGCCTTAGTCAAGGTAGAGAGGGAATTATGAACGGTTCCAAATACCAGTTAATATTGGCACATTTACCTTCAGGGGTCTGCTACGAAGCTGAATATGAAGAGGCACAGAGACTGAGCTGTGAAATGCAGCTCATGGTCACCACTAATCTGTAGCAGGCGTGAAGAACTCCTGACCATGTGGCCTTTCTGTAACTGCCACAGTCATGTGATCAGCCGAACCTCTTAAAAGGATGCTGGGGGCGGTAAGTTGCCACTTTTAGAGTTTTTTCCTATAGCTACTTGATTTGGGTCCTGCTTGCACAAAAATCTAAATGGAGTCTACCAGATTGGTCAGTTGCTTAATTTCAGCGGTTCTGGAATGGTGGGTTTAAACAAAGATGCTGGATTATGGAAATTCTTGGAAGGTCTGACAGCTGATTCCTGCTTGCAGGGCTCAGGTCTTCTTGAAAATGTATTGTTTCAGGAAACTTAAAAGAATAGAAGTTGTCAATCAACCTCCTGGGACCAGGTGATTCAGCTAGCCCAACTGCATTGCTCTGCCTGTCTTCAGGGTCTGTCTAATTAGGGTGATGTCTGATAATGCCATGACTGTGGCATACATCAACTATCAAGGAAGGACAAGAAGTCAAGCTGCTCAAGAGGTAGCAGATTTGATCTTGTCCTAGATGGAATTCTATGGCAAACACATTTTGGTCGAAGAAGAATTTGATCGTGTATTACTGGGTTGTTAGAAGTTTATCTTCCCAAAGGAAAAATGCCACACTCAACATCATCGCGCTTTAGAGTCCATTCACACTTTGACTTTTGACATCAAAATTACATGACAAATCACACACCATTAATTTCAATGGCACCTGTCCAAATCACTCAGACTTTGAAAAGGTGCCTGCACTACTTTAGTGTGATACTAGATGTAAAGTCGAATCAAAATTGCACCAAGCGTCACGCAGGTAATTGTGTGACTTTGGAGTCACGCTAATGTGGAAATAGCCTTATTCATGCATCATTTTTTGACTGCACCTATATTTGATCAACCATTTTTAAGGATGGAGCACACAAAGGGCAAAATTGGAACCAAAAATATCTGAAGAGTACCTTTTGAGAATTGCTACTACATCCATCGAACTGGATATTGATGGGTTAGTTTATCAAAAGCCTTGTCAAATATTGCACTCGTTTTGTTGCCCTTATATTTTTTTTAAAAAGGCAAAAAAATTTATTACTCAGGTACATCATCTATCTATATTTGTGATTTAACTTGTGATCTGCTCGTCTTTGTGCTCATCAGCTAGCCTTATTGTTGGGGTATTTTATGTGTGGCACAAGACCATTTCTTATCTTCTAGTGTGGCTCAGGAAAGGCAAAAGGTTGGACCTTGTTCTGTAAACGCTATGTATACCATGGTACCTTGCTACCTGCTAACAGTAATTTGCTGTATTGACTCTGCCTCCTATAATTCCTCCACACAGCTCCTCTGTAGTTCAGAAAGCAGGCTGTGTGAATTCTGTGACAAAGTAGTGCCTACACAAAGTGCATATTGGACATGTCACAAAGTTCATTGAAGTAAGAGTGTGTGGATCTTCACAAAGTAAGTTTGATAACTTCCAGATCGTTCAGACGGAGGACTAAAATAGAGATAATTAAAATTCTTTGTTGAACCCATTGATTTTTACATTTTGCCCATAGATGCTTTATGCTCTGACCTTGTAGAAATATGTAAAGCGACTGTCTGACAAACTATTCTTTCCACTAATGCTACTCACTTGCAGCTGTGGTCTGAAGTGAAGTTAAAGTAGGATTATAATTGCCTTTTTGTAGTGACCCCAAAGTTAATGGACATAAGGCTTGCAATTGTAGTTTGCAGCTATTTGCATGCAATCTTTTTGATGCAGACCTCAAACCAATGTAGCTGCAGTCTCAATGCAAAGTCATTTTTATTATATGGTTCAGTCCTTATAGTATGCAAAATATTGTGCATGTGTTGCTCAGGAGAGCATGATTAGGATTTATTTGTGAAAAGTAGATGATGGGGGTTTTTTTTTTTTTTTCTTTTCGTCTTCAAACTGCCTCCTCCTGCAGTGCTTTTTCAGTTATGTGCTGTTTTGGAACAAAGCTTTATTTAAATATGTTGTACTTTGCAGGAAAGACGAAAAGAAGCTGAACGCATTGCACGCGAACGGGAGGAACTGAGGCGACAACAAGAGCAGCTTCGCTTTGAGCAGGACAAGAGAAACTCGTTGAAACGACCTCGTGATGTTGACCAGAGGTATCTTATGTTAAGGATGGCAATGGGGGTGATCAAAATCTTGCATGCTTGGGGCAAATAAAGATTATTCGTCCTTTTTAACTGGACTTTCCTGCTCTGGTTTATGCTAAAAATAACCAACCACTCACTTGGCAAAATGTGTTCTCTTTATAATTCAGTACAGGATATAGCAATTCATAAAGCATAGGTTATATGCCACTACCTTTTTCGGGTCCTGGTAGGGGGGCTAAGCAGGTTTGTCCCGTGTGTGTGTGTGTGTGTGTGTGTGTATGTATGTATATATATTATACACGCATACATTTTTTATTTATTTTTTATTGTATATGTATGTATGTTCTTTAAATGTCTCCTAGAAACTGTCGCAATTGTACATTTTGCTAAGAGTGCATATTACATGGGTGGCCCATATGGGGAAATGCTCTTCTCCTTGAGGTGTGTGTGTGTATACCTACATAGGGGATGCATGGGTAAATTTGAGAGGTTATGGGCACGCAAGCTCTTTACAGGGCACTGCTTGTGTGCATCTTAGTGGTTGATCTATTGAAACTAGCTTGCAAAATCTGGTTCTTCCAGATGTATTGTCATATCTTAATTGAACCAGCTAGTTAGAGCTGCACCAGATTTTCACACTCTAGTTATAGTTAATCAGTCCCTTTGGTGTCTTTTTATTTTTTTATTTTTTATTTTTTTGGCTCGCATTAGAGCTGCACTATTCTGGCCAAAATGAGAAATCACAATTCTTTTTCTTAGAATAAAAAGGACACGATTCTCGCAACATAAAATATTTCACATTATACAAAAAAAGCGAACTTTACTGTTTGTGTTTTTATTTTATTTTTTTTAAATTGCATTTGAAAGACCGCTGTGCAAATACAGTGTGGCATAAAATATTGCAAAAAACTGTTTTATTCTCTAGGGTGACTACTAAAAAAAATATTCATTTTTGGGGGTTTTAAGTAACTTGCTAGCAAAAAATTTTTTTTACTTGAAACCAACAAATGTCAGAAAAAGGTTTAAGTGGTTAAACTTTTTTCACTTAGTCTATTCCATTGACAAATTGTTGCAATGTTTATATTTTAAGTTCCACTGATAAAGAATGTTGTGATTCTTGGCAGACTGCCCAGTTTTTCTTGAGGGCTGTGACTTCAGAAGAGTAGAGAGAATTCCTTGTGAAATGGCTAAGAACTACAATCTAGTTCAAGGTTATCTGCTGCTGTTTCTAATTAAAAAGTATAAATGTGCATGCACATTAGAAGTAAACACACTGAGACACTTTCAGCTCGGTTACTTCTAACTTCTGCTTTATTTCTGGGCGGTGTCAATATTTTATACAGAAAGATTTGTCATTGCTATGTCAGTCTAATGGGTACATCTCATTGGTTAAAATACAAGAGAAATGGAGAAACTTGATGCTTGAACTTTGGTTGAGGCTGGTTATGTCATCACGCCTGCGTTCTTCTAATGCGTGGGATGTAGGGTATAGATGCCATCTTTAGTTCCAAACAGAGAGCCAATCTGTATACTACATAAGGAGTTGCATAGAAACATGTATACGCATAAGCAAATAGACATTTTCTGATTATCAGTATGTACATTAGATTCCTTCACACTTGCGTAGAAAGAATTGTGAAACCCTAGTCGAAATAGCAATAACGATTCTTGACAATTGTGCAGCTCTAGCTCACATTTAGCTTCGTAGATAATGCAACTATAGTGTTTACCTGTTTCAGTTTGGTCATTTATTAACTTTTAATACCAGAGATATTCATCTCTGGCTAGTGACCTAGTCCTTAAAGGATTCCTAGCTGTGCGCTTCTGGTGGTATTCCCCCATCCTCCCCTAGCCACCCTTGAAAGTTTTGGCATATAGTGCAAAGAATTCGCAGATGTCTGACAGCACCTGCCCTACAGTTGGCCATAGACACCTTATCTGTTGAACAGTCTAAGGCAAACTGAGATGAAGAAACTAAGGGTGAACTTTCTCCTAATATAGATTATTCTAATCTTCCTTCAAGATTGAAGGTTCCTCCTGTCAAATACAATGTCTCAGTAGGAGAGATCCCTGTATTCTCATTGTTTGCTGGCTTGTGTACCCAGTTATACTCTTTTATCTATCCTCTAAGTCGGTGATTCTCAACCAGGGTTCCTCCAGAGCTTACTAGGGGTTCCTTCAGCATTGGGCCATTTCTGTCTCTTGGATAAGTTCCCACTGACACCATCGATATTTTTAGCCATCTGTAAGGAGGTAGTTCTTTCCAATGACCACCAGTGTAAAGACCGTTCTTCCCACTGACCATAACACTAATGTATCATGAGTTGTAGATTTCTAATTTCTAGCAGGGGTTCCCCGAGACTGGAGAACTTTTTCAAGGGTTCCTCTGTATTGAAAAGGTTGAGAAAGGCTGCTCTATAAAGTGCTGCTTTTGGGAAGAAAGGAATTTCAAAAACCCTCATTATGGTCCTATTGTCAACCTTGGGTGTTTTCTTTCCTTCTGAGAAAGACAGGGTTTTTCCTGTTCTAAAAAGGAAACCCAATTTTTATTTTTATTTTTCCCCTGTGGTCTGGATGGCAAGTCTTTCCGTGACATTCGTCTTCAGCGCCACTTTCTTCTGTGTCTGATCTGTGAAGAAAAAATCTCTTGTTGGCACTTTCAGTTGCTCTTCATGTGACTAATTCTCATATTTTCTGGGTTTGGCTTGAGATTTCCCTACCTCTTGCACAGCTGCTGATTGTCAGCTTGCCTTTTTACGGGCTGAAGTAGATATTCTGCTTTTACCTGCTGAAGGCCTTGACCTTAACCCCTGTTGACTTTGATAACTCAGTGTTGGGAAAGGTCACGCCCCCATTCTCAGTTTTCTTTAGGTAATTGCCAGTTCTTCTCCACTACGCTTTGCCACTTGGGATAACTTACTTAACTCTTTTTCCAAGTTATGGCTGTTCCACAGCTTTTCCCAGTTTCTGCTTATGGATATTCCTTAGGTGCCTCCTAAACTGAGTTGGGCGAATATGAACACTTTTTTTTTATTTTTTATTTTGTTTTTTCCTTTCCTTCAATGTGTAATATTGCCCCATTTGTTGGCTTTGAAGACTGTTTTGCCCAGTGTGTTGATGGGAAACATTCTGGGCTTCTCATTCCTGCACGTGCGTCTACAGCATAGCACTTGGTACCCTGTGGGTTTTGGTTTGGCCTTGTATAGCCTCTTCCTGTTCATGTGCACTTTCTTCTGAAGATGGCTCTTGTCTTTCGGCCAGAGTCCATTCTCCTGCCGAGGTTCATTTCTTGGTCCTATACAGCATCTAGCATTCACAGCAGACATCTGAGTTTGTTTTTCATAACATTTGTGTGTGTGTGAAGATGTCCCATGGTCTATGAATTGAGTCTCAGTACAGCAAGAGACACCGCCGTTCCCTTACAGTTTATCTGTACTCTTGTAGTTGCTCGCTCAAAAAACCTGGATCAGTTGGGGTTATATGGATACACCAGGGGTGGATCAAGTGAAGCTTTTGCCATTGTCCAGTCACCTGAAGGTGATTGGACACTAAAAAAGTAACTTACTATGGGGTCCTAGGTAAAAGCTCTAAAGACTACCACGCTCATACCATCTCTCCATGAGGTCTGTGTCTGTATCTAGAATTTTGCTGACCGCTGTCAATGGTAGCTTATGCCTTGTACAAAATGAAAACCTTTTTAGATTTATTGAGACTTGAACAAACTTGTAACCCTTAGGAGAGATGATCCTTTTTGGAATGAGAACAAGAAGATGGCAATGGACACAGACTCTCGCTTCAGCCAAGGATCTGACTACAACCGTCAGCAGAATAGGTTCAATGACTTTGACCATAGAGAGCGGGGTCGGTATCCAGACTCTTCAGCTGCATCGTCTTTTGACAGGTAATACATTGAAACTTACATCGACTCTGAAATGAGACTTATTTTAAAGTTAATTGTGTAGTGTGTTCTCAATCAACACAGTAAGTTATTGCAGTCTTTACATTTTTGAAGTGGCTTTTTTTTTTTTTTTTTTTTTTTCTGTAGGTTGGTTACTGTAGAGGTTACTGACCTTCCCTGATTAATGGTTGAGCTATAATATTGCCTACTTAGTTTTCAGTGCCTGAAAGCAAAGCAGGAAACAGAGCATGCGTATGTACCAAGCAAGTCTGGCTGTCCTCCTCCTATTTAGACAATTACTAACTTAACCTAGTAATGATTTTTAAATTTTTCAACACTTTGCCTAAGATTTATATCGTACATCAAGCTGGATCTTTTTACATGTGTAGTTAAAAAAAGCTTCTTCAGATTTATATACAATGTACAATAGTCAACATGTCATTATTGCTGGTGTAAAGTGGCTGTTTTCGCCAAAGATCCTAACACTGTACAACACCTGAATTTGAGTAAAGCAAAAAAACATAACTGGGGGGACATGGGGGACAGGGATATACCGACATTTCACGGCATGGAGAAAGTTCCACCTCACGGTGGCCCGCACCCACTCATAGCTCTCAGCCCTGTGGCCAAAAGGCTCCCTCCCAGCCCCCTGGGAGAGGGGCTAAAAAGCCTCAATCACCTCTCCGGCTACATGGGAGTATCTCTCAGGGCCCCCTCTGTGGGAGCAGGTCCTACCGGGACGCCAGGGCCACCAGTTTGGTTCTCCGTCCAATGAAACCATCAGAGTGCTGGGAAGATGTTGGCTAAATGGAAAACCATAACGGGTTACAAAGGGTAAGCTGCACCTTGGAGTTGTTCTCCACTATAGACCTTATGAACCGTAGAGAGGAAAAGATGGGTACAGGTCATTTTTACTGCGATTAGAGTTGGTGAGACACCATGATCAGGTGAGGGTTCCTCTAACTTCAACAACACAACATCCAGGCTAGATGGCACTGGGTCTGTCATTACTAGGATTCCGCCACTGAGCCCAGATACCATTGAAACGTTCGCTTCTGTCCTTGCGCCTCGCCACCCATTCCTCTGCCTCCCTAATTTCGTCCACCTTCTTAACCACTTCCCTGCCCGGTGCACGACATTGTACATTGGCAGAATGACACGGACAGGCACATGCGCATACAGGTACGTCCCTTTAAATGTGCTGCCATGGCAGGCGCGCACTCTGGTCGGGACCTCGGAGTCCTACCCAGCGGACTGTATCGCTGCGGGGATACCCGCGATCGTCTCATGGGGAGGAAGAATGGCGAGATGCTAAAGTAAACAAGCATCTCTCCATTCTGCCTAGCAACAGTGACACTGATCTCTGCTCCCTGTGATTGGAGCGAAGATCAGCGATGTGTACAACACAGCCTCTTTTTTTTGTTTATGGCACAAAAATAACCTCAGGGCTGATCAAATACCACCAAAAAGCTTTGTAGGGAAAAAAAATGTAAATTTTGTTTGGGAGCCACGTTGCAGGTCCGTGCCATTGTCGGTTAAAGTGCCGAATTGCAAAATGGTCCAGTCTGAAAGTGGTTAAGTCACTGTTATAGTAGGAATCTGCGGGCGTTTCTAGGAGTTATAAGCTGCTTAACAGCGTTTAAGAGATGAGGGAGTGCGGTTTTTTTGGGGGTTTTTTTTTTTTTGTTTTTTTTTCTGTAGTGGCTCAAAGGAAGGCCAGGGAGGTGCAGGAGAAAATGAGTTGGGAAATTAGATTTTGATCTGCAGGGCATTTTTTATAAAGGCATGAGTTTCTACCCAGAATGGGTTAACTACAGGGTAGTCCCACCAAATATGGACGAGTGTGCCTTTTTGACCACAGCCACGCCAACAGCGGTCCATGGCAGAGGGGTAGATGCGTGATGGTACTGCAAATACCCGGTACCAGCGGGTCAGGAGCTTGTAATTAGTTTCTCGTGTGCTGGAATCGATGGAGCTGGAATGTGCGAGTCTATACATGTGCGACTGCTGGTCTGCTGAGAACTCAACCTCCAGATCACACTCCCATTCCCGTATAAAAGCTGGCATGCTGACAGCAGAGGTTGATCCCAGAAGCTGATATAGTTCAGAGGTCAAATGGGGATTGGGCTCTTCTATAAACAATCGTTCAAGCGGGTTAAGTGTGTCTAGTACTCTTATAGCTGCATCATGGTTCGCAATGAAGTGATGGAGTTGTTTGTGTCTACACCTGTCAATTCCAAATCTTCCATGTCTATCCCTCAAGGTGTATCGGCTTGCCCTTATTTCTGTGTTTTTTTTTAAATTTTAACTGAATTGTAGTTGGGGAAACATGAACACCCCACCTTTGGAATGGCTCTCAGATACGTCTTACATTAATGGGTATAGAAAATTGGTGCCTTTTATGTTTGAGTCAATTGAGGTTTTGAAAAGCAGTTTTGTTTCTTTTTTACGAAGTGGAAAATTATTTTGCAGACGTGACAGATTTGTACCACCAGAAGGCAAAAAAGGTTTTAACAAGAACTTTGATTCAAGACGAAATGATGCAGTGCAACCTCGAAATGAACCACGAGACACAGACAGGAGAGATCGGGATGAAAGGAGACCTGTGGGTATGGAAAGAGCAGGTGGAAACCGACCTGAAGGACAAAGTCATGAACGAGCAAGAATGAGCAATCCAGATATGCAGCATGGCCGTCACCAGAGAGACCCTCCAGGAAACCCACCACGCTCAGCTAGCTGGAAAGAAGGAGGAATGCCTCCAGATAAGCGTGATACAAGGTACAATCACCATTGTAGTTTTCACTGCTGAATAGATACTTGACAGTGTTTTGTAATTGTACTGCGGTGTTCAGATGACTTAAAGAGGAAGTAAACCCTGATCAGTTTTACTTCCCCTTTCATTCCTTGCAAAGGTAAAGCATAATGTGCTACTATGCATCGCATAGTAGCCCATTATGTGTCACTTACCTGAAACAGGAGCCAGCGAAGTCGCCGCTGTCCCCTGTAGTTCGGCGCATCCATCTTCTTGGTGAGGTCTCGCAGCTCCGCCGCTATCATTCAGCGAAGCCGCAATGACGTGACTCCTGCGCACGGGAGCCGAGACGCGCGGCATCTTCGTCACCGAAGCCCAATGAACTAGTGTACAGACATACATAGAATTTTTAAAGGGATACATAATTTTTGAGCTTTTCTTGTGTTAAAGGAGCCAAAAATGGCCAGCAAATTCATTTTTCATTTAAAATAATGAAAAGATGCATATAGTACAATCCTATATAAAACATTTTTTAAAAACTAATTTTTCAGACAGGTGCATCCTGCATTTTTGGGTATGGCACCAGCATTATCATTTGGTGCACCTCTGCCTGAAATGTTTGAGATACCGGACTACAGATTGTTGGAAGTGGTGCATTTTTTACCTCTAGGCATAGCAAATACTATATTGCCGTTTTTTCTTTTTAACAGGCCGGGTAGAGATGGACCTGGCCATTCTTCTAGAGGTGGTCATAGCAGTCGTGGAGGAAAATCTGGCTACAGTGGGAGAGATGGTGACCGGCCAGTCATGGCAGGGGATCGTGGTAGTGGACAAGTATGTATATGTTTTCTTTACTTTGTGCTTTAGGTACTTTAGTTGCCTGACCTTAAGAACGGTTTACTTAAAGTTAAGTAGGCTTCCACTGACCACTTGAAAAACTTGTCTTAAAATACTTTTTAACTCGGTCACTTTCCTGGAACAAGTTTTTTTTTTTTTTTTTTTTTCACATGAATAAGCCCTAGATGGGTTATATGCCACTACCTTCAGTTAATTGGACACTAGCCATCCTTTTTACCAGTGTACAATTACCTGAAGGTAGGCGCTTTTAACCCATGGTATAAGACTGCAGAGCCTGTGCCCTGCACTGTACTTTTAAGATACTAGATTTTTATACTTAAAGTGTAACTAAACTCTCTCAATCAGCATTGACTATTTTTTAACCTTTATGCTGCTAGCGTTAGTAAATAGGCAAGTACTGTGTTTATCGGCTTATAATACGCACTACTTTTCCCCCCTTAAAATAGGGGTAAATACGGGTGTTTGTGTTCTATGCCGACACAGGCTGCCGAAATGGAGCCGGATCTCCTGAGTACTTACCTTGCAGTCAAGCTCAGTCCCGCCCCCTGGACATCTCTTAGCATTGACATCCTGGCATTGGATGGCATTATGTCCATCATAGGATCCGGGCCAAGGGGCAGGACTGGGCATGACGCAGAGTACACAGGCTCTAATTTGGCAGCACTAGTCCCCTCCTTCCTCTCAGCAGCCTATATTTCGGCAAGGCTGCCGATAGACACTTATCAAGCTGCAGTGAGGAGCAAGGCTGCAAATGGGCACTGATTAGGCTGCATTGATGCACCCTGACAATTTTGCTTCAAAGTGATTTATTTTTAAAAAGTCCCCCCCCCCGAAACTTCCCTCTTAAATTAGGGTGCATGTTATACGCCGATTAAATACAGTATATTTTATTTACTAGTTCATTTTCTTCAGTTTCCAGGCCTAGTATAAATCCCTGAATATGCTTATGTCCCCCAAACTTTGCATAGTCTGCAAGAGCTGTCATTGCAGGTCTCAAATTTAGGGTGCTCCTGGCCCTGCTAAAATCTCAAGGCAACCTTTTCCCGAGGCACTTGGATAGCCCATAGCTGAATGACTTGGCCATGGTCTCATCTTAAAACATTTTAAAATGAAATATCAAAGGATTGCTTCTCTGAGTTTTAACTGTTGGACTCTCATGAACCAGGCATCACTCAACTTGCTTCTGCATGAGGAGAATCCTAACAGCAAAGTGGCTTTTCTGGTGGCCATCATCTCCATCGGGCGTAATTTCCAAGTTGGCCGCTTTTTCTTGCAAATAAAAAGGTGAAAGGTGGTCCCTTCCTTTCACCTTGAGGATCTCTCTTCCATCTGTCCTGCCCTCCACAGATTTCCTTTCATGTCTGGAAGTGGTCAGAGCAATAAGGGTTTACTTAAATACAACCTCCTTCCTTTGAAAAACAAATTCCCTTTTCAGTCCTCCCTGCAGGTCCCAAGAAGGGCAATATCTCTTCCTCTTTCAACGTAGCTAGGTGTTTGAGGCAACTCTTTTACAGGTCTAAAGCACTTGAAAGACAGGTGATAGGAATTTTAACTTGCCAGTAAATTCCAAATCTTGTACAGGCTACAGGTGCCTCCCATCTGATCCTTAGTTCTCCTTATTGCGCTCCACAAATTGCATGAATGGCAGGTTCCCAGCAAGACTTTCCCAGTGTCCAATCACATGATAGCTGATTATAACCCATGGGCTTTTACCTCGTATAAATCCTGCCTCCTCAAGATATGACATTTACAAGGAAATTAACATGCCCTTTTTTTCTGCCCTCTGTATACATTGTCTATTGCATGTTTGCCTGAGTTCCAGCTGCTAATGTGATGTGTTTTTGGAATACTGAATAAGGTTACCTGGCTACTTTTTGATTATAGCGGGGGGGGTTCCTTCCCCTTTTCTTCACAGTAAATGGTGTATATGTGTGTGTATATGTATATGTGTGTATGTGTATATGTATATGTGTGTATATATATATATATATATATATATATATATATATATATATATAATTATATTGTATATATTTTTTTTTTTTTTAAATGCAGCATTATAACGAGGGCAGACACATGGCCCCGGGAAGGGATAATACAGGGCCAAGAAAAGAATGGCATGGTCCAAATGTACAAGGGAGTGGATTTGACAACAGAAGAATGCCAGATGGTCGCAGTGGAGGCATGATGTCTTCTCATTCCAGGTTTGCAGTCTTTTTTATTTTTATTTTTTTTCCCATGGATTTTTGATTTTGTATTTATGTAATCTATTTTGCAATCTGTGATGTGGAAGAAAATTGGTACTTGGTGACCTAAGCACTAGAAGACCCCAGGGTAATCCCATTTTAATCAAATATTTGAATGCAATTTTTTTTTTTTTTTAACCTTAACAATGCTTATCACTGTAATTCCCACTCTGTTTCAAATGAATGTTTCAAAGTTTGCATAGTTTTCTCAAGCAGTCAGAACATGTAAATGTAACTTGACTCTACTTTAGGCTGGAATTTAAATTTGAACATCTTCACACTGAGCGTTCAGCCCCTGATGTATGAGGCTCCAGCATTTAATGGCTGTTGGAGGCCACAGGCGCACTATTCAGCTCCACTGCCAGCTTTCTTTCAAACCTTTCTGATAGTTGCTGTGGATGGATGATGCGCACTTGGTATGCAAGTTGTCTGCGTGCCAGGCATTATCAAGCAGCTAGTAACGAAGAGAAAATTGGCCTACAAAGTAGATTTTTAAAAAGGTTTTACTCAAGTTTCCTATCATCAAAAAATGTTGCACCACTGTTCTGAAAGCACGGTGTGGACTTTTCTCAGGGAGACAGACCCTGAGAGGCGTCCACTTTGCTTTTGAAACATTGTAACTTTTTTGCCGAAAATTTCAGTATATCCTACTTCAGAGTCGTCTTGATGTGCTGGATTATGTGTGGTGCTGCTGTAAAGCCCTGCACCCACCATGCCAAAGAGTTATCTATAATGTCTGTTGATAGTTTGACTTGTTATGCTGCCAGTGGAGCTGAATGGGTGGGTCTGTGCACTCCAGCAACAGCTAGATGCTAGAGCAGTGATGGCGAACCTTGGCACCCCAGATGTTTTGGAACTACATTTCCCATGATGCTCATGCACTCTGCAGTGTAGTGGAGCATCATGGGAAATGTAGTTCCAAAACATCTGGGGTGCCAACGTTCGCCATCACTGTGCTAGAGCCTCATGGATCAAGTGTCGTCCATTTTGCATGAGGCTTAAGTTGACTCTGGTGGGCTGAAATATTTGGCTTGTTTCTTAAATTGCTCCTCTTTTGCAACCAAGTAATGCATATCTTGTAGTTTTGCTGTTTGGTTACTAGGGATTATTATACTTATGAAGGTGAGGTTTGAGAATGCTTTTATGTACAATAATCATTAGCATGACACTTTTTGTTTGTACTCCTAGTAATGTGGCCATCAACAGAGTTGTACCGATGCCGGGTGGATCCATGCAGCGAGGAAGTGGCTCTGGATTCAAGCCTTTTAAGGGAGCACCTCAAAGGAGATACTAAGTTTTCACTTGCCTGGTTTTTGGAATAACTTATTCTTTTTCTTGTAAACTCTTCTGAATTTGACAAGGGTTTTCTCATATATATATATATATTTTTTTTTTTTTACCATTTTAATTCTTTGTTTTATGATGGACTTTTAATGGTATAGTGAAGTTGTTTCTTGGGCAAACGATCCTTGGGCAAATGATGCTTGGAAATAACTCCTAACAGTATTTGGATCCAATTGTTGAGAATATTTTTCTTTTGTGCAAAAATATCACGAACAGGCTTCACGGTGCAATGAACTTCTCGGCCAGCACACCTGACATTGTATTGTTTTGATGGATTCAAACGTGTTCCAGTGCAGAACTTGTACAAATGGTATAAGTTTCTATTATGTGTAGGGAATGTAAAATTTTGCCAAGAGCTAGTTATCTTTTCTTCTTCTGCCCAAGGCTTTCATAAATAAAACATTTTTTTGACTGAATAAAATGGTCCAAAGTTGTAGATGTTGATAGCCTGTCTCAAAGCAACCATTCAGCTACTGGAGTCTGGTTTTTAGAGCCCATAATATTTTGGACTAAAATGACTTTATCCTAGAACAATTTATAAGATGGAACACTGTCTGAATAAGTTACTTGCATAATAAAATTAGCTTTTTTACTGGAGCAATATTTACCGATGCAATTTTTTCCCTCAATCACTATTTGGAAATAGTCTGTGATAGGCTAGATATTATCTGGTTACTGAGACTGTGTCTTTCAAGATGTAGTATAGTTTTTTTGTTTTCATTTACATTTGAGCTTAAACACCATTAAGGCTCCCAATACTGTAAAATATTTTTTTGCACCCCTCTGGAATGTCAAGTTACACTGTGCTGTGATGTGAGTCCTGGCCATGACTTTTTTTTTTTTTTTTTTCCTCCAATGTCTTGTAAAATTTTTAGGTGGTATAAAAATAAAGCTGGCTTTCAGTTTTACATGTGTTTGAGTTTTTTTTTTTTTTTTTTTTTTTTGTATTTAGGGTATCACAATTCGTTATTTTGGGCCTCCTCTAATCCACTTTTTGACTATATACAGTTTAACGTGTATGTTTGTGCTATAAAGGTTGGGAAAAAAAAGCTGTACATCTTTAACACATACACTTCATGTTTCTTTTAAATACCTGAAGGACTCAGCCCGTCAATCTTAACCTAATGCCGTGTACACACAATTGGACTTTCCGACAACAAAATCTTGGTTTTATTTCCAACGGATGTTGGCTCAAACTTGTCTTGCATACACACTGTTGAATAAATGTTGGAAATTCCGAACTTGGTGAAAAAATTAAGTTCTCTATATTCTCTTCTGCTTTTCTGCTTTGATTCCAAGCATGCGTGGAATTTTGTGCGTCGGAATTGAGTAGACACAATGGGAATTTCTGACAATGGATTTTGTTGGGAAATTTGAGAACCTACTCCCAAATTTTTGTTGTCGGCAATACGACAACAAACGTCCGATGGAGCCTACACATCGTCGAAATTTCCGACAAGCTCACATCAAACATCTGTTGGAAATTCTGACCGTGTGTACGTGGCATAAGGGTTATAGCGCCATATTTAGAAGTTGGACGCTAGGCTGAAAAACAACAAATTGCCACCTATGGGCAGAACTTACTGGAGGCCAAGCCTGTCCCTCTCTGAGCAGATGGGGACCCCTTCTCCTGTAGCCTGAGACTGACTGCTATTGTGTGCTTGCTAAGCTGTGTTGTGGCTTGATGCTGTCTCTTCCCTTTATTGAGGTCTTTAGTCCAGTGGGGTCATGGGTGCCTGTATAACTCCCGACTTCTTGGTGTTCTGGCCTGTACACTCTTAACCTGCTTACAAGTTTTTCTCTTCTGTAGTGTCATGTCAGAAATCATGGCTCCCTGTCAGTTGATGCTTGTCACCCATGCTACTTCCTGGTGTACCTGGGTGTAGTCGGAGATTCCTGTTGGCCCCCTCCTCCCTGTGTAGTTGGTAGCCAGTCCTTTGCAGAAACTGCCTCTGGTGTGTGTGTCTGTCTGGGCTCCTGTGGTTGGGGTTAGTTCTCGCTACACCTATTAGATGCAGGCTTTTTTGCCACTTGCCTTGTCTAAATTCCCCTCACACATTTTCCTGGAAAAAAGCCTTTTCGATGGTGGGTGCTTTAGCGACTACCTGCTGGTTACTGGAAACGTCACAGATAAATGCACATATTCGCCAGCACCCCAAGAAACCTCCAATATCGTCCCAAGGTTTTTATTGCAGAAAGATCACATCAGAGGGCATGGCCTGGGGCTGCATGCGGTGAGACGTGCATAAGCTGAGCTCCACCGACGGTGATATTTTTCTTTTGATCCTGACCCCAACAAACAGCCATCGGACTGGCACCTTACCGCCAAAGCTCCGGTACACGGCAGACCGATGTCTCCACCACGTAGAAATGCTGACACGTCTAGCAAACTTGCTCAATTCCGCCTTCAGGACGGACAGTCACAGGCCCAAGATGGCGGCTCTCCGTCCTCTGTATCGCCCACTGCCGATGAGTGAGATCCTGGAGGCTATTGCGGCACGCCAAACATCCCTCACTACCAGGATCGGGGAGGATAAAGATCTTTACTCTGGCAAGTAATGCAGCAGCTGAGACAGAGTTGGAGAGTCAGAACAATGCCTAGGCTGGGTGGAAGACGCCATTCCTCCACTACAGGAATCTTGTGACCAGGCAAATCGCCTCATCGCACAGCTACAACAGAAGCAAGATGACCTTGAATTGAATGCCGAGGAACTAGCTTCGCTACATAGGGCTTCCTGAATGCACGGAAGGCAAGAACTCTGCTACCATTTTAGAAGAATTGCTAATTACTGCCTATGGGAGGGAGGCCTTCTCAGTCATTTGCGGTGGAGCGTGCACATTGGCTGCCTGCAAAGAAGCCACCCCAGGGAGCACCCCTCGAGTCTTCATTGCTAAATTCCTTAACTATAAGGATCTTGATGCCATCCTCCGCCTGTCAAGAGAGAGGCAACACCCCTGCATTATCACCAGATTATGTCTTTCCCTGACTTCTCTGCAGAGGTACAGCGCCAGTGCAACCAGTTCACTGATATCAACCAATGCCTGAATTCATCACAAGTATGCCATGCTGTTCCCTGCTCGCTGGCGGACTCAGAGCTACTCTGCGGTTGATTTTTATTTTTTTATTTTTTTCTCCCCAGGTCTACTGCAGCACACAACTGGTGAGTTGCCAGTGTCTCGCTTCCTGCAGTGATCTCCAGAGGATTTCTGCCCTCCCTGTTCCTGGAAGATTGTTGGGGTAGTGCCCCCCCCCCCCCCCATGTTAAGCAAGCTGCCCCAGCAGATGTCTTCCTTTTTGAAAGGTCACCAAGCTGGCATTCTAACATACTATCGTAAGTTGGGTACTGTGTTTGGGAGTCGTGCTCGCATGAGTTGGGTTGTGTGCAGAAATGGGAGGGTTAGTGTTTTGTTACCACTGATACTACAGTTTTTGGTGTCTATTGCACATTAGTATGAATAAGACCACAGGCAGTGTTCTCATTCCTCAAATATCGGAGGGCAGGTGTGGTTGTTCTAGTGGAGACCCACGTACAGGGACACTTGCAGTGGGTCCTGCAGCACCCTTGGATAGGCTGGGCTTACCATGCCACTCCATTTTCTAGGGGTGTCTCAGTGCTAGTGGCCAAGTCGGTACCCTTTGAGATACAATCTGGCGTAAGATACCCTGGGTAGATATGTGATGCTGTATGCCAAGATAACATGTAACCCTATTTTGCTACTTGCCTGGTATATTCCCCTGCCATTTAACGCTACCGTTGTTGAGGGATTTTTTTCCATGGTGAAATATACGGGTATACTGGCAATATGGCTAGTAGACTTTAATATGGTGTATAATCCTTCCCTTGACCACCTGAGATTAGACTCTCATAGGTCTGAAACAACTAATTGATTGCCAGCCGATTAGTCTGCCTGCATAGAGAATGCATTTATTTACATATCAGGAAATACAGTGCAGCACCCATACAGCTCAGTACATCATCCATACATGTCAGTAAGTGCCTGGGAACTTGTGAATGTGTGAGGAGCAATTCCTCATGGAACATGTAGACCTGGGCAGGAAGTGAGTGAGCCTAAAGGCAGAAGTTTTTTTACCTTACTATAGGGTCATGCTATACTATAATTTGCAGCTTGCTTTTGGGGCACTCTAAAGGTAGGACAAGCCAGAAGTATCAGTGGGCAACCCTAGAAGAGACGCTGTGCTAACAACCCTCCCTGCGGCCCCAGCAGGCTCGGTTTTATTTTGCTTAGTGAAGAATGACCTAGGAACCCTGTGGGCCCTTTGGTCCATTTTTTTTTTTTTTTGATGCAGGATTTTTACTTTTGCGCAAGATGAAAGATTCTGGGATCTTTTATCAACTGCCGGCTGGGTGACAGGCTGGTTAAGTTATCCTTGTAGTCCCCCCAGTCCGGCCATCGAGCGTGTGCAGGTTGCAACTAAGGCTCGGCAGGCCACGACATACCTCCGCTCTAGAGGTGGTTGGTGAGCTTCAATGCTCCGGGGTATACATATGACCTAGGGCTACTGATATCTGGATCACAGTATACCAGGCCAGCAGCCACCCTGTAGCTGTGCACGAGTGGGTCTGTGATGGAATATCTCCCAGCTCTTCAGGACTGTTAAGTACAGCTCTCCCTCCCTCGGGGGGTTGAGTAGCTGGGCATTCCCTGTGAGGTTGATTTGGGTGCCATCTCACCTCCTTCTCTTCTCTCCCACGTCCCTATCTTCCCTCCCAGGGAGGGGGTGGGGGGCGGCTGCATGTGCTGCCGGCGGTGTGTGTGGGGATCTCTCGGTCTCTCACCTGCCGGGGGTCTGTGCGGCTAGCGATGGTCTTGGTCCCGAAAGGTTTCTGTGGAGGTATTTTTGCTGGTTGAAGGCAGCGCTATTCTGGGATTTTTCTTGTCACTGTGTGGCGCTGTCCAGCGGCCATTTTGGATGTGGGCAGAGCAGGTTCCCCTTGTGAGCCTCAGGAGCCATTTTCTTATTAGTTGCATTGGCGGATATTTTTTTTTTTTGAAGGCTGAGCGCTCTTTTTTCACCGCAGTTCTCTGGTGACAGCATGCCATGTGCCATCACATGCTGTTTCCTGTGTCCACTGTGTATACAGGACGCTGGATGGCCATTCCCTGAACGCTGGTGCAAGCTCTCCAGATCGTTTCACCACTCTTTTCTACAGCTGCTGCCAACAGTTTTTTCACTCTGCAACTGGGTAACCTCCTGAGGACTACAGGCACGGCTAGTAACCATCACAGAACTCACCAGGGTGTTGAGTCTGGAGCTAGGAACCCCCCCCCCCCCCAGGTGGCGACAACAGGAGGGTGGCACCTTCACTGTCATAAGTCCCCTTTCAGGTGGCAGACAGGGTAGGGTCTGCATGGCTTCAGAAACTGGTGTTCCCTGAAATCCAGGCTATTGCAACCGGGTCACCTGCGGATAGCGCTGTGCCCATGGACACCCCGACAGCAGTCCTTAACTCTTGTTGCAAAAATAGAGGCGGTGCGTGGAAGGAAAGGTGCACGTAAAAGGCCCCTCCCCCCCAGTCCTCTGGGGAGAGCTCTGAGGCAGACTCGGGCCCTGCTGTGGCTGGTGACCCCTGCTCTGACCTATCAGACGAAGCTGACCAGGACCATTCGGACAGCGAGGATGATTCCCCGTCTGGGTACGTCAAAGTGCTTGTTGCAGCACTTATCACAGCTGTGCGTGATACCCTGAAGATCCAGGAGCCAGCGGATCCCTCTGCTAATGTATTGGTGCCTTTTGGGTCCCGCAAGCCAGCACGTTCACCTAAGGTGTTCCCGTATGTCACTTATTTTGACAAATTCATCTACAGGGAATGGGGTTGGCCGCAAAGGATCTTTTCGGTCCCCAAAAACATGGTGCGTTACCCCTTTGAGGAAAGCCTTCTCAAAAAGTTGTCGGCTCCTCCGGTCGTGGACCCCCCAGTATCTAGGTTAAATAAAGTAACCACGATCCCGGTTGAGGGGACTCCTGCATTCAAGGATCCCACAGACGGCAAGGCCGAGGCAGTGGCTTGTTCCTTGTTTACAGTTTTGGGGTCAGCCGTGCGACCTGTACTGGCATCCGCACTGGTGTCGCAGACACTGACTGAGTGGGCAAAACTTTTGCAACGCGAATTGGAAGAGCAACAGGCCTCCCCTGTCTGCGTGGAGCTAGCAGACCAACTTGTGCATGGCCTTAAGTACGTTTGTGACGCGGCCCTGGATACTCTCCCTCTGTTATCCAGGGCTTCAGTGTCAGCTGTGTTGCTGAGGTGCCTGGTTTGGTTGAAATGCTGGTCTGCTGACCAGGCATTCAAGAAAGCCCTGACGGATCTTCTCTTCCTTGGCGACCGGCTCTTTGGAGCTTTGTTGGATGACATTCTTAAAAATGCCACGGGTGGTAAGAGTATGCTACTCCCACAGGCCAGGAAGGCTAAGGAGCCACGCCGTAGGCAAGGGCCCTCCTTTTTTTTTTTTTTTTTTTTTTTCTGCTCACAAGTGGCTTTTTCATCCACCCTGTGCTTCGACAAAGCGTTCCCAGCCCGACAGGACGTCCACGGATGGTCAGAAGCGTCCATGGAACCGCAAGCCTGCGAACAAAAGTGTTACCGTATGAAGGTTTGCCCCCACCCACATCTCGGGTGGGGGTCGCCTTTGGTAGTTTGCAGCCCGGTGGACTTCCCGGTTATCCAACCAATGGGTCTGCGACCTGATTTCCACAGGCTACAAGATGGACTTTCTCTCTTTGCCGCCAAACAGATTCTTCACCTCCAGCATACCCGCATCCCCGGTATGCCGAGAGGGCCTCCTAGGGGCGGTGAGCGACTTGCTGAATCGGGCTGATTGTACCAGTTCCGGAATCGGAACGCTTCCAGGGATTCTACTCAAATCTTTGTGGTTCCCAAGATGGAAGGTGTACGTCCGATCTTGGACTTAAAAGCCCTCAATCACTTTGTAAAAGTGCAGAGGTTCAGAATGGAATCGGTTTGCTCAGTAGTCGCTGCACTTCATCAAGGGGATTCCCTGGCATCCTTGGACATCCAGGACACGTACCTGCACATACCCATATGCCTTCGGCATCAACAATTTCTGCTTTTGGCAGTCGGGGAAGCCCACTACCAATTTTTGGCTCTCCCTTTTGGCCTGGCATCAGCCCTCCGTCTTTACCAAGGTACTGGCTCCAGTGTTGGCGTTGTTGTGACAACGTGGGATTGCGATCGTGGGTTACCTAGATGATCTCCTCCTGAGAGTATCTTCCGCCTCAGAATTAGAGGAGGATGTGGCGATCACCATTCAGACTCTGTGAGAATTTGGGTGGCCGTTGAACCTAAAGTCGGTGATTGGTCCGACCCAGCGTCTGGTGTACCTGGGTCTGCTATTGGACTCCAGGGAAGTGAGGGTTTTTTCTCCCTTAAAACAAATTGCAGACTCTCAGATCTGCGGTCAAACTACTGATGAACCGCAAGTGGTCGTCACTCCACTTTTGCATGCGAGTACTGGGGCTCATGGTAGCTTCCTTCGAGGCAGTACCTTATGCCCAGTTCCACACCAGAGTCCTGCAGAAGGAGATCTTGACAAAATGGGACAAATCTCCATTGTTCCTGGATCAGCAGATCCAGGCGAGTCAGCCAGTCAGGGACTCCCTAATCTGGTGGTTGAGGTCCCTGGGGATTCAGTCAGGAAAATCGTTCCTTCCTCTGAAATGGACGGTGATTACTACGGATCCAAGTCTATCCGGCTGGGGTGGAGTGATGGGGATTCAGTCGGCTCAGGGCCTCTGCTGGGCGGAAGAATCCAAGTTGCCGATCAATCTGCTCGAATTGAGTGATCAGGCGGTGCCTCCACACATGGTCTATGTGTCTTCAGGGGCGTCCGACCAGGATACAGTCAGACAGTGCGACGGCTGTGGCATACATAAACCACCAAGGGGGAACAAGAAGCTCAGCCGCTGCTCGGGAGGTCGCTCACATACTTCGGTGGGCAGAGCGACACGTTCCGGCCCTGTCTGCCATTTACATCCCGGGGGTGGAAAATTGGCAGGTGGACTATCTGAGTCGTCAGATGCTGGACCCAGGAGAATGGGCATTGCATCCGGAGATATTCAGGCGGTTGTGCCTGAAATCGGGAACACCAGATGTGGATCTATTGGCCTCCCGCCTCAATCGGAAGGTGCTGAGGTTTGTGTCCAGGACAAGAGATCCGTGGGCAGATTTGTCAGATGCGCTGGTGGCTCCGTGGGATCAGTACCAGCTGATCTACGCCTTTCCTCCACTGAAACTGTTGCCGCGTCTGCTGCGAAGAGTGGAGGCCGAGGGGGATTCCAGATTGGCCTCAGCGGCCCTGGTATGCAGACCTGGTGTGTCTGGTGGCAGACACTCCCTGGCGGCTGCAGCTGCGAGAGGACCTCCTATCTCAAGGTCCAATCTTGCACCCTGCTTTACCATCGCTGGCTTTAACGGCATGGCTATTGAGAGCCAGGTGCTGAGGAACAGGGGTCTGACAGACTCGGCGATTCCAACTATGTTGAGGGTGCGGAAATCTTCACGGAAGATATAGAATTGTACCTGGAAGGGCTATATCTCCATGTGCAAGGAGGAAGGGTGGCATCCACGCTCCTTTTCTATATCCATGATCCTGCTGTTTCTTCAGCAAGGAGTAGACCAGAAGTTGGCGTTAAGCACCATTAAGGGGCAAATTTCAGCCTTGGTTTTTTTTTTGTTTTTTTTTTCCAGCGGCTTTTTTTGGCGTCTCACTTGTTAGTGAATACCTTCCTTCAGGGGGTACGACACGTGTAGTCCCTCCGGTGCATCTGCTGTTACCCCCATGGGATTTGAATCTGGTGTTGGCGCTTCAAAAGCCGCCGTTTGAGAATATCAGGGAGATTCCCTTGTTGACCCTTTCACAGAAGGTGGTTTTCCTAGTGGCCATCGCATCGGCCAGGAGGTTTTTGGAATTGGCAGCCTTGTCTTGCAAGTCACCTTATCTGGTCATCCACAGGGATAAGGTGGTGTTGCGTCCACAACTGTCCTTTCTACCGAAGGTGGTCTCTGCTTTTCATACCAATGAGGACATTGTATTACCATTGTTGTGACCTAAGCCGAAGCATCCCCAAGAGGTGGCCCTTCACGCTCTTGGTGTGGTCAGGTCTCTAAAAGTGTATTTGTCTGCCACAGCTCCCTTTCGGAAGTCAGACTCGCTGTTTGTTTCGGTGGCTGGCCCAAAGAAGGGTATAGCGGTCTCGTCTGCCACCATTTCTAGGTGGATCAGATTGTAGTCCAAGCCTACACCTTGGAGGGGCAGGTGCCCCCCTTTCCATTCACGGCCCACTCTACAAGAACAATCGGAGTGTCTTGGGCCTTCCGACACCAAGTGTCTGTCGCTCAGGTGTGTAAGGCGGCAACCTGGTCGTCTGTCCATACGTTTACCAAGGTCTACAAGGTAGACGTCAGTGCATCCGCTGATGCCTTTTTTGGCCGCAAAGTTTTGCAGGCGTCTGTGTAGTTGCAATTGAGTTTTTTTTTTTTTTTTTCCTGGTTTTTCGATTAAAAACGTATTACTATTTGTTAATGCACTGTTTCATTACTTCCGCATAAAGTTTGCAGTGTTGGATCTCTCATGTTGAGAATACCTTGTTATATGGCGGTGTGTTTTTCCGTACACTGCTGTTATTTTTTGTGGGTTTAGTTTCACTAGTTCCCACTTGCCATGGTGGATGAAGTTTTTAATGCTGTTTTTCCCACCCCTCGTTTGGCACTGCTTGGGGGATATCCCATTTAGTTAGAGAGGAGCTGCGTCGGTCGGTGAATATAAGAGAAAATAGGATTTTGGTACTCGCCGTAAAATCCTTTTCTCTAATTCACCGACCGACACGGCATCCACCCCTCCTTTTCTTTACGTTATACTGCCTGTTGACATACTGAGCCTGCTGGGGCAGTAGGGGAGGTTTGTTAGCACAGGGTCTGCCCCAGGGTTGGTACTGAAAGTTCTGTGTATTGTGTTACAATTTTGCCTAGTTCTCCTAATGGCAGGGTAACAAACCCATTTAGTTAGAGGAGCTCGGTCGGTCGGTTGGTTACAGAGAAAAGGATTTTTCTGTGAGTACAAAAATCCTATTTAAAAAAAAAAAAAAAAATTAATTTTAAAGACTGTACAGGGAAGATCAGCGTCTGCATTTGACGGTGGAGGCTGATATATTAGCCGTAATAGGAAGGCATTACTATTACATTTAAAGTAAACTTTGACATGGGGACAGGGCACATTACAGTGAAAGGGATCTAAATAAAAAAAAATTGATCTCTGAGTATTTACCAGATTCAACCTCCAGTTTATATTTACCACTGCATATACATTTTTAAGAATAAATCGCCTTTTTTTTTTTTTTTTTTTTTAAGTTTACATATTCCATTACACTTTTTTAGGTGTTAGGTTATCTGATTAATCAAAACAATCGGCTCTCTAATCGATTATGAAAATAATTGTTGGTTGCAGCCCTAGCCTCACAGATTCCTTTACCCGATCATGAAACCAGGTTTAGCAAAAGAATGACAAGTTTTAACTTAATAGCTACCTCTATCCTAAGTGCAAGACCTACGCCTGTTTCTCTAGTTCCCACTCTCCCCTGTCCCGTATAGACCATGTGTGCATATCCGGTAATTTAACCCCCAGGATCTGCAATGCTGGATTTGGTCCCAGACTACTTTCTGACAACTCTTCCTACTGGATCAAATTGACTTCCTATGCCGTATAATGGATGGACCTCTACTGCTTTTCCACTTTCACAGGGTCTACCCCATTTCACCCCTATTATATGGGCTGGTGGTGGAATCCCTAGCCGTGGCACTTCCAGACCATCCGGATGGCCCCGGTTTGGCCTCAGGCATAGTGGAGGAAAAGGTAGGGCTCTATGCCGATGACATATTGTACTTCTCGGACTCGGATCCCTCCCTCCAAACAGCCTTGCAGGTTATTGAGAACCTTGGTATGTTCTCTGGACTTAAAATGAACTGGGACAAATCCTAAATTTCTCCACCCCCCCCCCCCCCCAATTGATTTATTCCTTCCAACAAGAGCACAGGCTAGCTTGCCTTTTGGTGAGGATGAGCACTCTTAAACATCTGGTTATACAGTTCTCCAGGTCACTGACAGACTTCATCCCTCAAAATGTGGAATCTCTAATCCCATTCATTAAATCTAAAACACAAACTTGAGCAAGATTAGCGGTAGGTGTGATGGTTCGGATAGGTTTAGTTAAAATGAGACTCTTGCCAAAAAATCCTATATGTACTATGGCATTCTCCATTATATTTTCCCTTTTAAATTATTGACACATTCTTACAATCTTTTATATGGGGATCAAGTAGGCACAAACTCTCATGGAAGACAATACAATGACATGGGGGGGTGCCTTCGCTGTCCCAGATGTTGTGGGGCGTATTATTTGGCCGCACCACTATCCCATTTCTATCACATAAGTCAGACATAGGTATTTGGCATTAGTGTCAGAATCAACAAGCTTATGCTTCCCCGCACACCTTTTGTGTCATACTGAGAGGACTGAAAGGTTTGACGATATCTTCACATCGCTCTGGACTCATTTCGGCATAAGATGGTTTGGGACCTGGTGACCTCCAGGCTGGATTACCCAGTGTTTCATGATGATACACCTCTCTGGTATAACAAACTCCTCAAACTATTTCAGGTACCCGACACCCTCAATCTGGATATACCGGGGAATATATCTATTGTCTCACTTACTCTGTAATGGAGAAATAAAAACTTTTGACCAGCTAAAAGTAGAATTTAATCTTCCAAATCATATGCTATTCTGTTTCTTTCAGGTGTGTCATGTCCTTCACGCTCAGTTCATGGCCGTGCAAATGCATATGTCCTGCCTGGACATACTCGCAGTAATTCTTCACTAAGAACCGCGTCCTCTCATATCCCTCTTCTACAATAGCTCACCTTATCTTCCGCAACCAAATTAGCATACTCTGTTAAACAGAAGGATGGGTGAAATACTAGATGCCCCCAAACTGGTATCTCCTAAACTATCTGACAGGCTTACACAGGTTTATATTACCCATAGAGCATACCTAACCCTACAACGACTGGCCAGATTTTGTCCAGCTCGCAGTGACAGATGTCCAATTACAATCGGTACCATTGACCATATAATTTGGCAGTGCCCCCGGATTCAGAGCTACTGGTCTCAAATAGTCCAGTTATAACATGATCAGATGGACTCACCAGAATCCCTGTACCCCAAACAATGCCTATTGGGCAGGGGCGGACTGACCATTAGGGCACTCGGGCACTGCCTGGGGCCAGCAGGGGGCCCCATGAGAGGCTCCTGGTAGTCTGTGTTGATCATGCAGCCCAGTGCTGTAACAAGTTCCAGCACTGAGCTCCGGTATCTGGTGCGACAGGGGCATGCTAGCGTGAGCACTCAGTCAGGACACCTCCCCCACATGTGTTGCAGGGTGCCTGGGTTCCCCACGCAGCGATCTTTCCTCTCCAGCACTAACAGCCGACACTGCCATCTCTCTCCACTGAGCCTACACACATCACACAGAGAGAGCTCACAGAGGATCCTCCTCCTTGGCTTCGGTGTACACAGACAGGAGGTGGGAGGAGCCGGGCAGGAAAGACATCCACTGCAAGAGCTGTGCTGGTCATCTGCGGTGTGTATATAGTTTGATAGGGGAGGGGGACACACTGACCGTTCCAGTAACCAAGAAGGGGGGGGGGGTGTCAGGATGCACACACTGAGAAGTGATGGTGGGGGTTGCTTTTGGAGAGCAGCGAACTTGTGCTGCAAGGTGGGGTGGTGTGGGGAGATTACAAATCCGATCCCCCTATTAGGACAAGTCCTTTACCCAATCCAAAAGTATCCCGCAGCACATATCCTGTTACACTCCCCCAAATCAAAGAGATGCTGCTTGCCTCTTGTCCCAGGACCCCCCTCTCTGCTGTCATCCAGGGCCCCCTCTCTGCTCTCATCCCAGGACCCCCTCTCTGCTCTCATCCCAGGACCCCCTCTCTGCTGTCATCTCAGGACCCCCTCTCTGCTCTCATCTCAGGACCCCCTCTCTGCTCTCATCCCTGGGCCCCCTTTCTGCTCTCATCTCAGGACCACTTTCTTCTCTCATCTCAGGACCCCCTCTCTGCTGTCATCCCTGGGCCCCCTTTCTGCTGTCATCCCTAGGCCCCCCTCTCTGCTCTCATCTCAGGACCCCCTCTCTGCTCTCCTCCCACGACCCCCCTCTCTGCTCTCATCCCAGAACCCCCCTCTCTGCTGTCATCCCTGGGCCCCCTTTCTGCTCTCATCTCAGGACCCCCCCTCTCTGTTCTCATCTCAGGACCCCCTTTCTGCTCTCATCCCAGGACCCCCTCTCTGCTCTCATCCCTGGGCCCCCTCTCTGCTCTCATCCCAGGGCCCCCTCTCTGCTCTCATCCCAGGACCCCCTCTGCTCTCATCTCAGGGCCCCCTCTCTGCTCTCATCCCAGGACCCCCTCTCTGCTCTCATCTCAGGACCCCCTCTCTGCTCTCATCCCAGGACCCCCTCTCTGCTCTCATCTCAGGACCCCCTCTCTGCTCTCATCCCAGGACCCCCTCTCTGCTCTCATCCCAGGACCCCCTCTCTGCTCTCACCCCAGGACCCCCTCTCTGCTCTCACCCCAGGGCCCCTCTCTGCTCTCACCCCAGGGCCCCCTCTCTGCTCTCACCCCAGGGCCCCCTCTCTGCTCTCACCCCAGGGCCCCCTCTCTGCTCTCACCCCAGGGCCCCCTCTCTGCTCTCACCCCAGGGCCCCCTCTCTGCTCTCACCCCAGGGCCCCCTCTCTGCTCTCACCTCAGGACCCCCTCTCTGCTCTCACCCCAGGCCCCCCTCTCTGCTCTCACCCCAGGCCCCCCTCTCTGCTCTCACCTCAGGACCCCCTCTCTGCTCTCATCCCACGACCCCCTCTCTGCTCTCATCCCAGAACCCCCCTCTCTGCTGTCATCCCTGGGCCCCCTTTCTGCTCTCATCTCAGGACCCCCTCTCTGTTCTCATCTCAGCACCCCCTTTCTGCTCTCATCCCTGGGCCCCCTTTCTGCTCTCATCCCTGGGCCCCCTTTCTGCTCTCATCCCTGGGCCCCCTCTCTGCTCTCATCCCAGGGCCCCCTCTCTGCTCTCATCCCAGGGCCCCCTCTCTGCTTTCATCTCAGGACCCCCTCTCTGCTCTCATCTCAGGACCCCCTCTCTGCTCTCATCTCAGGACCCCCTCTCTGCTCTCATCCCAGGACCCCCTCTCTGCTCTCATCCCAGGGCCCCCTCTCTGCTCTCATCTCAGGGCCCCCTCTCTGCTCTCATCTCAGGGCCCCCTCTCTGCTCTCATCTCAGGACCCCCTCTCTGCTCTCATCTCAGGACCCCCTCTCTGCTCTCATCTCAGGACCCCCTCTCTGCTCTCATCCCACGACCCCCTCTCTGCTCTCATCCCACGACCCCCTCTCTGCTCTCATCTCAGGACCCCCTCTCTGCTGTCATCCCTAGGCCCCCTCTCTGCTGTCATCCCTAGGCCCCCTCTCTGCTCTCATCCCAGGGGCCCATCTCAGTCCTTATCTCAGGAGTCCCTCTCTGTCCTCATACCAGGTGTCCCCCAAACACCAACTCTGATAGGGGGCGCAGGACAGTTAGGGTTTGTCTACATTCACAGTTTGGGGGTGGTAAAACCTCTTGTTGAGCCCTGTTTTTTTTTTTCTCACCCCAACCACATCCCCTTTAACTGTAGTGGCCAGGGGTTTACACATGTGGCATTTGCAGCAGGAATTATACACCCTGTCACACTTAGCCGGTGTAGTGCCTGCCAAGCGTAACCCATTCAAGTGAATAGGGCTGCTCTGCAAAAGGCCGTGCAACCTTGTGCAGTACAGCGAAAAAAAGGGTTAAGATTTGTATTGCCTCTTCATCACCTGCTTTAACCATTTGGATCCCACACTAGCATGCTGCAACTTCGTGCATTGCACAAAGTTGCAAGGTGTTTGCAGAATGGTCCTATTTACTTGAATGGGTCAAAATCACCCACCAAAAGCAACAGGAGGTATAATTCCTGCTGCAGCATGTGTACATCCTTAGCTGCAGCCACTGTAGCTAAAGGGGTAAGGGACTAATGTATGTAATGTGGGCGCTGTGCAATAAGAAGTTGGTGTTTTGTGTGGTTTGCGTATGGACAGGGACACAGGGGGCCCCATAAGTTGTCAGTCCGCCCCTGCTATTGGGCCTGTTCCCGGAAGATGAAATTGATCAATCCACACATCACTTCTTACGCGAAACACTGTTCATAGCAAAGAAAATGGTGTCCCGTAACTGGATCCAGGCGACAGCCCCTACATTATCAGTCTGGATTGCAGAGGTTAATCATTTTTTAATAATTTTTATGCCTGTACAACTCATCCCCTGTACTGTATACTGTTAGTATGCAAATGTATAATATATACAGTCTTTAGTGAATGTGGAATACCGACACCAACAATACCGGTTGAGTTCAGAATTTTATTTATATATAATTGTTTGAACTTAATCATTCTGCTCAATAAACTTCAAATTATTTGTTACATGTAATACAGCGTACTAACTCCTTTGTATAATTCTTTTTGTATCAAACGGGAAAAAAAAACTCAAACTTTGTTTCCAAAAAAAGATTACATCACAAGATTAAGTGCAACATTTCTGAGCCACACAAGGCCCTCTTCGTCAGGCATGTGATCTCAGTGATGGGTCAGATATCGGCCCAGGGTTTTTTGTTGCGAAAGTTAGGCCAGTAAACGTCACCTTTTTGGTGGCTGTCGCCTCTGCATGCTGTGCATCAGAGCTGGCGAGGAGTTTTGTCAATTCCCTTTTTTGACTTTTCACAGGGATGGGGTGGTTCTCCACCTGTGTCCTTCCTTTCTGTTACTGACTGTTGTCTGCCTTTCGATCAATAGAAGTTTTTCTGTCTGTCCTTGTCCCTCACATCCACAGGTTCTTCCTTTCTCAGATGTGGTTTTGGCTGTGCAGGTGTATCTTTCTGCTATGGTTCCTTTCCTGAAGACCTACTCCTCCTTTTTTGTGCTTGTAGATGGTCTGCATGCAAGGTTTGGTGGCTTCCTCTGCCTCTTTCGTGTTGGAAAGACTGTTCGGGTTACTGCCATAATGGGTTATGGTCTCCCTTATAAAGGAAATCAAGCAATGAGGTGGACACTGCTAAGATCCCACTTTTAACTGAACACACCACTCGGGTTCACACACTAAGGGAGATTTACTAAAACTGGTGCACTCAGAATCTGGTGCAGCTGCACATGGTATTATTATTATTCAGGATTTATATAGCACCAACAGTTTAACCACCTTCAGACCGGACCATTTTGCTGGTAAATGACCAGAGGTCTTTTTACAATTTGGCACTGCGCTGCTTTAACTGGTAATTGCGCGGTCATGCAATGTTGTACCCAAACAAAATTTGCGTCCCTTTCTTCCCACAAATAGAGCTTTCTTTTGATGGTATTTGATTGCCTCTGCGATTTTTATTTTTTGCGATATAAACGTAAAAAGACCGCAAATTTTGAAAAAAAATGATATTTTCTACTTTTTGTTATTAGAAAAATCCAATAAACTCAATTTTAGTCATACATTTAGGCCAAAATGTATTCAGCCACATGTCTTTGGTAAAAAAAAAGTCAATAATTGTATATTTATTGGTTTGCGCAAAAGTTGTCACATCTACAAACTAAGGTACGTTTTCTGGAATTTACGCAGCTTTTAGTTTACGACTGCCTATCTCATTTCTTGAGGTGCTAAAATGGCAGGGCAGTACAAAACCCCCCCCAAATGACCCCATTTTGGAAAGTAGACACCCTAAGGAAATTGATAAGTGGCATGTTGAGCCCATTGAATATTTTATTTTTTTGCCTCAAGCGATTGAATAATGACAAAAAAATTATTTTTTTTTTTTTTAACACAAAGTTGTCACTAAATGATATATTGCTCACACATGCTATGGGCATATGTGAAATGACACCCCAAAATAAATTCTGCTGCTTCTCCTGAGTACGGGGATACCACATATGTGGGACTTTTTGGGAGCCTAGCTGCGTACGGGGCCCCGAAAACCAAGCACCGCCTTCAGGCTTTCTAAGGGCGTAAATTTTTGATTTCACTTCTCACTACCTATTACAGTTTTGAAGGCCATAAAATGCCAAGATGGCACAAAACCCCCACAAATGACCCCATTTTAGAAAGTAGACACCCCAAGCTATTTGCTGAGAGGCATTTTGAGTCCATGGAATATTTTATATTTTGCCACAAGTTGCGGGAAAATTACAAACTTTAATTTTTTTTTTTTTTTTTTAACACAAAGTTGTCACTAAATGATATATTGCTCACGCATGCCATGGGCATATGTGAAATGACACCCCAAAATAAATTCTGCTGCTTCTCCTGAGTACGGGGATACCACATATGTGGGACTTTTTGGGAGCCTAGCCGCGTACGGGGCCCCGAAAACCAAGCACCGCCTTCAGGCTTTCTAAGGGCGTTACAGTTTTGAAGGCCATAAAATGCCAAGATGGCACAAACCCCCCCCAAATGACCCCATTTTGGAAAGTAGACACCCCTAAATTTAGGGGTACACTAGTAAGACTAGGTAATAAATGGCGGGTGCCCTGAAACTATAAAAAAAAATAACTAACCAACCAGCGTCACCTGTAACAGTTATATGGTGATCACTGGTGAAAGGGTTAACTAGGGGGAAATCAGGGGGCTTTATGCGGTAGTATATGGGGGTCCCTGGCGCTATAAAAAGCTGCGGCGAACCTAAATACCTACCTGCCTAACTAGTGTCACCTGTGACACTAATACAGCGATCAGAAAAATGATCGCTTATTAGGCTGGGTTCACACTGGAGCGATGCGGGAACGCCATGAATCCGCGGCGGGTTCCCGCATCGCATGCCTCCCGGCGGCAGTTCACACTGCCCTATGCGAACTGCAGGGAGTGTCAGTGAAATGTTAATGACACCCCCAGATCAGTTCGCATATCGCAGTGCGATCTGCAAACTCGGATCGCATGGTGTGAACACCCATGCGATCCGATTCTGCTGCGGGCCAAAAAAAGGGTCCCGTGCGAATTTGCGGCGGGTGCGACACGAATTCAGCCATACTATCTGTATGGCTGAACTCGAATCGCACAGAGATCGGATGTGATTTGCACTGCAGTGCGGTGCGAATCACATCCGTTCTCATAAACCGCTGCAATGTGAACCCAGCCTTAGTGACACTGGCGAGGGGGGGTGATCACGGGGTTAAACCTTTATTGGGGGGGGTTAGGGGGGCACATTAGAACTAAAGGGGGCTAACCCTAACTGCCCTAACAGTTATTACAGTCACAAATGACACCAATGCAAAAAAAAAAAAAAAGCAATTGGTGTCACTGTGACTGGGGGGGCAGGGGTAATTGGGGGGTGATCGGGGGGTAAAGGGGGGGTGTGAGTGTGCCTGGCATGTTCTACTGTGTAGTGTAGTGCTTGTGCAACTCACCAATGCTCTCTCTTCGGTGCCGGAACGAAAAATACCGACACGGAGGAGAGAATACATCACTTCCTCTCCTGTGTTTACATTACAGGAGAGGAAGTGATGTCACGGGACATTTTCATTCGTCGGGAGCGATCGCGAGGGGGTGGCCATGAATGAATGGCCGTCCCCTCGTCCGGGATCGCTCCCGAACGAATACCGACCGCCACAGGCACCGGGCGGGGGCCCGATCGGGCCCCCGACCCGCGGGCAGGCAAGGACGTACATGTAAGCCCTTATGCCTGCCCGTGCCATTCTGTCGACGTACATCGTCGTGCGGCGGTCGGCAAGTGGTTAAGCAGTGCTTTACAACATCAGGGCAGACAGTACACTGTCAATACAGGAGGGATCAGAGGGCCCTGCTCGTTAGAGCTTACAATCTAGAAGATGGTAGCAATCCTTTGTTTTGTTTTTTTTCTTAGATGTGGCAGCCTCCTCTGCCCTATCCAGGAAGCTTTCATTGAATTAATGCAATAGCTGGCCATAAGCATGTTACTATGTTTTCACCTGCATAATCCCTGTCTGATCTGCCTGCAGGCTCTGAGCCAAGACTGACAATTTATCGCAAGTCCTTAAAGTGGAGTTCCAGGCTTTTTATGTTTATTAAAAGTCAGCAGCTACAAAAAGTGTAGTTGCTGACTTTTAATAAACAGACACTTACCTGTTACACCTGTCATGTGTCCCACGAGATTGCTTAGAGGGAGGCAAAAGGAGGAGTCGCATTGGCGGTCCCTAGGCAGAAGGAGCAAGTGGGACAGGAAGTCCCCCTCCTAACAAAGCCCCCTGTTAGGATTAAATTTGCCTGCTGGTGGCACTATCCCACGCTGGGCTGTTTGCTGCAGTTCCAGTGTCCACCAGCAGGTGTTACCCTGGAGCCAGCAGGCTGGTGTAATCAGGCTAATTAATGTTCAGCTGCCTGGGGGCTCCTCCCTTCCCCCAGTGCGTCACGATTCTGGTCCCTTCCTTGCCAGCTGTGCCTAGCTTGATCCAGTTTGTACCTCTCTGCTTTGTTTCTATTCGAGTACCCTGTTGAGATCCCCCTTCCTTGCATTCCCTAAGGCTGCTTTCACACTGCAGCGGGAGCGGCGTCGGTGGTAAAGTGCCGCTATTTTTAGCGGCGCTTTACCGGCGGTGTGCGGGCGCTAGCGGGGTTGTTTTAACCCCCGCTAGCGGCCGAAAAGGGGTTAAACCCGCCCGCAAAGCGCCGCTGCAGCGGCGCTTTGCCGGCGGTATTGCCGCGGTGTCCCATTGATTTCAATGGGTAGGAGCGGTGAATACACCGCTCCTTCACCGCTGCAAAGATGCGGCTGGCAGGACTTTTTTCACCGTCCTGCCAGCACATCGCTCCAGTGTGAAAGCCCTCCGTCTTTCACACTGGAGTTAAAGGGGCCGGTTTTTTTCAGGTGTTTTTTTCAGGCGCTATTTTTAGCGCTGTAACGCCTGAATACCGCCCAGTGTGAAAGCAGCCTTACCCTTGTCCTTTTAGAGTTTTTGTATATAGTTAGTAGTTAGGTTCCTTTGTTATTTGTCTTTTGGGGTTTGTTTATGTTCACATTTACCGTGTGCTTGGTTTGCTGTGTTTCACCATAAATAAATATCACTTTAATATAAATATATATATATATATCTCCTTTGTTTGGTCTCAGTTCCCTTGTGTAGCTACATGTCTGGTCTCCCTAGCTGCTGATCTTGACATAATCGTGACGCCCACCAATGACCAGATCAGCTACACTTGGAAACTGGGAGCCAGATGCTTTGGATTTTTGCTTTTCCTTTCAAAATGCTGAGAATGCAGATCATTTGCCGTGTGCAACTTGCAGTATAGGATAAGGATTTGTGTCATTCACTTTGGCAGGATCTCACTGAGGAAGAACTGCTTGAAGGGATTTTGACTGCACATGCCTTAGCCATTGAGGGTAGACTTTCACTTCGTGAAGTACCTTTCATTCAGGTTGACTGTTGACTGTTCTGAGCTACTATTTCAGGTTACCCCTCAGGGCCATGATATTTTCACTCCTCCATTCACTTTGTACCAGGCTGGATTTTTGGGATGGCTGCTAAAGCATTGTGCAGGTGTTTCTCCAGCAGTATTCAGCCTATCCACAACAAGTGGTGTTGGAATGTATTGCTTCTGTGCACCGTTTAATTGAGCAATGTGAGTAAGGGAGAGACAAACTAACTTTAGTTCAACCTCTACTACAAGCTTGGTCAGAGATCATATACCCGGTGCAAGATGAGTCACATAAGTACCTTGCCACCAGTAAGCACACTTCCCCTGTATGCAATCCATCGAAAGCTCCCCCGGCAGTGCCGTTACCCATAGCAACATCTCAGGCCCCTTCCTGCCTTTCTAATACTCTTCCTTCTATTCTTCCTAGTACTGTTACTATCTTCCCATCAGCGTACTGATCTGGTCAGCACAAGGCAACTACGTGCAGGAACCCAATATCTAAGCCTAAGAAAAAGAAACAAAACTCGTCTCCTGCTGTTATACCTGTGCCACTATACATGTTGCCTGCTGATTCTGTTCTCACCGATCCAGTGCCTGATGCGATCCAGTCCTCCTCCATGCAGACGACTTCTGCTGATGCGATCCAGTCCTCCATGCATATGACTGCAGTTGATGCAGTCCAGTCCTCCCATGTTGCTGCCTGCTGCTAATATCTATGCCTCCATGCTGCCGCCTGCCGATGGGGTCCGTGCCTCCTCCATGCTGCCGTCTGTTGCCAAGCTTGCCATGGCGGGTTCCCGCGCTGCCTCTGCCCCGCTGGACTATGTTGGTTCCCGGGCTGCCACTGCCCAGCTTGGCTATGCTGGTTCCCAGGCTGCTACCCAGTCTGATGTGCCCACTGCCCAGCCTGTTGATCTGGTGCCATTGCCCCTCTGGACTATGCTGATTCCGGGGCTGCCACCCCTCTAGACTATGCTGATTCCGGGGCTGCCTCCCCTATGGACTATGCTGATTCCGGGGCTGCCGCCCCTCTGGACTATGCCAAATCCCTACTTGCTGTTAAGCTGGACTCTGACTGGGTTAAACTCCTACTTACTACTGTGTCTGAGGCTTCTAAAAATCCAGTGTTATGTGGCCTAAAGGGGTTATCTGGGTGGGTCAAGATCCCTACATTTGCTCATCCTGAGTTCCTTTTGCAGCCAGAGAAGCCTGTTGTGCCAAGGCCAGGAGGTCCAGATCTGCACTTTGAACTTGAGAGCCACATCTGCTGTTACAGTCCCCGTAGTAGAGGTCCCATGGGAAAGGACAGTGTTCCATTTGAGCTTTGTCCTGACCCAGGAGTCATCTCTGCAATCCCTGGTGCATTTGGGGACCCGAGTGGGGTAACCTATGCGCTGGGCAGACCCGAGGGACAGGTGCCGTACAGAGCAGCCACTAGCAACAGAAGGAAAGAAGGTCCAGTCATGAAGGAATGCCCTGGTATCAGGGTACCTGCACGGACCAGGGATTCTGGCATTGGGCGGTCGGGTGCCCTTTAGTGTCCTGGAATTGGGACATGGGCTGCTTTTGAGAATAAGCCTTTGGTGTTGCGCCTCCTTGGGGACCTGACCAGCTGAAAACCCAGCCAGTATTGGGACCCCAGCAGCATGGTTCTCACCAGGCCTTCAGACATGGACAGTGGAGTGCTCAGTCAGCTCGCAGACCCTGGTGGTGGAGCCCTATGGAGTGTCCAGAGGCCACTCCTTAAGGGGGGGAATCTGTTAGGATTAAGTTCGCCTGCTGGTGGCACTATCCCACGCTGGTCTGTTTGCTGCAGTTCCAGTGTCCACCAGCAGATGTCACCCAGGAGCCAGCAGGCTGGTGTAATCAGGCTAATTAATGTTCAGCTGCCTGGGGGCTACTTAAGGCTTCTCCTCCCTTCCCTCGATGCGTCACAATTCTGATCCTTTGCTTGCCAGCTGTGCCTAGCTTGATCCTGTCTGTACCTCTCTGCCTTGTTTCTGTTCGAGTACCCTGTTGAGATCCCCCCTCCTTGCATTCCATTACCCTTGTCCTTTAGATGTTTTTTGTATATAGTTAGTAGTTAGGTTCCTTTGTTATTTGTCTTTTGGGGTTTCACTATAAATGAATATCACTTTAATATATATATATCCTTTGTTTGGTCTCAGTTCCCTTGTGTAGCTACATGTCTGGTCTCCCTAGCCGCTGATCCTGACACCCCCACTCGCTCCCCCCAAAAAAATGACATGCTAAATGTGGCATGTAAGGGGGCGAGGAGTGCTTAAAGCGGAAGTTCCATTTTTGGGTGGAACTCCGCTTTAATGGCCAAATCTACATGAGTGGGTGCAGTTTTTTTGCTATCCTTCCTACATGTAAGCCATTATTATTATTGCAGTACACACCACCTAAAACTTGCTTTGGTCAGTGCTGTTCCCAGTCTAGGCTCTTTTAGGGCTGAATCACTGTTTGCTTTCTTTCTTTTGAAGTCCGGGTAAACCCTGACAATGTTGTCCTTCAGAAGTGACTATCGGCCTCGTATCGCCAAAGTTAAACCCAATTTAAGCTCAAAGTCCCCTAACCCTCAGGTAAATCTTCAGCATGAGGGGGTGCTCCTACTTTCTACAGAAGGGGCTGCTTATTTGCATTCACTGGAACTTGGCCAACCAGTCACGGATGCTTAGGTCGTTTTTAAGGGCTCCCAACCCCTCTCCCTGTATCATCACTTCCAACGTGCCTGTGTCATTGCACAGATTAATATATCTTCATGTAGCCCTAGTCGGTATTTTGGAGCAAGACAATATTTCTCTTTTTCAGTTCCAGGGATTTCTACTCCAACCTGTTCTGATCAAATAGGAGTATCCCACCCAAAGTGTAATAAATCATTTGGATTGATGGCAGTTCCTTCAGACTTGTGTGGTTTTTTTTTTGTTTGTTTTTTTTGTTTTTATCCTAAGCCAGTAGTACACAGGCACATAAAATATTAAAGTGGTTCTGCACCTTTAAAAAAAATATTAAAAGCCAGCAGCTACAAATATTGCAGCAGCTGACTTTTAATAAATTGACACTTATCTGTCCCAGGGTCCAGCAATGTCGGCGGCAGATGACGAGCAATCACTCATCTCTCTGCTGCCCCTGCTGCCATCCTCTGTCAGAGAATCGGGAAGTGAAGCATTGCAACTTCACTGCCCGGTTCCCTACTGCGCATGCGGGAGTTGCGCTGCGCGTCTCTGCTGGTCCCCGCTGTGTCCTGGGAACTGTATTTTTCCCAGTACACAACGGGGGGGCGGGGCATCTGCAGCGGTCTTGTCCCGGAAGTGGGTGCAGATACCTGGATTATCCAGGTAACTGCACCCCCCTCCCCCCTGAAAGGTGCCGATTGTGGCACCGGAGGGGGGGAGGGATCAGATGAGCGGAACTTCCACTTCAGGGTGGAGGACCGCTTTAAGACACCTTTCACACTGGGGCAGTGTTCAGGCACGTTAGCGCTGTAAATAGCCTCTGCTAAGCGCCTGAAAACCGCTTCCCATTTATTCAAGTGTGACTTTTCACACTCGGGCAGTGCACTTGCAGAACATTCAGAAAAGTCCTGCAAGCAGCATCTTTGGGGTGGGTTGAGAGCGCTGCTCACATTGGAGTGAATGGGCTTTTCTGGGGGTGCCACAACATGGAGTTTTTTTTCCCCCAAAAAAACGTTTATTGAGCATTTAAAATACACAGGACGGTATAAACACATGTAGGGTGCAACATGCACCAAATACAAGGATAAAACAGTTGTTAACGGTAGTACGGGCTGAGAAAATGGTTCTGTGTTTTCAGTTATAATAGTACATTTACAATAGTAGTATGACGTGTTCGGGGCGGGGGGCCTCAGAAAATGAGGGTTGTGAGCAGATACACGGCATACACTGCATGAGGCCATTCAGAGGGGGGAGCACGGGAACATCAGCCGGGGCCTGGGACCCCCCCTTCACATATGGGGGTCAACCGGTCTTATCATACAGGTTCCTGGTAGTTTTGAGATCGAGCAGCATCAGGTTACAATTGTTCTGTACAGGTATCAGAATCCCCCACCCACTTATCCCATATCTTGGCAAATTTGCCCGGGCATCCTCTATGCTTATACACCAATTTTTTATAGGGAAGGGTAGCGTTGACCGCTGCCTTCCATTTCCGGACAATGGGGGGGGAGGAGCTCATCCAAGTGCGGGCTATAAGCATCCTGGCGAGAAATAGAGTCTCTTGCAGGAAAGTGGTCGGGATCCTTGTCTCCTAGGGTATTAGAAGAATTCCTAATAAACATTGACGGGGGCAGAGTGTCAGTGGGGAGCCCATCTGGTCATGGAGGAATTCAACAATCTGTTTCCAGTAATCCTGCAGTATGGGGCATGACCATATGAGATGGTAGAACGTGGCCTGGGGATCACCGCACTTAGGGCATGCCGGGTCGTGGCTGGGCCTAAATTTGGACAGCCGTATGGGGGTTAGGTAGGATCTGTTGAGCATATAGAGGTGTGTGAGTCTGAGAGTTTAGGGGAAACCAGCTTGAGAGCATTTAGCGCAATATCCCAGTCCACGTCCTCAAGAATCCCAACATCCGCCTCCCAACGAGTCTTAAGTCGATATGCACGTAGGGTGGCCCCCGGCGTAAGCAGGTTGTTGTAAAAGAAAGAAATAATTTTCTTAGGGCCGTCGCCTAGGACCACGGTCACGAGCGGGAGCGTCTCAAGTCTGGGGGTAAGGGCTCTGAATTGAGAGCCAAGGGCATGGCAGAGCTGAAGGTAGCGGAAGAGCATGCGGTTGGGAAGGCCAAATTCGTCTTTGAGGGCTTGGAAGGGTCTGATAGTTCCGTTGGTGATGACCTGGGACAGAAAAATAATGCCTTTGGTCAACCATAGGGAGCGGTCAGGGATGGTAAGCAGTTCAGGGAGCGAAGGGTTATCCCAAAGGGGGTATGGGAATGAAACCTGGGGACTCCAGTAATGGAAGTAGCCTGTTGCCAGACAAAGCAATGGTGGGACAACATGTCACTCCCAGGGGTGGGAAGTCTCAGAGCCGCGCATGAGAAGACGGAACGGATGTGTGACCTGGTCTGAGTGTGGGGAACACATCAAGGTGGTGTAGCGATCTCTGTCAGTCTGATTAAAGTAGTAAAAGTGGGGCAGTTGGGAGGCTAGATAGTAATAGAAAAGGTCTGGCAAGGCGGTGCTGCCCAGATGGGAAGGACATTTTAGGGTACTCCATGAGAGCTTGTGACAGGATGAGCCCCAAACAAACGTGTTGATGAGGGCCTCCAGGGACTTAAAGATCCTAAGTGGGGTGCGCAGGGGAGCGTGCCACAACATATAGAGCAGCTTGGGGAGGAGGATCATTTTGACCAAATTTACACGGCCCATCACCCCAAGGGGGAGACCGGACCAAGCCTGAGTTTTGTGTTTAAGGAGGGTGAACAGGGGTTCTACGTTTAGGGTGGTGTAATCTGTCAATGATCGCAAGCATTGTACTCCCAGGTACTTTATTAGACTTGCTCTGACCAGGGGTAATGTCGCCTGGTCAGCAGAAGGGGCTCCCAGGTCTAAGGGAAGGATCTGGGACTTGGACCAATTAATCCGTAATCCAGAGTATTCCCCAAACTGCTCTATCAGCCGCAAGGCCGCCATCAAGGAGGGACCCGAGTCTTCTAGATATAGCAACATGTCGTCCGCATACAAACTTAGGGTTTCCGTCAGAGGGCCTGATCGCAGACCTCTAATGTGCGGGTGGTCCCGGATAGCAATGGCCAGCGGTTCAACCGCCAGGGTGTATAGGAGGGAAGACAGTGGGCATCCCTGGCGAGTTCCCCGGGACAGGGGAAAAGAGTCTGAGATCCTGCCGTTGACCTGGACCCGGGCAGTGGGAGCACTGTATAGAAGCTGAAGCCGTTTGATAAAATTAGGGCCGAAGCTGAAGTTGGTCAAACACTCCCAAAAGTAACTCCATTCAACGGAGTCAAACGCCTTTGCGGCATCGAGGCTCACCACTACCCGTGATCCAGTGTTGTCATGAGTGGCCTGCAGATTCATGAAGAGCCTGCGGAGGTTAAAGGCGGTGTTTTTGTTAGGCATGAACTCCATCTGATCAGGGTGTATCAGGCTGAGAATAACTTTGTTGAGTCGCAGGGCCAAAATTTTAGCTAGGACTTTTATGTCCAGTTGCAGGAGGGAGATTGGGCGGTATGACTTCGGGCAGCAAGGGTCTTTACCGGGCTTCGGGGATAAGGACAATAAGGGCTTCACTCATGGAGGGGGGGGGTGGTCACTGTGTCGAACATGTGAGTGTAGAGTGTAAGCAATTCTGGGACCAGTATTTCTTGAAAATAAGTGTAGAATTCTAGGGGCAGTCCGTCAGAGCCCGGCGCCTTGGAGGGTGGAAGAGAGGCGAGTGCCTCAGCGATGCAATCGGAGGAGATGGGGGCCTCCAGAAGGGATCTTTGGTCCCGGCTGATAGAGGGGAACCTAATGTTTCGTAGAAACTGGGTAAGTTCAGAGCGCGTCGCGAAGTGGAGGTGTACAGGGTGGAGTAGAACATTTTAAACTCCCGCAGCACCGGATCGGGGTCAGAGACCACGTCTCCAGTTCCGTTGCGGAGTTGGACCACTACCGGTGGGCTATGGTCCAATCGGGCCATGTAGGCTAGTAGTTTACCCAGTCGCTCTCCGTGTTCAAAAATACACTGTCTACTAAAAAATAGACCCTGTTTTGCTTTTTCGTAGCGTAAGTGATCGGTCAGCCTAGACTGGAGGCGGAGCTGGGTGGTGTGTTCCGGTGAAGGATCTGCCACAAATTGTTGTTCATGGAACTGCAGGCGCTCCTCAGCCTGTATCAGCGCTTGCTTGGAGGTGGCCTTGTATCTATTGATGTGGGTGGACAGGAGCAGCCTGGCGTGAATCTTGAACACCAAACTGACCCAACGGGCGCAGACCCTGAGTTTGTGTGAAGGAAATAGGCCAATTCCCTCTGCAGTTCCTCCGAGCCCGGTATGACCGTGAGCCAGAAAGGGTTCAGTCTCCAAATGCGGGGAGGTGCAGTCGTAACGTCAGCCAGTATGGGGAGTGATCCGACAGCACCCTGGCGTCGAATCCCACGTCCAACAATTCGGGCAGTAGGGCAGGGGAGAGCAGGGCCATGTCTATACGGGACATGGCGCGGCATGAGGGGGTAAAGCAGGAGAAGACCTTCTTGGTCGGATGTTCGGAGTCAGTCATGGCCAATTCTGCTGCAAATTTACCGAATCTGGTGGTGTAAGTAAGGGGGGGGGGGGGGGGTGACTGGTCAGTTGTGCCGAGCCGGTCGAGGCCGGGGTTGAGAGTCATGTTGAAGTCCCCTATCCAGATTACGGGCACCGTGGGGAATTTGGTCATAAAGGTAAGACCCTCCTGCAGGGCCTGAAATTGAAAGGGTGGTGGTATGTAGAATGCCATGATAAGCACCGTCAGGCCACTCACGGTGGCATGGAGGAACAGAAATCTACCATATGGGTCTGATCGCAGGTCGTGCAGCTGGAACTGCACAGTTTTGGCAACTAGAATGGCAATACCTCGTGAGTGGGAGGTGTAAGGGGCGCTGTACATCCAGCCAACCCAGGGTTTTCTGAGTGCCCGTTGGGATTGACCTGTGAGGTGAGTCTCCACAAGGATCGAGATGTCCACTTGCAGGCGCTTAAGGTGAGTGAAGACAGCCAGTTATTTAGGTTTGGCACCAAGGCCCTTGACGTTCCAGGTAACAAGTTTAAGCGCAGCCATGAGTCGTCCAGAGGGGTGCAAACCTACTGCCGGTCCCCAAAATGGGAATCTCGGGTAGGCATGGTACAGAGGCCATAAATAAAACAGTATATAATATATATAAACTTAATAACAAATATAACAGTGCCTACACTGGACAAGCGGGGCATAACATCATAACAGTCACTCGCCGCAGCCGCGGTAGTGACAGCTGGCCAGGGAAACATAGCATTAGTGGGCACAATTGTAAAAAACTGCAGAGCAAACAGTGTAACGGGTTGTAGGGTATATACCTTCCAGTGCAAGAGTCAGCTGGTCATCTGAGAGACCAAGAGGGAACATATCATGGGGGACTCACAGGAGAAAAGGGGCAAAACAGGGTGGGTGAGTGACCTTACAGGAGGGAGTGACGGGAGGCATACAAGCAGGTGGTCAACTCAGCCACAGGGGGAACACCGCAGGTACTAGCGGGAAAGGACAGGGGAGGAGGGGGAGGAGGACAGAAGAAGGGGGAAGCAAGGGCAAAGGCACTGTGTCCCGATACAACTCCCCCGGCGTGTCCCGCGTCACCCACATGAGGGTGTCCAGTGTAAGCAAGTTGGTGGAGGATGTGCCCACCGTCCACCGCCCGACCATCAAAACGGGAGAAAGCAACAAAGGGGGTAGTAATGTCCATAGATCCGGGATGAAAAAGGAATATGGGGATGAGCAAACTCATGTGTCAGCAGCAGAGCGTTCTCCAGGACAGGGGGTATCCATAATGACAGGGGCGGCAGTTCAAAAAATCGGTGGGAAGGGGGGGACACATGGGGGGGGCAAGCAGGAGCAAGGATCACTCATGGTTGTAGAAGCAAGTAGTGAAGCGCTCTCCTCGGGCAGCAGCGGTCATCAGCGAGCAGGACTCCGCGCCTCTCCCTGTTCCAGCCACGACGAGACAGTGGCAGGGTCCTCGAAGAAATGCGTCTTGTCCTCCCAGGTCACCCAAAGTCGTGCAGGAAATAGCATCGCATATGGTAAATGGCGGATGCGCAGCTGGCGCTTGACCTCGGTGAATTGCGCCCGCCTCCTCTGGACCTCCACCGAAAAATCCGGGAGCACAACAACCATAAGGTTGTCGACCAGTATATTTCCCCGTTCACGGGTGAGGCGAAGCACTGTATTCCGGTCCCTGTAATTAAGCAGCTTCGCTATAAAAGTCCGCGGGGGTGCGCCAGCCGGCGGGGGACGAGCAGCCAGGCGGTGTGCCCTTTCGATCACAAACGTGGAGGAGAAGGATTCCCTGCCGAAAGTTTTAATAAGGAGGTTTTCCAGGTAGGTGGGGGGGTCAGATCGCTCCGGGAGACCCACGAACCGGAGGTTGCACCTGCGGAGTCTATTTTCCATGTCGTCCTGTTTATGGAGGACGACACTGAGTTGGTGCTGCAGGCGCTCCACTGAGGTCTGTAGTGGAGGAATGTCTGCCTCCACGTGGTCCACCCACCGCTCAGCCTCAGACACTCTGTCCCTCAACTTCTGCAAGTCATGTTGGATATGAGAGATATCAATTTTTACCTCCTCTATCTTAGTGGTAAGGGCGGTCTGGCAAGAGGAGACGGCTTCCAAAATCTTGGCAGTGTCGTTAGAGGGGAGCTCCTCCGCGGCGTGAGCAGGGCCGGCGCCATTTTCCTCCTCCGCATCTTGGCCCTCATGGCGGTACTTGGCCAGCTTGGCAACCGCCTCGGAGGCCCTTTTAGGTGGCGACATGGGGAGCGGAACAAGCACAGGGTTCGCGGGCGTCGTTGCGGTAAGTATCGGTAGAAAATTCCCAAAGGATGAGATATAAGGATAGGGTCCCAGACGGAGCTCTCACCCAACACGTCCTACACCATGAAACTCCAGGCCACGCCCCTCGCAACATGGAGTTTTTAACCCCGTCTTTTGTGTAAAAAGCACCCCGCTAGCGGCCGAAAAGCATTGCTTAAACCGCAAATGTGGCAATGCCCCCAGTGTGGAAGGTGTCTTGCAGAAAAACAAAAGCATACATTCATTAACACTTTTGTATGCAATCAGTCAATTATGTGTATGAATATTGCAAAAGAAATGTATTTGTATTTTAGGAACTTTAGAAGTACAGCCTAAAATGCAACAAACCTCTTTTGGCTATCACCCACAACTCTTCATTTCCCCAGAACTTCATACCCTACTGCCTTTAATAAATATCCATAGTGTCCAAGTGCATTCTCTAATTACCAGAGAAGGGGTTAAGTTATTTCTGAGCTTACAAAATGGCAAGCTATTCTGCTAGCTACAAGTCAGACAATTACCATCGGTGAATTTGTGCAACCCAAAGGGTCCCCTTGGTATTTATCCCTTTTCAACAAAGGTGCCACTCAGAACTCCATATGCCAGGAATGATCACCCTATTTTATACTGTGATATCCTCCCAACTGCCTCACCTAAAATGTACAGCAGACTTGACACTAGACCTGGATGCACAAGATTGATCCCAAATATTTGAAACCACCAAATCCTGTTCTTGCAATGCCCTTGTTGGGACCAGCTTTAAAGTCCTAACATATGGGTAGTTGGTACCAACCTGAATACTCACCTTTTGTTTTAGAGGGTATGGTCAGTTGGAATCTTTTTTCACATATGGTGGACCTGTCCTGCATGTAGAACAGTACTTCAGAGATCAACTGCAATAGTTCTTCCCAGAACAAATGGTCTCCACCGTCACCTTTATAGCTGAACTTGCACTCTCAGGCCGCGTACACACGGGCGGACTGTTCGCCCAACCTTGTCCGCTGAACAGTGTTTGGGCGGACAGTCCGCTCGTGTGTGGGCTTTCAGCGGACAGTTTCAGCGGACAGTTGGACGGACAAAGTCTTTCGGAAATTCCGAAAAACTGTCCGCTGAAACTGTGTTTGAGCGAACAGTCCGCCCGTGTGTGGGCTTGTCCGCTGTACTTTCGAAATGAGCGGACTGTTCCTGCTCGGAAAGTCCGCCCATTTCGAGCGCGTGTACAGGTAGGCGGGGCCCGCGAAGGAGACGTCGCGGGCTCCGCCGCCTGGAATGGGCTTAAAGGGGAACCCCAACGCCGAAAAAAATCGGCGTGGGGCTTCCCCCCAAGTCCACACCAGACCCTTGTCCGAGCACGCTACCCGGCCGGCCAGGAAAGGGGGGCGAGCGAGCGCGCCCCCCCTCCTGAGCCGTACCAGGCCGCGTGCCCTCAACATGGGGGGTGCCTTGGGGAAGGGGGGGCCGCGCGGCCCCCCCACCCCAAAGCACCTTGTCCCCATGTTGATGAGGACAAGGGCCTCTTCCCGACAACCCTGGCCATTGGTTGTCGGGGTCTGCGGGCGGGGGGCTTATCGGAATCCGGGAGCCCCCTTTAAGAAGGGGGCCCCCGGATACCGGCCCCCCACCCTATGTGAATGAGTATGGGGTACAATGTACCCCTACCCATTCACCTGTGAACTAAAGTACAATAAAAAACACAACACAGAGAAAAAATATTTTATTGCACAGCTCCGGGGGTCTTCGGGGGTCTTCTCGCCGGACTCCTCCGCTATGTGTGTGTAGCTCTTTTGCTAGCGGAGGAGTCCGGCTTTCTTCCTCCCCGCCGCCGGCCTCTTCTCCCGACTTCGGGGGTCTTGTCCCCCTCTTCGGTTCTTCTGCCGGGCCACCGCGCCTGGTCCGGTGGCCCGGTCTTCTGTCGCCGTCTTCCGTTCTTCTGTCGCCGCCTTCGGTTCTTCTGCCGGGCCACCGCGCCTTCTTGTAGCTCTTTTACAGGCGGTGGCCCGGTCTTCTGTCGCCGCTGTCGTCGCCGCCGCCGCCGCCTTCCGTTCTTGTTCTTCTTCTTGTTCTTCTTCTTCTTCTCCTGGAGATGTTGACTCGACGATCTCTCCGGCCGGAATGCCAGAGCCGCGCTGTGCGGTCACTTATATAGTGACAATGGGGCGGTGTCACATGGTATATGTCACATGGGTTGGTCACATGGTGACCCCGCCCCCTTACGATGTCATAGTCCCCATGTGACATCAACCCATGTGACCAACCCATGTGACATATACCATGTGACACCGCCCCATTGTCACTATATAAGTGGCAGCGGAGCGTGTCCCTGGCATTCCGGCCGGAGAGATCGTCGAGTCAACATCTCCAGGAGAAGAAGAAGAAGAACAAGAAGAAGAACAAGAACGGAAGGCGGCGGCGGCGGCGACGACAGCGGTGACAGAAGACCGGGCCACCGCCTGTAAAAGAGCTACAAGAAGGCGCGGTGGCCCGGCAGAAGAACCGAAGGCGGCGACAGAAGAACGGAAGACGGCGACAGAAGACCGGGCCACCGGACCAGGCGCGGTGGCCCGGCAGAAGAACCGAAGAGGGGGACAAGACCCCCGAAGTCGGGAGAAGAGGCCGGCGGCGGGGAGGAAGAAAGCCGGACTCCTCCGCTAGCAAAAGAGCTACACACACATAGCGGAGGAGTCCGGCGAGAAGACCCCCGAAGACCCCCGGAGCTGTGCAATAAAATATTTTTTCTCTGTGTTGTGTTTTTTATTGTACTTTAGTTCACAGGTGAATGGGTAGGGGTACATTGTACCCCATACTCATTCACATAGGGTGGGGGGCCGGTATCCGGGGGCCCCCTTCTTAAAGGGGGCTCCCGGATTCCGATAAGCCCCCCGCCCGCAGACCCCGACAACCAACGGCCAGGGTTGTCGGGAAGAGGCCCTTGTCCTCATCAACATGGGGACAAGGTGCTTTGGGGTGGGGGGGCCGCGCGGCCCCCCCTTCCCCAAGGCACCCCCCATGTTGAGGGCACGCGGCCTGGTACGGCTCAGGAGCGGGGGCGCGCTCGCTCGCCCCCCTTTCCTGGCCGGCCGGGTAGCGTGCTCGGACAAGGGTCTGGTGTGGACTTGGGGGGAACCCCCACGCCGATTTTTTTCGGCGTTGGGGTTCCCCTTTAAGCCCATTCCAGGTGGCGGAGCCCGCGACGTCTCCTTCGCGGGCCCCGCCTACCTGTACACGCGCTCGAAATGGGCGGATTTGCCTCCGCCTTACGTGGGCGAGTCCGTTCATTTCAAAAGTTGAGCGAACTGTTTGCCCAACCTTGTTCGTCAAACAGTCCGCTCGTGTGTGGGCAAGTCCGCTCATGCAAATTTTGAGCGGACTGTTTGATGAAACTGTTTGCCGAACAAGGTTGGGCGAACAGTCCGCCCGTGTGTACGCGACCTCAAACCTCAAAGCCCCAGGCCTTTCCATAACACAATTCAAAACTACTGCATTTTCTCAAAGCACCCAAGCAAACAACTGTCAAAGCCTGGATGATTTCTACCCTTTCCTTGACTGAAGCCAAGTAGAAGATAAATGCAGTCATGCTCCATGAAAAGACAGAAACTAGACTGAGCCAATGGATACATATTTGATTATCTGTTATCCCTGGGCCACCCATCTCCAATAGTGATCTGACCTACACTTTTTGACCTGTGGAATACATCTATCCTGCCCCAAATTCCTCCTCTCCCTGCTGTCCTTACCTGTGGCCTTCCTGTTACTGGCTACTTAATCCCGGCTACTCCCCAGCCCCCTCCTGGACCTACCCACCAAATAAGATGGCCTGAGGGGGCCTAGGCTCCAGTTGATCTTACATTTGCAACTCCATTCTCCCTTTTGCATGCTCTCGAAACAACCCTTTTCAACTAAGCCTCTTTGCCAAAGTTTATGAATTGTAAGCTTGTGTTCTATGCGCACACTCTTCCGGCAAATTGGCATAAGCTAGCCCCTTTCTCACCACTTCTGATTCTGAGAGCAACATGATTTTAAGTGTTCAGTCCTTGCTGCTGCCTTCAGTAATCTGATGATCTCTAACAATCCAAACCTCTCCTGCTTCCAGTTAGGCTTGTGCAATTCGTTTCGTAATGAATCGAAATTCGGCCGAATTTTGCATCTTTCGGACATTCGGATGCATCCGAATAAAAAAATAACGAATAACAACGAATACGAAAGAAATATTATGAATGAATTTGAATGAATTCAAATGAATTCAGATGAATTTGATAATTCTTTAAAGATCTAATGAAAGAAAAGGTCAGCTCAAAGTAAATCTTATAGTGCAATCAGCTAATTAATTTTGTGTCGGAGGTTGGATTACTGGCAAAGTGCATTCCTGAGAACTGAGTTAGAAGGGTGTTGCATTGTTTGTGTTAAAAGATTCAATAAACAAACGACTTTCCAAACTAGGAATCATTATCAAGAATGTCTATACATACATAAATAGCGAATTTCAACGAATACGAACGAATGAATTTGACACTCTACGAATAATAAGGAATTATCCGAAAACGTATTACCGTAACATAACGAATATAACAGAACGAAATTATGTATTTTACGAATGACAACGAACTGAAACGAAACAAAATTTTCTGTTGTGCACAAGTCTACTTCCAGTCAGTTCATATTAGCTCAAGGTTTATGTTGTATTAGAGAGAAGTTGTTCCCATTTGAGTTGCAACATGTTTGATTTCAAGCACTAAGGAAGCCATTCTGATGAATTAGGTCTTTCAGGTTCATGATCAACTAATAGGCATAAGAGGGAACACTGTAGGCTGCCCTGGAACTGACACACCCTTTGAACGTTGTCCCCTGCTTGAGTCTTTACATTCATTGGAGTCCTCACATTCATTGGAGTCCTCCTTGGCTCCATTGGGTGGGGCTGCTCCTCCATTTTTTATTTTTTTTGCAAATATAATTTTTATTAGAATTTTGAACAATAAAGACATACATTGGGAGAACCCCAAAACAAACAACAGCAAGTATAACAGGAGAGACAAAAGAGGTCGCAGCCTCACAAACATGCGGTATAAGTAATGGCAAGGGAACATGTAGACTATCAGGAAACCATGTCTTATCTGCTGGCCTCGGAGACTAAACCCCCCTGGCCAGGGCCGGCAAAGATGCCCCCGCCTCTGCATAGGAAGCAATCATGCCGAAGCCTGACTTAGCGCTTCGGCACAAGGTCATTGGGAGCATGTTCGGAGTCGCGGCCGAAAGAGAGAGTGAAGATTGAAAGGAAAGTGAAAGAATAACAGAGAAGAGGGATAAAAGGAAGGGAGGGGCGGGGGGGGGGGAGGAAGAAGTAAGGTGAAGAGGGGAGGTGAGGGGGGGGGGCAGGGCGGGATCGGCCTCACCTGCGCGGTACGTCAGACCCCAGTGGCCAGTAAATTAACGGCCAAAAAAGGCTTTGCCCTCATCCGAGTACACAAACACGTTCCAGAGAGACCAAGTCTTACGATACGTCTCCTGCCGATTCTGAGCTGTAAGCACCAGGTCTTTCATTTTGTTTATATCCTCCACCCTCTTTACCCACATTGCCGCTGAAGGCGGCGTCTCTTGTTTCCAAAGCAAGGGGATACAGGACTTGGCCGCATTCGTTAAGTGACGTAGAATCGATCGTGCGTATGTCTTAGGAGGTATGTCCGAAACATGTAGTAAGAAAAAGGCCGGGTCATTAGGGATTCGCCATTCGGTAAACTTCTGAGATATGTTCCGGACCGCGGCCCAGAACTCCGAAAGCTTAGGGCAGGACCAAAAAACTTGAAAAATTGTACCCCGTCCTTCGCGACAGCGCCAGCAGTACTCAGATGCTTCCGGATAGATAAGGTGGAGGCGACTAGGCGTCAGGTACCAACGTACAAGAATTTTGTAGTTCGTCTCTTGTATTTTGGTACAAAGCGAGGACCACAAAGCGAACCGCAGTATGTTATTAACTTGTAGTTGCGTAAAAGTGCGGCCCAGGTCCGCTTCCCACTTAGTGAGACCCGCGATGTGAGGTGGTTGTGTAGGTGTATTAAGTAGGACATACATTTTAGAAAGGATTCGGGAGATCGGTTCAGTGTCAAAACAGTATTCTTCAAAAGTAGTGAGTGGTCTGGTATAGTCTAGGGGGTCCGGGAGAGAATGGAGAAAGTGATGCAGGCGGCAGGCGTTCCAAAAGTCCAGACCATACGGACCTAAGGGGTCCACAAGATCCGGGATGGAAGTCCAGCCATCCCGCCTGACAAAGTGAGAGGCCATAGAAAGACCGGAGTCCCATAGCGGTCGAAAATGTGTCCGAGATAGCCCAGGCGCAAAACAGGGGTTACCTAATATCGGAGTCAGCGGGGACGCCGTGGTCGTCAGAGAATGTTGCAACGCCGCCTTTGCGCCTTGAGAGATCGTGGTACCTATGAGGGGGTGAGATTTCACCGCTCGTGGTAGTGGCTCGTGGCACCAGAGAGCTGTTTTCAATGGAAAGGGGCACTGTTGTTGTTCAATTTGTGCCCATAGTTTAGTAGCAAGATTACGACCCCAGTCCAGAATCCTACCCAAGTGTACGGCAGAGTAGTATTGTTTAACGTCAGGGAGTGCCAACCCCCCATAGGATTTCGGTAGGGAGAGTTGGGATCGAGGTACCCGAGGCCGCTTCTGTGCCCAGACGAAACGGGTGAACAAGGTCTGGACCTGTTTAAAGTACATGGGCGGAATCTTAATCGGCAGCGCCTGAAAAAGGTACAAAAATTTGGGCAAAATGCACATTTTCAACAGGTTGCACCTACCGAACCATGAATGGATCCCTTTTCGCCATGAGTCCAGAAGCAGCCTCACCCCAGCGAGGAGAGGGGGGAAATTCTTTTCAAAGAGGTCCGACAGGTCCGAGGGGATTTTAGTCCCGAGATAAGTCAGGGCGGTAGATGTCCACTTAAATTGGAAGGAGGATTGTAGAGCAGGCAGCAATCGGGGCGGCAACATGAGACCCATAGCTTCAGATTTGGTGAAATTTATTTTCATGTTGGAAAGCCTCCCATATCTCTCAAATTCCCGTAACAAATTTGGTAACGATATCCCTGGATTGGTCAGCGTAAAAAGCATGTCATCAGCATAAGCTGAAATCTTATGCTGTGACCGTCCCACTCGCACCCCTTGTATATCGGGGTTAAGTCTGACCATAGCCAGAAAGGGTTCCAGGGATAACGCAAACAAAAGAGGGGATAAGGGGCATCCCTGCCGCGTCCCATTAGTTATTGCAAAAGGGGTCGAGAGCGCCCCATTAACTTTAACCTGGGCTGTGGGCGTAGAGTACACTCCAGCTATGCTGTTGAGCATTCTCTCCCCCAATCCCACATGTCGGAGCACTGCAAACATGAATGACCAGCTCACACGGTCAAAGGCCTTTTCGGCGTCTGTGTTCAGCAGAACACAAGGGGTTTTCGTGGTTGTCGCCACATGGAGCAGGTTTAACACTTTCGTGGTGCTATCCTGGGCTTCTCTAGAGGGGATAAAGCCAACCTGATCTAGGTGGATTAAGTGTTGGAGATGGGCAGCTATCCTAGTGGCCAGGATTTTAGTATATATTTTTAAATCAATGTTTAGAAGAGATATCGGCCGGTAACTACCACAGGATGCAGGATCCTTCCCTTCCTTGGGTATCACCGAGATATGGGCACTCAAGAAGTCTCTAGGAAAGCACCCGCCCGAGCCTATGCTCCTCCATTTTAACCCAGGAGGACTTCACTGTAGTTATACAGAATCTTATGGGCTAATTTGAAATTGTAATTGTGGACTCTGACTGCATAGAACAGAAGTTTACCTCAATGGCTTCCCCTTGAGAATCATCTAAGCTGCCCGCAGTCTTGGCTGCTTCTGAACCTTCAATCTATCCAACAAAAGTATATTTTTGTCAGATGTTCCTGAGGATTCGCAGGCAGATGCCATAACACCCCGGCTTAGAGAGACTATTTTGGCTCCTATTGATACCACATCCTATTGATACCAGCAAGCCAATTTAAAAATGGAGGGGCAGCTTGTAGCATTTACTACTGCTGCTACCAGTCTAGGTGCCCTGAAAGGCCCTAAAAGTACCAAAACTTCTCATGCGACCATATCCAGCTGTTCTGTAACTTCTTACATCTTCCAAACATTTTGTGGTCCAATACCTATTTGAGAAAGCCATCATTAAGAAGTGGATTGTTTGCTAAAGCCACTCATCCTTTTTTTTTGGCATTGCAAGCTATTATGGCTGTGATCTTAAACTCTCTAACATTTAGGGAATAGATTAAACTCATGGTAAGGAATCCTGTTTTTTTTTTTTCTCCCCATGCTAATCCTTAGTTTTGGACCACTTAATAGTTCATGCTTACAGCCTTGCAATCTGTGTAGGAAGGTTAGTGGGTGTCTCCAGTTTTATTTCCCCACATTAGTCTCCTATCCGAGAACATGCAGAAAACCTTTTGACTAAAATATTGGATTGAAAAGAGAGAAAACACTGCGCTACTATATATAACAAAGGTGATAGAGCAGCTAACACTAAAGCAAACAAAGCTAAACAAAATGATAAAAGATTAGTGTAGCGCTAAACATTATGTACACAAGTGTCAATACAAGTGTGATACAACACATAGAACAGCACTGCACAATGTGATGAAATTTACATAAAAGTGCAAAACAATATATGAAAAAAGTGGACAAAGTGAAGGACTTGGTTCACATTGAAAAACTTAACTCCAGTGTGTCCTATATTGGAAATAGTCCGCATAAGCCCAAATGTGCAGGTGAATCAAGCCCCTGTTGAAGACCTCTAGAATCGAAACGTGCGTTGGGCAGCTTTCTTGTACCCCGCATTCCTTTTACTATTGTTTTACCATTGTTCGTGATCACTTTTTATGGATATTTTTTGGTGTGTCATTTTATTTATGACATATTGCAATAAACCTATGAGTGTTTTTTGACCTGCACCATTTGGAGCCCCTCTGTTCTTTTTTTATATCTCAACCTGAACATTGGAGGACAACAAGTGAACTGGTCCCAGATACGGCCATCTTGGAGTATTTACTCCTTGGAGCTCATGGATACAGAGTCAAGGATTTTTTGTAAGGATCCATCTAACCACTGCTCCCACAGGACATTATATTGTGATTGCAAGCCTCTATGACCCACTGTCGTATGACGTGTGTCCAACTATATCTGTAAGAGTACCAACTTTTTTTCTTGACTGGTCGATGTTGATGTGACTTCAGACAACTAGTCCTAGCCCCCATTGTTGGCATCGCTTTTCCCAGATTTCTCTTTGTGTTTGGCATTATCCTACAGGAACATTCAACTGCACATTTGGGCTTATGCGGACTATTTCCAATATAGGACACACTGGAGTTAAGTTTTTCATATATTGTTTTGCACTTTTATGTAAATTCCATCACATTGTGCAGTGCTGTTTTATGTGCTGTATCACACTTTTAAAATATTGGATTGCAGAGCATTTACTGTGCATGCCCTTTGAGGGTAAATGCCTCTTCAGAAGTGCCTTAAAAACCCCTCAGCAAGGATGTTATTAGGATTAAGAGTGCTCATCTACTCCAGCAAAAAAAAAAGTCAGAAGAATTGCCCCACCCCTGAGGAAGAGTTCATTTTCTGAAACCAAAATAGTAATTCATAGTCCATAGACTGTTGACACAATGGAGCTTTGTACGTAGGTGATATCTGGGCATCCACACAAAGAATAAGGTGTCTAGCCAGTGCATTCCACCATATTTGGTGCTTTCAGAGCAACCTTCCAAATGTCACTGCTTATATTGCCAAACCTCTGTATAGCCCATGTGGACCTATCTATTCCAAATTGCTGTAGGGGAAAGGTTTCAGTGATTTTTATTTCAGCCTTTTATTTTTATTTTTATTTATTTTTTACAGTTCTGCAAGCATAAGATGGCATTTTTTGGGCCCTGAAAGAAAACATTTAAGACTCAGACATAATTTGGGGCAGCCAAATTATGTCTGAGTCCTAAATGTTTTCTTTCAGGGCCCAAAAATTGTACATTGAATCTATCAGGTCTGTCATAACGTTCCTTCATCAGAGACTTTCTGGCTTCTGTACAGTAGACATCAAGGACACTTGGCTGCATGCCCCTATTTTCTTTTTTTTGTTGCACATTAAGATTTCTTTGATTTGCTGTGGGTCTTTTTCAGTTCCATTAAGTTTTCTGCACCCTGTGTATTCGCCAAAATTATAGCCTCTGCGGTTTGCTTGTTACACTTCCAGGGCATCATCATTGTAGGGTATTTGGATGACCTTTTGTTGAGCAAATAGCACAGGTCCTGACGATTAATTAGGGGAAGATTGCGCAGACCTTGAAAAGTTTTTTGTTTAGGTCCTGAACCTTTTTAAGGCTGCCAGTGGCCTCATTCGTAGCAGTCCCATTTGCTCAGTTTCATTTTAAACTCTACAACTCCACCTCCTGTCATCATTGGACAAATTTGGTTTAGTCTCCTGTTTTACCTGACACCAAGGACTAGATTATCTCTGGCTTGGTGGCTCTGGAATACAACAGACACCAGCCTGACAGACTAGATCAACATTTTGGAGCTTTAAATTATCTTTGCAACACTGGACATCTCAACTGGAGGGTCTTCCTATTAGGAACCAGACAATGACCTACATCAACCATCAGGGATTAACCAGAAGTCTTGCCAGGGCAATAGAAATAGAAAAGACTCTGCCTTGGGAACAAATTCACATTCCAATTTCTGTACACTGATCACATCCCAGGTAAGGACAATTGGCACATGAGATGGATGGCATTCTGGTAATCCTTAAATCTCTGGACTGGTCCTGAAGAATGTGACATTCTGACCTGATTACTCCTGGCAGATGCCTCGAGGACTATTGCAGATTAATTGGAACTTCTGTCCCCAGTACTGGCTTTCATGGCATGGCTGTTGAGGGAGTGACAGGGCTCTCTTACTACATGATGTTAAAAGCCAGAAAGCAATTCCTGAAAAGTCTGCCATCTCATGTGGAAGGCATACTTGGTGAAGGAAACTTTAAACCCAGAAAAAGGTCATCATTTTTCCCACAATTGGACCTATTCATGGTCTTCTGTTTTAGATAATCTAGTGAGATACTAGCGTTGGAAGTAAGGTCCTTCATCTCGGTCACTTTTTTTAACCACTTCAGCCCTGGAAGGATTTACACCCTTAATGACCAGGCCATTTTTTGTGATGCAACACTGTGTAGATTTAACTGACAATTGTGCAGTCATGGAACGTTGTACCCAAACAAAATTGTTGTTCTATTTTCCCCCACAAATGGGGCTTTCTTTGATCACCTCTGCGGTTTTTAGTTTTTGTGCTATAAACAAAAAAATTTTCAATTTTTCGTTCATTGACGGACACAGCCCCTTTAATGTTTACCTTAGGGTTATATCGCCACGTTTAGGCGAGGACTAGACAAAACATGTAAAAACAGCAAAACTGCACAGTACCGCCCAGGGGTTGGTCCTACTGGCTATAACCCCTCACTCTGCTTCCAGCAGTTCTTTTTTTCTGCCTAGTGTAGAAGGACGTGGGGACCATTGGTCCTGGGAATTTTTTTTCTTTTTCTGCTTTTTGATTCCTGTGATCTACAATCAACTACAGTCTCCCCAGCCTGGCCATCGAGCGTGAGAAGACCTTAGCTGTGTTCTAGGTCAGCCACGACATGCCCCGTCTGATCCAGGGGCAGCCGGTGAGCTATATGCTCTGGGGCGCACATATGACCGGGCTACTTCTGTCCATGTCATAGTGTGCCGTGGCCGACAGTCACCCCGCACTGCTTGGGTGATGGGTCTGTCCGTGGAATGCATCCAGCAGTCCCTGCAGGAGGGGTAAGTATGGTTCCACCTGTCTCGGCAGGATGGAGCAGCTGGGCATTCCCTTGGAGGTCGACTAGGAGATCTCTCTCTCTCTCTCTCCCTTTCTCTCCCTGTCCCTTTCCCTCCTCCCCATGCTATGGGCTGCTGTGTGGCTGGGCATATGGGGGTACGGTGCACGTACCTGGCTGGGGGTCCTGGGGGGGGCTCCGAGTCCTGTCGGGGCTGCGCTGTGTGTTGGTTGGGCACTCGGCCCGCGGGCATTTTTCTGTAGCCACTGAGTTTTTTTCTTTTTCGGACTTGTTCCCGGCGCCCTCAGACTTTTTTTGCTGAGGTTACCATTTTCTAAGCTTGTTTTGTCTCTAGCGCTGGGTGACGGTTTCTTTCTGGAACAGAGCAAATTTTACACAGAACACCTTGTGGCTGACACAGGGGAGAGTGGACAGCGGCATCACAGCGCAGTACCTGGGTCAGGGTGGTGAGTCCTGTGGGGGGCCCCTCAGTCTGTGGCAACTAGGAGGATGGGAATTTTGTGTGACTTCCCTTAGGTCCCTAAGTGGTGACAGGCAAGGGTGACTCAGCATGGCGTCAGAAGCTGGCGCTTCTTCCCTAGACATCCCTGTTATGGCAACCAGTTCCCCTATATCTGCGGTACCTATAGACGATCTGTCGGCAGTCCTGGAGTCCTTTGCCAGGGTGGAAGCGACATGCGTGTGCAAGGGGGGTAAAAAAACACCCCCACTGTCTTCTGGGGAAGCTCTGATTCAGACCCGGATCCCGCTGTGGCAGGCGGCCCCTGTTCTGAAGTTTCAGATGATGCGCACCAGGACTGTTCGAACAGTGAGAATGACTCAGCGCAGGAAAAAAGCGCTTGTGGGAGCACTTATCACAGCGGTGTGGGATACTCTAAAGATGGAGGATACGGCGGGGGCATCTACAGAGGTGTCGGTCCCTTTTGGGTCCCACAAGCCGGCCCGCATGGCTAAGGCGTTTCCTTACCTAACTTATTTTGATACGTTTATTTAGAAGAAGTGTGGAAGCCCACAGCAGGCCTTTTCAGTCCCGAGACGCATGGCGGTGCGTTACCCCATTGAGAAAAGTTTTCTGATGGACATCTCCAATTGTTGACCCCCTCGTATCCATGTTAAATAAGGTAACCATGATACCAGTGGAAGGGACCCCTGCTTTCAAGGACCCTGCCAACAGAAGGGCCAAGGTGGTTGCCCGATCCATGTTTATGGTAGTGGGGGTCAGCATTGCGGCCTGTGTTAGCCATGGCCCTGGTGTCCCAGATGCTTACTGAATGGGTTAAATTGTTGCACCGTGAGTTGGAGAAGCAACAGGCTTCCTTGGTCTGCATGGAGCTGGCAGACCAGTTGGTGCAGGACCTTAAGTATGTCTGTGGATGTGACCTTAGATATGGCCCCCTTGCTCTCTAGAGCCTCAGTATCAGTTGTGGGGCCACATCGCCTGATTTGGCTAAAATTCTGGTCTGTGGACCAGGCATCTAAGAAAGCACTGGCGGATTTGCCCTTCCAGAAAGAGAGGCTGTTTGGAGCCTCGCTGGATGACATTAAGAATGTTACTGGGGGTAAGAATATGTTGCGCCCACAGTCCAGGATTTGCCCCCTCCCGACTCTCGGGTGGGGGGGTTGCCTTCGGGGGTTTGCAGCTCGGTAGACCTCCCTACTTTCCGACCAGTGGGTCTGCGAACTGGTTTCATCAGGATACAAGATAGTTTCTTGTCCGCAAAACAGGTTCTTTCTCTCCAACCTTCATCTGCCGGCTCAACGGGAATCCCTGTTCGGGGCAGTACAGGACCTGCTGCTGCGTGGGGTGATAGTGCCTATGCCGACGCCGGAAAGGTTTTAGGGATTCTACTTCAATCTGTTTGTAGTCCCAAAGAAGTAAGGTGTCCGTCCGGTCCTGGATCTCAAGGCCCTCAACAGCTTTGTGAAAGTACAAAGGTTCAGGATGGAATCAGTTCGCTCCGTGGTCACTGCACTCCATCAGGGGATTTTCCTGGCGTCCCTGAACATCAAGGACGCATACTTGCATATGCATCAGGCATCAGAGGTTTCTGCAATTTGCGGTCAGGGATGAGCACTACCAATTTGTATCTCTCCCTTTTGGCCTGGCGTCTTCACCAAGGGGCTAGCCCCAATTTTGGCTTTGCTAAGGCAGCAAGGGATCGCAATCGTGGATTACCTGGACAACCTCCCTTTGAGAGCAGCTTCTGCCTCAGATTTAAGGGAGGATGTGGCAAACGCCATGCAAACTCTTCGGGAGTTTGGTTGGGTACTGAACCTCCAGAAGTCGATGTTGGTGCCGACTCAATGCCTGGAGTACTTGGACTAGCTTCTGGACTCCTCAGTGGTGAGAGTCTTTCTCCCTTCGGACAAGCTGCAGTCTCTTCAAGCTGTGGTGAAGTTGTTGGTGTCCCGCAGGTGGTCACTGCTGCGTTTTTTGCATGCGAGTCCTGGGTCTCATGGTAGCCACTTTTGAGGCGGTACCGTATGCTCAATTCCACACTGGAGTCTTGCAAAAGGCGATCCTGTCCAAATGGGACAAATCTCCGTTATCTCTGGATTGTCAAATTTGGGCGAGCAAGCTAGTCAGGGATTCCCTACTCTGGTGGCTGAGGTCTCCGGCCCTTCGGTCCAGGAAGTCATTCCTTCCCTTTCATTGGACGGTAATCACAGTGGGAGCCAGCCTGACCGGTTGGGGGGGGAGTTTGGGGCGTACAGCCGGCCCAGGGTCACTGGACGCAGGAAGAATCCCGCCTGCCGATCAATGTGCTGGAACTTTGGGCGATCAGGCAGTGCCTCTCCACATGGTCCCAGAGGCTGCATGGGCGTCAGGTCAGGATCCAATCAGACAACGCCACGGTGGTGGTGTATGTCAACCATCAAGGAGGAACAAGGAGCTGGGCTGCAGCACTGGAGGTCGCTCATTCTGCGGTGGGCAGAGCTGCACGTGCCAGCTCTGTCGGCAGTGAACATTCCGGGTGGAGAAAACTGGCAACGGACATCTAAGTCAGATGCTGGACCAAGGGGAATGGTCGCTGCATCCGGATGTGTTTCGGCTCCTTGCCTAAGGTGGGGCATGCCAGATCTCCTGCCTTCTCGACACAATCAATAGGTACAGAGGTTTGTGGCCAGGTCAAAAGATCCCTGGGTGGACGCGGCAGACACATTGGTGGCTCCATGGGGGCATTATTGGCTGATTTATGCCTTCTCCCCACTCAAACTTCTACCACGTCTGCTGCGCAGAGTGGAGGCCGAGGGGATTCCGGTGTTTGCCCCAGATTGGCCTCGACGTCCTTGGTACGCCGACATAGTACGAATGGTGGCGGATGTTCCTTGGTGGCTGCCGATGCGAGAGGACCTTCTGTCGCAAGGTCCAATACTTCATCCTACTTTACCGGCGCTAGTTTTAACAGCATGACTTTTGAAAGCCAGGTGCTAAGGGACTGAGGTCTGTTGGATTCGTTAATCTTCACTATGCTGAGGGCATGGAAGTCATCTTCTTGGAAGATTTATCATCGTACGTGGAAGGCCTACATCTCCATGTGTGAGGAGATGGGGTGGCGTCCGCGTACATATTCCGTTTCCAGGATCCTGCTGTTTTTGCAGCGAGCAGTGGATCAGAAACTTGCATTAAACACCATTAAGGGGCAGGTCTCAGCTTTGGCTGTCTTTTTTTTCAGCGACCTTTGGCGACTCATTCATTGGTGAGTACATTTGTTCAGGGGGTTCGACATGTGGCCCCAGCGGTTCGACCACCGCTGCCTCCGTGGGATTTGAATCTGGTACTCTCGGTGGTTCAGAAACCGCTGTTTGAAAACATTAGAGAGATCCCCTTATTGACTCTCTCAGAAAGTATTTTTTCTAGTGGCTATTACATCTGCCAGGAGGGTTTCTGAGTCTGCAGCCTTGTCATGCAAGTTTCCCTACTTGATACTCCACAAGGATAAGGCGGTGCTGCGTCCGCAGCCTTCATTTCTTCCAAAGGTTGTTTCGGCCTTTCATCTAAATGAGGACATTGTGCTTCCATCCTTATTTCCTAGGTCGTCACATCTCAAAGAGGTTGCTTTGCATTCTTTGGACGTGGTCCGGGCTCTGCGGGGGTGTATCTGTCTGCTACAGCTCCTCTCTGGAGGTTGGACTTGCTGTTTGTATTGGTGGCTGGTCCGAAAAAGGGTCTGGCAGTCTCGTCGGCCACCATTTCTCAGTGGATCAGACAGATTGTGGTTCAGGCTTTTGCCATAAGGGGGCGGAAACCCCCCTTTCCTGTCACGGCACATTCTACCAGGGCAATTGGTGCCTCCCTGGGCTTTCCAACATCAAGAGTCCGTTTCCCAGGTGTTCAAGGCGGCAACCTGATCGTCCGTTCACACTTTCCAAAATTTTGCAAGATTGATGTGAAGGCATCTCCGTATGCTTGCTTCGGCCGCAAGGTTTTGCAGGCGGCTGTTTAAGGTTGCATCTCCTGTTGAGGAGTTATGGTTGTTATGGGTGGAGTTTTTTTATTGCTGTTCCCATCCCTCGTTTTTTGACAATGCTTGGGTCAAGATTAAAGGTGCTGTGTCCATCAATGAACGAAAGAGAAAATAGGAGTTTTGTACTCACCGTAAAATCCTTTTCTCTGAAGTTTGACGGACACAGCACCCACCCCTCCTATTTATGTTTGTATTGCTTTTTGACGAACTGAGGTGCTGGAAGCAGAGTGAGGGGTTATAGCCAGTAGGACCATCCCCTGGGCGGTACTGTGCAGTTTTGCTGTTTTTACATGTTCTGCCTAATCCTCTCCTGAAGGTGGCGATATAACCCTGAGGTCAAGATTGAAGGTGCTGTGTCCGAGAAAAGGATTTTACTGTGAGTTCGCATTGTGCGCTATACAAGTATTTCATTCATTCATTCATTCATGAGTACAAAAATCCTATTTTTGAAGACAAAAAATAATTATTTCTGCTGTAATGCATATCCCAAAAAAATTTAATTTATTCAGCAGTTTAGGCAAAATTGGGATATTCGTGGTAAAATCCCAATAAGTGGTATATTGATTGGTTTGCGCAAAAGTTATAGCGTCTACAAAATGGGGGATAGATTAGGGGACTTTTCATTTTTATGTGTTTGTTTTTACTGGTAGTGGCGGCGATCTGCCATCGAATCCCAATCTCCGCCGCACGGCGGAGTGGTAGGCGGAGAGGGAGAGAGGGGATGTCCGCTCAACGAGGCACCGGTTTCTCAGACTGTCATCCATCCGTGTGAAGGCTAGTGGGCTGGCGGGGAAAGACCCCGCTCATTGCGGTAGCATGGAGGGGAGAGCGAGGCGTCGGCTCACTCACACACACACAGCCTCCTCCATCCGGTCACGCCCCCCCCAAAGCTTGGAGTCTTTTAGCACCAAAACCAGCCAAGGTTCTGCAGTTCTAACAGCTATATAGGGGTTCGAGGTTCATATTTGTTTGACATTCAGCCTTCTCTGCACTTACAGGGGTTTAATAAGCCCTTAGCCCTTTAGTGATAGATTTAGACCTGCTTATGGTCTTCTGCTCTATTAAGACCTGATTTCTATCCTACAGAATTGGTTACACTGTGCAATCTAACCCTGAAGACCACATTTCTGGTTTCTACAATCTCTGTGAAAATGGTGTCGAGCTGCAGGCTTTGTATTCAAGGCACCTCACCTAACGTTTAACCCAAACAGAATAGTCCTAAAACCCCATCTTTCTTAGTGAAGCAAGAGAACCACAGCCCCTGGATGTTGATCTAGGTTGAATGTTAGAGGTTTGAGAGATCTGAAGAAGAGGACAGCGGTCAAGCTAACGGCTAGGTCTCATGGAGTAATGCTTCTTTGTCTACGGGAGACACACTTCACAAATGCTTCTATTTCACAGCTGGGGTGGGGGGAGTACCCTATTCAATATCATTCATGCTATACCTCCTTTTCTAGGGGGGTCAGTATTTTGATCAAAGGAGGGATTCCCTTCAACTGTTTTCAGGCTAAGATTGATGAGCAGGGGAGGTATATTTTTTTATCTGGTAAATTAGAAGAAAAAAAGGACTCCAAGCTTTTGCTGCGTGACATCTGCACATTTTACCCATGTTCTCTAGTAAGTCTTATTCATGGAGACCCTTTTGGCTTGACACAAGGTAGCCAATACCTGCACTGAGTACCCTTGACTTTGTAGCCTCTGCTGCTAAACTTCCATGCCATCAAAAGTAGTCTCTTTGAGCTGGATGGCAAAACTGGCCATGAGAGAGCAGATCTGTCAATAGTGGCCGAGGCAGTGGTGAGTCAATGCTCAACTGTAGGAGAGAGACACTAGAGCCTCCTCAGCCTTCAGATTTACCAAAACCATATAATATGAGGTCAAACCTTAGGAGTTTGAATTTGTATGTAATCAGGCAGGCCCTTGCACTACATGGTTTTGGTAAACCTGAAGGAAAAAAACAGCAGAAAATCTGATAGTGTGTATGGGGCATAAGAATCCTACCCTTCCACTGCTGTCTAGGCACACTGAAACTCTTGTTCCCCTTAGAAAAGGAATAAATGACAGAAGGGCGTTGAACACTGCTCTCAGTTTGAGGGCATTCAATACTATGCCTCATAAACTGAACATCCCATAACCTTGAGCAGCCTGCTCTTTGAAATGTGTCCTCCAACCTCTCTGGCTGGGGTCTGATGTGATAATGTTCCATTCAAAAACAACTATTGGTCAGTTTTAAGAGATGTAAAGGGTCCCCCCCCTTTTATACTTAGTTAGGTGGATGCAGCATGGGACCAATGCTGCATCTGTCCCCTGGCGTCTCTACACTGAGAACCGGGCCATTAAACAATGCCAATGGCGCGGTTCTCACAGATCTCTGAGAGGAGAGCTGCTGACTGTCAGCAACTCTCCTCTCTGCTTTATGCTCACTTGAGAGCTAAGCTGTGAAGGGGCAGGGAGCGGCCGTCTCAGTGGCTTGCTGAGACAGGCATCAGTCCAGCCAGGTACCTGGTGGATCCAGACTTTATTGTCGTGATGATGCGGTGCCTGGACTGATTCCAGTGACATCAGCAGAGAGCGGACTTCAGACTGCTCTCTGCTGAAAACGGGTCACAGAAGTGCAAAACAAATAGTACTCCTGTGACCCATAGGAGAAGCCCAGCCAAACAAGCTCAGGCTGGACTTCTCATTTTAAGAACTAAGGATACTTATTCACTGTTCTGCTTGAAGAGACTTCGCTCCCAAAGTGCCTTTGACTTTATCAGAGGACATATCTTCCCTTGTGGAAGTTCTACTAAATTTTTCTGTTAATCTAAAAATGCCCACAAGAACCCCATTCTTTTGGCTGGGCAGAGGAAGTTCCTTATCCAATTAGCTATCAAAATTCTGTAGATTGTGTAGCAGAGTGTCCAGATGCCAAATAAGCATCTCACAATTGCTGGCTAGAAGAAGAACTCCGTCCAAGTAGTGGTGTATTCTCATCCCTGTCGCTAATGCAGGCAGTAGGACATTTGTGAATGTCCTGGGGGAGGTGGACAGACCGAAGGGGAGGCATTTAAACTGGTAGTGGAACTGAAATGCAGGATGGATTGGCACAAGTAGGTGTCTGATAAATCTGAGAGATTGGATGCTCTGTAGGTTTATCAGTAAAAGGATTGATTGGAGGTTCCTCTATCTTGCATTACTCCAACTTTCTGTGCTTATTGAGGTTTCTTTTTTTTTTCTCCAAGTTTAGCACAGGACACAGATTGCCTGATTTTGATATTTTATTTTTTAATCTAGGAACAGAGGTGACCTGAATCCTCATCTCCTCTGGGCACTTGTAACATTCTGAAATGCTCGTCTTTGTTTATTTTTTTTATTATTCGACTACAAACTGGATGAGAATTTGACCTTTGGCTTTCTTGTGCATCAGGGGACACAGAGCTGTAGTAGTTACTATGTGGGTTATAGACCACCTTCAGGTGATGGACACTGCCACGCCCTAAATTAAAAAGTGCACTCCCTATATAACCCCTCCCACTGGTGGGAGTACCTCAGTTTTTTCACCAGTGTCTAAGGTGTTGGACTAGAGTAAAGATGTGCTGTGCTGAGCTCCACTGGGCTTAGCCATGCTGACCGGATCCATTCAAAGTGTCCTTTTTTTGGGCCAAATTTAATAGTACCCGGGCCTCGTAGCCAAAGAAACAAAGTTTTGCCTGCAAATGCTTCTCCTTTTAGAGAGCTGGACCCCAGGATCCAGTACTTTATGGTAGCGAGGCCATAACATTTTTACTGGCAGGGTGCTGTTACAGGTCCAGGATTGTGGGTTACCGCTAGGATCCCCTGCTCCTGAAGGTTTAACGGAACCCATCGCGAAGGGTGAAGATTGGGTCTGTTGGTTTTCCACAGAAAACCCTGCAGCGGGAAAAGGTAAGTGGCGTTTTCTACGAATTTCCTTGGAATTTTCTTAAGAATGTCTCCTTTAAGAAATAATGTCATGCCTATGTGTCACCACTCTGAACTGTATTGAGCACTCACCGCCTCACGCTGAGAGAGCATGCTGTGCCAGGAGAGCTGAGATGCTTCTTCCTCCAGGCAGACAACCGGACCTCCGGTAAACTTGGGGGGGGGGGTTTCTTCTCCCCACCAATCACCCCCCCCCCATGCTGATTGTTTCCCCCCCTCTCCTTGGGGGAAGAAGCACTTTAGGTTTTCTTTAGAGAAAAAAAAAAACTGGTGCGATCAGCACGCCACGCGGCAGCTTACAAGACCCCCCTGCACTATGCTGCTTCATCCCGTGGGTCCCAGGGACCAGGAACACGCCGCTCTCACAGGAAATGCTTCTTTTAAAAAAAAAATAAAGTAATGGAAAAACCGTGGCTGACACGGGCAGGCGGGGCTAAGCGCGGTGTTGGCATCCTCGGACATCCAAACACAAGAAGGCATGGTTTAAAGGCACCATATCTATTGTTGCAGCTGTGGAGGGACACAGGAGCAAAGTGGCATTAGAAGTTGGCGACACAGGCATTCCTTTGGCACATTTACTATTGCATCAGGCTGGGCATTGATAGCAGCAGAGCTGGACTATCGCTGAAGCAGTGCATGCGATTTCTTCTGATGGTACCTCTGCTTTGTGCATCGGGCTAAGGTCAGAAGGGCAGTTAAAACACCCCCAGAAATAGCTAAAGGCGCCCCTCTCTAGCTCTGGTAAGCCTACTCATCTCTACAGATGGCATTCTCCCCTGAGAGGGAGTGACTGGTTAGAGTATGCATTAGGGGCATGAAATGTTTACAATTGTTTTCAACACTGCAGCCCCTGTGTATTTTGCCAAAGGTTCTTTTTTCCCTCAGCCATGATGGGGTTAAAAAAAAAAGTTTAGCGAATTTAATTGCACAGGTTCTCTTTCATTGCCCAGGACCCTCAAATGAGAACTAGGGATGGGAGAAGACAAATCCCCACAGGGGACCGTGGTGAGGCTGATGACTCCTCTTCTGAGGTGTCAAATGTGGGAGAACCAGCTGGTTTCAATATCTTGCTGAATGGGTCCACTCTACATTTATGCTCCCTTAACTAAGTATTTGGGTTCGTTAAAGCCGCCTCAGACTGTGCATGCTTTTTCCTGTCCATTTATTGTCGGAAAAGCCTTTTTCTCTTTCGTTCATTGACAGACACAGCTCCATTAAATCTTGACCGTAGGGTTATCACGCCACCTTCAGGAAAGGACTAGGCAGAACATGTAATATATGTGAAACAACAGAACTGTACAGTTCCGCCCAGGGGGCGGTCCCTCTGGCTATAACCCCTCAGCCTGCTTCCTGCAGCTCTGGTTTTTTTTATCCCTAGTGAAGGAGAAGGACCTAGGCTCCCTTCTGGGACCATCGGTCCTAGGGATTTTTTTCTGGATTTTGCCTTTTGCACAAGATATTGATCCTGTGATCTTCTATCAACAGCCGGCTAGGTGACAGGCTGGATAATATATGTAGTGCTGACATCCTTGCTTATTGATGTGGTTATGTATACTTTAATGTAAGGTTAATGGACATTACTGTGGTTCCGTACCAGAGCCATCTAGTGACCAAATATGGGTAACGCACCTGTATATTATTACCTGAGAACAACCTAAAGACTTGGACAGGAAGTGACTGTTGTTTTGATTGAGAAGGTTGACCTTGTTACCGAGGAGTCTGTGTGACCTTCCCAAGAACACTCTCTTACGCAGTGCATGCTGGGTAGGGGATAAAAAGGACCGGAGCGGCCATCTTAGGTCTCTTGGGATCACGTTGCCTGCCTGTGCGGATCTGTGGGGTGGCTTCCCGGAGACAGCGGCCTGTGTTTGCAGTAAACAATATTTCTGGTTAAGTATCCAGTTGTGTGGCGTACTGTTTTTCCCCACCAGGTGAAGCCAGTGGATCCCGAGGGTATAATACAGGTGCTTTGCATTGTCATATATTGTATTGTATTACATTGCACCACAGCTGTGTCAAGGGGATTGAGTCAAGTTAGTGGGGTTTCTCGGTAGAGTGCAGGCCCAATTCAAACCAGCAGTATCTTCGGGGGTAAGTGCTACATATAGATCTTTGTAGTCTCCCCAGCCTGGCCATCGAGTGTGTGCAGACCCTAGCTACACGTTGGGCCAGCCACGACATGCCCCTCAGGCTGCAGGGGCGGCCGGTGAGCTACATGCCCTGGGGCACACATGACCGGACTACGGATGTCTTTGTCACAGTGTGCCGTGGCCCGCAGCCACCCCGTACTGCTCAGGTGTGGGTCTGTGATGGGATGCCTCCAGCTCGTCTGGATGGTAAGTACAGCTCTCCCTGTCTCGGCAGGACAGAGCAGCTGGGCATTCCCTGGGAGGTCAATTAGGGGGTCCTTCTCCCTTTCCTCTCTCCCTGTTTTCACTCCCCCCCTCCCCTGTGGCAGATGCTGCATGACTGGGCTGAAGTGTGGTGTGTGTACCTGGGCCAGGGGTCCTTCGGGGGCTCTGATCCTTGATTGGGGGCTGTGCTGGCTGTCTGTGTCCCTGTGCTGTCATCTGTCTCTCTGCTGGTGTCTGTGGGCTCTGCATGTGCTTCCGCCATAGCACAGACTGCTGCCATTTTGTGTGTACAGTATATCATCTGCCATTTTTCCTCTGTGAGAAGCATGGTCAGTGGCCGTTTTCCCTGTGCTTTTTTGCTATGCAAGGGTGGCCGGAGGCCATTTTGTTGTAGCCTCAACACAGTTTTTCTCCCCAGCGCTGGTTTCTGTTTCTCAGAACAGCGCGGTTTTTGTTCCTGGACACTTGGGAGCTGACACAGCGATCATCAGCAGCATAGCGCAGCACTCGTTCGAGGTGGGGCCCCTCAGTCTGTTAGTAACTAGGAGGGTGGGATTGAGCACCTTGTCCTAAGTCCCCAAGGGTGGTAGACAGGGTGGGTCAGCATGGCGTCAGAAGCTGGTATTTCTTCCCCAGACCTCCCTGCAATTGCAACCGGCTTGCCTGCAAACAGTGCAGTGCCGTTAGACGCTTTGTCAGCAGTCCTTGAAACATTTGTTGCCAGGGTGGAGCCGGTGTGCGGGTGCAAGGGGGGTAAAAAACGGCCCCTGTCCCCTCTTCCTCCAGGGAGAGCTCTGATTAAGACCCTGGCGACCCCTGTTCTGATGTGTCAGAGGATGCTGACAAGGACCGATCGGACAGTGAGGATGATTACGGGTCAGGAATTGGAGCACTTTTCACCGCTGTGCGTGATACCCTGAAAATACAGGATGCGGCAGGATCCTCTGCCAAGGTGGTGGTCCCTTTTGGGTCCGGTAAGCCAGCTCATACACCTATGGTGTTTCTGCATCTGACTTATTTTGATAAGTTCATATACAAGGAATGGGGAAGCTCACAACGGACCTTTTCGGTCCCAAAAAGAATGGCGGTGCGTTACCCTTTTGAAGAGAGCCTCCTTAAGAAATGGTCAGCTCCCCTGGTCGTTGACCCTCCAGTATCCAGGTTAAATAAAGTAACCTAGACAGTCTCCTTCTGAGAGCAGCTTCCACCTCAGAATTAAGGAAGGATGTGGTGATCGCCATGCAAACGCTACAGGAATTTGGGTGGGTGTTGAACCTCAAAGTCGGTACTAGTGCTAACTCAGCACCTGGAGTACCTAGGCTTACTGCTGGACTCCGTGGAAGTGAGAGTGTTTCTTCCTTCAGACAAACTGCAGACTCTCATAGCCGCGGTGATGCGGTTGAGGAGCCGCAAGTGGTCGTTTCTGCATGCGAGTTCTGGGTCTCATGGTAGCCTCCTTCGAGGCGGTGCTGTACGCCCAATTTCATACCAGAGTCTTGCAGAAGGAGATACTGTCCAAATGGGATAAATGTCCATTATCCCTGGATCGGCAGATTCAGGTGAGCCAGTTAGTCGGACTCTCTTCTCTGGTGGCTGAGATCTTCGGTCCGGGAAATCGTTCCTGCCTCTTCTTTGGACGGTGATCACAACGGACACTTTTTTTTCTCTATGTTGTGTATATGTAAACAGAATCCATCTCACTGGGTCGCCTAATTGGGAGTAGTTCCAATTTAGAGGGATATAAGTGTATTTAAAACAGTCCCAGTTTTGAGAGATATAGGTGGAGTAAAGGTATTCGTAATATAAACGTGGACATATAATGAGAGATAAATTACCTTTGATATAAGTGTGATATAAGTGTGGGTTTAAATATCCATATTTGATGACCATATGGTTTGTCTGTGGTGACAAGGAGATTTTAAAATTCATACCTTGTATTATATAAGAGTGTGGGTTATGCAGGTGGGATATACGAGAAGGTCATATTCAATTCATTTTTATTAACGTTAATTTTTACTAATATTGCTATGTGTGGATTAATTAACGCTGGTTTTGTAGACCACTCAGAAACCTGTGCCGATGTGATGTTGATGTTGGAGCAACATTGAGGCTTGGTTCATTGGTTTTGAGGATGTCCGGTCTTTAACCGAAAGTGACGCGCTGTCCTTACGCGCCAGTTCCGGCAGCTTCACACATTAGCTACAAAGACATTGAGGCTTGGAATGCAAGCCTTGATGCGACCTGGATGACCCAGAAGTGACGCAACGGACATCTTTCTCGTCTCCTCCGTGTTTTATGCCTAAATTTAATGAGTCATAGGGGGGAAAGAGAGCCTTTTAGAGCTGCCCTTTTCTGGATTAACACATGCCAAGTGGCGCTATTTGTTTGGCGATATATCCGTTGTAGATTCCAGGTGGAATGCACGATTGTGCTATGGAAGGGAGGCGTGGAACGCACGCCTAGCGGCCATTTTGGCAGCAAACTGGAAATGATGAGTGGTGACACGGGGATGGAATCTGGCTCATTTGCACTTGGCACCTTATATAAGTAAGTTTGGCAGCAGTGGTAGTACACCCCAGATGATGTCCAAGAGGACAAAACTCGTCGGGAGGACTCCACTACTATTTTTTATTGATAAGCGCTTTAGTCACTTCAAAAATGTACGTTTGTTACTTTTTTTAAACGGTATTACACTATATGGCCCTATCCTTCTGCCCTATATGTATTTCGGCTGGTGTCGGAGATCTTTGATAAGTGGAGAAAATCGGTTTATGTCCGTAAGTTGGAGGAAGGCATTTTCCACATTGAGTTCGACCATCCTTTGATCTGGGAAGTTTGTCCCCCATAACCAGAGCATTAAGCATGTATGACCCTTAGAATATATGTTCGTTTGGGTCAACACCATTCGGTAGGCCTACATCTATTAAGATAGTGGTATCGTCACATGGGTGATTGCTCGGCTGAACCATAATTGGACTGCTCTTCTGATTTTTCATCTCATATTTGGGACTTCACTTTTATAAAAGACTGTCTGTCTTTTTCACCAATTACTTAAAATTTTTCCTTTTGAGTGTAATTTTTTTTTACACATGGTTTATTCACTTATTGATGCATATATATTAATAAGCATAAGTATGTATTGATTGTTGGAAATATAATACTTTTAATGTGTACACCAACAAAAATTATATGAGTTTTCACGTACAAGTTCAACTATTGAACTGATTCACGTATTATTATTTCTTTTTTTAGCGCTACACTTTATATATTGTTTACATGATTTGAGCTAAAATATAAATTTTTTGCGTGTTAGCGGCTTTATTTGGATCGAGCAGTGTCACTTTTGGGTTATAGTTTTTGTTCACAAAGGACGCCAGCCTGACCGGCTGGGGTGGTGTACTGGGAGTACAATCGACCCAGGGCCTCTGGTCGAGGGAGGAATCCCAGTTACCGATCAAAGTGCTCAAGCTTTGAGCGATCAGGGTATGCCTCTCCACATGGTCGATGAGACTGAGGGCGTCCGATCAGAATCCTGAATTTTAGAATCGGCTGATTTACACCTTCCCTCCGCTCAAACTGTTACCACGTCTGCTACGCAGAGTGGTGGTCGAGGGGATTCCAGTAATACTGATTTCCCCAGATTGGCCTCAACGTCCTTGGTACGCCGACCTAGTACGCCTGGTGGCGGATGCTCCGTGGCGGTTGCCGATGTGAGAAGGCCTTCTGTCACAAGGTCCAATACTCCATCCTGCTTTACCGTCGCTGGTTTTAACGGCTTGGCTGTTGAAAGCCAGGTGCTAAGGAACTGAGGTCTGTCGGACTGGGTGATTTCCACTATGCTGAGGGCACGAAAATCTTCTTCTCGGAAGATATACCATCGTATGTGGAGGGCTTATATCTCCATGTGTCAGGAGATGGGGTGACGTCCACGCACCTATTCTGTTTCCAGGATCCTGCTGTTCTTACAGCGTGGAATAGACCAGAAGTTGGCCTTGAGCACCATCAAAGGACACATATCAGCCTTGGCTGTTTTTCTCCAATCACTCCTGGCGTCTCACTCATTGGTGACCACCTTTGTACAAGGGGTCCGGCTTGTAGTCCCTCCAGTGTGTCCACCCCTACCTCTGTGGGATCTGAACCTGGTGCTATCGACGCTTCAGAAACCGCCACTTGAGAACATCAGGGAAATTCCATTGTTGACTCTTTCTCAGAAAGTAGTCTTTCTAGTGGATATTACATCTGCCAGGAGGGTTTCTAAGCTGTTGGCCTTGTCTTGCAAGTCGCCCTATCTGGTTATCCACGGGGATAAGGTGGTGTTGCGTCCGCAACCTTCTTTCCTGCCGAATGTGTTTTCAGCCTTCCATCTCAATGAAGACATTGTGTTACCATCTCCGTATCCTAAACCAACACATCCTAAGGAGGTGGCCCTCCATTCCCTGGACGTGGTCCGGCCCTAAGGGTATATTTGTCTGCCACGGCTCCCTTCAGGAAGGCAGATTCTCTGTTTGTTTCAGTAACTGGTCCAAAAAAAAGGGCTCGTCGACCACCATTTCCAGGTGGATCAGACAAATTGTGGTCCAGGCTTACGCCCTAAAGGGGCAGATGCCCCCCTTTCCTGTCACGGCCCATTCCACCAGGGTAATTGGGACCTCTTGGGCTTTCCAACATCAAGCGTCAGTTTCCCAGGTGTGTAAGGCAGCGACCTGGTCGTCCGTTCACACTTTCACAAAGTTGTACAAAGTTTATGCGAGCGCATCTTCTGAGGCCTGCTTTGACCGCAAAGTTTTGCAGGCGGCCGTGTAATCATTGCATTTTACACTCTTTCCTCTTGTTGGAGAAAGTTACATTTTGATTGTTAATGCATTTTGATGCATATGTTGGCTACAAGTTCTGATGCGGTTGGTTCAGAGGGTGACTCCTCTATTGGGGAGCACCTCTGGTTCTGGGTGAAGTTATTTTTGCTGTTCCCACCCCTTGTTATGCCACTGCTTGGGGACACCCCTACGGCCAAGATTAATGGAGTTGTGTCCGTCAATGAATGAAGGAGATAATAGGATTTTTGTACTCACCGTAAAATCCTTTTCTCAGAAGTTCATTGACGGACACAGCACCCACCCCTCCTATTATTTTACGTTATACTGCTTGTTGACATACTGAGCTGCAGGAAGCAGGCTGAGGGGTTATTGCCAGAGGGACCACCCCCTGGGCGGAACTGTACAGTTCTGTTTTTTTCACATGTATTACATGTTCTGCCTAGTCCTCTCCTGAAGGTTGCGTAATAACCCTATGGTCAAGATTAATGGAGCTGTGTCCATCAATGAACTTCAGAGAAAAATATTCTACGGCGAGTACAAAAATCCTATTTTTTTTCAACAACCACTTGCTTCTCACTCTCTGGTTCGTAACTTATTCAGAGGGAAACGTGGATTAATCCTTCAGTTAGGTCACCCTGAATCCTTGGGACTTAGAATTGGTCCTGTCGACTTAAAAATACTTTTTTGAGCCAATACAGGATTTTTCCCTTGGTCCTCTTGATGAGGAACATAATTTTCCTGGTTTCCATATCTTCTGCAAAAAGAATATCAGGGTTGGCTGCTCTTTCTTGTAAAGAGTCATATTTGATTATTCTTAAGGATAAGTTTGTATTGCGGCCTCATCCTAATTTCCTTCCGACGGTAGTGTCAGGTTTCTTTCATTTAAACCAGGATATTATTCTGCCTTCTTTCTTTTTTTTTCAGAACTTCATTCTCTGACCGCTCAGATGCATAAAAACTGATTTTTTTTTTGTTTGTGTTGCCTGACGGTTCTAAGAGGACAGGCAGCATCGGAATCTGCAATTCCTAGGTGGATTCGTCAAGTGATTGTTCAGGCCTTTGGCTTAAAAGAAAAGAATACCTCCTTTTTCATTTTAAAGGCATTCCACCAGGGCCGTTAGTGCTTCTTGGGCAGTGCATCACCAAGCCTCCATGGCTCAGATCTGCAAGGCCGCAACTTGGTCTTCAATCCATACTTTTACCAGATTCTATCAAGTAGATGTAAAAGATTGAGGATATTGCCTTTGGGCGCAGTGTACTGCAGGCTGCAGTTTGAGTCCTCTAGTCTCTTGGTGCCCTACTATTGCATCTCCCTCCCTTCAGTTAGCATTGCTATGGGACATCCCATATAGTAACTATTATGGATCTGTATCCCCTGATGTATGAAAAGAAAATAGGATTTTTAAAACAGCTTACCTGTAAAATCCTTTTCTTTGAAGTATATCAGGGGACACAGAGGTCCCTCCCTTATTTTATACCTATATTGCTTTGCTACAAAAATGAGGTAATCCCACCAGTGGGGGGGGGGGGTTATATAGTGCATTTTTTAGGAAGTGCATTTTTTAATTTAGAGCGTGCCAGTGTCCATCACCTGAAGGTGGCCTATAACCCAAATAGTAACTACTACGGCTCTGTGTCCCCTGATGTACTTCAAGGAAAAGGATTTTACAGGTAAGCTGTTTTAAAAATCCTATTTTTTCTCTGACTTCTTCCGGGATTAACTCTGCCAGTCGTTCAATTAAGTGAAATGAGCGTTTCCTCCATAAAGAGGACCTATCACGCACCATTCCTATTACAAGGGATGTTTAAATTCCTTGTAATAGGAATAAAAGTGATCAACAAACAAACAGGATTGTAATTTTGATAACAGACGTGCGCCCGAACCAGGCAATGGAAGATCTATCCCACCACTGGAGGTCCTGACGTATACTTTGTAGTTTTGCCAAAAAGTTCCTGCTGTAAAGATCTGGGAATCTAACAGAGTTGTATGCCTAGATATGTTATGGCATCAGTTTTCCACTTGAAAGGAAAATGTTGTCGACATTGCTGAACCATGCTTGCCGGTAGGGAAATGTTCATAGCAAATGACTTGGCATAATTGATTTTTAAGTTCGATAAAATTTTGAACTGTTCCAGGACCTGCAGGAGACTAGGTAGGGTCATCAGTGGCGAGGAAAGAAAGAGAAGGACGTCATTGGCAAAAGCCGCAATCTTGTATTCTCTTTCTTGCACTTTAATACCCCCAATATCCAGATGTGATCGAATACATCTTAAGAGCGGTTCTAGTGTTAGAATATACAATAGGTGAGAAAGGGGGCAGCCTTGCCTTGTCCTGTTGGGGATGGAGAAGGCGTCCGACAGGTATCCGTTTACTCTGACTTTAGCATTGGGATAAGCATGCAGGGACATAATGAAGGTTCTTATGGGAGGCCCGAGCCCTACTGAGCCCAGTGTCACTTCCATATGGTCCCATGCTATCCTGTCGAATGCCTTCTCAGCATCCATTGCAAGGAAAAAGCCTTCACTTCTGGTAGACGTAAGCCAGTCATGTAGATTTAATGTTTTGGTCGTAATGTCCCTGGCTTCCCGGCCAGGGACAAATTCCACTTGATCCAAACCTATCCAATTGGGCATGTGGAAGGAGAGGCGTGTTGCCAGAATTTTAGAAAACAATTTGACATCCACGTTGAGGAGTGAGATCGGGCGATAGCTGAGCGTCATTCGAGAGATCCATCCAATCTTTGGGGATCACCGAAATATGAGCCTCCAGCAGTCGCACCAATTCGCAAGGGATGGTAGCAAGTGAATTAAATGCCTTAAGGAATCTTGGTGCTAAGATGTGGGAGAAGCTTTTGTAATATTGGGCCGTGAACCCATCTGGTCCTGGGCTCTTGCCCAGCCTCATGGCTTTTAATGCTGCTAGGAACTCTTCCGGCGACAATGGTTCCTCTAATGCCTGGGCGTCATCATCCAATAACGCTGGGGGGCCATGCAAATCCAGGAATTTTAGAGAAGAGGGATAAAATCGATTCTTGCTGCTCTTTTTTCTTCCTAGAGGCGATGGCTAACAATTGCCCCCTGATAAAGTACTTGTAGGCCTCCCATTGCGTCATAGGCGCAGTGTCTGGGGTGTCATTACGGAGTAAGTATTTCTCTAGCTCCCGGCTCAGGCTCACGTAATCCTCAGGGTCTGGAAGAAGAGATGCATTTAATCTCCATATCTTAGTGGAGGCGACTCTGGTTGGGAATTCTAGCGTAATTGTTACAGGGTGGTAATCTGAGAGAACCATGTTTTCAATAGAGGCACCATGAAGGTAGGATAGATCTGCTTGGGAGATAAAAGGGTAATCTATTCTCGCATATCTGTTTTGTGGTGGAGAGTAAAAGGTAAAGTCCCTACCATGATGGTAAAGGGTTCTCCATGTGTCGTGCAAGGTCAGGTAAGCTAATTGCAGTTTGATTTGGCGTAGCGCAGAGTAAGGGAGGGAGGAGGTTTTTGTAGAGTTGTCAAGCAGTGGGTCCAAAGGGAGATTAAAGTCCCCCCCCCCAGAATTAACAGTCCTGATTGGAACAGGGTGAGTTTAGTTACAATCTCCCGTATGAAGGGGACCTATTTGGTATTGGGGCAATACACATTAGCTAGAGTGATCGGTTTGTCGTTCCATTTACCCTTTATGCCGCGTACACACGATCAAACAAGCGGGTGGAAAAGTCCGGCAAACTCAAGTCCGCCAGACAATCCCCCCGTGTGTAGCCTCCGGCATACTTTTTTGACCCGAAAGTACGGCGGACTTAGAAGGCAGTGTTGCACTCCAATCTTCCCGCCGGACGCGCATTTCGGCGGACATTCCGGCGGTGTGTATGCCAGTCCGCCGTACTTTTGAAATGAGCGGACTTTTCCCGCGTGGAGAAAAGTCCGCTCATTTGGAGCGGGTCTGCAGGTAGGCGGTGCCCGCGAAGGAGACGCCGCTGGCACCGTCACCTGGTATGGACTTAAGGGGGAACCCCAACGCCGAAAAAAATCGGCGTGGGGGTTCCCCCCCAAGTCCACAACAGACCCTTGTTCGAGCACGCTACCCGGCCGGCCAGGAAAGGGGGTTACGAGCGAGCGCCCCCCCCTCCTGAGCCGTACCAGGCCGCGTGCCCTCAACATGGGGGGTGCCTTGGGGAAGGGGGGCCGCGCGGCCCCCCACCCCAAAGCACCTTGTCCCCATGTTGATGAGGACAAGGGCCTCTTCCCGACAACCCTGGACGTTGGTTGTCGGGGTCTGCGGGCGGGGGACTTATCGGAATCCGGGAGCCCCCTTTAATAAGGGGGCCCCGGATACCGGCCCCCCACCCTATGTGAATGAGTATGGGGTACAATGTACCCCTACCCATTCACCTGTGAAAAAAAGTACAAAAAAAACAACACAGGGTTAAAATATTTTATTGCACAGCTCCAGGGGTCTTCCGTCTTCGGGGGTCTTCTCGCCGGACTCCTCCGCTATCTTCTTGTAGCTCTTTTTCTAGCGGAGGAGCCCGGCTTTCTTCCTCGCCGCCGGCCTCTTCTTTCGACTTTGGGGGTCTTGTCCCCCTCTTCGGTTCTTCTGCCGGGCCACCGCGCCTTCTTCTAGCTCTTTTACAGGCGGTGGCCCGGTCTTCTGTCGCGGTCTTTACGTCGGACAGACGGCTACGTGTGTACGCGGCTTTAGAAACAAATACCTCCCTGCTGGGTCTTGCATCTGGTCGGTGATTTCAAAGCGGAAGGATTTGGCCAACAAGATTGAAACCCCCTTAGATTTAGAGTTGGGGGCATGTCGCATGATATGCTATTGGAAAGCGGTCATTACGGAAACATGGGACTAAATCTGACTTATAGTGTGTTTCTTGAAAGAAAAGAACTTGCGCTCTTAGTCTATGGGCCTCTGCAAGGACACGACTTCATTTTTCTGGTAAGTTTAGCCCTCTTACATTAAGTGAATACACTTTGAAAGATAAAGGGGTTGAGCGGGACCTTGTATGTGTCATTATCGAATCTGTGTTGTAGAGAATTTTTTTTCGAGAGTACTGCACGTGCCGCTAGCGCACTTTGGGTCTGGAGAGGGCAGTTGGGATGGTATAGAAGAAATAAAAAAAATAAAAATAAAAATCCAGGAGTAGGGAAGGGAAGGAAACTGGGCTAAGATTGGCGGGGGGGTCACAAGTCTTAGCCAAAAGGCCTGCCCTGCAACCCTGTCCCCACCCCAAAGCAAGAGGGAGTATGCTTAACGAGGAATTACCTGGAAAAGATTCAGGAGGTGTGCACAGACCTGCCGGCCCACCTAAACCGTCTAAGGGCCAGGGAATTGGGATTACCGGAACTGTTCAAAGAGGGCCTGCCACTCTGAGGTGGGAGCGAGGTCTAACAATAGGACTTCTATAAAAGGGCGGATTTGGGACTTTAAATGAGGCACGGTAAGGCGCCTCCATCCCTATATTCGTTACATCAAAAAGGAGATTGGGACTTTAAATGAAGCAGTTGAAATGTGGAGGTGAGGGTAAAAATAATTTTATTGATCATAAATATATAATAAGAGAGTAATATCATTTATATACATGCATATAATAAGCACAAGACATAGACATGATAATACAAGGGTATAAATAAATAACCACATGATTCAGGAAGAGTACATAATAATCAAATGATAATGTATAATCTAATTAAGTTAAAATTGATGACATCATCAGGGCGTAATAGGTATCACTGTAGCATCAAGTATAGCTCAGCGCGTTTCGTGGATGTTTCTCCACTCATCAGGAGCAGCTGAGACAGGGTGTTATATTCTTAATATCTAAATTTTAATTGGCTTTATTATACTTTATTCAGAATATAATATTTTCATACTGTGTGAAAGGAACCTTTGAGTCAATTAATTCTGTGTTATGGCTTGCATAGCTGGAAAAGTAAATATTTAAAACCTGTCAGGATTTTGATGAATATTGTATATCTTATATATACTTTTAAGGGCTATGTAAGTGATATTGTTTATGTAAACTTATCTAGTTCATTATATATATGTTTTTAGAAGGTCTTTCCTATGTAATAAGAGACGATATTTGTATTAGACAGAAATCCTCTCTCATATCCATTTCCTGCCAGTTCATTAGAAGCTAGAATTGCGTTTTAAGTGGTAACACATGTCAGCTCTGTTATAACAACCACTCTTAGCCCCCCCACCTTTGGAAAGGAGGATCTGTCTTTTTGGCGCGAAATTAGAAGCCTGGTTAATATAATGGTAAACCTGGGAGGAAGACTGCCTGTTGTTTCTTGCTCTCGCCACGAGGCAGATGTGCTCTTGAAAGACCAAAGCAGGCAAGCTAATACATCTCTTATACACAGCAGACAAAGGGTTATTCCACACATGCAATAACTTTATACAAATGATTATCATTGTACTATTTTTGTAAGCATCCTTTTGTATTTAAATGTGTACAAATAAATACACATTTTTTGAATTACGCTGACTCAGATCTAATTAAGGAAATTCGTCGCACAAGATTGATCGATTTCAACATATACTTAAGACTTTGAAATATCGTTTATTATTTCATATATTTCATTGGCGAACTGCAGCCAGTTTAATCATAAGTCAGAAGTTTTTTTTTTCAACTTCCATCCTTTGATCAGAGGGGAAGGAATTGATGAACAGAGATTAAACTTCGCAAAGATTGAAAAAGAACCTAGAAGGAAAATCGATCGATTGATTGTGAAAGACCGGAGAATTTCAGATATACAGAAGTCTTGACAGACGTGAATTTCGAGGACAGCGGAAAATTGATATTTGGTGAGTAGAAAATCAATTATGGAATTTGTAGATGTTTTAGCTGATGAAAGTAAATTAGAATTTACAGGTTTATCGAAACAGGTCTCTGATGCTGTTTTATGGAAATCTATGTATAGTCAATGCTTACAAGCAAATACTGAAATTGAGAAAGCTAAATTTTCATTAACGAAAACTAAGAGGAAACTACGTAATGTAATGAAATTAATTTCAGTTTTTAATAATATGATATTTGATGAGCCAGAAAAACAAATGATTTGTGTAGTAAATCAAGCAGCAAGTAAAAATGTAACTGAAAATATACAAACACATGAAAATTTATTTTTTGAACCTAGCTGTTCAGGTTGTGAAACTTTTTGTACATATATTGAACATTTAGAATTGCAGAATAATGTAACTTCAAAAGACAAACATATTTCGGTAATTTCAAAGAAAGCTGAGAAAAAACAGTCAGATGCAGCAAAATCCTCGTTTATACCGGACAATCCGGTTGACATAGAGGATCCTTCTTTGGATGATGTTCGAAAACAGAAATTGTTAGAAAGAGCGTCTAGACTTAAGTTGCAAATACATGATCAGCTGATGAAGATTTTGAAAGATATCCCTCGTTATGATCCAAGAGCAGATGTGTTTTTCAACGGGAATGTCTTTGAAAGTTTTTGTGATCGTTTCAACTTGAGTGATGAACAAAGGAATAAAATCTTTTGTTTATGGGTTCCTAGTCACATTGCAAGACGTTTAGTCAAAACACCCTATCTTGATAATTATGGCACTGAAGTTCATAGTGATGCATCTGAAAGACTGCGTCAGTTGTTGAAGTGTATTACTGGGGAAGAAACCCCAACAGCTGAGTTATTGGATTCTTTAAAAGTAACAATACATGATGATCCATTTCATTTTAGTGAAACATTTGCATAGGCATTTAAAATGGTGTATGCAGTGGATGAAGAGACTTCTGCATTAATAAAGGCATTTGTTCGCAAATTTACATATTTAGACCCTGCATCAATGGCGCTAGCTAGTCAAAAGGAAACTTTGGATGATGCTACTTCAGTTATAGATCTTGTAAGGAGACAATTAAAGAGAAGTAATTTAAAATCAAAAATTTCTGTCATTCAGGATAGCAATTCTGAATTAGATAATCAGAAAGATGTTAAAGCAGGCAATACTGCCACCGTCAGGAATGGCAGGGTAAGACAATTTGATAATAAAAAATCAATAACTTGTTTTTTTTGTCAAAAGCTTGGTCATTATAAATCTCAATGTAGACAGTATTTAAAACATATTGAGTTGAAAAACATTGGAAAAGAAAATGGATTAGTATCCAATAAACCTTCTGCCCCACCTTCAACAGAAGAAGTTAGAAATTTTTCTCCTTATGCCCCTCTGAGAAGGGAATTGAAAGAGATTGGAATGAACATGAATGCTCATTCAAACGGTGATAGCAATGGGAGACAACCTTTGTTATCGGCCCCATGACAGATAGAGGAAAAGGAAATAATTTATCATTCTTTGCCCCTATATTTTTAGACAAAAGTGGACGCCCTTATTTAAAAGCTAAAATTAATGGACAAAAAGTGAAAACTCTTTTGGATACAGGTGCTCAGATTAGTGTCACTGGTTTGAATTTACCTGTTTTATCGGACGCGGCAGTCTGTACAATTGTCGGGTTTAATGGAACAGGTGATTCTCAAGCTAAAATGTGTAAAAATGTTTCTTTTGAAATCCCAGGTTATTTGCAAACTGAAATAGACATGTGGTGTTGTAAGGGATCTGAAAATATTATCGGAACTGATATTTTGTACCAAAGAGGATGGATTATTGATTTAGGCAATGGAGTGATTTGGAAGGGTTCAGCTAATCGTAAGCCTGTGGTAATTGATCCAGCTGATTATTCAGAAGTGGGAAGCATTTGTTTAACAGAAGCAGTTGACACCGATTATAAATGGCCTGATACAGGAGATAATTTGAAGTTAAAACAAGTGATACAGTCACACAAAAAACTTTGGAGTCAAAAAAAGAATGATGTTGGCTTATTTAAGGATATTTTAGTAAATATCGAAGGAAGGGATCATCCTTTTGTGAAGCCATATAAATTACCACCAGATTCTGATGAACCTGTTTCATTGATCATACAAGAGTTTTTGGAACAGGGTATTATCAGGAAAGCAAATTCGGTAACAAATAATCCTTTATGGGTAGTGGCTAAACGAGATGACCCTAGTGCATACAGACTTTTGATTGATCTAAGAATGCTAAACAAATACATACCCTGTTGTTCGCCTATTGTAGCGGAAACACCAGATATCATGTCACAGTTAAATGCTAATGCAAAAGTTTTTTCTGTATTAGATATTGCGAATGGATTTTTTAGCATTCCTTTGGCCAAAAGCTGTCAATATAAATTTTCATTTGTTTTTAAAAATATATTGTATGTTTTCACAAGACTTCCACAAGGCTTTCATAGTTCCCCATCTATATTTCATCAGGCGTTGGCAAATGTTTTATCAAGGTTTTCTAGACCTGATTGTTTGATTCAGTATGTAGATGACATACTTCTTTCCAGTGAAAATGAGGAGGAGCATTTGACTCTTCTGGCAGAATTGCTGACAATTCTGCAGGAAGAAGGTCTAAAGCTGAATACACGCAAAGTTCAGCTCATGAAAAGTGAGGTAAAGTTTCTAGGAATTTTGATTGGTCCAGGGAAAAAGCAGCCTTTGCAGGAACGTATAGAGGCTATTGCATCTTTACCTGTACCAACTACATTTAAAGCATTGAGACAATTTTTGGGATTGGTGAATTTTTCCAGAGATTTTATTGAGTCATTAGCAGAGAAGGCGAAACCACTATATGACTTATTAAAACATACAGAGGATAATGAATTTGGTCCCTGGACAGAAGTTCAACAAAAAGCTTTTGAAATTTTGAAAAATGATTTGCAGTCAGCTCCTGCATTAGCAACAGTGGATAAACAAGCACCGTTTGCTTTGCAAGTGCATGCTTCAGAAATTGCCATCTCAGCTGTTTTGCTTCAGAAACAGGGAGAAGATTGGAGAATTCTAGGGTATTTTTCACGTTTAATTACCCCAGTGGAGAGGGGATTAGACGAATGTGTTAGACAATTAGTGGGTGTGCATTATGCAGTAAAAGCAACAGAGCATATTGTAGGATTTAACAAAATCATTTTACAAACCCCACATAGTACCTTGAAGTTCCTTTTTGAGAAAAATGTTCCTGGAGTCTCCAATCAAAGATTTTCTCAATGGTTGTTGGCTCTGTCACCTAAACAAATACAGGTTGAGCACAATGCTAAGTTTTTTCTTCCTCAGTTGATGGAATACAATGGGCTAGAACATGAATGTTTGTGTGAAGTCCATGATACTCATTCTCCTCTTTTTCGTAGAGAGGCAGAGAAAATTGATGAGCCTGTATTTGTTGATGGTTCGAGATATTGTGTGTCAGGCAATTATTATAGTGGGTATTCAATTTGGTATCCAAAACGTAATTTTGCCATACAACACAAGTTGCCAGGACATTTTTCAGCTCAACGAGCAGAACTTGAAGCAGTAAAAACCGCATTGATTATTGACAAGGAAGAGAAGAAAGGTTCACTAGCGATTTATAGTGATAGTTCATATGTTGTACGTTCTCTCACCGATTACTTACCTATTTGGAAACGTAGAGGTTTTGTGGATTCATCCAACAAGACTCTTGTGCAGAAAGAGACATTAGAAGCAGTTTTTGACCTTGCAGAGAGTAATCCTCTTGCATATGCTATTGTAAAAATTCCAGCACATAAAAAAGATGATAGTGAGTTATCTGTAGGTAACAGAACAACAGATTCATTGGCAAAGGAAGCAGCTTTGCATGGGAAGTTAGTAGTTCAACCTGAAATGGTATTAATTAATGTTGTGAAGAAAACAGACACACAGATTCCTTCATTTTCAGAGGAACAGAAAAGGGACACGTCACTTTTTTCTTCCTCACCGGTTGACACAGGCTCTTTGGTTTATGAAAACGGGATCTTATGTCATGACTCAGACGGAATTCTGTGTCCGGTTATACCACAACACCTACAGGTGGAATTCACTAAATTTAACCATGATAGTTTAGGTCACATTGGCAAGCAAAAATTACTTGAAATTCTTAAAGAGAAATTCTATTGGGATAAAATGGAGGAGACAGTAGACAGTGTGATTAAATCTTGTTTAATTTGTGCACAGGTGAATCCTAGACCAAAGGGACAGAAACCTCCATTGCAAAGAATTCCTCCAGCAGACGGACCTTGGTCTTCTATCCAAATAGATTATATAGGGCCATTACCATCAGGGAAATATGGATACAGATTTGCTTTGGTTTTGATGGACATTTTTTCAAAATGGCTAGAACTAATCCCAGTACGTAAAGATGATGCTTTAACAACTGCTAGGATGTTGATTAATCATGTTTTTCCAGTTTGGGGTATACCAGCACATCTCAGTAGTGACAGAGGATCCCATTTTACAGGTAAAATCATGCAGGCAATGTGTAAAATTTTGGGTATAGAACAGAGATTTCATGTGCCATATCATCCACAGTCTGCAGGTATTGTTGAGAGGATGAATCGAACAATTAAATCTAGAATTGCAAAAATGTTGTTGGACAGAGGAAATACTTGGGTTGATGTTGTTCCTTTTATTTTAATGGGTGTAAGAAGCACAATTTCTGCTGCTACAAAGTATTCTCCATTTGAATTAATGACAGGAAGGAAAATGCCACTTGTATTTCCCCATGAACCTTTTTTGTCTACACCTCAAAGAGAGGCAATAGAAAAGTCAAAATGGTTGCAGATGTTACAAGATAATTTGAATAGTATATTGCCACATGCAGCTACATGTATGCAAAAAATGGTTCCTCCTCATATTTCTAAGTTTGAGAAAGGAGGTCAGCTCATGGTAAAGAGTTTCAGGAAAAGTGGGCCATGGCAAAGTAATTGGGGGAAGGTCCATTTGACATTTTGGACGTTCGAGGGGTGATGGTACAGGTACAAAGACCTCTTAATTCAGTGAAAAACGCACGTAGACAACAAAAAACGTGGGTACACACTGATCAATGCAAACTTTATATTCCGAGATAATGATGCTGCCTTTCTTTTTTCAGGAATTAAAAATAAAAATTGAACCTGAAGAAAGTGCGTATTCCAAAAGAAAAAGATGTCAGCACTACAAATGAAAAGTGTAAAAGAGAGAAAATGTATCCTCATGACAGGATTCATTTTTTTCCTAATGACAATTTTATTTGTGATAATATATATCAAGAACTGCTCAAGTTATGCAAAGACTAACAACATTGAAGGATTACACAACAAAGGTCACATGTTATTCAGAAATAAGAGAGATGTAGACACTGATCTCATTACAGATGAACAAAAAGATAACAATGCTGAGATCATTACAAAGGACAAAAATGATATTGATATTAATGCTCATGATAAAAACCATGATTTTAGATATGTTGATATAAATACAGCAGAAGATTTGTATGGATATATTTGTATTAGTCAAGGGTATGATTGTTGTTTGCAATTGTATTTCATTCACAGCAATAATATTGACATCAAAGTTAAAATAGAATCCAAAACAAGTTTTGTTAAAATGCAGGGATCTTATAGACTAAATAACAAAACCGGAACTTTTGAATGTAACATATTGTTGAGGAGTTCCTGGTCTATATTTTTAAAGGGTAATGAGTCAACAATTTGGTCAGGAGATGTGGATAATAGTATGTCAAGATCTGGAAAATCACTTTATCCATTAGATCAATATTTTTATCTTTTTCAAAGTTTTGTAAAAATATTAGATCCAGAACATTTAGACATCATTGGAGATGAAAAAGGAGACGTTGTAAGAACATGGGATTTTAAAGTTACAAGAAAATTTACTGAAATAAGGGTCAAAATTGATATCTTTATAATTGATAAGATTGTTCCAGAAATTAATATTTTCCCACAATCTTTGAAAATTATGGAAGATAAAGATAATTTGCATTTGATATGTGATACAAAAATATCTTTACCTCAAAATTCATTGTTGACTTGGAAAAGGAATGATGAGTTTTTGGGTAGTTTTCTTTATAGTTCTATTATCATAATTCATAAAGGAATTTTTGGTAGTGTGAAAGCCGGAATGCCAGAGCCGCGCTGTGCGGTCACTTATATAGTGACAATGGGGCGGTGTCACATGGTATATGTCACATGGGTTGGTCACATGGGTTGATGTCACATGGGGACTATGACATCGTAAGGGGGCGGGGTCACCATGTGACCAACCCATGTGACATATACCATGTGACACCGCCCCATTGTCACTATATAAGTGGCAGCGGAGCGTGTCCCTGGCATTCCGGCCGGAGAGCTCGTCGAGTCAACATCTCCAGGAGAAGAAGAACAAGAAGAAGAACAAGAACGGAAGGCGGCGGCGACGACAGCGGCGACAGAAGACCGGGCCACCGCCTGTAAAAGAGCTACAAGAAGGCGCGGTGGCCCGGCAGAAGAACCGAAGGCGGCGACAGAAGAACGGAAGGCAGCGGCGACAGAAGACCGGGCCACCGCCTGCAAAAGAGCTACAAGAAGGCGCGGTGGCCCGGCAGAAGAACCGAAGAGGGGGACAAGACCCCCGAAGTCGGGAGAAGAGGCCGGCGGCGGGGAGGAAGAAAGCCGGACTCCTCCGCTAGCAAAAGAGCTACACACAGATAGCGGAGGAGTCCGGCGAGAAGACCCCCGAAGACGGAAGACCCCCGGAGCTGTGCAATAAAATATTTTTTCCCTGTGTTGTGTTTTTTTTTGTACTTTATTTCACAGGTGAATGGGTAGGAGTACATTGTACCCCATACTCATTCACATAGGGTGGGGGGCCGGTATCCGGGGGCCCCCTTCTTAAAGGGGGCTCCCGGATTCCGATAAGCCCCCCGCCCGCAGACCCCGACAACCAACGGCCAGGGTTGTCGGGAAGAGGCCCTTGTCCTCATCAACATGGGGACAAGGTGCTTTCCTGGCCGGCCGGGTAGCGTGCTCGGACAAGGGTCTGGTGTGGACTTTGGGGGAACGCCCACGCCAATTTTTTTCGGCGTTGGGGTTCCCCTTTAAGCCCATTCCAGGCGGCGGAGCCCGCGACGTCTCCTTCGCGGGCCCCGCCTACCTGTACACGCGCTCGAAATGGGCGGATTTGCCTCCGCCTTACGTGGGCGAGTCCGTTCATTTCAAAAGTTGAGCGAACTGTTTGGCAAACAGTTCGCTGAAACAGTCCGCTCGTGTGTGGGCAAGTCCGCTCATGCAAATTTTGAGCGGACTGTTTGCCGAAACTGTTTGACGAACAAGGTTGGGCAAACAGTCCGCGCGTGTGTACGCGGCCTGAGCGTCTATTTGCAATCAACAACCTAAAATGCCATAAATTTGATAATAATTGGAAATTATGGTGCGACTGTTACAAACATTTTTAACATTGTGATTTCCAAATTGTCTCGCTCCCGCGTACTTCTATTTGTATTGACTCAGTTTTACTGATTAGCATATCACTCACTACTATCCTGGTGTATTGGGTGTATTGTGTGTAACTAGTGCCTGATTTACTGTTATTTTTTTCTTTGAAACGTTGTCTTTCATGTACTTTGATCAAATGTTTGTTTGAAAATATGAAAACCCAATAAAAATTATTGAATGAAAAAAGTTTTCCTGACAGACTCCATGGCAGCCTACGTGTGGGTTTAGTCCCGCCTCCATTACCTTATAGGACGATACTCCCATAAATCTTTGCTCCCTGCCAGAGGCCGTGTTCTTTTTTTGTCCTCCCCTCCATAGGACCTAGCATGTGTCTTTTTACCCTGAAGACTTGCATTTTTTTCTGCGATACGGACCGGCCGAGCGACTTGGAGTCGCATATTTCCAATAAGCTCTAGCTACTAGCGGAGTATGGAAAAGGGGCATATGGAAGAGGCGCTGAAGAGGTGTATGCCTGGTCACTGACAGGTGAAGCCGCGTGTTAGTCGTGAGCCTAGCTACTAGCAGGTGACTATCGCCCCCCCCCTCCCAGAAGTCCGGCATGTGTTTGGGGACCTACCTCGGCTGGTGTCCGTCTACAGGAGTGGTGAGCTGTATGTTGTCCATGGCAGCCTTTCTGTGTCATTTTCTGTGTGTTTCTTGTTTTATTGCGGTGTGTCTTTTTCCCCCATACAGCGCTGTGCAATGTATCTGGCTGGCTGGGCGGCTGGTTTCCTTGTGTTCCAGCCACCCAGTTACTTCCTCGTTCGCCGCTCGGTCGTTCTGCGCATGCGCGAGACCGGCGCGAGGACGAGGCTTGGTTCGCGCATGCGCTTTGCGGGCTTCGCGCATGCGCTTTGCGGGCTTCGCGCATGCGCACTAGCGTTTTCATGACGTAATTCGCGACGTCATTAAGGCGGCAGTTTTAAAAACAGAGAACAGCTTGCAGAGCCTCTGGGATGCTTGTAAAGCCTGCAGTGCCATTCCTGAGCCCTGGTTTCTTCAGCATTAGGTATGTGTCTTTGATAAAGGCCAGTTTATCTTTGCTTACCCTAGCTGTTCTCTGTGTTTAATTGGGGCTGTTTTATTTCCAGCCCTGATGGATCCTTTGGATGCCTCGCCGTCTGCTAGTGGCCAGCCCTCTCGGAGAAGGTACTTTTTTTTGGGTTACCTGCCAGGGGGGGGGGGGGGCAGTGGAACATTAGGGGATGTTCCACTAACACTGCTGGGTTTTCCCTTTTTCAGCCCTTCTAGGTCTACTCAACGCCGGAGTTCTCACCGAGGAAGTGATTCGTCTAAGTCCCACCGCCGGCATTCCTCTTCCAGATCCAGACGACATGATTCTCCTGTGAGAACTAGTCTCCGTAGCCGGGAATCTTCCCGCCCTTCAACAGCTTGCCCAAGTCACGCAGCTGAAGGTTTATGCTGGGGGTGCAGGATGCAGGTTCCTGCTGACAAGTCCCTTTGCGATGCCTGTTATGTTAAAGCGACGGGTGAAAGGAGTGACTCTGACCAACAGCTGAAGTCTATGGTGGAAAGATTGGTCAAGGACAGTCTAAAGAAATTTGAAGCCCCCCAGTTGTCTCCCATAGAGTCTCCAAGGTCTCCGGGGAGGGATACTCAGGCCCAGGACACATGGGATTCCTCTTTGCCTAGCCATCCGTCTGCTGTCCTCTCAGATAGTGAATCTGCGGAAGAAGAGTCTGGTTAGGGTTTTGACTTTGCCCTGCTTCCTCCTTTGGTCAAAGCCATCAAGGAAACGCTGAACTGGGAAGAGCCAAGAACGTTTTTTTAAGCAATTAAAGAAGGAGCGTATTAGCTTCCCTTTCCTCTCAGAGTTGGGAGAAGTGATCTCGGGTGAGTGGAGCAAGGTAGAGAAAAATAATTCTCTTCTATCTAAGATCCAGAGACTTTACCCTTTTAAGGAGGAAGAAGTAAAAAATTTGGAGTCTTCCCCTCTGGTGGATGCGGCTGTAATGAGATTGGTCAGACATGTGACCCTTCCTCTTGAGGACACAGTCTCTTTTAAGGATGCTCTGGATAGGAGAATTGATTCTGACCTGAAGAGGATCTATCTTACGGCTGGCATGGCCTGTAAACCGGCTCTGGCCTTGGCGGCTCTGTCTAGAGCGATGGAAGTTTGGTCTGATAGTGTTGATGAAACACTCAGGAACGTCTCAGAAGATCTGGCCAAGAGTTCTCCCATTCAAGAACTAAGACTGGCTTCAGCTTTCTTGGGAGAGGCCTCGATCGATATTATCCGACTGGTGGCTCGAGCTATGCTCTCATCTGTAACTGCCAAGCGTGCCCTGTGGCTCCGTCCTTGGCTAGCCGATCCCGCTTCTAAGCAGGTTTGGTGCCGTATTCCTTTTGATGGTTCTTCCCTTTTTGGCAATAAGCTGGATAGTGCTATAACTCGAGCCACCGGGGGTCAGTCGGGGTTTCTCCCCTAGGATAGGCGCCTGCAGAATCAAAGGAGATCGTTCCCAAGAAAGCAGGGTCAAGATCGTGCCAGGGAGGCATGCACTTACAGGCCTGGACGGGAATTTTCCAGATCTTGGAGATCCAGACAGACATTTCTCAAAAAATCTGCAAAGGGCAGTTCGATGGGGGAAAAGGAGCCTACTAAGTCCTTTTGAGATCGGGCCCATCCAGGCGGTCCGGGTAGGAGCTCGATTGTTCCACTTTTGGCACGTCTGGGCAGCCTTGATCCAGGATTTTTGGACCATCAAGACGGTCTCCTCCGGGCACACTTGGTCGTTCAGCAGTGTCCCCAAACTCAAGTGTGTTCCCACATCCATTCCAAGGTCAGAAGAAAAAAGAAATTCTTTTAACCTACATAAAATCTTTGTTGGATCAAGGCGCCGCTATTCCTGTTCCAGACAACCAACGCGGCATGGGAATGTATTCCCCTCTTTTCCTGGTTCAGAAAAAGAACGGTACGTGGAGACCCGTAATAGACTTGACGCGTCTAAATCGCTTCATAAGAAAGGAGAAATTCAAAATGGAAACTCTGTCCACGATTCAACAATCAGTGCAGCCAGGGGACTGGCTTGTCTCAATAGACCTCAAGGACGCCTATTTTCACGTTCCAGTGGCCATAGAGTTCCAACAGTTTCTTAGTTTCTCCATTTGCCGGCTTCATTTACAGTTTACCTGCCTTCCTTTCGGTCTGTCAACCTCCCCTCGCACATTCTCGAAGGTCCTTCTAGCAGTCGTAGCATTGTTGAGAGTCAGGAAAATCCGGATTCATCATTATCTGGACGATTTGCTTCTTCTTGCTCAGGACAAGGATTGTCTCTTGAAACACAGGGATCAAGTCATCGCAACCCTCAAGGAATTCGGGTGGTTCCTGAATTTAGAGAAAAGCCAGTTAGTTCCTACACAGTCTCTCGTGTTCCTCGGCGCTCTGTTCAATACGGCAAAAGGTACCATCTCTCTGCCCGAGGAGAAGATTGCAGTAGTACGGGACAGGATCCACCTGGCTCTCTCTTCGTCTCGTCTCAGTGCTCTTCATTGCCTAAAGATCATAGGCACCATGGTGTCTACCATACCGATGGTGAAGTGGGCACAGTGGAGGATGCACCCCTTTCAAATGGGTTTTCTTCGCCAATGGTCGGGAGAAAAGGTCCAGTCCACCGAGATTACTCAGACCATGAGAGGTTCCCTCCTCTGATGGCTTCGTCGGGAGAACCTGTTGAATTGCCACTCTCTTCTTCCAATCAAATGGATCTCAGTGACGTCAGATGCCAGCAACAAGGGCTGGGGGGCACATTGTCTGTCGGAAGTGGCTCAGGGCATTTGGGACTTTCCCTCTCGGGGAATAGTGTCAAATGTGTTAGAACTACGAGCAGCCTTCCTAGCGCTGTTGGCATTTCCGCATCTGATAGTGGGAGCATCCGTAGTCCTCAGGCTGGACAATACGACTGCGGTCGCATACGTAAGGAAGCAAGGGGGCACCAGAAGTCGGTCTCTGCTGAGGGAAGTGGATCCAATAATGCGTTGGGCCCAGAGGAATCTAGCCAACCTAACAGCAGCCTATGTGCCTGGAGTTCTCAATGTCCAAGCGGACTTTCTCTCACGAGTCCACTTGGACAACAACGAGTGGACCCTTCACGAAGATGTGTTTCAGTGGGTTCTATCCCTGGGGATGTCTCCAGAAGTGGATCTCTTCGCCTCCCGTTTCAACAGGAAGCTAACGAGGTTCTATTCGAGGTTCAAGGATCCGCAGGCCTACGGGATAGATGCCCTAACAGAGCAGTGGTGGTTCCACAAGGCATACGCCTTCCCTCCAATTCCAATTATCTTTCAGTTCCTGAAGAGACTCAGATGGGAAGAAGTGGAGGTGTTGGCAATAATTCCGCATTGGCCCAACAGGCCTTGGTTTCCTCTCCTATCCCTCCTCAGCTTTCGGGACCCAGTTCCTCTTCCATCCAGACGGGACCTGCTCTCCCAGGGTTCGATTCTCCATCCATGTCCCGCTCACCTTCAGTTGAGGGCCTGGTTCTTGAGAGGGGAAGGCTGGAAGCACTAGGGTGTCCTAAGGAAGCCATTTACACCCTCTTAAGTGCAAGGAGAAGAAGTACTAATAAGGTGTATGAACGAATCTGCGCCAAATTTGTATCTTATGTGTCCTCCAGAACCAGTTCCTGCGTTTCACCCACAGTTTAAGACGTTTTGGGTTTCCTGCAATCAGGCTTGGACTTACCCTTGTCAGTTAGCTCCCTTCGGGTTCAAGTCTCGGCTATCTCCGCATTTACAGGGGTTCAATGGGCCAAGCATGCCCTTATCCAGCAGTTCTTCAAAGGCGGAGTAAGATTGAGACCCCAGAAAAAACCCAGATTCCCTAAATGGGATCTGCCTCTAGTTCTGGACTTCTTTTCTCTTTTCAGTAAGGCTCTTTCCATCAAAGAACTCACCTTGAAAACTGCATTCCTGGTGGCGGTCACCTCGGCAAAACGAGTATCAGAGATTCAAGCTCTAGGAGTCAAGGAGCCTTTTCTAACTTTTTTTCCGGACAGAGTGGTCCTGGTTCCAATGTTGGGGTCAAACCCTAAGGTCACTTCGGTTTTTCATGAAAATCAAGAAATCTCTCTACCCATATTCAGATCCTCAGATTCCTCGGACATTCATCCACTTGATGTTGGACGCTCATTAAAGCTCTATTTGGAAGCTACAGCTCCATTCTGGCAGTCGGACTTCCTGTTCGTTCAGTTCTGTGGCAAGAACAAGGGCACTAGAGCATCAGTCAGGTCAATTGCGGCATGTATAGTTCAAACAATCCAGTGGGCATACAGAGAAAAGGGCTTGGCTCCTCCTCACGACGGCGCATTCGACCAGAAGTCTTTCTACCTCGTGGGCGGCCTCTCGCCACGTGGCTCCTGACGTGATATGCAGGGCGGCCTCGTGGTCTTCAATACACACCTTTATGTCTCATTATTGTGTTGAGCCGGCGGCTGTATCCTCAGTTGACTTTGGAGTTAAAGTTATGTCGGTTGACGGTGTCAAATAAATCTTTGTTAAGCAGCATTTTTGCCCACCCGGGTGTGTCTTGGCGAGTTATTTCCCACACGTAGGCTGCCATGGAGTCTGTCAGGAAAACGGAAAATTTATGTCAAAATACTTACCGTAATTTTCCTTTCCTGATGGACTCCATGGCAGCAGGAGTTCCCTCCCAAATGGCTGGAGTAGGATAGTTACCGAACACGGCCTCTGGCAGGGAGCAAAGATTTATGGGAGTATCGTCCTATAGGGTAATGGAAGCGGGACTAAACCCACACGTAGGCTGCCATGGAGTCCATCAGGAAAGGAAAATTACGGTAAGTATTTTGACATAAATTTTCCGTTTTTTTTTTCCGGTTACCTGGTTAGAGTTACAGAGGAGGGGCTAGAATTATTGCTCTCGCTCTGATACCTCACATGTGTGATTTGAACACCGTTTACATATGCGGGCGCGACTTCCGTATGCGTTTTTTCTTTGCTTTGCAAGCTCGCGGGGATGGCGGGCGCTTTAAAATTTTTTTTTTTTTTATTTATTTTAAAATGAATAAATTGTTTAAAAAAAAATAATGTATCACTTTAATTGCTGTCACAAAGAATGTAAACATCCCTTGTGACAGTAATAGGTGGTGACAGGTACTCTTTATGGAGGATTCTGGGGTCTAATCATAAATCCCTCCTTTACACTTCAAAGTATTCAGATGGCTGAAAACGGCGATTCTGAATACTGTATATTTTTTTTAAACGGGTGCCATTGGCAGCTGAGTAAGCAGGAAGTGACGTCATGACGTCGCTTCCGTGTTTACTGTTAGGAGACTGGAATGACGGCGCTTACGGCGTCATTCCAGTTCCTCCCCAGCAGCCGGAGGCATCGGATCGTGAATCAGTGCTCCCGATTGAGTGGGAGCACCAGTAACAGCGGCGGGAGGCGGCCGCATCGGTTGTTATGGCTGGATAGCCAATCGCCCGCTGTAAAAAACGGTATCGGGATGATGCCTGCAGGTACGGGCATCATTCCGGTATAACCCCCAGAAGCCGAGTATGCACATCTGCGTACGCTCGGCGGGAAGGGGTTAATCACTTCAGCCCTGGAAGGATTTGCCCCCTCATGACCAGGCCATTTTTTGCGGTACATCACTGCATTGCTTTTACTGACAATTGCGCGGTCGTGCGACGTTGTACCCAAACAAATTTGACATCCTTTTTTACCCACAAATAGAGCTTTCTTTTGGTGGTATTTGATCACCTCTGTGGTTTTTATTTTTTGTGCTATAAACAAAAAATAAAAGACCATTAAAAGAAAAAAAAAAAACATTTGTTACTTTCTGCTTATAATGCATATCCAAAAAAATTAATAAAAAAAAACTAAATTTATTCATCAGTTTAGGCCGATATAAATTCTTATTCATATTTTTGTTAAAAAAATTGCTATAGGTCTACATTGATTTGAGCAAAAATTATCGCGCCTACAAACTACAGGATAGATTTAGGGACTTACTAGTGTTTTTACTGGTAATGGCGGCAATCTGCAATCGCTAATTAGTGGGACTGCAACATTGTGGTGGACAAATCTGACCCGAAATTACACTTTTTGGGGACCAGTGACATTATTACATTGATCAGTGCTATAAAAATGCACTGATCAATGTAAAAATGACACTGGCAGGGAAGGGGTTAGGTGTGCTCTAACGGTAGGGGGGATGGGCTCACTGAAACATGATAGATCACTGCTCCCAATCACTGGGATGAGTAGATCTCTGTCATGTCATCTGGCAGAACAGGGGGGTCGCCTTGTTTACATAGGCAGTTCCTTGTTCTACCTCTCACCGCGATTGTGGGTCGCCGGAGGACATTGAGTCCGCGGGCACATGCATGTCCGCTATCCTCCTTGCACGAACAGCAGAGCCAACCTGCCACAGTATATCTGCGTGAGCTAGTCGGCTAGTGGTTAAAGCTTTCTTTGACGGGTCTGCACAACCAGAATGGGGCTCCAGCCATATAACTCATGTAGAGGCTGTACAGGAAGGACTTCCATCTAGGAGAGGATAAACTATACCCCCCAGAATGAGGCTCCAACCATATAGCTCATTTAGAGGCTGTACAGGAAGCATTTCCACCCAGGAGAGGCTGAACCTTGCTGGTGCAACAAACGGTAAGGTATACCTCACGACACCAGTCCTGATCAGGTTAGGACAAAATGGAGAATGCTGCAAGTTGGGCCTGTCTTTGATTTATAGTTAAACAGTCCTATCATGTTGTGGGGGTCAAGCCACAACCCATGGTATGCTGCCATGATGCACCAGGAAAGGGATTTTATGGCAAGTACTAAAATCCAATTATTTCATTCATGAAAACCAGTCAAGTATAATTCAAAAGCTACAGTCCAACAGTGATTACAAGAAAACTTTTTTTTTTGATAGTGCTTTATTTTAATAAATTTGAAACACAAATGTTTAGCGTTGATCATTTTGCTCATACCCTTTTACTCTGCACTGATGCATGCTTTACAGCTCTGAGACAGGGCTTCTGCAGGAGGAGCCAAGTAGCCACATGATCTCCCCGACTGACGTCAGAGGGAGATCTCGGCCCCTCCCACAGAAGCCATGTATCGGAGCTGTAAAACGTCCGCGAGTCACGTGACCAGCCTGAAAATAGGTCTAAATAGATATTTACATGCCTCGTTTTTAGAAATTACTACATAGCTGTGGTATGCCAAGCTCTAATAGAGGGGCTGGCAGTGACCATTGTAGGTTTTTTATTTTTAATAATAGCAGTGGGGGGGGGGGGGGTGGAGACAAAGACACAGATACGTACTTTTGTACTAGCACATGTACACAAAACAGTTCTGATAGATGTCTCTTCTACTCTTCTAGTCATGTTCTTTTGCTGCTTGACAGAAAAAGCAATACGATTTTTGTACTCATAAAATCCTTTCTTTCTCGTACATCACGAGACACAGAGTCTTAGTAATTACTGATGGCTTATATAGGGTATCACTAGGTGATTGGACACTGGCACACCCTAGACAGGAAGTTCAACCCCCTATATAACCCCTTCCCTTACTGGGAGTACCTCAGTTTTTTTGCCAGTGTCTTAGGTGTTTGTTGGTCACGAGTAAAGATGTGCTGTGCTGAGGTCCGCTGAAATATCCTCACTGGGGCAAGCCATGCAACCGGATCCATTCAAGGTGTCTTTTCCAGGCTGAATTGGATGGTACCCGGGCCTTGTATCTGAAGAAACAAGGTTTTACCTGTAAGGGTTCTCTTTTTAGAGAGCTGGACCCCGAGATCCAGTATTTGGTTTTTCCAGGCATATTCCTGTTGGGGTGCTTTACAGGCCCAGAACTGCGGATCTCCCTATTCAAGGGGACCCCAGTCTCTGAAAGTTTTTCTCTAAACGGAGCCCACAGTGAGAGGTGAAGATTGGGTCTGTTACACGGAACCCTGTAGCTGGATAAGATAAGGGAGACTCCTCAAAATGTTTTCTTATTCTTGTAGGCGTCATGTCCGGTTCATTTCTCCCCTCTCTGTACCGATCAGTACAGTGGGAGGGGAGAGATGAGTGGCAGCAGCATCCATGCTCACCCATCCATAGTGATCATACTCATCCATCCACCCATGCTCAGCTATCCATACTCAGCATACTCCTCCATCCATCCATGCTCAGCATTAACATCCATCCATGCTCACCCATCTATACTCAGCATAGCCATCCATACTCAGCACACTCATCCATCCATCCATGCTCAGCCATCCATCCATCCTCAGCAATACTCATCCATCCATCCATCCATGCTCAGCCATCCCATCCACACCCATCCATACTCAGCCATCCTATCCATACCCAGTTGTACCCATCCATAGTTGTACCCAGCAATACTCAGCCATGCCATCTATACTGGGCCGTACCCATCCGTACCCGGCCATACTCAGACATACTCATTCATCCCATCCATGGCTCACCCATCCCTATTCATGCTCATCCATGCCACATCAGATCTCATGCATGCCACTACAGTGCCTCACAAAAGTGCAATAGGTAGTCCTATTAGATTTGAAATGTATGCCCCTAGAACACCTGACAGTGCTCCCTGCATGTTGGGCCTCTCTATGTGGCCGCACTGTGGAAAAATCGCACACATGTGGTATCGCCATACTCGGGAGTAGGAGAATCTATTCTTGAGTGTAATTTTTGGTGTGTACATGCTATGTGTTGGAAACATTGTGTAAAAAAAAAAAAAAACTTTTTCATTTTCTTTACACATTTTCCAAAAATTTGTAGAAAAAAAATGTCAATTTTCAAAAGACTCATCATGCCTCAGATTATACATTGGGGTTTTTTCTTTCCAAAAAGGGGTCATTTTTGGGGCGTTTCTATTGTCCTGGTTCTCCAGGGCCTTTAAGAGTGCAAGAGGTAGTCAAAAAATTATATGTGTAATTTATGCTCCAAGAACGCCTGATGGCGCTCCCTGCATGTTGGGCCTCTGTATGTGGCTGCACTGTGTAAAAGTCTCACACATGTGGTATTGCCATACTTAGGAGGAATAGTAGAATGTGTTTTGGGGTGTAATTTGTGCTATGTATATGCTGTGTGTGAGAAATAACCTGCTAATATAACAATTTTGTGGAAAAAAAAGAAAAAAAAATCTTGATTTTGCAAAGATCTGTGGGAAAAAAATTACAACTTCAAAAAACTCACCATTCCTCTAACTAAATATCTTTTAATGTCTAATTTCCAAAAAGGGGTCATTTGGGGGGTATTTGTACTTTCCTGACTTGTTAGGTTCTCAAGAAATGAGATAGGCCATCAGTGCATCAGGTGCGATCAATTTTCAGAGACTGGCACCATAGTTTGTGGACTCTATAACTTTCACAAAGACCAAATAATATACACCAATTTGGGTTATATTTACTAAAGATATGTAGCAGTATACATTTCCGCCAAAATATATGAAGAAACAGAAACAACGAAAAATTCATTTTTTTTAACAGAGTTTTCGGTCTTTTTATAGCACAAAAAAAAACAAAAAAAAAAAACCCAGCGGTGATTAAATACCGCCAAAAGAAAGCTCTATTTGTGTGAGAAAAAGGACAAAAAATATACATAGGGACAGTGTTGCATGACTAGTCCTCATTCAAAATGTGAGAGCACCTAAATCTGAAAATTGGTCTGGTTAGGAAGGGGGTTTAAGTGCCTAGTGGGTAAGTGGTTAAAGTGAACCAAGATAGAGTATTTAAACAAGGTGCACAATATATGCAAACACCTTGAATAAGAAAAAATTAACAATAAGTGAATACAAAAGTGAATGTACACAATATCAAAACGTAAAACAGTGTTCATAAAGTTTGTTAAAAGATCATGGGGAGACCTAACTTTCAACATAATAATTAAATCCACAGGTCTCTAATAAAAAAAACAATTGTGTGAATATCATAGAAAACAAATAAATAGAGCAGCAGTCCAGAAAGTGAAATAATTCAAAGTCCATAGATATATGAACATAACAACAGGGTGACTTCAGATTAAAGGTTTGCTTAGACCAGAATGCCAATACACGCTCCACCACCAATTGGTACAAGGCTTACCGGAAAGATTGAACTAAAACAGGCATACGCCTAATGAATCAATCAAGCTTGTGGTGTAATATACTAGGGAAAACCAGCATCAACATACACGACCTCTGGTTGGGGATATAAACTCCTGTGGTCCAGCAATACTTCTAATGAATAACCCTCCAAAGGGGTGATGAGAGGGATCCAGATGAGTGATCTCTCCCTATAAACCACACCATACAGAAGAAGAGAGAGGCCACATAGTGTAAATTCCATTTCAGTAAAAAGGTATTTATTATGTAAAAATGAACACTTACGGGGGGCGTGGCTTGACAGCTGAGGAAGATGGCCGCCTAAGTCTCTCTCTCCCGCTTACAGAGACACTTTTTCATTAATCTCGGAGGTAATCTTTATAATTTTCCTATAGGAATTCTATGGGAACATCTTCTAGAACTTCCTCCACCTAACGATTCCATCCTCCTCACGATTTATCTCCAGGATCGATAAGTTTTCTGCCTGATTTGTCCCGATATGGCTTCTTCACGAAATAGGCAATTACGGATGGAACATTTACAAGTACATGACGATTCATCTCTTTCAAATTTACCTCATGCTGATACTGAAGGTACTATTTTACTTTCACCAAATCAACCACCTAGCTTAAATGATCTCTACTCCATTGCAGCAGATATAAAGGACTCTTTATCAGCGAAAATTATGGCGGCCATTTCTGAATTGCATATTGATATTCAATCTATTGCGGGCAGAGTCCAAGATGTTGAAAAAATCAATGCATCTCATTCCATCAAAATTACTAAATCTCAGAAATGACTTTTTACTCATTCTTTGCAACTTCGTGATTTTAATAGACATTTGGAAGATCTTGACAATCGTGGCACACGTCATAATTTACGATTGAAAGGACTTCCAGAAAGTGTTGCACAAGATCAATTACAAGATGTGGTAGATAATATTTTCAACAAAATTCTGGAGAGAGACACTGCAACACCGATTGACATGGATAGAATACATTGTGCGCTTAGACCCAAAGGCAAAGAAACTGATCCACCGAGAGATGTAATATTTTACATTAATGATTATCACCTCAAAGAAAATATCTTACGGAAAGCAAGGAATAAATCATTACTTTCGCATAATGGTAAAAATCTACAATTGTTTCAAGACCTTTCTACTATTACCCTTCAACGTCGTAGAGAACTAAAACCTTTATTGGAAATCCTACGTAAAAATGGAATTACTTATCGTTGGAAATTTCCTTTTTGTTTATCTGCGTCATCGCAAGGCCGCACTGCTCTGCTTAGGGTACCTGAAGATCAGAGGTGGCTCTTTAATTAGGCAAATTAGGCGATTGCCTTAGGCCTCGCCCACAGGAAGGGCCTCGCCATCGAGCGATTGCCTAATTTGTCTCTGAGGTGTTGTGCTGCACTGTCTGCTGCTGTGTGGAGTGTGGGACAGTCTCTCAAACGGCTGGGTGAGCGGGCGGCGGGTGCGCTGCACACAGCTGCAGACAGAGTGAGCTCCGCGGCGGTGGACGAGGGGGGGTGATAAGAGTATGTCTGACTGTCTAATCTGCATGGCTTAGGCTGCCTGCGTGTCCAATAGCAGCAGCGCCGTCCTCCGAGTCCTATCCCTTCCTTCCCCTAACGGCGGCCCCATTGCATGCCGGGAATTGTAGTTCTCCCACAGAGCACAGGCACATAGACTTCAACATGGCCATCTGGTGCCTGTGCTCTGCAGAGACTACAACTCCCAGATTGCACTGCAGGGCAGAGCTAGAACATCATGTGTTGCTTCTCCAACTGAGTCCTGCTGCCTTTACCAATTTGTCACCAAGGCGAGGAGCAGGAGCAGGTACAGTTTATATATATATATATATATATACATATATATATATATATATATATATATATATACATACATATAAACATATACATATATATATATATATATATATATATACACACACACACACACACACACACACATATATATATATATATATATATATATATATAGGTTTTTCATATATATATATATATATATATATATATATATATGAAAAACCTAACAACAATGCACCCCCACCAAATCTAAGAGTCCAAAGGCCATATTAACTCTGCATTGACAAGACAGTTTTATTTTCACACATTCTAAAAATAACTTTTCATCTGCTTTACTGAGGATGCTTTACAGTGGCTGCGTTTGATGGCACGGTGGCTGCAATTGATGGCACAGTGGCTGCGTTTAATGGCACAGTGGCTGCAATTGATGAGCACAGTGGCTGCGTTTGATGGCACAGTGGCTGCATTTGATGGGCATGGTGGCTGTGTTTGATGGCACAGTGGCTGCATTTGATGGGCACGGTGGCTGCGTTTGATGGCACAGTGGCTGCATTTGATGGCGCAGTGACTGCATTTGATGGGCACAGTGGCTGAGTTTGATGGCACGGTGGCTGCAATTGATGGCACGGTGGCTGCAATTGATGGCACGGTGACTGCATTTGATGGGCACGGTGGCTGTGTTTGATGGGCACGGTGGCTGTGTTTGATGGGCACAGTGGCTGCGTTTGATGGGCACAGTGGCTGCGTTTGATGGCACAGTGGCTGCGTTTGATGGCGCAGTGACTGCATTTGATGGGCACAGTGGCTGAGTTTGATGGCACGGTGGCTGAGTTTGATGGGCACAGTGGCTGAGTTTGATGGCACGGTGGCTGCAATTGATGGGCACAGTGGCTGTGTTTGATGGCACGGTGGCTGCAATTGATGGGCACAGAAAAGGGGTCATTTGGGGGGTATTTGTACTTTCCTGACTTGTTAGGTTCTCAAGAAATGAGATAGGCCATCAGTGCATCAGGTGCGATCAATTTTCCGAGACTGGCACCATAGTTTGTGGACTCTATAACTTTCACAAAGACCAAATAATATACACCAATTTGGGTTATTTTTACTAAAGATATGTAGCAGTATACATTTCCACCAAAATATATGAAGAAACAGAAACAACGAAAAATTCATTTTTTTTAACAGAGTTTTCGGTCTTTTTATAGCACAAAAAAAACAAAAAAAAACCCAGCGGTGATTAAATACCGCCAAAAGAAAGCTCTATTTGTGTGAGAAAAAGGACAAAAAATATACATAGGGACAGTGTTGCATGACTAGTCCTCATTCAAAATGTGAGAGCACCTAAATCTGAAAATTGGTCTGGTTAGGAAGGGGGTTTAAGTGCCTAGTGGGTAAGTGGTTAAAGTGAACCAAGATAGAGTATTTAAACAAGGTGCACAATATATGCAAACACCTTGAATAAGAAAAAATTAACAATAAGTGAATACAAAAGTGAATGTACACAGTATCAAAACGTAAAACAGTGTTCATAAAGTTTGTTAAAAGATCATGGGGAGACCTAACTTTCAACATAATAATTAAATCCACAGGTCTCTAATAAAAAAAACAATTGTGTGAATATCATAGAAAACAAATAAATAGAGCAGCAGTCCAGAAAGTGAAATAATTCAAAGTCCATAGATGAATGAACATAACAACAGGTTGACTTCAGATTAAAGGTTTGCTTAGACCAGAATGCCAATACACGCTCCACCACCAATTGGTACAAGGCTTACCGGAAAGATTGAACTAAAACAGGCATACGCCTAATGAATCAATCAAGCTTGTGGTGTAATATACTAGGGAAAACCAGCATCAACATACACGACCTCTGGTTGGGGATATAAACTCCTGTGGTCCAGCAATACTTCTAATGAATAACCCTCCAAAGGGGTGATGAGAGGGATCCAGATGAGTGATCTCTCCCTATAAACCACACCATACAGAAGAAGAGAGAGGCCACATAGTGTAAATTCCATTTCAGTAAAAAGGTATTTATTATGTAAAAATGAACACTTACGGGGGGCGTGGCTTGACAGCTGAGGAAGATGGCCGCCTAAGTCTCTCTCTCCCGCTTACAGAGACACTTTTTCATTAATCTCGGAGGTAATCTTTATAATTTTCCTATAGGAATTCTATGGGAACATCTTCTAGAACTTCCTCCACCTAACGATTCCATCCTCCTCACGATTTATCTCCAGGATCGATAAGTTTTCTGCCTGATTTGTCCCGATATGGCTTCTTCACGAAATAGGCAATTACGGATGGAACATTTACAAGTACATGACGTATCATCTCTTTCAAATTTACCTCATGCTGATACTGAAGGTACTATTTTACTTTCACCAAATCAACCACCTAGCTTAAATGATCTCTACTCCATTGCAGCAGATATAAAGGACTCTTTATCAGCGAAAATTATGGCGGCCATTTCTGAATTGCATATTGATATTCAATCTATTGCGGGCAGAGTCCAAGATGTTGAAAAAATCAATGCATCTCATTCCATCAAAATTACTAAATCTCAGAAATTACTTTTTACTCATTCTTTGCAACTTCGTGATTTTAATAGACATTTGGAAGATCTTGACAATCGTGGCACGCGTTATAATTTACGATTGAAAGGACTTCCAGAAAGTGTTGCACAAGATCAATTACAAGATGTGGTAGATAATATTTTCAACAAAATTCTGGAGAGAGACACTGCAACACCGATTGACATGGATAGAATACATTGTGCGCTTAGACCCAAAGGCAAAGAAACTGATCCACCGAGAGATGTAATATTTGACATTAATGATTATCACCTCAAAGAAAATATCTTACGGAAAGCAAGGAATAAATCATTACTTTCGCATAATGGTAAAAATCTACAATTGTTTCAAGACCTTTCTACTATTACCCTTCAACGTCGTAGAGAACTAAAACCTTTATTGGAAATCCTACGTAAAAATGGAATTACTTATCGTTGGAAATTTCCTTTTTGTTTATCTGCGTCATCGCAAGGCCGCACTGCTCTGCTTAGGGTACCTGAAGATCAGAGGCGGCTCTTTAATTAGGCAAATTAGGCGATTGCCTTAGGCCTCGCCCACAGGAAGGGCCTCGCCATCGAGCGATTGCCTAATTTGTCTCTGAGGTGTTGTGCTGCACTGTCTGCTGCTGTGTGGAGTGTGGGACAGTCTCTCAAACGGCTGGGTGAGCGGGCGGCGGGTGCGCTGCACACAGCTGCAGACAGAGTGAGCTCCGCGGCGGTGGACGAGGGGGGGTGATAAGAGTATGTCTGACTGTCTAATCTGCATGGCTTAGGCTGCCTGCGTGTCCAATAGCAGCAGCGCCGTCCTCCGAGTCCTAGCCCTTCCTTCCCCTAACGGCGGCCCCATTGCATGCCGGGAATTGTAGTTCTCCCACAGAGCACAGGCACATAGACTTCAACATGGCCGTCTGGTGCCTGTGCTCTGCAGAGACTACAACTCCCAGATTGCACTGCAGGGCAGAGCTAGAACATCATGTGTTGCTTCTCCAACTGAGTCCTGCTGCCTTTACCAATTTGTCACCAAGGCGAGGAGCAGGAGCAGGTACAGTTTATATATATATATATATATATATATATATATATATACATACATATATATATATATATATATATATATATATATACATACATATATACATATATATATATATATATATATATATATATATATATACATACATATATACATATACATATATATATATATATATATATATATATATATATATACATATACATATATATATATATATATATATATATGAATATATATATATACATACATATATACATATATATATATATATACACACACACACACACACATATATATATATAAATATATATATATATATATATATATATATATATATATATATATATATATATATATGGTCCAGAGCCCTCTGACCGATACGGATAAGGATGACAAACAAGGTTAACATAAACTCGCTTACTTGAAATGGACCTGAAAGTATGCCCTGGTTTAACGTACGGTATACCAGAATAAGGGGGCATACCTTAGATAGAGAAGTGGGTGATAATGAAATGAATATGAAATGGAGTGAAATGAGTACTCTCATGAGGAGTATGATGCTTGAGAAATGCCCTGAAAAGGGGATGGGTGGGTGTGTATCGCGCACCGGAACCGACGAGGAAGATAGGCGCACGGGCTGGTTATATACTCCCCCGGGCTCCACCCATAATTCCAGGCCACCATACTGGCCTTTCTATTTATGGTCCAGAGCCCTCTGACCGATACGGATAAGGATGACAAACAAGGTTAACATAAACTCGCTTACTTGAAATGGACCTGAAAGTATGCCCTGGTCTAACGTACGGTATACCAGAATAAGGGGGCAAAAACATTCAGGTAGGGGATGCATTTTATTGGTACAAGTTTGTTACTGGGTGAGCTTGACAAAGGCCTGGGCCATCTCTACTTGCGGATTGGGTATGTAACGGGCAAAACAGGTAGACTTCCATCTACCCAACTTCTTAATAACATGGTCCGGGACCCCTTGGCGGGAGGCAGTTGAAGCTGCTCCGATACGGAATGAAAGTCCAGAGTAGTGAGCAGGATTGAGGTGAAGGATGCCCAGGAGTATCCTGACATGTTTCATGAACTGGGCTGCGTTCAGCGGCTTAGCGTGAAATGGCAGAAGCGCGCCAGTTCCTGGCTGATCGGCCAGAAGGGTCATCAAGCGGGTGAGAATGGCGACCGGGCACCAGCGGTTGTTGGTCTTATAAAAGTGTATGTCCGTGCCTGAGCCAAGCTGCTGTGTCTTGGAGACTGCTATGTGAAGGATAAAATGGTCTTTATACCTGACCAGGTGGTGCTTGCACAGCATGCGTGCTGAGGGGCTACTAGAGGTAAACTCACCTGGCCGTAGGAACCCGTAGAAGGCCAGGTGTATGGCTGCCTGTAAGACGACACTGGTGTGAAGACCGAAAGGTGAAGTGGCCAGAACATCTGACATGTCTCTGAAAATGTCTCCTGTGATGGGCAGCCGTTTGGTGCAGGCCATAGGCTGGCGCTTCTGAATGCCGTGCATGACAGCCCGAACGGCGTGGAAAGTGAACAAGGAGGGTTCGGTAGGGTCCTGGAGGGATGTGAAATGTTGTACCCCGGCCAGGTATAACCGGATCGTGTTAAAGGATAACGCCAACTCCGAGTGGCAATAAGAAATGAAGGCCAGGACTTGTTTGACCCGGGAGGACTCTGAGCGGTGATACGTCATAAAGCGGTTAAAGGCCTTGCGGGTATTGCCTGAGAGGGAGTGATCGATGAGTTGAGTTGCTGCTAATAGGTGTGGGGCTAATCCAGGGTCAGTTGAGTCCAGTCCGGGATAGCTGCTGATGTTGGTCCGGCTCCGGGCACCTGATCAAAAAATTAAATTAAGTTAAAGCGGGAGAGGGCATCCGCTGCCTGATTGAATTTACCGGGGATAAAGGAACAATGAACGTTGAACTGAAATAATAACGAGAGCTGGACCAGCCGCCGCAGGAAGGACATAATCACTAGAGACTTGGACCTGCCTTTATTAACGATCTCTGCAGTGGCCAGATTGTCTGTTGAAAAGGTCACCGTTTGACCTGACCAACTGTGGCCCCATGTATGTGCAGCGGCTACGATGGGGTACAATTCGAACAGGGAGGACGTCTCGGTGAAGCCGGGAATTGCCAGTAGCTGAGGAGGCCAGGGGGCCGCGAGCCAGAGGTGGCCAAAAATTGCCGCAAAGCCTGTGGAGGCCGCTGCATCGGTCACCACCTGGGGTGAAAGGGAGGACACGGAGGGAATGAACAGGGACACGCCATTCCAAGATGTTAGGAATTCCTCCCACATGGCAAGGTCTGCTATAGCCGCAGGATCCAGGCTAAGGACTTGCTCCGGGTCCTGTGCGTGGGACAGCAAGACTAATAGGCGTGATACGAATGCACGACCCTGTGGGATGATGCGCATGGCAAAATTTAGCATGCCGAGCAGGGACTGTAACTGTCTCTTGGTGCAAGTTCTGGCGTGGGTAAAGTCCCTCAAGACCGTCCTGATGCGGGTCAGTTTATCCGGAGGGAGGCTGGCCTGCATAGTGCTGGTGTCTAGGCTGATCCCGAGAAAGGTGATGGCCTGCGACGGACCCTCCACCTTGTGCTCGGCAATGGGGACGTTAAGGTTATTGAAGACCACCCTTAGCTTATCCAGATCTCCTGGAGGAGAGCCGGGTGGCTCTATCAGCAGGAAGTCATCCAAATAATGTATGACTGCCTGACACTGGGCTACGTGCAGCAAGATCCATGCGAGAGTCTGCGCGAACATGTCGAAGAGCCAAGGGCTACTCTTGGACCCGAACGTTAGTTTAGTGGCAAAATAGTACAGTTCCCTCCACTTGATGCCATGCCAGCACCAGAGAGATGGATGGATAGGAAGAAGCTTGAAGGCGTCCGAGATGTCGGCCTTGGAGAGCCAGGTTCCTGTGCCGGACTTGAGAATGGCCTGGATGGCCGTGTCTACAGATGTGTATTTAAGGGAGAACTCCTCAGAGGGGATAAGGGAATTAAGACTGGGGATAGAAGAGGAATGAGGCGCTGACAAATCGTACACCAATCTGAGTTTATTAGAGAACTTGCCCTTGACAAGCCCAATAGGGCTGACTCGCCAGGTGTTAAATGGGGGCTGTGTGAAAGGGCCTATGATGAAATCCTGGTCTAGCTCTGACTGTAACAGTTGGTCGATGGCTTGTTCATCCGTGGCTGCTGACCGCAGGTTCTGGCATTCGTGCGTGAAGTGAGGGAGAGAGATAAGTCCAGTATGAAAGCCTTGAGTGAAGCCCTGAACTAGGTAGGCAGATAGTGAGGGGGTAGGATGATTGATGAGGTAGATACTGAGCCACGAAACGTTGACCCGGCTTAGTCAAGATTTTTTAATCTGTCTGACCTCGCACATAAGCCTGGGATGAGCTCTATGACACTGGGTGCACACGTGGAGCAGCCTGCACTGACTGAAATTACATGACCCGCTGTTATAATTATTGCAGATTGCTGCACCTCCCATGGTTTTGACCGGGCGCCCCAGTTTATCTGTCTGCGGCAGGCGTGCTGGCGCCAGCGGGCCCTGAGCAGAACCTGAGGTCAATGGACCATCTAAGGGCGGGGCTGCCACTGAGCTAGCGCACCAAGTCGCGGTATGAGTAGCCGACTGGCAAATCGCACAGAGAGGAGACCGTAGCCCCGCGAAGTGTCGGCAGAATAGCTCGGTATCCATGACGCTCCAGTCAGTAGGCGTGTGGAACTGAGAGAGCCTGGCGGCCGCTTTAGCGGAGAAGGAGCGGTGGTAATCATAAAATGAAAAACCGCCGTATTTATAACCCAGGTCAACTACCACATGGAGGTAACGATCCAGCTCCTCCCTCCTGCCGGGGGAGGCTGCGCAGATGATGTCCCCCAACATGCCGAAGGCCAAGGTAAACTCGGTGACAGAAAGCTTCCTGTCCAGCCTGGGGTCTTTGGTTTTGAGGACCACTGACACGTCCCCCCAAGTATAAGCTTTGTTCTCCGCCAGCTCATGAATGGAGATGAGGAGAGAAGCCAGATTTACGTCCTTGCCCTCTAGGATGTCCTTCCTGATGTTAGCTGACACCAGATGAGAAGGGTACACTATTGGTGTACCCCTAGAGATACCTGCGAGCGTGTTATCCACTGCCTGGGATGCTGGTACTAGAGGAGAAACAGATGGGCGGGTCTCGAGGAGGGCCACCCGATTCTGAACCTCTGACATTGAGGTCGTCAGAGACGATACCAGGGTGTGAAGCTGCGAGATGGAAGAAGCGATAGAGCCCAGGGAGGCCTGCTGGGTACTAGCCTCAACCGCGGCTGGGGGAGGAAAAAGGAGCCCGAAAAGCTCGGCCTTTCTGGCTGTTGCTGGAAAGGGTATACCCCTGCGCCTTAACTCGGCTGTCAGCCTGGGGATGGTCCATGCTCTGAAGGACCTTTGACTGTCGCTCTCTGAGAGAGGAGATGGAGATAACGGAGCCGTGAGGTCCTCGCTGCCAGCCCGGGACATGGTGGCAAAATCCAGGCCTGGCGAGCCTATAAGTCCTCGGGTCCGGGTTTTCTCCTATATGGAACCTATGAGGGTGACATGGATTACAAGATTCGTTGGAGACTCCTAAGGAAAATACATATTTTGAAGAGAAGGATGCTTCCGCTCGTGAGCGTATGCCTCCCAGATTTTTTATTTTTTTTTCCTTACCTAAGGAGGCACCGTCCTACCAGGTGCAGGTTGGACCTACTGAAAACTCGACTGACCTGAGGAGATGAAGGTGAAGTTTGTTTGAGATTCCTATACCTAAACAGAGATGGCTAGCTAAGCAGTGGAGGTGAGATCAGAAATGAGATGAAATGACATAAATGAAATGAACAACCAAACGAAATGTTGCTTTTAGAATAACGTGCATATCTTGACTTTAACAATGAAATGAGGCTGATGAGCAAGGCCCCCTGATAGGAATCCAACATTGAAGAATCAACTGGACTAAAACCGGGGAGCGGTATGTGACCGAGAAATGAGTGAATCTGCCATGACAGAGATCCGAATCGCCATGCCACAAACTTGCGACCGAGCACGAAACGGTTTCTGGAGCATGTACTGAAATGAGGCCATTCCTGGGGCACGCCGAGACGAATTTGGTACACAAACGTGACTATTCGTACCGGAACGTGATAGGTGAAATGAAATGAAACCCATGACAAGACAAGAATCGGAGGACGAGCCCATGAAGCCGACAGATGAATCCTGTCTTTGGAGCATGTACTGAAATGAGGCGTAAAAGCTGGGCGCACCGGAACGAATCGGTGCATAAATAAATGCAACGGAGTTCGAATCGGAGCGTAATAAGTGACAGAAATGATATGCCATGACAGGGACAAGATTCACCGATTGGACTGATGGTTACAACAAAGAATCCGTCTCTGGAGCATGTACTGAAATGAGGCGTAGCAGCTGGGCACGCTAGAACGAATCGGTGCATACAGAATGCGACAGGATTCGAATTGGAGCGTAATAAGTGACAGAAATGATATGCCATGACAGAGACAAGATTCAACGACTGGACTGATGGTTTACAACAAAGAATCTGTCTCTGGAGCATGTACTGAAATGAGGCGTAGCAGCTGGGCACGCCAGAACGAATCGGTGCATACAGAATGCGACAGGATTCGAATTGGAGCATAATAAGTGACAGAAATGATATGCCATGACAGAGACAAGATTTCAACGACTGGACTGATGGTTTACAACAAAGAATCCGTCTCTGGAGCATGTACTGAAATGAGGCGTAGCAGCTGGGCACACCAGAACGAATCGGTGCATAAAAGAATGCGATAGGATTCGAATTGGAGCGTAATAAGTGACAGAAATGGTATGCCATGACAGAGACTAGAATCAAGGACCGTGCCTGAACCTATGAGTGACTCAGTCTCTGGAGCATGTATAGAAATGAGGCCGAACCCTGGGGTGCTTCGAAGCGAATCGGTGCATTGGAGATGCGACGAGATTCGCACCGGAGTGCGGTAAGTGACAGAAATGATGAAATGATTTAGAAATGGTAGAAATGAAATGATCTGACATAACAGACTGAAATGATTTGAAATGAGATGAAATGATGGATATAATTCAAACGGCATGAAATGATTGAAATGATTGAATTTATTCGGATTTGGAACGGTTTCGACCGGTTTTGTGGTTCAAAACAACATGAAATTTGACATTTGTCCGGACTGCTCGTTTTAACGTGACGAACAGTCGGCTGTGATTTCGAACGATTCGATCGATTCGAATATAGAGAACTGATCGGGGAGTCGTGCGGCTTAGAAATGACGTACCTACAAAACGAGGTGCCTGATTTGGCACGATCGACATGTCCCGAAAAGGGCATAACGACTTCTTTCGAAGAAGGGGTAGTGACATAAAGTAACGAGTACGAGTGCCACAGTTAAAACGTTCGTGCAATAAGAGTGAGAGGTTCGTGAGTTCAGAGAATCTAGTTTATGTGACATTGTAACGCATGAGAAATGAAAAGGGTGCCGAAGCCCTACCTGCGACAGCCGGCCCAGACGTGTTGTACGACAACCGAAAATTTCGTTGAGTATGGCGATACTCGGACGGCAAACACACGGACGCTGATAAATGACAAGATGATTTTGTCAAATGCGAAGGCGAACGGACAACGTGGGAACTCACGAACCCGGCTCACTATGTTTTGGTCTCGAGGATAGTCGGCCCTTGATTTCTGACGTATCAGATATCGCGCACCGGAACCGACGAGGAAGATAGGCGCACGGGCTGGTTATATACTCCCCCGGGCTCCACCCATAATTCCAGGCCACCATACTGGCCTTTCTATATAGGTTTTTCATATATATATATATATATATATATATATATATATATATATATATATATATGAAAAACCTAACAACAATGCACCCCCACCAAATCTAAGAGTCCAAAGGCCATATTAACTCTGCATTGACAAGACAGTTTTATTTTCACACATTCTAAAAATAACTTTTCATCTGCTTTACTGAGGATGCTTTACAGTGGCTGCGTTTGATGGCACGGTGGCTGCAATTGATGGCACAGTGGCTGCGTTTAATGGCACAGTGGCTGCAATTGATGAGCACAGTGGCTGCGTTTGATGGCACAGTGGCTGCATTTGATGGGCATGGTGGCTGTGTTTGATGGCACAGTGGCTGCATTTGATGGGCACGGTGGCTGCGTTTGATGGCACAGTGGCTGCATTTGATGGCGCAGTGACTGCATTTGATGGGCACAGTGGCTGAGTTTGATGGGCACAGTGGCTGAGTTTGATGGCACGGTGGCTGCAATTGATGGCACGGTGGCTGCAATTGATGGCACGGTGGCTGCAATTGATGGCGCGGTGGCTGCATTTGATGGGCACGGTGGCTGCGTTTGATGGGCACGGTGGCTGCGTTTGATGGGCACAGTGGCTGCGTTTGATGGCGCAGTGGCTGCGTTTGATGGCGCAGTGACTGCATTTGATGGGCACAGTGGCTGAGTTTGATGGCACGGTGGCTGAGTTTGATGGGCACAGTGGCTGAGTTTGATGGCACGGTGGCTGCAATTGATGGGCACAGTGGCTGTGTTTGATGGCACGGTGGCTGCAATTGATGGGCACAGTGGCTGAGTTTGATGGCACGGTGGCTGCAATTGATGGCGCAGTGGCTGCATTTGATGGGCACAGTGGCTGAGTTTGATGGCACAGTGGCTGCAATTGATGGGCACAGTGGCTGTGTTTGATGGCACAGTGGCTGCTTTTGTTGGCACGGTGGCTGCGTTTGATGTCGCAGTGGCTGCGTTTGATGGGCACAGTGGCTGCGTTTGATGGCACAGTGGCTGCGTTTGATGGCACAATGGCTGTGTTTGATGGCGCAGTGGCTGCATTTGATGGGCACAGTGGCTGAGTTTGATGGCACGGTGGCTGCAATTGATGGGCACAGTGGCTGTGTTTGATGGCACGGTGGCTGCAATTGATGGGCACAGTGGCTGTGTTTGATGGCACAGTGGCTGCTTTTGATGGCACAGTGGCTGCGTTTGATGTCGCGGTGGCTGCGTTTGATGGGCACATTGGCTGCGTTTGATGGCGCAGTGGCTGCATTTGATGGGCACAGTGGCTAAGTTTGATGGCACGGTGGCTGCAATTGATGGTGCAGTGGCTGCGTTTGATGACACAGTGGCTGCATTTGATGGCACAGTGGCTGCGTTTGATGGCGCAGTGGCTGCATTTGATGGGCACAGTGGCTGAGTTTGATGGGCACAGTGGCTGCAATTGATGGGCACAGTGGCTGTGTTTGGTGGGCACAGTGGCTGAGTTTGATGGCACGGTGGCTGCGTTTGATGGCGCAGTGGCTGCATTTGATGGGCACAGTGGCTGAGTTTGATGGGCACAGTGGCTGCAATTGATGGGCACAGTGGCTGTGTTTGATGGGCACAGTGGCTGAGTTTGATGGCACGGTGGCTGCAATTGATGGCGCAGTGGCTGCGTTTGATGGCACGGTGACTGCAATTGATGGCGCAGTGGCTGCGTTTGATGGCACAGTGGCTGCGTTTGATGGCACAGTGGCTGCGTTTGATGGCGCAGTGGCTGCATTTGATGGGCACAGTGGCTGAGTTTGATGGGCACAGTGGCTGCAATTGATGGGCACAGTGGCTGCAATTGATGGGCACAGTGGCTGCGTTTGATGGCGCAGTGGCTGCATTTGATGGGCACAGTGGCTGAGTTTGATGGGCACAGTGGCTGCTATTGATGGGCACAGTGGCTGCAATTGATGGGCACAGTGGCTGCGTTTGAGGGCACAGTGGCTGCTTTTGAGGGCACAGTGGCTGCGTTTGAGGGCACAGTGGCTGCGTTTGATGACACAGTGGCTGCGTTTGATGACACAGTGGCTGCGATTAATGGCACGGTGGCTGCTTTTGATGGCACAGTGGCTCCTGTATCATTGTCCGCCCACAGTCTCTGACCATTTCCTGTATCATTATCCGCACACAGTATCTGACCATCTCCTGCATCTTTGTGGCATGATTGTCTGTCAGCACCCTGTCAGTGGCTCCAACTTTTCATACCGTGTTAGCCAGGTAAGAGTTTGCTTGTCAAAATAAAACCGTCTCCTGTATCATTGTCTCTGCAAGTCTCTGACCGTCTCCTGTATCATTGTCCACACACAGTCTCTGACCGTCTCCTGTATCATTGTCCACACACAGTCTCTGACCGTCTCCTGTATCATTGTCCACACACAGTCTCTGATCGTCTCCTGTATTATTGTCCACACACAGTCTCTGACCGTCTCCTGTATTATTGTCCACACACAGTCTCTGACCGTCTCCTGTATCATTGTCCACACACAGTCTCTGACCGTCTCCTGTATTATTGTCCACACACAGTCTCTGACCGTCTCCTGTATCATTGTCCACACACAGTCTCTGACCATCTCCTGTATCATTGTCCACACACAGTCTCTGGCCATCTCCTGTATCATTGTCCACACACAGTCTCTGACCATCTCCTGTATCATTGTCCACACACAGTCTCTGGCCATCTCCTGTATCATTGTCCACACAGTCTCTGGCCATCTCCTGTATCATTGTCCACACAGTCTCTGGCCATCTCCTGTATCATTGTCCACACACAGTCTCTTGCCATCTCCTGTATCATTGTCCACACACAGTCTCTGGCCATCTCCTGATTTATTGTCCACACACAGTCTCTGGCCATCTCCTGATTCATTGTCCACACACAGTCTCTGGCCATCTCCTGATTCATTGTCCACACACAGTCTCTGACCATCTCCTGATTCATTGTCCACACACAGTCTCTGACCATCTCCTGTATCATTGTCTACACAGTCTCTGACCATCTCCTGTATCATTTTCCGCAGTCTATGACCATCTCCTGCATGATTGTCTGTCAGCACCCTGTCAGTGGCTCCAACGTTTGATACCATGTTAGCCAGGTAAGAGTTTGCTTGTCATTACCATAATAAAACCATCTCCTGTATCATTGTCCACACAGTCTCTGACCATTGCCTGTATCATTGTCTGCACAGTCTCTGACCGTCTCCTGTATAATTGTCTGCATAGACTCTGACCGTCTCCTGTATCATTGTCCACACACAGTCTCTGACCATCTCCTGTATTATTGTCCGTACACAGTCTCTGACCATCTCTTGTATCATGGATGTGAGGTCGGTGACTGTCCTTTAGCTGGGTTGGACTGTCCCTTAGCTGGGCTGTCTCTTATCTGGGACTGTCCCTTGGCTGGATTGGATGGGTCGGACTATGTCCCTCAGCTGGGTTGGACTATGACTATATCCCTCAGCTGGGACTGCTCCTTAGCTGGATTGGACTGTCCCTTAGGTGGATTGGATTGTCGCAGTCCCATAGCTGAATTGGACTGTCAAACTCCTATAGCTGGATTGGGCTGTCTCTCAGCTGTATTAGGCTGTCCCTTAGCTGGGCGTCGGACTGTCTCTTAGGTGGATTGGAATGTCACAGTCCCATAGCTGGATTGGCCTGTCCCTCATCTGATTGGCCTGTCCCTCATCTGATTGGCCTGTCCCTCATCTGATTGGACTGTCCCTCAGCTGATTGGCCTGTCCCTCAGCTGATTGGCCTGTCCCTCATCTGATTGGACTGTCCCTCATCTGATTGGACTGTCCCTCAGCTGGATTGGACCATCCCTCAGCTGGATTGGACCGTCTCTCAGCTGGGTCGGACCGTCCCTTATATGGGACTGTCCCTTAGCTGGTTTGGACTGTCTTCACTAAAAGAAGAAATTTTGTCATATGAGTTTGTTCTGTCATTAATTGTATGGTATGAGATTTTAGTAAAAATCAACCTTATCAGCAAGGTGTGGCAAAAGGATTGTCTGCCTTAGCAGTTTTGTACATTGAACTTGATATTGGCTTCAAAATTAAATTATTCATCTGTGATAGATGAATTTACAACTGCCAAATGTAGGCGACTGTTTTGCAACTTCTGATATTGAAACATTCAAAAAAATGTACTACTGTTAAAACTTCCCAGGGGGTTTGTGTATGAGCCCCAACTATAGTTAGCACATATATTGTGGTATTGTATATTGAAACAAAGGTTTTGTTTTGTTTTTGTTTTGATTGGCTTTCAGTAAGTGCTTGAGAAAGGACCCTGGTATAAGTCTAATCTAATAGGGCACTCTTACACCAGGCTGTTTTCCTGCAGGCACCCTAAACAGACACCTGTTCAGAATTGACAGTCATTTGTTGGAGCAGCACCATGGTAGTTGCAGATCAAACAGAAGCAGCTTCTTTGGCTACACAGGATAGCAGGACTTAATTTTCTGACTAAAGTTCCAATTTAAGTTTTTTTTATTGATGTTTTGCTAAAGAATACAAGAAACTGAGTTATTTTGTTACTTGAAAAATATTGCACTTTATACCTATTATGTTCCATGCACTACTGAGCAAATATTCAAAGTTACATATTTATATGTTTTTATGTTTTACATTTTTGTAAAAAAATCACTTGTTGCATTAAACAGGTTATGTTTTAGAATATGTTGTAAAATTACTTTTTTTTTTGTTTTATACTTTGTTGACAAATTAATTTCACATTTATGAGACAGCACAAAGGATAATGAGTAGGCAGCTGCACAATTTGATCTATATCTGTGTGCGTGTAACATATATACCCACCCACCCTATGTTTAATGATATTTGATTAAAGAATAATTGGCTAGAGAAATTTATAGAAACTGTGAATTCATAGTTCATAGGATTTAAGTAAATATATGCATTCATACAGTTAATTTTTATCATTTTTATAATATTTTTCCCATTATGGGCGTGAGTGGGGCCTCATGTCTAAGTTTTGCCTCAGAAAGTCTAGAGCCGCCTCTGCTGAAGATCTTCCTCAATTTTGTGACGCACTTAATATTCCACTTACTGATGTACCGGACTGGTATGCTGAATTTCAAATACCGATTCAAACATCATCACCTCGTAGTGAGCTTATGGATACTCAGGATGTTTGCTTCAGGAGAAGAAGATCTCCTTCTGAATCTTACTCACGTGCTCCTAATGATGTCCATCTGGATTCCAGCCCTCAAACTGCACCTAGAACCAGAAAAGCTTGCTGTGATCAGTAATATTTGTTACAACTTTTATGTATTCTGGTTTGTGATTCCACTGCTGTGACTGTAAACTTTCTCATGATCTCTATTCTCCTCTGTTTACTACTTTGATGCATTTGATACATTGACTAAATATTTTGATCTCCTCTATTTATTTATTTATGTATTCTAGTTTGTAACATTGTATTTTATTAGGGATGTTTTGCTCTTGTTACCAATTAACTCTTTTAGGCTGAACTTTCCCTATATGCTCTGCTGTATTGGTAGATATTTTTAATTAATTAATTAATTAAATTCTTATTTATTTGGGATATTTATTTCTATTGCTACATCCTACATATAGCGATGATAATATTTAGCTTTCTATATTCTCTTGATTTCTTATGTCATGAATTTCATATGAATCTATTTATCTTACCTAATTTTAAAATAAGTTTCCTTTAATTCATGCATGACTTATGAGTTCCTCATGTTTTTTAATGGAATATTAATTCCCTTTGCTACTTTTCTTTTTACAGATACTATATAATATTTATATTAGCCTATCATACTATGAAATATGATATTGTCACTTATTTGAAAAAAAAATAAAAAATACAGAGGAAGGAGAATTAGACAGTCATAAACTTTAATACCTCCTTCTATATTATTATTCTCTATATAGCGGGTTAATATATCTTGATTTTTGAGACCTATCTACTCAGTCTCTGGTTTCGTGACCCAGAAGTGTTTTTTATTACCGATCTATTTAATATTTTTTTTCTTTTGATTGATTTACTTCATACCACTACTAATTTCCATTTACACCGTTTTATTAGTGTGTAACATCTTTGAACTAGTACATTTCTTTTTACTAGTTAATGGAATTTACTTTTAGTTTTAGATTTTTGTTCCCCTTTTCTTTGTTCCCTTTTATTTTCCTTAGTAATAATTTAGTATTGGTAATAGTCTTTACCACTGACACATATTCACCTCATTATCTTCGTTAGGTATATAATATTTTGATTTATAATGTCTTTCTCTTCTTCTTAGCCCTTGTACACACGGTCGGAGATTCCAACGGAATGTGTCCTATCGGACCATTTTGGCGGATAATCCGACTGTGTGTGGTATGCATCGGACTATTTCCGTCAGAATATCCGTCGGACCCAATTTTCCAACTTGTTGGAAATATTTTCCGACAAACTGCTCTGATCGGACATACTCCCATCATGTGTAGAGAATTCCGATCGGACAAAGTGCCACGCATGCTCAGATCAAATTCCTACATCAAAGCTATTGGCTACTAGTGTGAACATAGTCCTGTCGTAACGAAATAACGTCATTGCGTTCTGAACGATCGGATTTTCCGACAACTTTGTCCGACCGTGTGTATGCAACAGTTTCGGACACAATCCGTCGGACAAAACCTGTTGGACAAAATCCAACGGATTTGGTTGGCAGAATGTCCGACCATGTGTACAAGGGCTAAGACTACATTACCCTCTCTTAAACTCCTTTCTTTAAATGTAAAAGGCCTTAATGTTCCGGAAAAGCACTCTCAATTACTTCATTCCATTCATAAAAGTAAAGCTGATATTATCTTTTTGCAGGAAACCCATTTTAAAACGAATGCTACCCCTAAGCTTCATGATGCACGTTATCCAACTTTTTTCATGCAACAAATAGTTCAACTTTTACAATACTCGCTGACTTTCAGGAAGGTATACTCCTCTTGGGTGGGGATTTTAATGTGCCTCTTAATCCTTTACTCGATACCTCTACTGGAACTTCTTCAGTGCCTTATGTAGCTTTGTGTGCCATTAAAATACAACTCCAAAAATTAACACTTCATGATTCCTGGCGTACCCTTTATCCTACTGTTAAAGATTATACTTTCTATTCGGCTCCCCATAATCGTTATTCTAGAATAGATTATATTTTTAGATCGCAACAAGATTTACCAATGGTGACTTCTGCCACCATAGATCCTATGTACTCGTCGGATCATCATCCGATATCAATATCCATTACCTTTCCTGATATGCCAAAGAAATCTGGTATTTGGTGTCTAGATCCCTCTCTTCTTACTGACAAAAACATCACACAACATTCTACTGCACAATTATCTCACTTTTTTTATCCGAGATGACACTTTGGGAAGCTCACAAATGTTCCATTAGAGCAGGGGTAGGGAACCTATGGCTCGCAAGTCAGATGTGGCTCTTTTGATGGCTGCATCTGGCTCTCACCCCTCAATCCGCGAATTGCGTGGTGTGCCGGTTTGTGGATTGAGCCCACAGGAAAGGCTGCGGCTTCAGTCTAGCTCCACAGCTGTGGCCATCTTGGTATACCCGGCGGCGGCCTAGGTGGATGGCGTGCTGACATCACCATCACCCGCCTCAACTGCTGGTGGATCTGCCTGCCTGTGTAGTGGTAAGCAAGCAGACAATCATAGGGGAGATGTGGATATTACAGTGGAGGAGATGACGTGGATATTAGTTATAATTGAAATTAATCGATTTAAAAAAAAATGTTTTAAACATATCGTATGGCTCTTGTGGAATTACATTTTAAAATATGTGGCGTTCATGGCTCTCTCAGCCAAAAAGGTTCCCTACCCCTGCATTAGAGGATCGTTAATAACCATTTCTATGCATTGTAAGAAAGAACGCCTGGCTCTCATTAATAGATTGACATCTCGTATTCACCAATTAGAGAAGGCACATAAGGCTACACAAGCAATTTCGTCTTTGAATGAGTTAATTCAAGCAAGAGAAGATTTATTACTTGAATTAAATAAACAAACCAAAAGAAACTATATTCTTGCAAATAAAATATTCTGAGTTTAGTAATAAATTTGGGAAGTTGCTGGCTAATGCTCTTCGCAAAAAAAAAAATCCTCTACTTCATTCTATTACCACTCCGATGAGACGCAAATTAGTAACCAATGAAAACATTGCTACTGAATTTGTTCAATATTATACACACCTTTATAATTCGAAATCTGCTGCTACTCCTATTAATGACTCTTCCCGCAAGCAGATGATCTCAGAATTTCTTACACAGTATACTCCAAATAAATTATCTGAACATGAAGCTGAAGCTTTGGACAATAATATATCTTCTGAAGAATTTGACTTAGCTCTTAAGCAATTTAAGCCGGGTAAGAGTCCTGGTCCTGATGGGCTTACTACTGTATATTATAAGATTTTTTGTGACACACTTCGCCCATACATTTTATCTGCATTCAACTCTTTTGCCTTCAATCATTCCCCGCCTAGGGATCTTCTTAATGCACACATTTCTGTGATTCCTAAACCTCGAAAAGATCCTACTTTGATTACTAATTATAGACCAATTTCTTTACTGAATGTTGATCTTAAAATTTATGCTAAAATTCTAGCCAATAGACTTTTACCCCTGCTTCCTAATCTCATTCACTTGGATCAAGTGGGATTCATACCAGGTAGGGAAGAAATGGATAACACAGTTAAAGCACTTAATGTACATAAATAGTTGACCTCCACGAATACTAATGTTTTTTTCCTTTCCCTTGATGCAGAGAAGGCTTTTCGATAGGGTGGCCTGGGATTTTATGACAGAAAGTCTTACAATACTTGGTATTCCACGTCGTATGTTAAACTTTATTCTTGCTTTATATTCCACTCCCACTGCTCAAGTTAGGATTAATGGTCAACTATCGAAGACCTTCCCGATTTTTAAAGGAACTCGTCAAGGTTGCCCCTTATCTCCTTTAATGTTTGTTCTTACTCTTGAACCATTTTTACACCGCATTAGGTCTAACCCTGATATTAAAGGTGTTGCTCATAATACCTATAAAATTGCCGCGTTTGCTGATGATATTCTATTATTTCTTACAGAACCTCACATTACCTTGCCAAATGTTCTCAAATATTTTGACTTGTTTAAGAAATTGTCGAATCTTCAGATACATTTTTCAAAGTCGGAAGCTTTAAATATATCCTTGGATTCTAAAACGATATCTTTGTGTCAATCTAATTTTCCCTTTAAATGGAACCTCAATTCAATTACTTATTTAGGTATTCAATTACCCACATCCCTTTCTGACCTATATTCTAAAAACTTCCTACCTATTTTACATAATATTCAAAAAGACTTAAAATCTTGGTCCTCTGGACTTTTTTCTTGGTTTGGTAGAGCCTCAATAATTAAAATGAACATACTACATAGAATATTATATATCCTACAAACATTACCTATCAGACTCCCCAAAGCTTTTTTTACTTCTATTCATCATACATGTTCTGAGTTTATTTCGGGCAAATCTAAACCTAGAATTAGCTTTGAGAGACTTACTTTACCCAAACTTAAGGGAGGCATTGGCTTGGCTACTGGGGCTTGCCATTTGACGAGAATTACTGATTGGAATGTTCATTTTACTACTAAAGCTTGGGTTGTCATTAAACATGCATTTTCTAATATACCTCTTCACCACTTACCATGGATTTCTGCAACTCATATAAAGTTGTCATGTAAACAACATCCTTTCATTGATAATACCCTACAAATTTTTCAAAAAATATGTGACACTTTTGATATCTCTTCAACTTCCGGTCTTCTTACACCTACATGTAAAAATCCGGATTTTCCTCCGGGTATGGTTAACTCTTTTCTCAAAGGATTTTGGCCTCATGATATTGTCAGAGCTGATGATTTTTTCCATGACAATTCTTTTATTTCTTTACAAGATCTTAATTTACTTTCTCCAGATCGTCCTTTTCCATTTTGGTCATATATGCAAATTAGACATTTTTTGAATGATCCTCACACTCGTGGTACTTATTCTAGAAAACGTACTCCCTTTGAACATTTTTGCACTTAATTGGAACCTCAAAAACATTTAATTTCTAATATGTATTCACTATTTTTTTTCCACCCATTCCCCTAAATCCAATCTTGCATGCAAACATTGGGAAAATGATCTTGCTATTGAATTATCAGATGCAGAATGGGAAAATATTTATTCTTATATTCACAAAGGCTCTCCCAATGTTTTTGCTCAAGAAAATAGCTTCAAAATTTTCTCCAGATGGTATCATACTCCTGTTTGGTTACGCAAGATGTCCTCTTCTTTTCCTAACTGTTGGAGATGTGCAGATGTCGATGGCTCACTACTACATATGTTATGGTCTTGCCCCTTAATTCAACCATTTTGGACAGAAGTTCACCGTTTGATATCTTTAATTACAACGTACCCTTTGAATTTTTCTCCTGCCCAAATGCTTTTACACCATTTTTCTATTCCCAAATCAACTTATCAAAATTCCTTGACTTTACATTTATTAAATGCTGCGAAAACGTGTATCCCAAGGTATTGGAAGTCTACTGTTACTCCATCCATTTAAGAATGGTTTAAACGCATTAATACTATTGCTACCATGGAAGAACTTGTTCATAATTCTAAGGATTCACCTGATAAGTTTCTGAATATTTGGTCTTGTTGGCACAACTTTCAATCCTACTGAATATTCACGACTACTTATGTCGTTATGCTATATTTTATATTCCTTTTTGTCAGTGGTTAAGGTATTCATGCTTTATTATATCTTCCCCTGTTGTTACTAGTTGTTTTTTTCTTTTTTACTATGATTAATTCGATGTTTTCTTTTTGTTTGTGATTATCTGTTATTTCTAATTTACAATCTATGAATTTGTATCATCATACTTTTTACTCAATAAAATATTTTATTGCAAAAATAAATAAATAAAAAAAACATGAACACTCACATTTGTGAAGATAAAAAGCACTTCATATAAAATACGGATTTTGATGCAGTGGTATCAGCAGAGCCAGAGCTATAGATTAGCAGAGCCTGAACTATTCAAAAAACAGATCTAAAAGTCTCCACCTATGCCTTTCCTCTAATCAGCTGTCTTGGCTGTATGCCCAGGCTTCACTGCAGTGTTTAACAGTAAGAAAAAAAAATCTAGCAATGTGCACTTTCTAAACAGTATATAAAGATGAAGACAGCAGATATACATGTAAAACTTATGTAGGGAGATTTGTTTCATCCCTGTGTATCAGCTGAGGCTGTTCACTTCACTGGGTATACCGTGCCTTGCGAAAGTATTCGGCCCCCTTGAACTTTTCAACCTTTTGCCACATTTCAGGCTTCAAACATAAAGATATAAAATTTTAATTTTTTGTGAAGAATCACCACTTTTCATTTTTTTATTAGTTAAAAAAGTTTCAAAAATCCAATAGATTTCGTTCCACTTCACAATTGTGTCCCACTTGTTGGTGATTCTTCACAAAAAATAAAAATGTATATCTTTATGTTTGAAGCCTGAAATGTGGCAAAAGGTTGAAAAGTTCAAGGGGGTCGAATACTTTCGCAAGGCACTGTATGTGAGGGTTTACATCCATTTTAAGCTTCTTCTACTGAATATGATAGGTGCTCGTCGACAGTAGCATTCTTGTTAAAGGCATCAAGAGCAAGAGTTGATCTGAAGAGACGTCCCTCAAGGGTCTTGTGAAGCAGAAACTTATTAGACACAGATTCAGCAGTCCAGCACTTTAGCCAGTGTACCAACATGAGACCCATGCGGGAGAAAAGCCAGGAAGCCTCCACAAAACCAACAAAACTGAAGGATATAATCACCCATTCTATAAGTAAGCGTTTAACTGCAGTAATAAGATTCCTTTAACCACCTCAATACAAGGCACTTACATCCCCTTCCTGCCCAGACCAATTTTCAGCTTTCAGCGCTCTCACAATTTGAATCACAATTACTCAGTCATGCAACACTGAACCCATATGAAATGCGTCCTTTTTCACACAAATAGGAGTTTTCTTTTGGTGGTATTTAATCACTAATGTTTTTTGTGCTATAAATAAAAAAAACTTAAATTTGTGAAAAATGCCTTTTTCTTTGTTTCTGTCATAAAATTTAGCAAATTAGTAATTTTTCTTCATAAATTTTGCCCAAAATTTATACTGCTACATAGCTTTGGTAAAAAATAACCAAAATTAATGTATATTATTTGGTCTCTGTGAAAGTTAGAGTCTAAAAATTATGGTGCCAATCACTGAAAATTGATCACAACTGATCAGGCCTTCAGTACATCGGGTGTATCTCATTTCTTGAGACACTAGAGAAGTCTTGCGGCCCAGAGAGAGGTCATATCCTAACTTTGTCAGAAAACAATATACCCTACCTATTGGTAATCTTCATTCCAGGAATAGAGAATTAGCAGGCAGACTACTTGAGTCACCAGCAGTTGTTCCCGGGAGAATGGTCTCTTCAACCTATCTTTCTGACAATATGTCAAAATTGGGGAATTACGGACGTGGATCTGTTTGCCTCCAGGTTCAACAAAAAGTTTGACAACTTTGTGTCAAGAACAAAAGATCAGGTTGGCATGCGGAACAGATGCCTTGGTATTCCCATGGAATCAGTTTTCACAGATTTATGCATTCCCTCCTGTTCTTCGGGCTTCCTCGACTTCGCAGGATCAAGCAGGAAGGGAAGTTGGTGATTCTTGTGGCCCAGGAGATCTTGGTATACAGAGATTGTAAAGATGGCGGTAGGGGTCCCATGGACCCTACCGCCATGTCCAGACTTTCCCTCGCAAGGTTAGGCCGCGTACACACGCGCGGACTGTTCGCCCAACCTTGTCCGCTGAACAGTGTTTGGGCGGACAGTCCGCTCGTGTGTGGGGCTTCAGCGGACAGTTTCAGCGGACAGTTGGACGAACAAGGTCTTACGGAAATTCCGAAAAACTGTCCGCTGAAACAAGGTTTCAGCGGACTGTTCGCTCGTGTGTAGGCTTGTTCGGCCAACTAAGTCTCGCGCATGCTCAGAAAGGATTTCCACGTCGGAAGGTTGCATTGCAGTGTATAGGACGTCGTATTTTTCGTCCCGTCGTACGTGCCGTTCACGTCATCGCGCACGGTTTCAGCAAACTGTTCGTCCGTCGTGTGTGGCCATGTCCGTCCATGCTAAGTTTGAGCGGACTGTTTGCCGAAACTGTTGGACGGACAAAGTTGGGCGAACAGTCCGCGCGTGTGTACGCGGCCTTAGGTATTCCATCCTACCTTACAAACGCTAAATTTAATGGTTTGGCTATTGAGACCCACATTCTGAAGAAGCGTGGGCTGTCAGGTTCAGTGGTGTCTACCTTGGTTAATACAAGGAAGCCAGCCCCCAGAGTCATATTACAGAGTCTGGAAGGCATGTCTCCTGGTGTGAATCCAGGGGTTGGCACCCCAGTTAATATGTCATAGGTAGAATCCTTGACTTTCTACAGATGGGGTTGGAAATTAAGCTGGCTTGAGTACTATCAAAGGCCAGGTTTCGGCCTTCATGGTATTATTTCAATGACCACTTGCTCCGCATTCTTTGGTTTGTAGCTTTATTCAGGGGGTAACGCGGCTTAATCCTGTGGTTAGGTCACCCCTGAACCCTTAGGACTTGAATTTTGTTCAGTCAGCATTACAGAAACAGCCTTTTGAGTCGATACGACATATTCCCTTGGTCCTCCTGTGAAGGAAACTAGTCTTTCTGGTAGCCATATCTTCTGCAAGATGGGTATCAGAGTTGGCTGCTCTTTCTTGTAAAGAGCCATATTTAATTATTCACAAGGATAAGGTTGTATTGTATCCTCATCCTAATTTTCTACTGAAGGTAGTATCAGGTTTTCATCTAAACCAGGATATTGTTCTGCCTTCATTTTTCCCAGAACCCTGCTCTGTGGAAGAAAAATCACTATATTCTCTTGATGTCGTGAGAGCTGTCAAAGTCTACTTGAAGGTGACTGCTTAGGCGGCGTACACACGCGGGGACTGTCTGCCGAAACTAAGTTCGTCAAACAGTCCGCTCAAACTTTTGAATGAACGAACACGCCCACACACGGCACTTTTTGAGCGGACAAATACGGCAAACTTTGTTCGTCGTACTAAGTCCGCGCAACTTTTGAAATGAGCGGACTCGCCCACACACGAGGCAACAGTCCGCTCATTTCGAGCGCGTGTGCAGGTAGGCGGGGCCCGCGACGGAGACGTCGCGGGCTCCGCTGCCTGGAATGGACTTAAAGGGGAACCCCAACGCCGAAAAAAATCGGCGTGGGGGTCCCCCCCAAAGTCCACAACAGACCCTTGTCCGAGCACGCTACCCGGCCGGCCAGGAAAGGGGGGCGAGCGAGCGCGCCCCCCCTCCTGAGCCGTACCAGGCCGCGTGCCCTCAACATGGGAGGTGCCTTGGGGAAGGGGGGCCGCGCGGCCCCCCCCCCACCCCAAAGCACCTTGTCCCCATGTTGATGAGGACAAGGGCCTCTTCCCGACAACCCTGGCCGTTGGTTGTCGGGGTCTGCGGGCGGGGGGCTTATCGGAATCCGGGAGCCCCCTTTAATAAGGGGGCCCCCGGATACCGGCCCCCCACCCTATGTGAATGAGTATGGGGTACAATGTACCCCTACCCATTCACCTGTAAAGTAAAAGTACCCAAAAAAAAAAACACAACACACGAGATAAAATATTTTATTGCACAGCTCCGGGGGTCTTCCGTCTTCGGGGGTCTTCTCGCCGGACTCCTCCGCTATCTTCTTGTAGCTCTTTTGCTAGCGGAGGAGTCCGGCTTTCTTCCTCCCCGCCGCCGGCCTCTTCTCCCGACATCGGGGGTCTTGTCCCCCTCTCCGGTTCTTCTGCCGGGCCACCGCGCCTTCTTATAGCTCTTTTGCAGGCGGTGGCCCGGTCTTCTGTCGCCGCTGTCGCCGCCGCCTTCCGTTCTTCTTCTTCTTGTTCTTCTCCAGGAGATGTTGACACGTCGCTCTCTCCGGCCGGAATGCCAGAGCCACGCTGAGCGGCCACTTATATAGTGACAATGGGGCGATGTCACATGGTATATGTCACATGGGTTGGTCACATGGTGACCCCGCCCCCTTACGATGTCATAGTCCCCATGTGACATCAACCCATGTGACCAACCCATGTGACATATACCATGTGACACCGTCCCATTGTCACTATATAAGTGGCCGCACAGCGCGGCTCTGGCATTCCGGCCGGAGAGAGCGACGTGTCAACATCTCCTGGAGAAGAACAAGAAGAAGAAGAAGAAGAAGAAGAACGGAAGGCGGCGGCGACAGCGGCGGCAGAAGAACCGAAGAGGGGGACAAGACCCCCGAAGTCGGGAGAAGAGGCCGGCGGCGGGGAGGAAGAAAGCCGGACTCCTCCGCTAGCAAAAGAGCTACAAGAAGATAGCGGAGGAGTCCGGCGAGAAGACCCCCGAAGACGGAAGACCCCGGAGCTGTGCAATAAAATATTTTATCTCGTGTGTTGTGTTTTTTTTTTGGGTACTTTTATTTTACAGGTGAATGGGTAGGGGTACATTGTACCCCATACTCATTCACATAGGGTGGGGGGCCGGTATCCGGGGGCCCCCTTATCAAAGGGGGCTCCCGGATTCCGATAAGCCCCCCGCCCGCAGACCCCGACAACCAACGGCCAGGGTTGTCGGGAAGAGGCCCTTGTCCTCATCAACATGGGGACAAGGTGCTTTGGCCCCCCCTTCCCCAAGGCACCCCCCATGTTGAGGGCACGCGGCCTGGTACGGCTCAGGAGGGGGGGCGCGCTCGCTCGCCCCCCCTTTCCTGGCCGGCCGGGTAGCGTGCTCGGACAAGGGTCTGTTGTGGACTTTGGGGGGGACCCCCACGCCGATTTTTTTCGGCGTTGGGGTTCCCCCTTAAGTCCATTCCAGGCGGCGGAGCCCCGCCTACCTGCACACGCGCTCGAAATGAGCAGACTTTCCTCCGAGCGGGAACAGTTTGCTCATTTCGAAAGTGGCCTACACACGGGCGGACTGTTCGCTCAAACCAAGTTTCAGCAGACAGTTTTTCGGAATTTCCGAAAAACTTTGTTCGTCAAACTGTCCGCTGAAGCCCCACACACGAGCGGACTGTCCGCTGAAACACTGTTCAGCGGACAAAGTTGAGCCAACAGTCCGCCCGTGTGTACGCGGCCTTAGATTTGGAAAACTGATGTTTTATTTACACTGCCTGAAGGTCCTAAAAGAGGACAGGCAGCATCGAAATCTACCGTTTCTAAATGGATTTGACAAGTAATTGTTCAAACTTATGGTTTAAAGAGGAAAATTCCACCTCTTCAAATTAAAGTGCACTCCACCAGGGCTGTTCGTGCTTCCTAGGCAGTGCATAGCCAAGCCTCCATGGCACAAATCTTCAAGGCCCCAACTTGGTTTTCTGTCCATACATTTACCAGATTCTATCAAGTAGATGTAAAAGTTCATGAGGATATCGCCTTTGAGCGCAGTGTGCTGCAAGCAGCAGTATAAGCCCTCTGGTCTCTCGGTGCCCTAATTTTGTTGTGTCTCCCTCCCTTCAGTTGGCATTGCTCTGGGACATCCCACATAGTAACTACTATGGCTCTGTGTCCTATGATGTACGATTAAGAAAATAGGATTTTTATAACAGCGCACCTGAAAAATCCTGTTCTTTTAAGTACATCACGGGACACAGAGTCTCTCCCTTCTTTCTGGTATACACATGTATGGCTTTGCTACAAAAACCGAGGTACTCCCAGTAGTGGGAAGGGTTATATAGGGAGTGGACTTCCTGTCTTAGGGTGTGCCAGTGTCCATCACCTGAAGGTGGCCTATAACTCACATAGTAACTACTATGGCACTGTGTCCCTGATGTACTTCAAAGAAAATGATTTAACAGGTAAGCGGTTATAAAAATCCTATTATTTTTGCCTTGTTATATAAAGATTGTTTATATATACGCGTTTGATTTCCTATAGAACAAATTCTCCTCTGTGTTATACTCCTTAAGAAGCAGTTCACCACGAAACATGTAGCGTTCCGAACTGGGAAGGGATGAATATTCAATCCCTCATCTTGGGTTGATGCATTTGTATTTCATTCCAGTTCTCATCAGATATTTCACTGTTTTAATATGTTAATTGTCTGCCCTTATTATTAATTGATTCTTTTCAATAAATTTATATTTTTCTGTAACTGTTTTGAGCATTGTGAGTCTATACCGTACCATGAAAGTCCAGGGTTGCCTCAAATTTTCTTTCTTTGAACTAATGGGACGAAAGTACATTATTTAATATATTCCTCTCAAAATCAGTAGTAACAAATCATTTTCAAAGCATAATTGTGGCATTCTAGGCTGGTGCAAAGGTTAGAAAACCTGAGTTCCAGCATACATTTGAGAAATCCTAACCCTATTTAAAGCGGGAGTCCGCCGGGACTCCGCGTTTTTTTTTTTTTTAAAGTCAGCAGCTACAAATACTGCAGCTGCTGACTTTTAAAATAGTGACACTTACCTGTCCAGCGCGCCCGCGATGTCGGCACCCGAAGCCGATCTCTAGATCGACACTCGAGTGCTGCCGCCGCCATCTTGGGTATGGGAGTCAGGAAATGGAGCCTTTCGGCTTCATTTCCCGGTTCCCTACTGCGCATGCGCGAGCCGCGGTGCGCAATGAGGACGGTCCCGCTGCCTCTGGGATCTGTATGTTTCCCAGCAGGCAGCGGGGCACTTGCGGAAGGGGGCAGGCACTTGCGGAAAGGGGCGTAATGTACGCCCCTTTCCGCAGAGAGCTAGCCCGGAAGTGGGTGCAGTTACCTGGATTATCCAGGTAACTGCACCCCCTCCCCCCTGAAAGGTGCCAATCGTGGCGCCGGAGGGGGGGAGGAATCCGATGAGCGGAAGGTCCATTTTAGGGTGGACCTCCGCTTTAAGTTCACACAGATACCAGATAATAGGGAGCGCAGATCCAGTAACCAGTCTTTGAAGAAAAATAAATTAGGGTTTTCCAAAGTAAAAGGATCTGAAGGCCGTTTTAAAATTTCTCAGATAGATTGCAATTTCAGGAAAGCACATAATTCTTGAAGACGACACTAAAGCATTTAAGCATGTAGGCCTTCGAGGCGGCTCAATCCCCTCCGGTCTAATATCTCCACAGATATTCACTTGGGTAAAGAATAGGATGCAGTGATAGATTACCAGAACCAAAACTCATTGGCTTTGTGAGATGGGCTTTTGATCCTTTGCTACCAATTAGTTAACAAATGAGGTTCTCAACCTATACCTTTTTGTTATATATAGAATAGAAAAAAAATCCCAGTTTTTTATTTAAATCCCCCACATGGTATTGATGCCTTTTCACAAATCTAAATTATAACTTTCCTTTGAGCATTTTGCAAAGTCCTTAAAAATCTGAACAAAGGGATCACACACTAACCGGCCACTTTATTAGGTACAAATAAAATATTATTCACAAACTATCTGATGTGCTGTCAGCTATCACTATTTTATACAAGACAGCATGTTTTTTTCACATTGTTCTACACTTTATTAGGTACACCTGTTCAATTGCTTGGTAACACAAACTGCTAATTTGCCAATCACGTGGCAGCAACTCAATACGTTTAGGCATCCAGACGGGTTTAAGTGACTTTGAATGTGGCATTGTTGTTGGTGCCAGACTGGTTGGTCTGATTATTTCAAAAACTGCTGAGCTACTGGGATTTTTCACACAACCATCTCTAGGGTTTGAAAGGGAATGCAAGTAGATGTGTTGCTGCTCATGCATTTCATACAATATCATCTAGTCTGAAATATAAGATAAAATTATCTAGAAATATTCAATATAATTATTAGTGATGTGTTGCAGTGAAACAATGTGTAGTCTCTGTGAGGTGTGATCTCATCCACCTGAGATCTACTACTAGATGTACTACCAGTATTTATTGCAAATACTACCTTAAATTTTAAAACCAAATTACTTAGTATAATTATGTGCAAAAAAACATGTATAGCATACACATTGCAAGGTACGCTTCAGATGACGGCACATTGGTACACATCAATCCCAAATATACATATTAAAAAATAAAAATTAAAAAATATTGATAGAATGAAATAAAATAAAAATAAAGTCAAACTAGGGATAGATTTCCCTTAAAGTTCAATAATTTGTGCTCAAAAAGTGTTTAGTGCTTGTGGAGAAATAAAATGTCACGGTGCTGGTTTGAATTCCTCTTCCCAAAGTGATCACAGCATGCGTGACTTATCCGTGCTCTTATTGTGACCGCAATCAACAGAAATTTCTTCTCCGCCTGGGGCATGAGGCATTCACAGTATTTGCCACTGTGTAGCACCCTAAGGCTTGGCCAGTCCGGGATGTTTTGTTGGTGTTCCGCTTATTTACCATGTAAAAGAAGAGAGGGTCCCCAACAGTGTAATACTATTTAAAACTTTTTAATTCCAGTTAAAAGAAATGTGGAAATGCACTCACATTTTACCATACACAATAAAGCATGTATTGCTGACACTATCAACGACAACTGGAAGTGATGCTAGAACGTGTGCTGACTCCTTCCTACGCATTTTGTCACACTGACGTCATCTGGAGCGTACCTTGCAATGTGTATGTTATACATGTTTTTTTGCACATAATTATACTAAGTAATTTGGTTTTAAGATTTAAGGTAGTATTTGCAATAAATACTGGTAGTACACATTTTGATCTCAGGTGGATGAGATCACACCTCACAGAGACTACACATTGTTTCACTGCAACACATCACTAATAATTCATCTAATATTTTTAGATAATTATATCTTATATTTCAGACTAGATGATATTGTATGAATCGCATGAGCAGCGCCACATCTTTCATTCCCTTTCAAATTCTTACCCCACCCAGGTGGGAGCAATGAAGTAGAGGCAGCAGTTCTGATTCTTTCCTTACCTCCCCATTTTTTCTCTGCTGGCACTTTTCCTTTGCATGGAATCACACATATTTATTTAATCTCTAGGGTCCAAAAAGAGAAAATATCCATTAAGTGGCAGTTGTGTGGATGAAAATGCCTTGTTGATGTCAGAGAATGGGCAGATTAGTAGAGTCGGAATTTGGCATAAACATGAAAGCCATGTATCAACGGTTCAGGATGGTGATTCAAGGGTATGGGGGATACAGTGCCTTGAAAAAGTACACAAAATGGCACATAATTGTGAAGTGGAAGGAAAAAATGGTTTTCAAATTTTTTCACAAATATTTTAAACAGTGTGGTGTACATTTGTATTCAACCCCCTTTAATCTGATACCCCTAACTAGAATCTAGGGGAACCAATTGCCTTCAGAAGTCACCTAATTAGTAAACAGCATCCACATATGTGTAATTTAATCTCAGTATAAGTACAGGTGTTCGGTGAAGCCCTCAGAGGTTTGTTAGAGAACCTTAGTGGACAAACAGCATCATGAAGTCCAAGGAACACACCAGCCAGGTCATGGATAAAGTTTTGAGAAGTTTAAAGCAGGGTTAGGTTATAAAAACATATCCCAAGTTTTGAACATCTCACGGAGCACAACTGCAAACCTACCGAGACATGGCTGTCCACCTAAACTAACAGGCCGGGCAAGGAGAGCATCAGAGAAGCCGCCAAGAGGCCTATGGTAACTCTGGAGCAGCTGCAGAGATCCACAGCTCAGGTGGCAGAATCTGTCCACAGGACAACTATTAGTTGTGCACTCCACAAATCTGGCCTTTATGGAAGAGTGGCAAGAAGAAAGCCATTGTTGAAAGAAAGCCATAAGAAGTCCCGTTTGTAGTTTACGAGAAGCCATGTGGGGAATACAGCAAACATGTAGAAGAAGGTGCTCTGATCAGATGAGACCAAAATTGAACTGTTTGACCTAAAAGCAAAATGCTATGTGTGGCGGAAAACTAACCCTGCACATTACCCTAAACACACCATCCCCACCGTGAAACGTGGTGGCAGCATGATTATGTGGTGATGCTTTTCTTCAGCAGGGACAGGGAAGCTGATCAGAGTTAATAGGAAGATGGATGGAGCCAAATACAGGGAAAAGAAGAATGAGCAAAAAGTTCACTCTCTAGATGTGAAAAGCTGGTAGAAACATACCCAAAAATACTTGCAGCTATAATTGCAGCTAAAGGTGGTTCTACAAAGTATTGACTCGGGCTGAATACAAATGCACACCACACTTCACATATTTATTTATAAAAAAAAAATTGAAAACCATTTATCATGTTCCTTCCACTTCACAATTATGTGCCACTTTGTGTTGATCTATCACATAAAATCCCAATTAAACACATTTACGGTTTTGGTTGTAACATGATATAATGTGGAACATTTCAAGGGGTGTGAATACTTTCTCAAGGCACTGTACAATAGAGCTTTCTATGACTTTAAACTGAACTCACCACATTGGACTCTTGAATATCCTTTCAGCTAAACATGCCCTGCATATAAATCCTCATTTTGCCATTGTATAAACTAAGCACCACTAAAAGTAGCATATTTTCCAAATGATCCTTCTATCACTGCTGGGGAGATTGAGGTGTTTTCAATCCTGAAACCATATTTTTCCAACATATGATAAAATTGCGATTCATTTTCACCATCCACTACTAATTTAAAGTACCATCAAACTTCTACCATAAGCAGGAAATAATCCTAACCCCTTTCATCAGTCCCATGCTAAACAAGAAGTAAAGAAAACTTAATCTTCTGGGTATTAGGAGATGTGACCTGTACTATCTCCCTTGACCATATTAAACAAATGGCATAAAAACAGTTTTACTTTTTCTTTTAGCAGGGCAAAAACTGGTACAGATATACCCATGTTAACTGTTGTGAAGTGGACTAATATAGCTATCTCAGTGTTTGTAATGGAAATTTGTAGGTTCTGTATATAATTGTATTCTATTTTATATGTATTGCACAATGCCCTCACTGTGCACACGGCACTAACAATGTTTTCAGTACATGTTTTGCATTCTTTCAAGACCAGATTAGAATTAGTCTGCCTATGTAACGCCCCTTGTTACCATAAACATACAATTGTAATATTAATGTGATACCTACGTAATCATGTGTATAAAAGCCTTCAAATGCGTCATAATAAAGGAGAACAGTTATTTGGAAAGATGCTGAGCGTATCTTTTGTGTCTGTTCCCTACTGCAGTAGTTATTAATTTGGAACCACTAATCAATATGAGGATAGGAGTTGCCTATCAATTATAAATCCATTTCAGGTGGCGAAGCCAGCTCAGCAGGGGTTATCAGGTGACCCTGAGTATCCGAAACGAGGAGCTTGAGACGACCAGGGAATTTCTGATAATCAGCCGGCTGAGGTAAGCCTTTTGCTTACATTTGAGTTATCAGACTTCCTTGATCGGTAAGGCATTTTCGGGACAAAGGGTACCTATTTTACACCCCTTAATCGAACTGTATTGATTAGTGGTTATATGTTATGTTGTCACTGTCTACTGTCCATCAGAGTGTTATAGAGAAAGGGAAGAATAGTGCTGTTCACAGGTATATGTAGCACATCTGCTAGTTAAAGTAGTTTAGAGGCAAAAGGGTATAGGCACACGTAGAGAAGACTGGCCAGTCATTATGGGCATTAAATTAAGTAAGGGAATGATGGGTAAGAGACCCTCAAAAATGCCCAGCGCAAGAGGAGCGCTATATATGAACCGAAGGTGCGGTTCCGCCTATACTGAGCCCCTAGATTAATGGTTAAAGTGGACAGGGATCCACAAAGGGTAACTGGGTTACCACCAAAGTCCACAGGGACAAAGAATCATGCAGAGTATACAGCTAGAGAAACAGCTATTTATGTGAGCAGGATGGATCAAGAGTGACATTAACAGTAGACAGAAAGGGACTTTTTGATGTTAAGTTGTGGGATGAATTTGGGGTCAGGCACTACAACTAGTAAAGTCAAGAAACAGTAATGAGAGTTAAAACAGAATGCTTTATATGTTGTCAGAGAGGGAAGATGGGATGAGCACTATAGGTACAGTATGTGAAGTATGGTTTTACAATACATTGGATGCAAAGGATATCAGAACAAAATAAAGAAAGCAGAAATTTAAGCAAGGAAGTATTAAAAAGCGTTAAAAGAAAGTGAGAGAATGATAGGCATGTGTTGTGTACAAATGGGAATAATGTAAGCGATTTTAGAGATATGTTTGTGAATGCTGGAACCTTTAGTTCTATCGCTTGTGTCATGTACGCAGATGTGACCCCCTCCTTTGTGCTCTCCTGAAAGAATGTGGCTGACATGAGAGATTGGTGATAAGCTGCAAGGACACTATGCCAATTTCAGTTTTTTAGACAAAACATTTATAACAAAATGTGCCGGGTTTAACGAATCTAATGATAAACAATGTGATCACAATTATTTTTGAATCTGTTTTCCAAACATGGTAGAATGAAGGTTACAAATTAACCGTGTCTTACACAAATGTAATTTCCTGTGATAGTGGAAACAGTGCATTAAAAAAAAAAAAAAAGAGAGAGAAATTGAGTAAAATTAAGGACATTTATCTGTGCATATATATTAGTGTGTGATATTGAAATTATCATATGAGTATTCATTTCTAATATGAGTTTAACAATTTTATTAATAAATATAGATATATTAAAACTGGTTTAGACAACCTTTGGTTGGAAATGAAATCCAGGTTAATGGGGAAATTGGTAAAAATGGAATTAGTTTAGATTAAGATAACAATTTTGTAATTTTACATTTATTGAGTGGAAAGAAAAAAAAGATTAAGATGAGGTTGTTAATTTGAATACAGCTGCAATAATGTTTAACAAAGCCAAGATGGATGGGATACATAGGAAGTTTTTCTACAGAAATGAAATCTTAAAGTCTGATAATAACTTGATGTGCGGTCCATGATGTGAGAGTAATAATAACATGTAAATATAACAGACCCATCACATCAAGTCCACACACCCTGTTAGGATAGCTGCTGCCTGCAGCCAGTTGGTTTACAGTTTTTGATGGCCGAGTGCTTTCTGGTCCGTCATACATATTGTTGGTCCTTTTGTTTTTATGTATTTTTATTTTTGAAATCCAAAGCAGAATGTGTGGATTGTGAAATGATGTGCCCCTTTTCCTTGTAAGTGCAGTGGGTATAAGTAGAAGAATATTTTGGATTTATGGACATCTCTGCATGACTGCAGGGTATTCTTATCATTTATTATAATATTGCCAGGAAAAAGTTGTCTTTTTGAAACATGAAACTGGAGTTCTTACACAAACAGCATGATAGAAAACAAGCCATTGTTATATTTATGCAAGCTGGACCCAGTAATGAAGGGTTCACTCCGATGTATCAGAGCTGTAGCTTTATGCAAAGTTGCTATTAGACAAAGTTACAGATATTATTTTGGTTGAATATTGAATTTTTAATAGTCCGACATTCTGCACAGCAAATATATAGCTAAGTGTTTGTCTAATGAAAGGTTCAAAATATGAATTTGTTTTGTGTGTTTATGTACAAATCTAACAATGAAAAATGTGTACATTTGAATCCGGCCACCTTATTGCCTCTATTGGAGGAGGCTGGAGACAAAGAAAAAGCACATGTGTTAAATTGATGACGTGGGAATCAGCTGCTGTGAGCCCAGTGCAGGACACACTCCCTGGAGACCAGAGTATTTACTTTTTTGTAGTGTTATTCCCGGTTTTATACCGAGGATGAAGTTTATCACCCAGAAGGATTCCCTGTATTCAGAGTCATTGGATCTTTTTTCCCCAGCTCAAGAAGCAGAGCTCCATGTTTAAGTAAAGCCCGTTTGCTATAAAAAGAGTATATATTTATATAGTCAAGAGATAGAGAGCTTTTGGTTCCATTTGAAGGGCCAGAAGTTTGATTTTCCTTCGGCAGGTAAACCAATCAAGCATGCCAAGTTAATATGATCGGCTGTTTTCAGCCTTCCAGGTTCTTGCTGAGGTAGCCATACTAACAGTAAAACTCACACATGGAAGCAGACCAGGCGACTCTTAGGATGCTGCATTTACAGCCCCGGACACTTGCTGGGTCTGTGCAACTCACAGATTCCACCCTAGTTCTGGCCCAGTATAGCTGGGATTAATAATTCAACTTTAAGGACCCCAGAACGAGAAGCACAAGTGGTCCACAGAGGGCAACTTCTTACGAAACAGGACTTTGGAAAAGGTGATCATTTATGTTTGCCAGACACTCCTTTCCCTTCAGCTTGACACGTGGACCGTGTCATCAGTCACAAGTAGTTATGGCTGCCTTAGTAAATGAGCATGGGATAGAGCCAGGGTTCTCCACAGTTGTTTTTATAACATACCACTTCTTGTTTTACCTGTTACCAAAGGTGTTACCAAAAGCTGAACATCCCTTCCAGAGATAGCAAAAAGATATATCCAGATGCCCAAGTCAGGATCTTAGTATGTATTTTGTTTGTATGGACATGTTTTCTGGATGTCCAGTGGCAAATGCTACTACAAAGGCCACAGTAAAAAAAAGTGTTATCAGAAATAGTTTGTAAGTACAGAATCTACAGACAGTAACAGAGGAAATCATTTTTATAGGAGAGTCCTTACTGGAAGTTTTGAGGTTTTATTTTTACACCCCCTACTGTCTACAATGTAGCGGACAAAGTAGAGTAAGAAACTAGAAAACTTTTGCCTGAATGTTTTATTATATTTTATCAAGCCCGTAGGGGGATGTTGGACTCTCTCCCTATGGGATTTGCTTATATTTTGTCTCAGCAGCTGAAGTCCTCCTTTCGGATCTCACAGAGAATGTTGCTGATTTTTTTAAGGTTTTTGACAAACTCATTTATGTGTTTTCTCCCCAATTCCAGATCCTACAAGTTTGGAAGGATCTAAAACTAAAGCCAGTTGACATTTATATATAAGGAAATGTTTGGAGACTCAATACAGCATCTATTTCAAGTACAGTTTTGCAAAACTTGAAAGAAAAGTCACCTGGATCCACACCAGACACTGCAAAAATGTCTAAATTAAAGAAATCTCTGTGTTTGATTTGTTTCCCTCTTGCGATCACAGTCTAGGGTACTTTTTGATTCAATTACTTTAATTGTAAGGGATACATATATTTGAAAAGTAGTTTAGCCATGCTGAAGTCATATTTGTCTTTTGTACCTCTTCCATTTTATGTACAATTGTCTGTGTTTACATGTGCTGATAAGTCAGCATACCAGCAATTAAGTTAGAAGGCCATTCTGGCCACAGGAGTGTACAGCCAGTACTCTGTAAATATGTATTTGTTTTTCACAGTGAAAAGTCATTGTGTAATGAAAAAAGCTGCTCAGCTATTATTTTCTCCACAATGGAGTTTTTGCCTCTTTGGCCGGGACTACCTCCACCTAAGCGTGTGGAGGTTTCAGGTTAAAGGTGATAGCAGGTATGGTTAGTGATCAAAATATTGATCAAAAGAGAGGAGACTGTAATGGAAATTTGTAGGTTCTGTATATAATTGTATTCTATTTTATATGTATTGCACAATGCCCTCACTGTGCACATGGCACTAACAATGTTTTCAGTACATGTTTTGCATTCTTTCAAGTCCAGATTAGAATTAGTCTGCCTATGTAACGCCCCTTGTTACCATAAACGTACAATTGTAATATTAATGTGATACCTACGTAATCAGGTGTATAAAAGCCTTCAAATGCGTCATAATAAAGGAGAACGGTTATTTGGAAAGATGCTGAGCGTATCTTTTGTGTCTGTTCCCTACTGCAGTAGTTATTAATTTGGAACCACTAATCAATATGAGGATAGGAGTTGCCTATCAATTAAATATCCATTTCAGTGTTATACTTCATTTTTACAATGCTTGTACCGTAGGAATAAAGGGCCCACAAATCCTTACTTCTAATTCCAACATAGGTAAATCTATCCCCAAATAATTATTTAAACGGCTGTATTCCAGTAAATAGTACTCGTAATTATCTCTTCACTTTGTACTTCTTCATTTCTGCCCCTGTAGGTGGGTGATCTATTTCTGTGTCCTGTCTGGATTACATAGAAACACCATCACAGAGGAGTGTAATTTCTATTTTCTCCAATTTAAAGATCATTTCCTCTATCCTATGTACCCAACCTTTTCCCGCTGACCATACACATATATGCAGTCTCACAGAATGGACCTTTATCCAGGGCCATATGTGTATCTGTCTTTGTGCTCAAAGCGTGCTCCCAGCACAGAGATCGGGTTCTCACTGGAAGCTCTGAGACTCCAGATTCCACATCCCCTGAACGCTGCAATAGCCTCTGAATGGCTATCACAGTAAACAATCACTGTGCAGCCCGATACTGTTTTCTTTCTCTGAATGGATGGAGAAATACATTGAGTCTCTCTCCTTGTAGGGGGAAAGATATAAATAAAAAGTGTACAAAAAAAGTGTCATGGTCAAAGGTCGGGGTTAGTATATTTTGGGCAGGATTTTATTTTTATTTTTTTAATTTGTATCAGTGTATGGTTTAGGTAGGATTTAAAAAAAAAAAAAGGCAAAATATGCACTATTGTTTCTTGGCCGTGCTATGGGTACAAACAACTAACATTACACATGTGGTATCGCTGCAATCATCTGAAGCAGGATAATTTATTTCCGGTTGTTCTTTGGTGGTAGGTTATGGTAGTAGCAGGAAATATACAGCTAAACTTTTTTCTTTTTTTTTTTTTTTTACTATTTTGGGACAGTTTTTCTTTGATAATAAAAACAAAAATCAGATATCTTTTATGATATTTATGGTTTTACAAACACATGTCAAAGTTGTAAAATTGTGTTTGGACATCAACATTTGTTTTACCCTCAGTCAATAAGGAGTTAAATACCTCTATTACAAGAAATGCATTCACCCTAGTCTGAATTTTGAATTGCCCATTGCTTGCCCAACAAATGATTACTGGTTAGTTTTGTAGAAAGCAGAATAAGGCATGATTTTCTAATCTGCTACATTCATAGCCATTTATTGGGGATATCTTGTGTTCATCAAGATTTCTTCTTGGAAAAAAAAAATGCATGTATTCTTACAAGGTATATGTAAATACACAAATCACAAGCAATGACCTACTTTGGTACAATCTAGAAACTACACCTCATACAGCATCTTCTTAAAAGGTAAGTCCATTCAAAAATCTTGGCTTCATCTATATTTCTGGGACTCTGCCTGAGAGATATTGGTGATTAATATCCTATTTGAATTATGGAGTACACATACATAGGAGTGCAACTCTCTTGCGCCAGGGCTTGAAGTATTCGCTAAGGACAGGTATGTTGAGATTATCCAAATGATACCTGAAGCCAGCGAGTGACTAAAATACCAGCAATTACAAAATTAGGTATAGGTGGACTTGACTTTTAGCCATATTTCCACAACTCATCTAGACAGCTACCTGTAACTAGTCTATATTAGTAGACAAAAACAAGTGGATAACTGGAGCAGACATTGATTGTCTACAGTCATAAAACATATAGAATAAAACCACATTAACTTTACAGCCAATATAAATACATACCAACATTAATCATTCTTCATTCAGCCACTCTTGCAGCCTTACAGAACCAGTATAAGAAGTCAAACACAATTAAAACAACAGCTTTGTTCAGTCTTCATCATTAAAATGTGTCCTTCCGAGCTGCAAACACCAAGTGGTGCTTATTGCAGTATTTAACAGTCTCATTTGTTGGATTGAAAGGTGTTCACCTTAGATAACCTTATTGACTAGACACAACTTCAGCTCCTTATGCTACCAATTTATCACATACAGAACATTGTATACAAAAAGACTGGTCCTAAATATTAAAAAAAGAGTACTCTGTCACAAAATATTCAAACCTGATATTTTGGGTAAAATGCCCAGATTATGACACAGTGAAGTAGTAAATATTCCCTTAATTACATTGAGTAAAAGTCTAACTGGATCTATATTTACAGGGGCAAATACATAAGACAGGCTTCATTGAAACTTGTGGGAAAAAGTGCAAGTCCCAGGATAAGAGGAAGTAAGGCCAGCACTTGAAGACACAAAGCATGCTGGGGCATGCTTTTACTCTCAGTTTCCTTCAACAATATGCTGTTTATTATTCAGAACATTTTCCTATGTCCAGAATAGTAACCATTCTTCGTTCCCATGGGTAGAAAATGTTGGGATAATTTATTATGGCTTAATATCAAGAAAGCCAAACAGATACAAAAACATAACGTAAATGATGCACTTAGTGCTTTTGCTCCACACCTTGTAACACGGACACATGGTTTCACCACACTACTCCATATGAAAAAAAAAGTAATGTGTACCAAGTCTGTAACAAATCCCCCCTAACAAACTGAAGCACAGCAGGGGGTGTTCAGGCACAGATGGCTTATAACCGTTGTTTACTTTTTCCTGGACCTATTTTCATGACATATTGCTAAATAGGCATTTAGCTTCATTACAATAGTGTACACGTGTTCTTTTCTTTTTCCTTCTCTTTGGACTCTTTTTTCTTTTTTTCACTGCTCCCTGATGGTCGCCCACTGGACAGACTGGTGCTTGCTTGAGGTTGCTGTCCCGGCTGTAATAAGCAAACAGATATAAATTATTTACAGTTAAAAGCTCTCTCCTGGGCCTCTAAAACCACCAGGAACTATTGTATATTTTCTTTATGCATAATATAAAAAACAACACTGGAAAAATTGGTGACACAATATAAAAATGGCAATTCCAAATTGAGTAAACCTTGGTTTAAGAGTAACTTGGTTTGAGAGCATTTTGCAAGACAAGTAAAATTTTTTTTTATAAATTTTTGATTTGATATGCAAGCGATGTATTGATACACAAGTAGCGTCATGTCACAACGGAGTATAAAAAAAGAAGAGAGGCGCCTCCAAGTGTAGCAATATGGTTAAACTTAATGAAGGTACAACATTTAACAACTCACAAGGTTGATGATTAAAACAGGCATATTTAAACATGCAGGCACCCGGGGTAAAGCTATCCACATAGACCAACCTCCTCACCACTATTGACGTCACTTCCATGCTGCTCTCCACGAGCGATTCAAGCCTCGCTTTCAGATCGCTCTACTGCAGGGTAGTCTTCCCAGGCACAATTGCAGACTGACAGCCGAGAGAGTGAGAGCCGCTGGGGATGGTCGATGTGGACCACTTTACCCCGGATGCCTGCATACTTAGATTTGCCTCTTTCAATCACCATGTGAGTTGCTACATGTTGTACCTTCAATAAATGTAACCATATTGCTACACTTGCAGGTGCCTCTCTTCTATTTTATACTCTCTAGCTCCTGCTGGATTTTGCTTCTAATCCCTTGGAGGCTTCCATTTGTGGATGGATGTCTTATGGTTACACAACCTATCACATTGCTATAATCTTTTTATATGGGATATAAACTGAATGACTTATGCATAAATGATTGTGGAATGAATCATTTGAGTTTCCATTATTTTTTATGGGGAAATTCGCTTTGATATACGAGTGCTTTGGATTACAAGCATGTTTCCGAAACCAATTATGCTCGCAATCCAAGGTTTTACTATACATGCCTTGCAGTTAACACAATTGTGCAAAATTTTAGACAAGTGTGAAAAAATGCTGTAAATTATGACTGCTTTCAGAAATAGTGTTAATAGTTTGTTTTTTTCAATTAACAAAATGGAAAGTTGAATAGAAATCCAAATCAAATCAATATTTGATTAGAATTTCTGTTTAGGTACACTTTACACAGTTTTTCAAGGAACTTGGCCGGTAGGTTGTTTCAAACATCTTGGGGAACGAACCTCAGATCCTCTGTGGATGTAGGCTGCCTCAAATCTTTCTGCCTTGTTGTGAAATCGCAGACAGACTCCATGATCTTGAGATCTGGGCTCTGTGGGGGGTCAAACCATCACTTTCAGGACTCCTTGTTCTTTGAAACACTAAAGATAGTTCTTAATGACATTGGCTGTATCTTTGGGGTCATTGTCCTGCTGCAGAATAAATTTGGGGCCAATCACACGCCTCCCTGATGGTATGGCATGATGGATAAGTATCTGCCTGTATGCTTCAGAATTGAGAACACCATTGATCCTGACCAAATCAACTCCATCTGCAGAAATGCAGCCCCAAACTTGCAAGGAATCTCCACCATGCTTCACTGTTGCCTGAAAACATTCATTATTAAAAGAAAAAGGAAAACTGCCCTAGTATGTACTAAAAGCCCTAAACAATATGATCAAAGCAGCAATTCTGTGTGCAACACAAACGCCAACAGTGCATATAATGGTTGCTACGCAGGTGCCTTATCCGATCGTTCACCTACCGAGTGAGACCAGATGTGGGGCGCAGCTGTGAGACAAGGAGAAATCTCCAGGCTGGGTGATAAGCCACAGGCGGTACCCGACCTCCTATAATAAGGGGTCCACAGGAGCTGGTAAACAGTTTCTTCAGCTGGTGGTGGATTCACAGTGGTTGTGGTGTTGGAAGATGGACTTGTTTCCGAAATAGATCAGCTTTACAAATCACCTTTTTATGGACAGTTTGCACATAATTTAAATTCCTTCACAAATCTATGCACTGTGGCAATTCATTCATTTGTATAGCTTATTGTTTTGATTTATCATGTATGAATTTTTCACCATATAGCACAATTCCTATTATTTATATAAACGCTCATTATTGTATGGCTCTCCAGTCCTTCAATGGGCAAACTGTCTCCTGCTACAGCCAAATATTTTGACTCATCTGTCCAGAGCACCAGTCCAGCTGACATTTTTCTGCACCCCAGTTTCTAAGTTTCTGTGCAGAGTCGTTTAGCCTTGTTTCCAACATCGGAGGTATGGCTTTTTGGTCACAATTCTTGCCAGGAAGACCACTTCTGGCAAGACTTCTCCAGACAGTAGATGGGTGTACCTGGTTCTGACTGGTTTCCACCAGCTCTGTGCTGATGGCACTGCTGGACAACGTCCAATGTTGAAGGGAAGCAAGCATGATATGTCATTCATCTGCTGCATTAGGTTTCCTTGGCCAACCACTGTGTCTATGGTCCTCAATGCTGCTGGATTCTTTGTGTTTCTTCAAAATAACTCGAACAGCACATCTTGACCCCAGACTGCTTTGAAATCTTTGGCTAGGAGAGACCTTGCTGATGCCGTATAACTACCTTGTGTCTTGTTGCTGTGCTCAGTCTTGCCATGGTGTATGACCTGTGAAATGACACTGTCTTCCACAACCTCACCTTAGTACCAGAGTTTGGTTGTTCCTTACCCAGTTTTAAGCCTCCTACGCAGCTGTTTCAAACTACATATGAATTTGATGATTATTAGCACCTGATTCCTACAAAATCCCTGACTTTGTGTAAGTGTAAAAATTGATGCTGGTTTGAAGCCAAAGGGTAATCACTCCAAATATTTATTTGATTTAGATTTTTGTTTTGGCATTTTGCATCCTGTAAACTTTAAAAAAAATTAAAAAGATTTTTTTTACTTTACAGCATTTCTTCACATCTGCCCTAAACTTTTTTTTTTTTTTTTTTTTTTTACGTACACGACCATCTGCCCTGGGCCAAGTGACAATGCAGCTCATCCAGTCAGATATATTCACCAATCCAGGTTTCCTTCTCACCTCCCTACTGCAGATGTGATGTTGGAGCTTACCTGGATGTATGGTGTCACTAGACCCCTCCCCCATTCCTGGCGACTGAATACTTAAGAACAGTAACATGCTCCCCCATATTCGGCAGCCTTTTTCAATTAGAGCAATGGAGCAAAGGGGGTGGTCTATCAAGCGGCATCTCTGTCACTTTGCTTATTCAGTATCTCTTTAACCACTTAAGGAATAGTCTCGTTTTGAGATTTTGGTGTTTACATGATTAAAACAGGTTTTTTGGGGGGAAAAAAACTTAGAACCCTCAAACATTATATATTGATTTTTTTTCGAATACCCTAGAGAATAAAATGGCGGTCATTGCAATACTTTTTTCACACTGTATATGCGCAGTGGTCTTACAAGCCCACTTTTTTTGCAAATAAAACACTTTTTTGAATAAAAAAAAAATAAGACAACAGTAAAGTTAGTCCAATTTTTTTATATTGTGAAAGATAATGTTATGCCAAGATTAAATTATATCCAATATGCCACGCTTCAAAATTGCTGCTCATGGAATGGCGTCAAACTTTTACCCTCAAAAATCTCCATAGGCGACGTTTAAAAAATTATACCGGTTGCATGTTTTCAGTTACAGAGGAGGTCTAGGGCTAGAATTATTGCTCTCGCTCTAGCGATACCTGACATGTGTGGTTTGACCACCATTTTCATATGCGGGCGCTACTCACGTATGCGTTCGCTTCTGTGCACTAGCTCATTGTCCCAGCACTTTAAAAAAAAAAATGTTGTATGGGTAGCTGCACTGTTGCTTCTGTTTATATTTCGATTCTTGCCCTTGTCACATGTGAATACTTGTATACAGAACATGCTTGTTAAAAGAAGACCGTATATTCCTGGCTTTCCAGAGGACAGTTTCTTAAAAAGCCACTGCTTTAACTGCTCTTCTAGCCGATGCAAGTATTCACACACTTCCAGGTATGTTAAGAACTGCACCTCCTCAGGATTGCACTAAGCACAGCAAGTGCAACGACCATGTTAACATCTGTCCCCCCTCCTTTGTGTGTGCATCTGCACACTATTGCTGTTTTTTGATATTAAAAAAGTGTTCACATTAAAGATTAGGGGATGCAGGCAAATAGACTTTTTTTTTATTTTACACACGATTTGACTTATTACCAGGCAGCTCAGCTGTCACCAATGTCCATATGCACCCTAAATAACGCGCCCTCTCTTTGATGACCATTGAAGCCCCAGCTTGTAACCATAGATCTATAGATATCCTGATGTGGCCCCCATGAATATAAGATCACCAATACTGAGCCCATGACTTTTGATGATGCGGACAAATCGAGTAGAAGATTTTCACTAGCCTCAATCCAAACCCTACTACCCATAATTATAGACAACCCTCAATTTCCTCCTTGGCTTCAACCTTGTAACTTCAGATGGTAGAACAACTAGGACTTCCACAACTGAAGATAGGGCGGCACAGTGGTTAGCACTCTCACCTAGCAGTAAAACGGGTCGCTGGTTCAAATCCCAAACCATGAACTGGATGGACTGGTGTCTTTATTCAACCTTACTAACTATGTAACTATTTTATTTCACAACTGGGAAATAAAAAACACACATTTTTCAAGTTGCAACTCCAATTACCAACTACTTTACATTCAGACAAATTACTAATTTTCAGACAAATATAACTAGAGCAACAAAGATACTCCAGATCTTACCCCATTTGGAACCGCCTGTAAATCATCAGGTTCATCAGTGGAACAGGAGGATTTTGTCTCACTTTCCGCAAAACTCAATCAACACTTCTTTGAGAGAAGCTAATCAATTGGCTTTCTAAAAACGGTACATGATTCAAACCGGAACTTTTACATACTGTATATTCCATAGCTCCCCCCCCCCCCCCAAAAAAAAGGAATTACCTGCTTCTCCTGCTGCTCCCAGTGGTTTCTCCCACTGGCTTGTACCTCACTAAAGAACATGTGAGCCAGCAGAAGAAGCAGCAGGGAGTGACGGGAAGCTGCTATTTGACCCATCCAACTGAAATACTTGCAGAAGACAGTAAAGAGCGAAGCTGCGCCTTTTCAAGATAAAGGCCAATGGAAAGGAAAGTACTGTATGTGTGGTGTTCTTTCAACAGAATACAAACAACCCTGTGCTGACTGGGTCACTAAGTAAGTGAACATGCGCACCAAAAGTTAATTAAAGACATTTATTTTTAGTTTTTAATAGAGTGGGACAAAAACCTCTTGAAAATCTTTATTGCTGTCTTTAATCATACCAGGGAGGTTTTCGCTCATGGTTTGCTTTTGGCAACAACCCTGTGACACTACAATAAAAAGATGAAATAGGGACCAATACAGGAAGGTACATGAATAAAAACCTGACTGGAGTTCTAACTTTTATTTACAGTACTAAAAAACAAAACAAAAAAACAAACAAAATACGTATCTGCCTGTTGCTGTCTCAGTCTGCATTCAGTAGTTTTCCCATCGCCTCTTTACCCTCTGACTCCTTGTCATTAGGACAAGATGTGAGGATATCTAACCAATGCAGACACACACATGCAATAGAATTCTAAAATAGGTTCTAATCCCCTCTCCCCTTTCTCCATACAAGACTAAAATCAAAGCTTTGGCTATAGTTCAGCTTTAAAAAAGAAATCCAAAAACTACTATGGCTCTGTGTCCCCTGATGTATGAAAAGAAAACAGGATTTTTAAAACAGCTTGCATGTAAATTCCTTTTCTTTGATGTACATCAGGGGACACAGAGCCATAGTAGTTACTATTTGGGTTATAGGGCCACCAATAGGTGATGGACACTGGCACGCCCTAAGGCAAGAAGTGTACTCCCTATATAACCCCTCCCACTACTGGGAGTCCTCAGTTTTGTAGCCAAGCAATACAAGTGTATACCAAGAAGGGAGGGACCTCTGTGTCCCCTGATGTACATCAAAGAAAAGGATTTTACAGGTAAGCTGTTTTAAAAATCCTGTTTTCTTTTCATACATCAGGGGACACAGAGCCATAGTAGTTACTATGTGGGATGTCCCATAGCAATAGCAAGTGAAGGGAGGGAGACACAACAAAACCGTAGGGCAAAAAAAGAGACCAGAGGACTCCTACTGCAGCCTGCAGTACACCGCGCCCAAAGGCAATATCCTCATGACCTTTAACATTGATTTGATAAAATCTGGTAAATGTATGAACTGAAGACCAAATTGCGGCCTTACAGATCTGAGCCATAGAGGCCTGATGATGCACTGCCCAAGAAGCACTAATCGCCCTGGCTGAGTGTGCTTTAACATGAAAAGGAGGAATTTTCTTCTTTAAGCCGTAAGCTTGAATAATTACTTGACGAATCCATTTGGAAATAGTAGATTTTGATGCTGCCTGTCCCCCTTTTGGATCTTCTGGCAGTACAAACAAAACATCTGTTTTGCGAACCTGAGCGGTCGCCTTTATATAGTTTATTTTATATAGATTAGTTTATATATATTTTTTAGCCCCAGCAAGGATTGCTTCCAGTGGAGCCCAGCACAGCACATCTTTACTCGTGACCAACACCTTAGATACTGGTGAAAAAACTGAGGACTCCCAGTAGTGGGAGGGGTTATATAGGGAGTACACTTCTTGCCTTAGGGTGTGCCAATGTCCATCACCTATCAGTGGCCCTATAACCCACATAGTAACTACTATAGCTCCGTGTCCCCTGATGTATGAAAAAATGTATACTTCTTCAGAAATGTGTTTGTATGTGCAGTATTCAGGTCATTTTGTCATCTACAATACAAGATTATACAATGAGATGTAATTACAGCTAGAAACAGACAAGCGACAGCAGAAAAAAAGACCAAGTGGTCCATCAAGTCTGCCCACTTTTTTTATTTTTTTTATTTATACGCGTTTTTGTATTTTGGGTTTTTTTTGGTAACTTTTTTGTCCAAGTATAGATCTAGGTTTGCCCCAAGAAGGTTTGAAACCACTTACTGTTGACCGACTCACTACCTCTGTTGGAAGTTTATTCCAAGCACCAACTAACCTTTCAGTAAAAAAAAAAATGCTTTCCAAGATAAGTTTTGAACTTTCCTCCTGTGAGTTTGGGGTCATGTCATGTCCCTGTGTTCTTGATTTTGGTTTCATATTAAAGATCATGCACTCCTGAACCTTATTCACCTTTTTGATGCACGTTTCCCTTCTTTCCTCCAGACTGTACATATTAAGTTCCTGATGTCTCTCCTGATATGTTTTATCCCCCACACCTTTCACCATTTTTTTACCCGTCTCTGAACTAGTTCTAGTTTATCAATACCATTTTGTAAGTGAGGTCTCCAGAACTGGTTACATAGTCAGGTTGAAAAAAAAGACACAAGTCCATCAAGTTCAACCACAAAAAAATAAAAATAAATAAAAAATAGCATACAATCCCATATACCCAATTCTATACCCACAGTTGATCCAGAGGAAGGTGAAAAACCCCAGCAAAGCATGATCCAATTTGCTAAAGCAGGGGAAAAAATTCCTTCCTGATCCCCCGAAAGGCAAATCGGATTTTCCCCGGATCAACTGTACCTATAAATGTTAGTACCCAGTTATATTATGTACACTTAGGAAATAATCCTGGTTTCTTAACCACTTTATGACCGATGCACGATAATGTACGTCCATTTTTTGAAGAGGGATATCTCGGTAACGATAATGGCCACCCCCCGTGTCCTCCGCCGCTTACCGGAGCCGTCGAGAGCAGCTGAGGCGATTGGGTCCTGCACACTGCTTGGTATGGAGACGAGTGAGGCTAAGATGGCCCCCACTTGTCTCTATACCATAGGAGGGCGGAAGCGACATCAAAATGTCACTTCCGCCCATACCTCTTAAAGGAACATTTTTTCAATGTCATTTTCGCGAATTCATTTTTTTATTTTTTTTATTGCATTTAAGTCCAAATATGAGATCTGAGGATTTTTTGACCCCAGATCTCATATTTAAGAGAATCTGTCATGCTTTTTTCTATTACAAGGGATGTTTACATTTCTTGTAATAGGAATAAAAGTGATACATTTTTTTTTAAACAGCGTAAAAAATAAAATCAAGTAAAATAAATAAGAAAAAAATTGTTTTTTTTTAAAACACCACGTCCCGATGAGCTTGCGCGCAGAAGCGAACGCATACGTGAGTAGCGCCCACATATGAAAACAGTAGTCAAACCACACATGTGAGGAATCACCGCGATCGGTAGAGCGAGAGCAATAATTCTAGCCCTAGACATCCTCTGTAACGCAAAACATGTAACCTGTAGAATTTTTTTAATGTTGCTTATGGAGATTTCTGAGGGTAAAAGTTTGACGCCATTCCACGAGTGGGCGCAATTTTGAAGCGTGACAGGTTGGGTATCAATTTACTCGGCATAACTATCTTTCGCAATATAAAAAAAATTGGGCTAATTTTACCGTTGTCTTATTTTTTTTTATTAAAAAAAGTGAATTTTTTCCAAAAAAGTGCGCTTGTAAAACCGATGCGCAAACACGGTGTAAAAAAAAGTATTGCAATGACCGCCATTTTATTCTCTAGGGTATTAGAAAAAAAAAATTAATGTTTGGAGGTTCTAAGTAATTTTCTAGCAAAAAAAAAAACTGTTTTAAACATGTAAGCACCGAGCCTGAAAAAGAGGTCCGGTCTTTAAGTGGTAATCTACTGAGCTGGCCAGAACCACCTCTGCAGGGAGTCTATTCTACATTTTCACAGCTCTTACTGTGAAGAAACCTTTCCGTACTGGTCACAGTATTCTAAATGAGGTCTCACTGGAGAGTGCTCTATTGATGCAAAAGGTACCCCCAAATCTTTTTTGTCTGTCATGTTGGCCAAACTGTACCCCAATATTGTACTTCAGGGATTATTTTCCCTAGGTGCATTTTTTTACATTTAGAAACATTAAACTGCAGTTTTGACCAATCTTGCAGCAATGTCAAATCATGTCCCATGTTACAGACACCTCCAGGTATATCCACCCTATTACACACCTTTGTGTCATCAGCAAAAACGCATACCCTATCCAACAACCCTTTAGTTACATCACTTGCATATACGTTAAATAGAACAGGACCTAGTACAGAGCCTCGTGGTACACCACTAGTGACTGGTCTCTGTGCCAGATGAACCCCATTTACAACCACACGCTGGTATCTATACTTTAGCCAATTTCATATCCACTGAACCACTAAAAGGTTAGGTCCTAGCTTTTACAACTTTTGCTTTAGATCATTAATTATATAGGATTTATATAGCGCCAACAGTTTACACAGTGCTTTACAATGTAGATCACTATGTGGAACCATATCAAATGTCTTGCTGAAATCAAGATATGCTATGTCTACAGCACCACCCTGGTCCAAAACATTGGTAATATAGACAAAAAACTGAATCTGATTAGTCTGACATGATCTGCCTTCAGTAACGCCATGCTGCTTTGGGTCCAGCAAGTTGTGTATTTTTAAGTGATCAATGATCCTTCTTTTCAGGAGTGATTCCATAAACTTGACTACAACCGATGTTAAACTCACTGGCCTGTATTTGCCAGTCATGGGGAACTTCTCCTGTTTAGAAGAGATTGGTTAAAAAGATCAGTAAAATACATGGCTTTTTGGTAACAGTGGTACAGGTGGCTGAAAAGCTGCCCAGTCACTTTTATGGTACTGAGAATATAGCACATCCATTCCTACATCTGCTCTGTGACTAAAGAACATGGAAGTGATGAGCCTTTTTGTCACTGCTGGATTGGAGCGGTCATTCCCCATCTACAGTGGAGAGCAGTTAACACTTGGTGTTTGGGACTTTAAATGAGACGCCTGCCTATGCAAGGGCTTGGTGCTATGAGTAGGGCAGCTCCTACATTAGAGCTAGGTATCTCCATACCTATTCATGACACAAAGGAGAGGCGAGTTGGGACTTTGAATGAGAGGTGTAGCTTACAGTGGGCAAACCACAGTATCATATTCAACCAAAAGCAAGAAATAAAGTAATAATACTAATAAGGACTAGTTTTTTTTTTTTAATAAAACTAGGTCTCAGCAATATTATTTCTTTATTTCTTGCTTTTGGTCGATTAGGATCCTGTGGTTTGCCCTCTGTAAGCTACACCTCTCATTCAAAGTCCCAACCCTCCTCTCCCTTGTATTTCTATAAGCAAGTGGGCATTAAAGGGGGAAATCTCTTGTTAAATATATTTATTGAAGTTTTAAGAGATAAGTATAACTGCAGAATTGACCACTCAGAGGGATCTAAATTTCTGATTTACCCTAGGATCACATCTTTGCGTTCTGTGTGGGCTGCATTTGCGTGGGCATGACAGCCCAAATAAATGGGCTGCCGTTCCTGTGTTTCTGCAAAAAAAAATAGGTGCATTCACCTTTTCAAAAACGCAGCCACAAGGGAAATTGCATGGTCTTTTGGACCATGCAATTTCCCTGCGGTTGCCGCACCTGCACTGCAATTTTACATGTGTGGGGTTGTAAATCAGAATGATTGGCATCACCACAAGTTTTCCGCAGAGCAGTGCGTTCTCACTGCAGGTGGTTGCAGGAATCACTGAGATTCCCACAGCCACGCATAGAGATGTGACCCTAGGGTAAGATGTAAATGCTGACAACAAAAAAGAACACAAAACATAAGCAGAGTTTCACAACCCTATAGAGTAACATAGGTGGCTGGCCATGGCAGGGACTCATGAGAGAGAGTATGCTCACAGTAATGAGGAAAAAAGAGAGAGAAGGCAAGGCGGAAGAAAGATAAAAAGGAAGAATGAAGAAGAGTGGGAGAAAGAGGGCATGCGCTCTAGAAGGGGAAAAGGAAGTGGCCCCCATGTACTCGAGTACAATCAGTCGGACAATTTAGAAGTTAGACATACTGGAGATATGCACTGAAGGCAGGGCATACAGGAGCCACACCCCCCATATCTTTAGGAATTTGGGATAAGAATCGTTAAGAATGCCGGACATCTTTTTAGAGAGGGAAATCTCAGAAAAATTTACAAAAGTAAGCAAAGTAATTATGTTGGTGAAAAGGATAGTCTTTTTATAGTGCACTTATCACTAAAAAGGTGAAGTTGCACATTACCTTAATAAGAAATGAGAAAAAGTACCTGTGGGGGAGCAGAAACCGCTGCCTGCTCCTGTTCCTGATAATACTGTGAGGCTCTCTTGTCCTCTTCCTCCTGAAGTTTTTTGGCCAGCTCCAGGTCACTGATGCCTTCTGGTATTTGCTCCCAGTCTATATCTTGGTTCTGCTGCTCCTGTTGTAGTGATAGTGCCATCAGATAATCCTAGTAAAGACACAGTCTGTGAGAATTCCTTCAAGAAAAATCTAAAGGCATGCACAATTATTCCATTTACTTTACAGTGCTCCATCAAATTGAACATTTTTTTTTTTGGATCAGTCAAGTCTCTAACCTTCATATAACTCTCAATCTAAATTCCCTATGTAGCTAGAAACCATTTTTGGAAAAGGGCTATCAGAAGTTTTTTGAATGGTTGTAGGAAAAGTTAAACACACTGAAATCTAAATCTTGAAGCAGTTTGTTCTACTTGAGTTCTCCCTGTGTGGACTCTAGACTCTCCGCCACCCCCCCACCACAATCTAAGTGGTGGGTAGTCTGTCTTTCACACAGGAAAACTCAGGCAGGGTTGACAACATGGCAGCCTTGCAAGCCCACTACAGGAAGATAGAAGCAGCTCAATGGATATCTGGCAGCATTAACAGGTTTTTGTACTTGCAGTGTTTTTAAAGATTCAAAACGTAGTGAAATGTTCATTTATTGATTTGTTTACACTTAACCCTCCCTTCTGGATTGTAAGCTCTAACGAGCAGGGCCCTCTGATCCCTCCTGTATTGATTTGTATTGTAAGTGTATTGTCTGCCCTCATGTTGTAAAATCCTGTATTAAAATAATAATGTATTGCAGAGATGTACAGCATTTTTATTTTGGAGAAGACATACACTTTAACTGAATTGGCTGCTGGATTCCTAAGAGCAGCAGGTTTAGGTGTCCATCAAAAGACACTGCATTCCATAGTGAGATTAAGCAACAACACACACTGGCCCTAAAACAGGCCACAGATGGGCAGTACTTAACAGGAACCAACTGGTAGGCAGGTATCGGCTCATCCTCATACCACAGATACGAGAACAGGGATCCACCTTGATACTTTTCTGGTGTTAACAGCTTTTCATGCACGGTGGAAAGACCACTGAAGAGTGAAGATTTGCACCAACCTGAAGAAATCTTTGCTTAATCATTTTTAATTTGCATGCTTTATTTATAATTTTGCTAATATACAAACATGAAAGGCATATTGAGGAAAAAATAGTCAAGGAAAATTTGACATATCTAACATCAACCATGGCAGTTTAAAGTTTACAAATGACGTGTATAAATAAACATTGATTTGGAAGGTTTAGAGGAACCAGAGCTAGGACACAAAAATCAGTTGTAAGGATAGATGTCAAATAAGTGAAATGTAAGTCCAAGGGCCACCACGTCATATTGTGACTCTGGACTAATATTGTAGTCAAGTCGAAAGTATGAATATATCGATGGTCAATGCCCAGTGGTAGCAAAAATGTGTCACTCAAGGGGAATTAATAGGGATGTTGTGCATAGGGTAGATCTAGGCAAAGTAAAGAGTAAGTAGAAAGGGTAGTATCTGGTTAGGGCTAAAAGATAGGAAGTGGAGGGAAGGAAAAGGGCATCAGGCGAGGAAAGAAACCCTGACTATCAAACATGCAGTCACAATGGATGCAAACATAATTTGAGGGAAATGTACACGCTGTGTTTACCAAATTATTTTTATGACTGGTTACGGGTATTGAGTTATGTAGGAGTAAAAATTCAGCGATTTAGGGACAATCCTATCTGTACATTTTTGGGCTATCTCATGTACTTGTGTCCACAAATTGCTCAGAATTGAACAGGACCAGAAGACATGTCACATTTCTCCAGGTCCCTGCCTGTATCTCCAGCATGTTGCCGGAGAGGCATGGTCGATGGCATGAAGTACATCTGGTGTACTATACCAACGGGTAACAATATTATAGCCAGATTCTTGGTATTTACTGCTTATGGAAGGTTAATAGAACATAGTATTTTTTGATTGTCTTTGGTGAGATGGTGATAGAGGTCCTTCTAGTGTTGTAAAAAAAAATGCAGCTGGGTTTTTGAAGCTTCTATAAGGATGAATTGGCAGGATAAAAATAGAGCATGTTGGATTTGTTCATACATTCCTGTTAAAACTGGGTTAATGCACGTGAGAATTTTTCGGGGGGCAGCTGCGATTGCAGGAAATGGGCAATTTGTAATATTTGCAGAGTGCCTCAGGAGGAAAAACATCAGATTCAGTGCCATTTAGGTGGGTGACAACCAGGATGAGCAGTATAGAAAATGTTTTGCGCATCATTATTCTACTAAAGAAGCCGGAAGAATGTTTTATCCTGGAGGCCAGATAGAAAATGAGGGTTTGCCAAAATATGAAAAGTGATCCTTTTCTTTTTTTTTCAAATTCTTTAAGATTCTAAAGGTAGCCAAGACAATAAATAAAATCAGAACATTGGAAACGTAACCATTTTGCTATCCTGTTTGGGTGTGATAGATCGTCCCAGATCTGCTTCCCATTTGATAAGGCTGGGATGACTGAATTCTGCAGGCGGGGAGATCAATATAGAGTACATTGTGGAGAGAGTGCGTGTTAATGTGCCTCCCTCCACGCAATCGGATTCAAATGTGGTCGTTGGCCTTCTGTATTCTGTTGGAGACCCTAGCATTTGGAGGAAGTGATGGAGTTGGAGTGCCCTCCAGAAAACCAAGGCAAATCTCCCATCAGGTTGCATCAGTGTCGGGATAGACGGCCATCTGTCCAAACTGCGAAAATGTGACACCTGGAAACAGCCTGTATCTAGCAAGTGCTGAAGAGGTCCTCCCTGAAGATACAGGGGAAAATTGGTATTACCCAATATCGGGTATAATAGTGGCATAGAGGAGGTAATAACCGGGTTTTTACACAGAACGTTGCAAACTCGTAGAGTTGGACCTACGACAGGGTGAGCTTTGAGTATCAACGGCAAGACCTGAAAGCACCAGGGAGCTCTACGAAGAGGGTATGGTACATAATTGTTGTAGTTGGGTCTGCAATTTTTGAGTGCCGTGTCTGCAACAATCAATCACCCATGTGAGGTGAACAGGGCAGCACAGTGGTGTAGTGGGTAGCACTCTCGCCTAGCAGTAAGAAGGGTTGCTGGTTCGAATCCCAACCACGACACTACCTTCCTGGAGTTTGCATGCTCTCCCTGTGCCTGCGTGGGTTTCCTCCCACACTCCAAAGACATGCAGGTAGGGTAATTGGCTGTCCAAAATTGGCCCTAGAATATGAATGGGGACCTTGGATTGTGGGCTCCTTGAGGGTAGGGACCAATGTGAGTGTGCAATGTACAGGGATAGGGACAATTGTATACACTCACTTTGGTTGAACTGGATGGACTGGTGTCTTTATTCAACCTTACTATGTAACAGCTTGGTGATATTTTTTGGATATCTGGGACCACGATCCCCCCAAATATTTTAGGGAGAGTCAATAAATGTCCCCTTATCCTGAGCTTTTTGTTAGTCCAAATAAAGTAAGTGAAGAGGGCGTTCACTTGTTTAAAGTAGGCCATGGAATATGAATAGGGAGGGCCTGAAAGACATACAAGAATTTGGGTAAAATACTCCTCTTTATAATGTTATATTGACCGACCCACGAGTGTAGCCCATAACACAATTTATCCAGAAGCTTAACCAGGCCCAAGAGAGGTGGGAAGTTCAATTTAAAGACATTGGACACAGATGGGGGATATGTGTCCCTAAATATTTTAATGACGTGGAGGTCCAGTTAAATCTAAAATTACTTTGTAAGTGGTGTAGTTGTGTGGGAGTCATCTCCACTCCCATAGCCTCAGATTTTGAAAAGTTAATTTTCAAGTTTGATAGCTCGCCATATCACTCGAGTTCCTGTAGTAGATTAGGCAGAAATATAATCGGGTTCGATTTTATAATGGGAATTGCCGATCTGTAGGCCTTTGATGTCATTGTTTAACCTCTTGCTTACTGGGCACTTAAACCCCCCTCCTGCCCAGACCAATTTTTAGCTTTCAGCACTGACGCACTTTGAATAACAATTGCGCGGTCATACAACACTGTACCCAAATAAAATTTTTATAATTTTTTTCCACTCAAATAGAGCTTTCTTTTGGTGGTATTTAATCACAGCTAGGATTTTTTTTTTTTGCTAAACAAAAAAAGATCATGTTTCATAGTTTGTTATAAAATTTTGCAAACAGGTAATTTTTCTCCTTAATTAATATCTGCAGATGAGGTGGCACTGGTGGGCACTGATAGGCTGCACTGGTGGGCACTGATGGCCCCTGATGGGTGGCACTGATAGGTGGCACTGTTGATGAGGCACTGTGGGCACTGATGGGTGGCACCAGTGGGCACTGGTAGGCAGCTGCTAGGTGGCACAGGTGGGCAATGAGGTGCTGGCTGCAGCTCTCCCTTATCGGGACTATTGTCCCTCTCACAGCCGTCGGTGATCAGGAGAAAAAATAGCCAATCACCGGCTCTGTTTACATCACATGATCAGCTGTCATTGGCCGACAGTTGATCACGTGGTAAGGGGTTGGGATCTGACTCTACACAGGAACAGTTCCAGGGTAAGTGCGAATAGTAGTGGTGACAGAGGACAACCCTGCCGAGTCCCGTTCGATATTGCGATCTGGTCTGAGGACACACCGTTAACCTTGACTGAGGCCCTCGGGTAGTATATACACCTCGGAGATCCACTGAATCATCCTGCCCCTCACACCGAATTTTTGAAGGGATGCAAACATGAAGCTCCAATTCACCCTATTGAACGCCTTCTGAGCGTCTGTGCTCAAGAGGACGCATGGTATTTTGGTATAATTGGCTAAATGTAACAAATTCAAGACTTTTGTGGCGTTATCACGTGCTTCATGGGTGTTGATAAAGCCTACTTGGTCTACATGGACTAGTTGAGGAAGAAAAAGCTGAAGATGTGTAGATAGGATTTTAGAGTTTTGAAGAGTTTCAGGTCTACGTTAAGTAGTGATATGGGTCTATAGCTGCTGCACAAGGAAGGATCTTTACCCTCCTTGTGTATGCCTGAGATATTGGCTAGCAATGTTGCAGGCAGGAAGGAGGAAGATTGTCCCAACACATTAAATGTTTTTACCATTTGGGGTCCTAAGATTGGTAATAAGGTCTTGTAGTACTGGATGGTGTAACCGTCAGGGCCAGGAGCTTTGACTGGTTTGGCTGAGTCCACAGCAGTCTATAACTCCAAGGATATAGGGGCCTCCAAGTCACGCCGTTGTGGAGACGACAGCCTAGGGAGGCGGCCTGAGGAGAGAAAATCGTCCAATTGCATCTGTGATGGTGGGTTGGCAGTGAGGTTATATATAAATTATTAAAATTATGTAAAAAATATAAATATTGTCAAATGAATTCTTTCAGGGGGCGGAGGTGTGAAACGTTTCAATCGAACCAATAAGTCCTATAACATTGAATCATTCATCACGTGCTCTGAGTGTGTGGTGTACAGTGCCTTGCGAAAGTATTCGGCCCCCTTGAACTTTTCAACCTTTTGCCACACTTCAGGCTTCAAACATAAAGATATAAAATTTTTATTTTTTGTGAAGAATCACCAACAAGTGGGACACAATTGTGAAGTGGAACGAAATCTATTGGATTTTTGAAACTTTTTTAATTAATAAAAAAATGAAAAGTGGGGCGTGCAAAATTATTCGGCCCCTTGCGTTAATTGTAGAGCCACCTTTTGCTGCGATTACAGCTGCAAGTCGATTGGGGTATGTCTCTATCAGTTTTGCACATCGAGAGACTGAAATTCTTGCCCATTCTTCCTTGCAAAACAGCTCGAGCTCAGTGAGGTTGGATGGAGAGCGTTTGTGAACAGCAGTTTTCAGCTCTTTCCACAGATTCTCGATTGGATTTAGGTCTGGACTTTGACTTGGCCATTCTAACACCTGGATACGTTTTTTTTGTGAACCATTCCTTTGTAGATTTTGCTGTATGTTTGGGATCATTGTCTTGTTGGAAGATAAATCTCCGTCCCAGTTTCAGGTCTTTTACAGACTCCAACAGGTTTTCATCCAGAATGGTCCTGTAGTTGGCTGCATCCATCTTCCCCTCAATTTTAACCATCTTCCCTGTCCCTGCTGAAGAAAAGCAGGCCCAAACCATGATGCTGCCACCACCATGTTTGACAGTGGGGATGGTGTGTTTAGGGTGATGAGCTGTGTTGCTTTTATGCCAAACATATCGTTTTGCATTGTGGGCAAAAAGTTGGATTTTGGTTTCATCTGACCAGAGCACCTTCTTCCACATGTTTGGTGTGTCTCCCAGGTGGCTTGTGGCAAACTTTAGACGAGACTTTTTATCGATATCTTTGAGAAATGGCTTTCTTCTTGCCACTCTTCCATAAAGGCCAGATTTGTGCAGTGTCCGACTGATTGTTGTCCTATGGACAAGACTCTCCCACCTCAGCTGTAGTTCTCTGCAGTTTATCCAGAGTGATCATGGGCCTCTTGGCTGCATCTCTGATCGGTCTTCTCCTTGTCTGAGCTGAAAGTTTAGAGGGACGGCCAGGTCTTGGTAGATTTGCAGTGGTCTGATACTCCTTCCATTTCAAAATGATCGCTTGCACAGTGCTCCTTGGGATGTTTAAAGCTTGGGAAATCTTTTTGTATCCAAATCCGGCTTTAAACTTCTCCACAACAGTATTACGGACCTGCCTGGTGTGTTCCTTGGTCTTCATGATGCTCTCTGCGCTTTCAACAGAACCCTGAGACTATCACAGAGCAGGCGCATTTATACAGAGACTTAATTACACACAGGTGGATTTTATTTATCACCATCAGTCATTTAGGAAAACATTGGATCATTCAGAGATCCTCGCTGAACTTCTGGAGTGAGTTTGCTGCACTGAAAGTAAAGGGGCCGAATAATTTTGCACGCACCACTTTTCAGTTTTTTATTTGCTAAAAAAGTTTAAATTGTCCAATAGATTTCGTTCCACTTCACAATTGTGTCCCACTTGTTGGTGATTCTTCACAAAAAAATTAAATTTTATATCTTTAGGTTTGAAGCCTGAAATGTGGCAAAAGGTTGAAAAGTTCAAGGGGGCCGAATACTTTCGCAAGGCACTGTATATGATTCAGTGTCGGATGCATTAAGAGAGCCTAACGCGTACGTCTTTTTGAGCATGTAGGAAATATAAAGCGTGGCTTCAGTAAAGATAATTTGTCTCAGCATTATGCCATATACCAAAATAAAAAAATTGAAGGGGACATTATTTGTAGCCTTGGATAAACTTCAACCTCATTGAAGGGGTACAAATAAAATTAGAACTATTTCTAGACTTGAAACTAAGTGGATCTTTACCATGCAATCTTATGTGCCTCACAGTCTCAATGTAGAGTGGGACATAAACTCATTAACACAACTCAATAATTCTTAATATTTTAATTTTGTAGTGATATGTTTTTATTTTTTCTGATTTGTTATAAATGTATTTTTTTTTGCAATAATATTGATTTGTTATAAATTTATTTTTTTTGCAATCTTTTTTTTATAGATATTTTAAGGTTGTGAACGCGGCGTCTCCCTTACCTCTTGCTCTTTTTTTTGTGTATCCCATCAGCTCTATGTAGATATATTTATATTGACCACAAGGTGGCGATAATTTTTTATAAAAGGAAAATCCTTTCTTCTTGTGTCCCATTATGTATAGATAGGGTGCCATTAGTAATAATGGCGCTGCCATGTTGTTCCCATCCTTTATACTTTGAGCGGCCAATACGTAAGATGGCGCCACGCGATTATTTAAGCTCCGTTCGCAATGACAGTGGCACTGGCCAATCCCCAGACGACGTCCTATGGTGATGAAACGCGTATGGCGAAGCCTTGTGGTGGTGATGTCATTATGTTTGTTGTTCGGAGACTGATGGAACACAGTTAGGAGGCAGGAGGAAGTGAGAGGAGACGCCGCGATCTTTCGTTTTTATATGATTATACCATGCTTTACTTGAATAAATAATCCTGTAAGTGCAATTCATTTTACTATTAAAACCTCTTAAAGAAATATTACACTATGGGAGCCATTTTTGTTTTATGAGTTCTACAGTATATCTTTAGTGGTGTGGTTCTCTACGGGTTGTGGGGAGACCTTAACTTTTCCCCATGCTTGGCGAGACTATGCTTATGGTAGTAATTTGAAGCTGGTTAGAGGCTTTAATATACACTTGGGTGGGAAGCACTCTGGACATGGGACTTTTTCACTGACGTTTCATCTGGGAGTAGCACTGGCACTTTATGGACTTTTGTTTAATATTCTGAGATACTTTAATGCACTGGCACTTTATGGACTTCAGTCTAATATTTTGAGATATATTAATGCACTATTTCATATTAGTTTTTTCTTATATGTTTGGTATATTTGATTTATGCACATATATCACTTAATTGGATAATTTATTAATTGACTGCCTTGGTGATTGTTGGGTGAGAGTTTTGGTGACTGCTTTAGTTTTCTTCACCAGAGTTTTTTCACTCTTACTTTTTTATAGATTAATTTTTATATTAATTTTTTTTTATTTATTTTGTTTTTTTCATTGCATGTAATGTTAAATTCATGGTATCATTTCCGCTTTTATGGCATATTAATGATTTTGGGTTATCATGTTTTTCTCACATAATTATTAATTGGCGCCGCATTCACATTTGTTATTTATTAGGTTATATAAAGACTAGTAGTATTCTCCAAAGGACTGTGCTAGGCATTTCGGTAGTGTCATCTTCCAAGACCGGGCCCACTACGTGGTGAATACGGGAAGCTATTCTTTGATCCTGTAGGGTATTTTCCAGTTGTTTTCCACATTTGTCTCCGGATTCATAGTGAAATCTCCTGCAGGTCTGAATCGCTGCCTTAGCGCGATAACGTAGTAATTTTGACACCTGGCGGCGTAAGTGTGTGAGGTCGTGTTCTAGAAAGGCTTCAGGGGTCTGCTTATGACGCAACTTCAACGCTTGTATGTCTGTAAGTAACGTAGTGAGTTTAGCGTCCCGGGCACGCTTGATACGGGTGCCATGCTTGATCAACACCCCTCGGATGACCGTTTTATGTGCCTCCCAAAACGAGCCTGGGATCGCTCTCTGGGATATCCTTGAATTGAAAATATGTGGTAAGTTCTCTGGTAACATCTGCCAGAACTGCAGGGTCTTGTAACAGACTTTAATTTATGTGCAAGCACCACTCTCAGGAGGGAGAAGGCTCCGTGAGTCTGTACTGTAATGTGATAGGTGAGTGATCTGACCAAGTGATGTTGCTGATCTTCACATAAATGAGATCTGAGAGATGTTGATGGGGAGCCAAGAATAAGTTTATTCGGTAATATTAGTGGTGTTGGGTGGAAAAAATGTATAGTCCCGTTCCCCGGGATGGAATAGTCACCACGCATCGATCAGTTGGTGATTATGCAGGGTTTGGAGTATGTGTCTGCGAGTGTTGGGGAGAATGGTGGAGGCGCCCATAGACGTATCAACCGCTGGGTCAAGAGGAATATCAAAATTTCCTCTAGTATCAGCGTTCCCTCTGTAAACTCTGCCAGGAAGGATAGGGTGCTAGAGAGGAAGGCATCTTGATGCTGATTTTGGGAGTATACCGTAGCCATTGTCACCTTCACACTGGCCTTTCACAAACAAGAACATACCATCCTTATCCACACAGATATCCAAGAGGGACCAAGGAACGTGGCTAGAAATTAGGATAGAGACGCCTTTAGATTTGGCTGAATGGTTTGAGGCATGGTAGACAAAGGGGAAGAACCTGTTTTGAAATGTGTTTCTTGTATGAACACTACGTCAGATCGAGAGCCTTTCAAGTCGTGTAGAAGCATCACTAAAGCCATCCCGTCACTGAGCAGCTAATTAAAAAGGGGGGGGGGGGTAGGACTAGAGTGGGAAGGACTGAAAATAAAGAGTGTTCAGATGGAGGGATAAAGAAAGTAGAGGAAGGACACAAAGTAGTTGTAGGATACCAAGTGGTTCTGGGTGAGAAACCCTAGAGCCCAATAGGTAACTAAATTATTAAGGCACTCACTGCGGCGTCACAGCGCCAGTGAGTGCAGGTCTGGGGGGGGGGGTAAGGAAACAGCAGGTAGGCCGTGTTCTGAACTTTCCAGCAAATTTCAAAAACCAATGGATTAATATCAGGCACTAAAAAAATGTAAAAAGGGAGTGGAAAAGAGGAGAAGTAAACATCAAATCACATCAAAAGGGAAGGAGAGACATGGATCATCCAACATTTTTAAAAACAGTTGAAACATTACTAAATGAGCTTCCGCAATAGCCACTCTTATGCGTAGGCCAGTTCTATCCAGTCGGGTAGCACCTTCAGTTCTGAATGTACAGATGGACCTGGCTGTCATCATAGGCATAGCCAATCTGTAGATATTTTCTGTATGTGCTTCAGATATAAATGTAAGATATGCAGGCAGCGGTATCAGTATGTTTGGTGTTGTAGGTTTGACTGGATATAAATGTCCGACTGGGTGCGTGAGTTAAAGTGGCGTTGCACACCAAAAAAAAAAAAAAAATCATAAAAAAATTTTGGGGGAAAAAAGCATTTTTTTTAACTCACCTCTAAATGCCTGTTGCTAGGGGGTCCCTTGTAGTCTGCTTCCTTCAGTGCCTGGGCTGGTGACATCACTTCCCCTCTGTGCAGGAAGGGCTCAGCTCTGCCCCCTCCCTCCACGTGACAGGTCCCAGGTGACTGCGCGGCCAATCACGGCGCTCGCGCATGCGCAGTGGGCCCACAGTTACAATGCCAGCGCTGCCGAGCGGAGAGGGGGACGAGTGGGGCTTCGTTCCCCCGCATCGCTGGACCCTGGGACAGGTAGGTGTCTGATTATTAAAAGTCAGCAGTTGCAGTATTTGTAGCTGCTGACTTTAAATTTTTGGGGATTTTTATTATGGAAACTCCTCTTTAAGAACTACTGTAGGGCAGACGTAAAAAAAAAAAAAAAAACATCAAAGCTGTGGGGACCAAGTCCACTTCATTTGTTGTGACCGAAGGTATAATTGTCACCTTATGTTGAAATGAAATATGCCTTATGTAACAGGAAGGCACTATATAATTATGTCAAGAGTATGAAGGAACATTCATCGGAATGGCTTATGTCCTAACAAGCAGGCATCTCATAACTTGTATGGGTACAATAAGGACAGCAGTAATCTATATATGGTGCTGGTCAATGTAGCTGTATTGCACTTTGTGTGGTGTTTATAGTGCAGGTGTCAACACCCCAATCTTCAACCGCATGTCAGATAAAAACATTTGCAGGCCCAGTGGGACCGACAGCCATGGGACCATGATCCTGCAGGACAGCTCGAAGTACCTGCTGTGCCCCACCATGGGACCGCCAATGGCAGAACCACGTGACAGATGGAATACGGTAAATAAAATAAAAAACAGACGTGAATTTATGTAGAACTAAAAAAGAAAACAACAATGTATAACATAGCATAACACCCCAAACAGGAGATAGGGAGCATTAACATAAATCAGGGGCTGTCCTTGTCCCTGCATATGGTGGGCAGGAAGTTATTTAGAGAGCTCTTCAGTGCCCTTAAATATAACCCTGAGGGGAAGAGGTCACAAAAGAGGGGACATAGTACAGACAGTCATAACAGCAACACCATAGGATGATGAGTATATTACTGACAAGGAGCGTAAAAAATTGAGGAACAAAGCCCTCCAACCTGAAGAGAGTGTCCACGGAGCATCAATACAAGGCTGATAACAGGCTTACCATGGTGGTAGCTGTATGTGTATAGAGGCTAGGAGGAAGCCCATAAAAAATTAAGGAACTGAGCCCTTGTCCGCGTGGAGCAAAAATATATGAATGCAGCTCAGTGTAGTACTGTGCAGTGCACCGGGACAGTGTAGGCACCATACTTCATTTGCAAGACTTTAAACAGTACCTTACAGAAAAATGGAGTGATCAAGGCTCAGGGTCAGAGGAGCTTGGTGAATTCCTAGGGATTTGAAAGATCCTGGGCGTTTCAAGAGTGGTGGATCCCCTAGCGACTCCAGTTCTCCTGACAGGCCGTGGTAAAGGTTGTAGCCAGTCCAGTACTGGGATGGGATCCATGTCTAGGAAGGTGAATAAGGCTGGGAGGCCATCGGGCTGATGCAATACAAAGGATGAGGAGTTCTTTCGATCCATCAGTGACAAGGGATATCCCCATCTATATGTGCCCAGTGGACAGAGCAATGCTCAGAGTTGAAGCATCACCTTGGAGAGATCCGGGAGTATTTTCACGAATGCTCTGTCCACCTCCCCACGTTCCCAAGGATCATTTCCTTGTGAGTATACCGGTGAATGCGGCATATCACATCTTGCAGCTTGTTGGGATCTGGCGAGCGGGGGCCCAGGGATCTACGCACTCTGTCCAGTTTCAAGTTCAGTGGAGGGAACGAGTCAAGTAGCCTGTTGAAAATTGCCACAACTGTGACTGGCAGGTGCTATGGTCCGATAGCCTCCGGGAGGCCCGGAGCCGTACGTTGTTTCAATGGCTCCGGTCCTCAAGATCCTCCAGGTGGAGCTGCAGGGACGACCCATGAGCAGCCTGTGAGGCCTGCACTGCCTGTAGCTGTGTGATGCGAGCCTCCATGGAGACAATAGAGGCTTCCCCCGTGGAGACTCGCTCCGCCACCTGGTGTACTTCCGTGCGGACTACCTGCAGGTCTTTGTGGTGCGTCTCCTCTAGACGATGGAAGAGTGCCTCAATGTCTGTCTCCGGTATTCAGCAGGGCTCTCATCTGTTCACATGAGGAGTTCACCAGGTTAGAGCGGAAGACGTCCGGGAGATTAGGGAAGGTATCCGAGCATGAGAAGCCACCATCTGAGAGGCCTCTGTTGATCTGCTACGTGCGACCACTGAACGGGCCTGGTATTTACCATAATTCCGTGAAATAGTGCAGCATCTCCGATCAGATGTTCTGTGGAGGCTTTTCACTCTCCTCCATGTAGAGCTCATTCCATGCAAGTTTGCCTTCTGGAACGTGTGGGTTTGCTGGAAAGGGAGCAGGAGCTCAGGCACTGTGCTTCTCTACTCCGCCATGTCCAAGCCACTCCCCCAGTGATCTTTTTCTTAACCTTTGATACAATGGGGCACATATGCAAACTACTCTTTATACCATCTGTCAGCAATAACACCAGCTGCTGCACTTGGCCCACATTTATCATGAAACTGACTTCTGATGCTGCTGTGACATGCCTAGCAGAAGAGGGTGGGGACTTTTTAAAAGGGCACAGTGCTTCAAAACTGGTACATGGGTTAAATGATAACTTCTTCGATCAACACTTTATAAGTACATTTTAGAGTAGCAGCAGTAGAGGAAGCAATGCCTAGGCAATAGAAATCAGTTTAGTATGCTGGTATTAGCTTCGGTAGAATATCCCAGAATTTTTTTTATAAGGCCATTGTAATTTGTTAGTGCGCTGTCAGAATATGTTGTTATTTAACAAATAAGCTGTAAGCGAAACCTTTAATATATATAGTGTCAATATACGTCAAAGAGACAGACCACATAGCAACAATCCACTGTTGAAAATTCAAATAGCATAACGTCAGTCACAACACACAAAGTGAACATGTTTATGGCACAAAATTGGCCTTTGCAAAGTAGAGAATAACAGAATTTCTGTACTTGCCTTAAAATGCGCTTCCTAAAGTTAATTAAAGTGGTTCTAAGCATTAAAGTATAAAAACCTGTGTTCAGCACACCCCTCCCCCACAGCCCCCTTATACTTACCTGAGCCTGATCTTGATCCATTGCCATGCCTGAGAGCAGTAGCTCTCTCCTCTCTGTCTCTACTCACTGGACATGGAGGTAGCGGCAGGAGCCAATGGATGCCGTTAATCACAGGCAGTGACAAGGGAGCGGAGGGCGGGGCTAAGTCTTGCTGGCTATGTCAATAGACGCAGACAGCGATGTTCAGGAAAGAGCCTACACAAGTGCACCCACAGCAAGCGGTTTGCTGTGAGTACTCCCTTTTAACCCCAAAGAAAGGATTAAAAGTGCCCATGTTGCGGCACTTCCGAAACGCTTTTCAGGCATTCATTTCAATGGGCAGGGTGTTCTGGAAGCGCTAAATACAGCGCTCCCAAATCACTCCAAAGATGTTGCTTGCTGAACTTTTCCTAACACTCCGCAAGCACACCGTCCCAGTGTGAAAAATCACCTTGAAATGAATGAGAGGCGGTTTTCTGGCACTTTACAGATGCTATTTCTAGAGCTAAAACGCCTGAAAACAACCACAGTGTGAAAGGGGTCTTCATTTGTGGTTATCACAATGCCGCTCATTGCGATGTTTTGTGGTGACCTGCAGCACCATCCATTATGCATCAGAAAAATATAACAAGTCTGCATTTCACACCAAAATTGAGGTGTGAATGACACAGCTCCAATAATCTTGACCGTAGGTTATTATGCTACCTTCAGGAGAGGACTAGGCAGAACATGTAATACATGTGAAAACAACAGAACTTTACAGTTCCGCCCAGGAGGCGGTCACTCTGGTAATAATCCCTCAGCCTGCTTCCTGCAGCTCAGTATGTCAACAAGCAGTATACCAGCGTAAACCAACAGGAGGGGAGGGTGCTGTGTCTGTCAATGAACTTCAGAGAAAAGGAGTACAAAAATCCTATTTTCTTTTTCATTCATTGACAGACACAGCTCCAGTAATCTTGACCGTAGGGATGTCTCCAAGCAGTGTCATAACGAGGGGTGGGAACAACAACATTACTTCACCCACAACCAGTGGTGCTCCCTAACAGGGGAGTCACCATCTGAACCAATCGCATCAGAACTTGCGGTCAACAAACGCAGCAGAGTGCATTAACATTCAAAAAAGGTAACTTTTTCTTAACAGAAGAAAGTGTAAAATTGCAACATTACACGGCCGCCTGCAAAACTTTGCGGCCAAAGCAGGCATCAGAAGATGCGCTTACATACACTTTGTAAAACTTTGTAAAACTTTGTAAAGGTGTGGACGGACCACCAAGTTGCCGCCTTACACACTTGAGCGACTGACGTTTGATGTCCGAAAGCCTAAGAGGTCCCAATTGCCCTGGTGGAGTGGGTAGTGACAGGAAAGACGTAAGCCTGGACCACGATCTGTCTGATCCACCTAGAAATGGTGGACGACGAGACCGGCATCCCTTTTTTCAAACCAGCTACCGAAACAGTCTGACTTCCAGAATGGAGCCGTGGCAGACAAATATACCCCGAGAGTCTGGACCACATCCAGGGAATGAAGAGCCACCTCCTCAGGATGTGTCGGCTTAGGACACAGAGATGGTAACACAATGTCCTCATTGAGGTGAAAAGCCGAAACCACCTTCGGTAGAAAAGAAGGTTGTGGACACAACACCACCTTATCCTTGTGGATAACAAGATAGGGCGACTTGCAAGACAAGGCCGCCAGTTCTGAAACCCTCCTGGCCGATGTAATGGCCACCAGGAAGACCACTTTCGGAGAAAGAGTCAACAAGGGATTTTCCCTGATGTTCTCAAACGGCGGTTTCTGAAGCGCCGATAGCACCAGGTTCAGATCCCACGGGGGCAAGAGTGGACGCACCGGAGGGACTACATGCCGGACCCCTTGTACAAAAGGTGCTCATCAGAGAGTGAGACGCCAGTGGTCGTTCGAAAAAGACAGCAAAGGCTGATATCTGTCCCTTGATGGTGCTTAAAGACAGTTTCTGGTCTACTCCTTGCTTTAGGAACAGCAGGATCCTGGTAACGGAATAGGTGCGCAGACACCACCCCATCTCCTCACACATGGAGATTTAAGCCTTCCATGTACGATGGTATATCTTCCGAGAAGAAGATTTCTGTGCCCTCAACATTGTTGAAATCACAGAGTCAGACAGGCCTCGGTTCCTTAGCACCTGGCTCTCAAAGGCCACGCCCTTAAAACCAGCGACGGTAAAGCAGGGTGGAGAATCGGACCTTGAGACAGAAGGTCTTCTCGCTCTGGTAGCCACCGGGGAGCGTCCGTCTGGAATCCCCCTGGCCTCCACTCTGTGGAGCAGACGTGGTAACAGTTTTAGTGGAGGAAAGGCGTATATCAGTCAGTACTGAGCCCATGGAGCCACCAAAGCGTCTGATGCGTCCACCCAAGGATCTCTTGTCCTGGATACGAACCTCGGCACCTTCCGATTGAGCCGAGAGGCCAGGAGATCCACGTCTGGTGTGCCGCACCACAGGCACAGAAGCCTGAACACCTCCGGATGCAACAACCACTCTCCTGGGTCCAGTATCTGGTCGACTTAGATAGTCCGCTTGCCAGTTTTATACTCCTGGGATGTATATGGCCGACAGGGCCAATACATGTCGCTCTGTCCACGGAAGGATGTGAGCAACCTCCCGTGCTGCAGCCGAGCTTCTTGTTCCTCCTTAATGGTTGACATATGCCACCGCTGTGGTGTTGTCTGACTGGATCCTGATCGGACGCCCTCTTAGTCTCATTGACCATGTGGAGAGGCATAGCCTGATCGCTCGGAGCTCGAGCACATTGATCGGCAACTTGGATTGCTCCCCCGAGCATAGGCCCTGGGTCGACTGTACTCCCAGTACTTCACCCCAGCCAGTCAGGCAGGCGTCCTTGTGATCACTGTCCAATGCAGAGGTAGGAACAACTTCCCCGACCGAAGTGCCAGGGGATCTCAGCCACCATAGCAGTGAATCCCTGACTGACTGGCTCACCCGAATCTGCCGATCCAGGGATAACAGAGATTTGTCCCATTTTGTCAATATCTCCTTCTGCAAGACTCTGGTGTGAAATTGGGTGTACGGTACCGCCTCGAAGGAGGCCACCATGAGGCCCAGGACTCGCATGCAGAAGTGCAGCGATGACCACCTGCGGTGCATCAACAGCTTCACCATGGCTCTGAGAGTCTGCAGTTTGTCTGAAGGGAGAAACGCTCTTGCTTCCACGAAGTCCAGCAGTAAGCCTAGTTACTCCAGGCACTGAGTCGGCACAAGCACCGATTTCTTTAGGTTCAACAGCCACCCAAATTCCTGCAGGGTGTGCATGGCGATCGCCACATCCTCCTTTAATTCTGAGGCGGAAGCTGCTCTCAGGGGGAGATCATCTAGGTAACCCACGATTGCGATCCCGCGTTGTCACAACAACGCCAAAATTGGAGCCAATACCTTGGTAAAGACTCGGGGTGCTGAAGCCAAGCCAAAGGCAAGAGCCACAAACTGGTAGTGGGCTTCCCCTACTGCAAATCGCAGAAACCTCTGATGCCTATGGGTATGTGCAGGTACACGTCCTGGATGTCCAAGGACGTCAGGGAGTCCCCCTGATGGAGTGCAGCGAATACTGAGCGAACTGATTCCATTCTGAACCTCTGTACTTTTATAAAGCAATTGAGGGCTTTCAGGTACAAGATTGGACGTACCCATTCCTTTTTTGGGGACTACAGATAGGTTTCAGGTGTTCTATTCCATTCTGTTTCCGGAACAGGCACTGTCACCCCACAGCTTACCAGGTCCCTTACTGCCCCCAGCAGGGCCTCCCGGCAAACCGGGAGTAAGGGTATACTGGAGAGGAAGAATCTGGTGGCCAAGAGAGAAACTCTATCTTGTAGCCCGATGAATTCAGTTCGCAGACCCATTGGTCGGACAGCCGAGAGACCCACCGAGCTGCAAACTCCCGAAGGCGACCCCCCACCCGAATGATGGGCGGGGGCAAACCTTCATGCGGAAGCATTTTTGCTCGCTGGCTCGTTAGGCTTGCGAGTTCAGTCCCACAGTAGTCGCCCTGTCGGACTGGTAGGACGAAAAAGTCTCTTGAGTATAAAATGAGGGCCCTTGCCTGTGGCGCGGCTCCTTACTCTTCCTCGACTGTGGGAGAAAGGTGCTCTTCCCACCTGTGACATTTTTAATAATGTCATCCAACGAGTCTCCAAATAGCCACTCATCAAGAAAAGGTAGATCCGTCAAGGCTTTTTTAGATGCCTGGTCTGCACAGCAGCATTTTAGCCAAATCAGGCACCGCAGCACCACTGCTGACACTGAAGCCCTGGAGAGCAAAGGAAGCGCATCCAGGGCCACGTCACAAACATACTTAAGGTCATGCACAAACTGGTCTGTCAATTCCACGTAGACAGGAGAGGCCTGCTGCTTCTCCAATTTGCGGTGCAAAAGTTTTGCCCTTTCAGTAAGTCTCTGCAACACTAGTACTCTAGCCAGTAATGGTCGCATTGCTGACACCAACAACCATAAACAAGGAACGGGCCACTGCCTCGACCTTCCTGTCGGTAGGGTCCTGAAATGCAGGATTTCCCTCTACTGGGATCGTGGTTACTTTATTCATCCTGGTTACTGGGGGGTCCACGACCAGAGGAGCCAACCATTTTTTTAAGAAGGCTCTCTTCAAAGAGGTAGCGCACTGCCATTCTTTTAGGGACCGAGAAGGTCCGTTGTGGGCTTCCCCATTTCTTGTATATGAACTTATCAAAATAAGTCAGACACGGAAACACCTTAGGTGCACGGGCTGGCTTACAGGACCCAAAAGGGGCCACTACTTTAGCAAAGGATCCTGCTGTAGCCTGAATTGTCAGGGTATCATGCACAGCTGTGATAAGTGCTCCAACTAGCGCTTTGTTTTGCGTGGACCCGGACGGGGAATCATCCTCACTGTCCGATCGGTCCTGGTCAGCATCATCTGACACATCAGAGCAGAGCCCCAGTCTGAGTCAGAGCTCTCCAAAGAGGATGGGGGTGCAGGGGCTGCTTTTTACCACCTTTGCGCCCGCACACGGCCTCCACCCTGGCAAACATTTCAAGGACTGCCGACAAAGCATCCAAAGGTACTGCACTGTTTGCAGACGAGCCGGTTGCAATTGCAGGGAGTTCTGGGGAAGAAACACCAGTTTCTGAAGTCATACTGACCCACCCTGTCTGCTACCCTTGGGGATTTAGGATAGGTGCACAATCCCACCCTCCTAGATACTGCAGACTGAGAAGCCCCCACCGCAGGACTCACCACCCCGACCGAGTGCTGCACCATTCTGTTACAGGTGCCTGTGTCCACAGTCAGCTCACAGGTATCCAGAGCAAAAAACGCGATGTTCTGAGCTACAGGGACCAGCGCTGAGGATAAAAACCATGCTGAGCTACAACAAAATGGCCAGCCATCCTGTATAGAGGACAATCACAGGGAAAATGGCCGCCGAACTGCGGGAAAATGGCCTGACCATGCTTTCCACAAAGACCCACAGAAAATGGCCGACAAGCAATTGTACACAGTGAATGAACAGAGATAATGGCGGCAGAACAGCGCTATGGCGACAGCACACGCAAAGCCCCAAGCAAAGCGGTGAGACCACAGACACAGAGGGACACAGACAACCAGTGCAGCCCCCAATCCAGGGTCAGAGTCTCCCAGAGGACCCCTGGCTCAGGTGCACACACTGCTCAGCAGCCCAGCCATGCAGCATCCCCCACGGGGGGGGGATAGGGACAGAAGAGAGGGAGAAAAGGGACCCCCAAATTGACCTCCCAGGGAATGCCCAGCTGCCCAACCTCGCTGAGGCAGGAAGAGCTGTACTTACCATCCGGACAAGCTGGGGACATCCCATCACGGACCCACTCCCAAGCAGTACGGGGTGGCTGCTGGCCACGGCACACTGTGACCAAGACATCTGTAGTCCAGTCATATGTGTGCCCCGGAGCGTTGCACTCACCGGCCGCCCCTGGAGCCTGAGGGGCATGTCGTGGCTGACCCAGTGCATAGCTAGACTACAAGGATCTAGATTATCCAGCCTGTCACCCAGCTGGCTGTTGATAGCAGATCACAGGATCTTAAAATCTTGCGCAAAAGGCATAAAGAAAAATTCCCAGGACCGATGGTCCCACAGGGAGCCTGGGTCGCTCTTCACTAGGCAGAAAAAAACTGAGCTGCAGGAAGCAGGCTGAGGGGTTATTACCAGAGGGACCGCCCCCTAGGCGGAACTGTAAAGTTCTGTTTTCACATGTATTACATGTTCTGCCTAGTCCTCTCCTGAAGGTGGGGTAATAACCTATGGTCAAGATTACTGGAGCTGTGTCCATCAATGAACAAAAGAGAAATTGTTTCTTCCTCCAGAGTGTAGGCACCCTAATAAAGGAGGTGTGCTACTGTCATGAGCACCAGAGAAAAAGCCTAAAAAAAGAAAATTAATGCAGCCACCACATTTAGTGTTAATAAACCCACAACAGTAAAATCAGTCTGTATATACAGTAAAGTATGCTTGTTATATTTGCCGTGGAAGCTAAGGAGGCAATTCTCAGAATTGTCTAAAAAGGCTGTTTGATCCTGTCTTCTATGATCCTCCCCTTCTTTCATTGTCTTCAATTCATCTGCCGATAGTACAGAGCCTTGTGGGTACTTTGCACATGCTCAGGCGTGTTTTGCTAGAGAGATTTTTTTTGGGGGGATGTGATCAGCACAGGGCCAATTAACACTGTTAAGACAGAGGGTCAGGGATCATGCAGTCTAATAGGACAGTCAGAGGAGAATGAATACTCCTCCTACAAGCTTATAGAAGTCACAAGATTGCTATATACTACTAATGAGAAAATATATTTAGCTGTTTATGTTTACTAAAATAATTGAGACCAGATATCATGAATGCAGGGTCCTGGGTTTAGTAACACTTTAACCACTTCCGTACCAGCGCCACAGTTTTACTGCGGCAGGTTGGCTCGGCAAATCGGCATTACCTTACGTCGCTTTTCCTTGTGGCCAACAGGGGTGCGACCGCAGCGCGTGCTCTGAGCCGATGCGAGTGCCTGGCAGCCGCGATGACTGACGGGCACCTGCGATCGCTCGTGACAGAGCAAGAACTGGGATCTGTGTGCTGCTTGGGCGCTGTGGTTCGTAGGTTCCATGGTTGGCTCTGCTGGGCCTGGTGGGGTGCTCCACTATCTCCATAGTGGAGCACTTCTGCTTGCTCCTGGCGTTTCCCCCCGACTGGCAGCGACAAGCTCTAACCACAGCTGTCATTTCCGGGTGTGCCAGCCATAGCCAGCTCTGTCCATCGATCTGGCATCCATTGGGTTCACCGCCTGTCCCCAGGACTCCAGGGTTGGAGGCGTCCGTTTAAGCCGTCGAGCTCAGCGGAGTCGACTGTGGAGCCTGAGGATTGCGGAGCCTCACTGACGCTTCCCTGCATTGGCTTGTGGTCTCCTTGCATGGGCTTGTGGCCTGTTTGCAACACACACTTCTTTGCAGTGCAATTTGTGCCAATTGCACTGCAAAGTATCGTTACTCGATATCGGCGACTTCTTGACCGAATGTATCGTACTCACCGATAAAAAAAAAAAGGGTATCGGTGCAACCCTAGTTCCAGTGTTGACCTCTGATGGTTCAAGATCCAAGCTAAAGCTGGTCTGGACTGTCCAGGTATTCCATAAAGAGAACACCATGGGGATTCACAGTAAGGCTAGCACAGGTGCAAACAATATTTCGTGAACACTAGAGGGGCAGAAGACAAACCAAATTATAAGGCTACAAACTGGCAGTGTCATGCTCCCACGGCAAAAGGGAGGTAGCGTGGATGCACTGGAATGATAATGATAATATGCAAAGTACACACTTTTGATGTTCACAGATGCACGGAAGTCTTCCTGATGAAGACCATGGAAGAGTTGGTGAATTCAATGCAACATTTTTGAACTGGAATAAAGACAAGCTTTTCGATCCAAAATGGGACGAAAGGAACAGTGAAAAGGATAGAGGAAAACCCTAAAGTCTACCCTTGGGAAAAATGGCAATAACTGTGCAGACACTGGCAGATTGGACAGCAGGGAGGGCAGAGAGCAGAACTCTGCTTCTAGTCCTGGTAGCTACATCACTTAACCAGGCATCCAAGATGCTTTCTGACTATTTAGGAGACAAGGGCTTGTGCTTGAGCTGGGCTCCTATTCCGGGTCATGTCTTGGAGATTGAACCCTAGGATTAATGAAAGGAAATCTTTGTTGGTCTCTAAGAGGGGGAAGGAGTCTTCCCGGTTTATGGCTTAGGCTTCTGCTGCGGAGGCAAAATAATAATTTTACCCATACGGACATCCTTTATGAGCATATCCAAAGAAGCACTGAAGAGTAGTTCACTATCAACAGGCATGTGCAGCAATCATTTTATACAGTGAGGGGAAAAAGGTAATTAATCCCCTACATTTGCCCACTGATAAAGAAATTATCGGTCTATAATTTTAATGGTAGGTTTATTTTAACAGTGAGAGACATAACAAAAATATCCAGAAAAACGCATTTCAAAAACTTCAGAATTGATTTGCATTTTGACGTGTGAAATAAGTATTTGATCCTCTATCAATCGGCAAGACTTCTGGCTCCCAGATATCTTCTATATAGGCAACGAGCTGAGATTATGAGCACTCTATTAAAGGGAGTGCGCCTACTTTCAGCTTGAGATAGAAATTAGAATAAAGGGACATTTGAGTTGCCAAAAACAATAAAAAAAAACGATGTCATGTATAGTAAAAGTAACATTTTATTGAATACATCTAGTTAAAGATATAACGATCTCAAATTAAAATGTCATGTCTGTGGAAGTATAACTACTGCACATAAACATCATTCTCGACATGTTTCGCTAGAGTATATAGCTTCTTCAGGAGATTTGACCCAAAAGAAGGCTGCTTTTGGGTTAGCATGCGAACATATCCGGGTCAGTGGGCCGCCATTTCAGAGGTTATCAGTAGATCATAGGACCACCAAGGTGCCTATAAAAAAGATCTAATGTATAAAAAAAAAACTTGATTCTAAAAATTGGGAAGCTGCAATTTATTTTTTCAACCATCAGATAGAGCCCAAAGGAAAGGCCTACTAGTAATCACAGCAAGAAAAGATAAGAGCAGTCCAGGTATACAAAAGCATAGACTTCTACAGATCACATTATTTCCGGCTTTAAACCGACCAAATCTTAGGATTGTAAAAAAAGAAATACGTGTGGCTTGTTAACTATATAAAAAGACACATGTCCACAGAAGCAATCAGATTCCAATCTCTCCACCATGGCCAAGACCAAAGAACTGTCCAAGGATCAAGATTGTAGATCTACACAAGAATGGAATGGGCTACAAGTACATTGGCAAGCAGTTGGTGCGATTATTCGAAATAGAAGAAACACAAAATAACTGTCAATCTCCACCAGTCTGGGGCTCCATGCAAGATGTCACCCCATGGAGTTTCAATGATCATGAGAACGGTGAGGAACTACACGGGAGGATCTTGTCAATGATCTCAAAGCAGGCTGTTCCATTTTAAGGTGGCATGTATCACATTCATAAGAATGCATATGGTATATTTAAGCCTGGGAACTATGGCAGCTGCTTGCCACTCTGAGGAACCTTAATCATCCAGCAAGGATTTGTGTGACACTTTGACAGACAGATCCTCTGCAACAGAGGGCACAGAGACCTCTGCCCTTTCAGGTAAATACAGGTATGTCAGACATAGATTCTGGAGGGGCATATGTAGATGTATGCTTATGGCCTCTGCATTCAGAGTCAGCAAGCATAATTGCAATTATTCCCAAACATTCTAACATAGCTGTGGGTCACATTCGAGACAAGAACTGAAATCTTTGGTCTAGCCTTCCAACGCTATTGCTGAGGATATGCTGGTTAGAAAGGCTGCATAAAGAGCCCAGCACAGCCACATGTAAATGTCTTGATTGAAGAAAGAAAAATGAACTTAAAAAAAAAAAAAAAAGGAAAAAAAACAGCTACAAAGATAAGTACAAATTTTTCAAAAAAGAAAAGACATCAATCCTCCCGGGACACTATCAAAAATCTTAAGCATGCTAGCAGTGAGAGAGGTTATACCTGGTTGGCCAAAGACATTTTTGTGTGCCAATGTCCAATTTATTCAATATGTGGCAGTATAACCCTATTGTATTAAAATGACTGAATGTGGTGTCTCTTCATGAATGAGAAAGAACATTTTTAGCTATACATACACCTTTGAGCCCTTCATTAAAGTCTTCATCATTTTGTTTTCCTTTTTCCTGAAACCTATTTACACACACATTAGCATCTTAATATGAAGAGAATAAAAATGTAATCAAAAGAGATGAACATGTATAGAAAGACCAACCACTCACACAAATGATCTAATAATTTAATATACCGTATCTGTATTTGTCTTCACGCCAAATAATATATAAGAGGTAAAAAAACAACTGCTGTACTTTTCTACATTTTAAAAACCCTCTTACAAGTTGAAAAATATGACAAGTAATAATAGGATGCCTGAGCCATCAGCAGTTGTCACAGAGCTGATAAATAATATATAAGTCTCATAAGCTTTGCCGAAAGACATGGCAGTTATATGACAACAGTACTCAATCACTGCTTACATCAGTAGGGTACCCATGCTAATGGCAAAAATCAAATAGAATTTTCTACTTGATTGTGGGAATAGAAACAAAATAAAGAGCCCTGTTGAGATTCTGTTAAAACTCTTTGGTTAAATAGGAAATCGCTGCCAGAGATTAAACTCCTGTCGTGGTCTCCATGGCTATGTTTTATAAGGTTTATTTCCCCATTTTAACCTCTTCTTTGCTTACATTTTTTTTTATAGGTGACCTGAAAGAGAAAGTGGGTAAATGTAAATCGATCCTACAATACAGCGGGTAAAATAAGTATTGACCACGTCATTTTTTTCCTAGGTAAATATATTTCTAAAGGTGCTATTGACAAATAAGTTCAGAAGTTGGGTTATGTGTAATAAAATGGAATGTCAGGGAAAAAGCATTGAACAAATGAAGAAAGGAAGGTGCAAAAAGGACCTGAAAGACAAGACATCAGCTGAAATCTATCAGTTATTAGAAAGCAATCCTGCCACCTATCAATGAAAATGAATATCAGCTGGTTCAGTCTTAACTGATGGCCTATAAAAAGGTGTCTCATTACCAAGGTGTCACACAAGAAACTCATCATGGGTAAAAGCAAAGAGCTCTCTCAAAACCTTTGCAACCTTATTGTTGCAAAACATATTGATTATTGGTTACAGGAGGATTTCTAAACTTCTAAACCAGTGAGCACTGTTGGGGCCGTAATCCGGAAGTGGAAAAACAATTTCACTATAAACCGGCCACATCCAGGTGCTCCCTGCAAGATTTCTGACAGATGAGTGAAAAAAATTATCAGAAGAGCTGTTCCACGAGCCAAAGACCACTTGTCAAGAGCTTTAGAAAGGCCTAGAATTAGCAGATACAATTGTTTCAAAGAAAACAATAAGTAATGCATTCAACCACCATGGCCTGTATGCACGCTCACCACGCCAAGACTCCATTGTTGAAGAAAAAGCATGTTGAAGCTCATTTAAAGTTTGCTGCACAACATTTAGACAAGCCTGTCCAAATTTGAGACCAAAATTGAACTGCCATAATACACACCATGTTTGGAAGTCAAATGACACTGCACATCACCCCAAAAACACCTCCATACCTACAGTGAAATTGAGAGAAGGTGGGAACAATAGGATTTTTAAAACAGCTTACATGTAAAATCCTTTTCTTTGATGTACATCAGGGGACACAGAGCCGTAGTACTTACTACGTGGGTTATATCGGCGTATCAGGTGCTGGACACTGGCACGCCCCTTAAGGTGTGAACTTCCTCCATATAACCCCTTCCACTACCGGGAGTCCTCAGTTTTGTAGCCAAGCAATCAAAGTATATAAGGAGAAGAAGGGAGGGACCTCTGTGTCCCCTGATGTACATCAAAGAAAAGGATTTTACAGGTAAGCGGTTTTAAAAATCCTATTTTCTTTTCTTACATCAGGGGACACAGAGCCCTAGTACTTACTACGTGGAATGTCCCATAGCAATGGCAACTGAAGGGGGGAGACCCAACAAAAAAAGGAAGTCAGAGGACTTATACTGCAGCCTGCAGTACGCTGCGCCCAAAGGCAGAATCCTTCTGACCCTTAACATCACTTTGATAAAACCTGGTAAATGTATGAACTGAAGACCATGTCGTGGCTTTACAGATCTGAGCCGCAGAGGCCTGACGATGAACTGCTCAGGAGGTACTAATCGCTCTGGTAGAGTGTGCCTTAATATGAAAAGGAGGAATCTTCCACTTTAAACCATAAGCCTGCACAATGACTTGATGAATCCACTTGGCAATAGTGGATCTAGATGCTGCCTGTCCTCTCCTTGGACCATCCGACAGAATAAACAAAATATCGGTCTCACGAACTTGAGCGGTCACCCTTAAATACACTCTGACCGCCCTTACTACATCAAGGGAATGTAGCAACCTCTCTTCCCTAGATTGAGGCTCTGGGAAGAAAGAAGGAAGAATAATATCCTGGTTTAAGTGAAACCCTGTCACTACCTTTGGCAGGAATTCAGGATGAGGGCGTAAAACCACCTTATCCTTATGCATTATCAGATATGGCTCCTTACAAGATAGAGCCGCTAGTTCAGAAACTCTTCTAGCAAAAGAAATGGCAAATAGAAAGGCTATCTTTCTGGTCAACAGAACCAAGGGAGTTTCCCCTAATAAGGGTTCAAAAGGCTGCTTTTGCAAAGCTGACAAGACCAAATTCAAATCCCAAGGATTTAGGGGTGTCCTGATCGGAGGACTGATCCGTGTTATCCCCTGCACAAAGCTACGCATTAAAGAGTGAGAAGCTAAAGGCCGCTGAAATAATACTGACAAGGCCGAGATCTGGCCCTTGATGGTATTCAAGGCCAGATTCATCTCTAATCCCATGTGTAGGAAATCAAGAATTCTACCTATAACATATTTCCTGGGATGCCAACCCTTGGATCCGTACCAGGCAACATATGCCTTCCAGACTCTAAAGTAAATGATCCTGGAAGCTGGCTTCCTGGCATTAATCAAGGTAAATATGACTGAAGGAGATAACCCACGATCCCTTAGGATGTGGGTCTCAATAGCCAGACCGTCAAATTTAGCATCTGTAAGGTAGGATGGAATACCGGACCCTGCGAAAGACAGTCTGGCCATAATGGCAGAGTCCAGGGAACTCCTACTGCCATTCTTATGATCTTGGCGAGCCAAGGCCTTCTGGACCACACTGGGGCCACGAGAATCACCTTGTTCCTGCCTGATCCTGCAAAGAAGACGCAGAAGTAGCAGAACTGGAGGAAATGCATAGATCAAAGAAAACTGATCCCATGGGAAGACTAATGCGTCTGTTCCGCAAGCTAGCGGATCCCTTGTACTTGACACAAAGTGGTCGAACTTGTTGTTGAATCTGGACGCGAACAGGTCCACGTCCAGAATACCCCATCTCTGACACATCGCAAGAAAGATGTCGGGGTGAAGAGACCACTCTCCTGGAAATAATTGTTGGCGGCTCAAGTAGTCCGCCTGCCAATTCTCTATCAGGAATGAATATTGCAGATAGGCAAGGGACGTTGTGTTCTGCCCAAGACAGAACGTGATTCACCTCTCTCTGGGCTGCACAACTGCTCATGCCCCCCTGGTGATTGATGTAAGCCACCACCATAGCGTTGTCGGAATTAATCCTGACAGTACAGCCATTCAGTCTGATCGTCCAGGCTCTTAAAGCCAGACTGATGCCTGAATTTCCAAAATATTGATAGGCAAGATCCTTTCCAACCTGGACCACTTTCCCTGGACAGAATCCTCTTCCAGAACTGCTCCCCAGCCTAAAAGACTGCCATCCGTGGTTACTACCTTCTAGGTGGAAGGTAGAAACGTCCTTCCCTTTTGAAGGTTGCTGGATATCAGCCACCAATTTAGGCTCTGATGTACTTCGGGAGCAAGCTGAATTGGGAAATCCAAGACCTAAACCCTTTTGTTCCAGGCTGACAGGGTTGCGCTTTGCAGCAATCTTGATTGAAACTGTGCCTAAGGGACGGCCTCGAGGGAGGCCACCATCTTCCCCAACAGTCTCATGCACAACCGAATGGAAGGCTTTTACTTTGCCTTGATGAGATTAATTACTTCTACAATGGAACTGATTCCCTTTGGAGGTAGAAATACCTTTCCCTGCCTGGTATCTATGATTAGTCCCAGGTACTGTACTCTCCTTGATGGCCTCAAGGAGGATTTTTCTAGGTTGAGAACCCAGCCTAGAGCTTCCAGGTAGTTAACCATTGTCTCCAGACCCTGGTCTAACCCAGAAACTGAATGATCTACTAGGAGATAGTAGATCTAGGCTAGAACCATTATGCCCTGAGCCCTTAACCTGGCTAAAGCAGGAGCCAGAATCTTTGAGAGTACTCGAGGAGCTGTGGCTAGATCGAATGGCAGGGTCACAAACTGAAAGTGATGGTTTTCTACTTCGAAGTGTAGAAACTTCTGATGAGCGGGAAATATTGGCACATGAAGATAGGCATCCTTGATATCGATCAAAGCCAAAAATTCTCATCCTTGGAGGATGGCTACTACCGACCGAATTGACTCCATGCGGAAGGATCGGATGCTCAAATGCGGATTTAGATCTCTAAGATCTAAAATATTTCTTACTTGCCCGTTTGGTTTCGGGCCTGTGAAGAGGGTTGAATAAAAACCTGTGCCCTGTTCCTCTAAGGGAACCTCTGATATGACTGCCCTGGCTAGCAGATGGTTCAGTGCTAGTAGGAGAACCTTCTTCTTTTCTGGATCCTTGGGAACCCCTGACCTTAGAAATCGGGGCGATGGCAAAGCTCGGAAACTCTAGTTTGTAACCTAGAGAAACCGCAGAAGCCACCCACTTGTCCTGACATTGCTCCTGCCAGATCTTTGAAAATTGCAGGAGCCTCCCCCCTCACCCGAGCGAGCGTGGGCGCCCCTTAAGGAGGCTTTAGTACTCTGCTTGGTGGGCTTCTTTCCCCAAAATCTTTTCTGACTTTGATGCTGTCCCTGGGGTTTCCCCCTTGAACCTGATGGCTGAGGCCATCGAGACTGCCTAGAGGCCAATGTCTCTGAGACAGCAGAAGAGGCCCGCTTAAATGAGAAATGTATAAAATGTCTTCTTTACTGGCAACAGAGAGCTTTTGCCATTGGAAATTTCTGTAAGTATTTATCCAAATCTTCTCTGAATAGCCATTCACCATGAAAAGGGAAACTGGCTAGGAGCGTCTCACACGGTGCTTCGGCTGACCAACTCTTAAGCCAAAGAACTCTGTGAGAATGCACTAGTCCCAACATCAGACGTGAAATCTGAATGGACGCATCTCTCATAGCATTTACTGTGAAACACAGTGCGTCTGCTAAATCAGCGTACTGCTGAACCTGTTCAACAGGTAAAAACGTAAGCATCTCCTCAAATTGTTCCTTAATCGCCTGGGATACACCCATTGCGGCCAGAAACGCCTGCACTGCTGAACCTGCTAAAGCCATCTGGTTCTCAGAAAGGTGCTCCAGCTTCTTATGCGCTGACATTGGACAGGGTCTTAGTTTGTTGTGACCCCTTACAACCCTTAGAGGAGTTCCTGGACCCCTTGCCACTTATAGCTTACAGTACAAAGCAGCGGCACTACCAGCAAAAGAATGTTACACTTGCTAGGCTATAGTACAGTACAAAAGCTATTAGTCCTAGCTATACAGTGCAATGTTGTCAATCCGCCAGACTGCAGATTTTCCTGTATAGCTTAAATTACTGCCTCTACGTTTAGCCACACACACCCCCGTGCGAAAACGCCCCCCCTTCTCTTTCAACAGGGATGTGTGTGAGCACCAGAATCCTGGCGGGCAGGGGGTAAATCCTCCGCCTGACAAGTGGCCGCGACCTGCCAAAATTTTTTTTTAATTTTTTTTCCCTTTTTTTTTTATTTACAGTGGGGATCGAAAGTTTGGGCACCCCAGGTAAAAATGTGTATTAATGTGCATAACGAAGCCAAGGAAAGATGGAAAAATCTCCAAATGGCATCAAATTACAGATTAGACATTCTTATAATATGTCAAAAAAAGTTAGATTTTATTTCCATCATTTACACTTTCAAAATTACAGAAAACAAAAAAATGGTGTCTGCAAAAGTTTGGGCACCCTGCAGAATTTATAGCATGCACTGCCCCCTTTGCAAAGCTGAGACCTGCCAGTGTCATGGATTGTTCTCAATCATCGTCTGGGAAGACCAGGTGATGTCAATCTCAAAGGTTTTAAATGGCCAGACTCATCTGACCTTACCCCAACAATCAGCACCATGGGTTAAGCAGTTGTCTAGAAAACTGAAAATAGTTGACGCTCACAAAGCTGGAGAAGGCTATAAGAAGATAGCAAAGCGTTTTCAGATGTCAATATCCTAAGTTCAGAATGTAATTAAGAAATGGCAGTCATCAGGAACAGTGGAAGTTAAAGCAAGATCTGGAAGACCAAGAAAAATATCAGACAGAACAGCTCGCAGGATTGTGAGAAAAGCAATTCAAAACCCACGTTTGACTGCACGATCCTTCCAGAAAGATCTGGCAGACACTGGAGTTGTGGTACACTATTCCACTATAAAGAGTGTGGCAGCAGGCAGGTAAAGTCACCTGGTTGTATCCAGGATGGGAAATATGTGTGCCCTAGATTCAGGCTTTATGCAGACTTGTACAACTAGAGGAGAAGAGTTAATGAGCCCAGCTGAAGTAAGTGGGCTCATTAAGACCTCTACAAAAAACCCCAGCATGCTTAGGGAGATGCTCCATCCTGGAACCAGTTTTGTGTTGTATAGACTGGGGAGTGTGACACCTGTTCTGTGCGGTGAGTTAACGCCTGTGTGGCAAACCTCTACAACAGAGACAGGGACTGGTGCAGCACAAGGCTGCATTCAGTTGTTAGACAGGGAATCTATGTGTGTATTTAGAGGTCAAGCTGACCAGGATTTATTTTCATGTTTTTCTTTTGTTTTGGCTGTTATATTTTTTACTGCATGTAGCATGAATAAACCGCATCTTTTGTTTTTTTTTACCTACAACGCTGTCTGCTGTGCCTGATTTTGTGTTGTGAACCCATCCAGGGGGTCACACACACCCGCTGCCGAGCTAACCCCTCACAAGAGATACTTGTACAAATATGGTCTTCATGGAAGAGTCATCAGAAGAAAACCTCTTCTACGTCCTCACCACAAAAATCAGCGTTTGAACTTTGCAAATGAACATATAGACAAGCCTGAGGCATTTTGGAAACAAGTTCTGTGGATCGATGAGGTTAAAATTAGGGCTGAAACAACTAATCGATTATGAAATTAATCGATTACTATTTTCATAATCGATTAATCTGCCAGTAACAAAATGGGGTTAAAAATAAATAAAATGAACCCTTTATAGTACAAAAAGAGCAAATAATCACTACTGTAAATATTACTCACGTTTCTACAGTAAAAAAAATGAACCCCTTACAGTAGTGATTATCTGCTTTTTTTTCTACTATAAAGGGCTCATTTTAGTTTTTTTTTAACCCCATTATGTAGTAAAAGTCTTAGACCTGGTTTACATCCATGTGTTGGTGCTTTTTGCAGAAATGCACTACAGTTCATTTACATGGTTTCCTATGGAACACGTTCACATCTGAAAGGGTCAGGGACTTTTAACGCAAAATGTTGCTTCTTTGGTTCAATATACTTCAATGGAGAAGCTGCAGAAAAGCACGTAATGCGTTTTTGCAGCAATTTGTGTTTTTTAATCTGCCCAAAAAAAAAGGCAAAAATTGCTGTAAAATCACGTGTGAAAAAATCAAAATGTACAGCAAAAAGCACGGCAGAAACAGATCAAAAGCAAACTGCCTAGGTGTGTACAGAGCCTTATGCTGGCCACATGGATCAATTTTCAGATGAGAATATTCAGACAAAAAATGTTTGTACATTCGCTGAATGAAAGAATTTTGTTTGAAATTTTCACTTGTTTTTAACATTCTGTTTTTAAAATGAATGTAATTTCTGAACGAAAACCACATACATTGTCTGAAAATTCCTTTGACTAAGAAGTTTTCTATTATTTCCAAATTTTCCCATCACTGTGGTTGAAAATTAACATCAATTCGACCCACTTTTTTTTTAAAGGTTATTAACCGATTAATCGAACAAATAATCAGCCAACTAATCGATTAAAAAAATAAACGTTAGTTGCAGCCCTAGTTAAAATAGAACTTTTTGGCTGAAATGAGCAAAGGTACGTTTGGAGAAGAAAGGGCACAGAATTGAATGAAAAGAACCTCTGTCCAACTGCAAGCATGGGGGTGGATCAATCATGCTTTGGGGTTGTATTGCAGCCAGTGGCACAGGGAACATTTCACAAGTAGAAGGAAAAATGGATTCAATAAAATTTCAGCAAATTTTGGATGGTAACTTGATGCCATCTGTGAAAAAGCTGAAGTTAAAGAGAGGATGGCTTCTACAAATGGATAATGATCCTAAACACACCTCAAAATCCACGGGGGATTACATCAAGAGGCGTAAACTGAAGGTTTTGCCATGGCCTTCACAATCTCCTGACCTCAACATTATTGAAAATCTATGGATAGACTTTAAAAGAGCAATGCGTGACAGACAGCCCAGAAATCTCAAAGAACTGGAACACTTTTGTAAGGAAGAATGGGCAAAGATACCTCAAACAAGAATTGAAAGACTCTTGGCTGGCTACAAAAAGCGTTTACAAGCTGTGATACTTGCCAAACGGGGCAGTACAAGATATTAACTCTGCAGGGTGCCCAAACTTTTGCAGGCGCCATTTTTTTGTTTTCTCTCATTTTGAAAGTGTAAATGATGGAAATAAAATCTAACTTTTGACATTATAAGAATGTCTAATCTGTAATTTGATGCCATTTGGAGATTTTTCCATCTTTCCTTGGCTTCGTTATGCACATTAATACACATTTTTACCTGGGGTGCCCAAACTTTCGATCCCCACTGTAAGAAAAGGAGGCAGCTGGCTGGCATTAAAAAGATCAAAAACTGCCAATCTGGGGGCCCAGGAAGTGATCAGAAGCCCCCTTCATACCTGAGGGTCTGAGCTGGCTTGAACGGAGAGGGGAGTGGAGCTTCTGCTGTTTCCAGCGTCAGAATGGTGAGTGCTCAATACAGCCTCAAGTCGTGACACAGACATGACAACACAATACATGGAAGGAGAGATTCCTGAAAAAATCTCCTCTACCTTTCCTCGCAGCAGGGCTTATCAAAGATAAAAAACCCAATCTTCGCTCTTCACGGTAGGTTCCGAGACCTTGAAAGGAAACCTTCATGAACAGGGGTACTCTCAGGTAATCCCGCAATCCTGGACCTGTGAGAAGACCCTGCCAGTAAACTTTTATTGACTTTACTACCAAAAAGTACTGGATCCCAGGGACCAGCTTTAAAAGCATTCACAAGCAAAAACTTGTGTCTTTGCATGACAAGGCCCGGGTACCATTCATTTAGTCCATTACGGAGACATCAGAAGGGATCCGGTCAGGATGGCTGGCTCTCATCAAAGGATTACTGCCCGTGGAGCTCAGTACACACATCCTTACATGTGCCCAACACCTTAGACACTGGCGAAAAAACTGAGGACTCCCAGTAGTGGGAGGGGTTATATGGGGCAAGTTTACGCCTTAAGGGGCATGCCAGTGTCCAGCACCTGATACGCCGATATAACCCACATAGTAGGTACTACGGCTCTGTGTCTCCTGATGCAAGAAAATAAATAATGGTGTGGGGCTGTTTTTCAGCATTCAGACATTCTTTATAAAAATCTGCTGCCATCTACCACGATGATGAAGATGAAATGAGGGTGGACATTTCAGCAAAGCAATGGTCCCAAACAAAAAGCCAAGGAAACTCTCAATTGGTTTCAAAGGAAGAAATAAAAAAATAGAGCTGCTAGAATGGCCCAGCCAATCACCTGACTTGAATTCAATAGAAAAACTATGGAAAGAACTAAAGATCAGAGTTCATAGAAGAGGCCCATGGAACCTTCAAGATTTGAAGACTGTGTGGAAGAATGGGCCAAAATCACACCTGAGCAATGCATGCGACTAGTTTCACCATACAGGAGGGGAGATGCCTTGAGGCTGTGTCAGGGATACCACATGCAGGCACCCAGCATGGGTGATCAGACCAGTTGGCTACACCTAAAGGAACCAGGACCAGATGAGTACGTGAAATATATATTTATTAAAGCGGAGTTCCACCCAAAAATGGGACTTCTGCTGATCCGGTTCCTCTACCCTCTGAGGTCACATTTGGCACCTTTCAGGAGAGAGGGGGGAGCAGATACCTGTCAAATCCAGGTATTTGCTCCCTCTTTTCGGTGAAAGAGCAGTGCAGATTCTGCGGCGAACAACACCATGTCCAGCCCTTCCTCCTCCCCCCCCGGCTGTCTTCTGGAAGAGACACATCCCAGAAGACAGCAGGGATCGTTCAGAACACACAGCGTGACTTGCGCATGCATAGTAGGAAAAAAGCTGTGAAGCCGCAAGGCCCCATATAATAACTAACTATCGTATATACAAGTGGGAGGAACACACATGACAAGGGGAACAGGAGGCCAGTTAGGCTACTTTCACACTGGGGCGGGGGGGGCACGTTAGCGGTAAAGTGTCGCTAGGGCAGCGGGCAGAGGCACATTGGGCTGGGCAGCAGGCACCGAAACATCAGGCTGGGCAGGGGGCACCGGAACATCAGGCTGGGCAGCAGGCTTGTACAGATTGGCTGGCGTGGGGGGGCAGACTGGAACAGATCGGCTGGCGTGGGGGGGCAGACTGGAACAGATCGGCTGGCGTGGGGGGGCAGACTGGAACAGATCGGCTGGCGTGGGGGGGGGGGGGGCAGACTGGAACAGATCGGCTGGCGTGGGGGGGCAGACTGGAACAGATTGGCTGGCGTGGGGGGGCAGACTGGAACAGATCGGCTGGCGTGGGGGGGCAGACTGGAACAGATCGGCTGGCGTGGGGGGGGGGGCAGACTGGAACAGATCGGCTGGCGTGGGGGGGGCAGACTGGAACAGATCGGCTGGCGTGGGGGGGGGGCAGACTGGAACAGATCGGCTGGCGTGGGGGGGGGGCAGACTGGAACAGATCGGCTGGCGTGGGGGGGGGCAGACTGGAACAGATCGGCTGGCGTGGGGGGGCAGACTGGAACAGATCGGCTGGCGTGGGGGGGCAGACTGGAACAGATCGGCTGGCGTGGGGGGGCAGACTGGAACAGATCGGCTGGCGTGGGGGGGCAGACTGGAACAGATCGGCTGGCGTGGGGGGGGCAGACTGGAACAGATCGGCTGGCGTGGGGGGGGCAGACTGGAACAGATCGGCTGGCGTGGGGGGGGCAGACTGGAACAGATCGGCTGGCGTGGGGGGGGGGGCAGACTGGAACAGATCGGCTGGCGTGGGGGGGGGGCAGACTGGAACAGATCGGCTGGCGTGGGGGGGGGGGCAGACTGGAACAGATCGGCTGGCGTGGGGGGGGGGCAGACTGGAACAGATCGGCTGGCGTGGGGAGGGGCAGACTGGAACAGATCGGCTGGCATGGGGGGGGCAGACTGGAACAGATCGGTTGGCGTGGGGGGGCAGACTGGAACAGATCGTCTGGCATGGGGGCAGACTGGAACAGATCGGCTGGCGTGGGGGCAGACTGGAAGAGATCGGCTAGTGTAAAAGCAGGATTGGATAGTGACAGGATTGTTCGGGCTGGGAAAAACTTCTGTTCTTTTTGGGTTTAGCCACTGAAGTTCTGTATGTGAATGCAGGGCTGTAAAAAGGGGGTGCAGCTGATGGAAGAGAAGAGCTAGAGAATGGAAAAAAAAAAAAGAGGGAGCAGTTGCTAAGGGAGATCTTTGCAGGCAGCTGAGAAGAGGTAAATGGGTTAAAGGCAGGGTAGGTGCAGCAGGCGGAAACAGGGTACTGACACGTAGTTGGTAGCAGGGTATATTGGGCTGCAACTGTGGTTGATAGAGAGAGAGAGACAGATATTTGAGCAGACAGGTGTCTAGCAGCAGGAATGGGTTGTTGCAAGCTGGCGGAGGTTGAGTGCAATATATCTGACCATGCCTGCAGTAATGGTTACACAAAATTCCGTTTAGACTCCTGTACCTGTAGGGAAAATGCTGAATAGTGCTAAAAGAAATAAGCTGAATCATCCTCCAATAACCACACCAGAGATGCTACCTGAGCCTAAAAGGACCACCAAAAGGAGGAGAATCATAGCTACCATTAGGGATACTAAACAAAGCCAATGCTGCACAGATTTGAATGAGTGGCTGAATTTCTTCAAACAAAAATCTGCCTTGACCAACAAGAGAGCGTGCCAGAAGGATGCATTTCAACAAATGCTCCCTAGTCTGCTCTTTCAAAATTTGGCAGCGATATTCCTTGTCTTCTGTTACAAGCAGTGAAAAATATAGAACCTCCTCAGAACGCATCTTGCAGTAATTAGCAAATGCTTAGACGTAATTCCCAGGTGCAGCCGATCTGACTGTATGGCTTCAGTATTTTGTCGGGGATACCACATGCAGGCATCCAGCAGGGGTGATCAGGTCGGTTGGATGCTCCTAAAGGAAACAGGACCAGATGAGTAAGTGAAAATATATTTATTCCGATAATGACACACTTCAAATACCAACACCAGTAAATCATAAACTAGCAAGTGGAAAGTAAACGTAACGCAGCCAAGACCCCATATAATAACATAACTATATACAAGTGGGGGGGAACACACATGAGCAAAATAGGACAGGGACAAGGGACAAGGGGAACAGGAAGACAGGAACTGGGAACAGGAAGCAGGTTCCAGGGGGACAAGTCTCCAGATCAGGGTACAGGATCAGGAACAGATCGTACTCAGGCAGGGACACAGCTTGCAGGGAAAAGGCGGGCTTATATACCCCCAGCAGTCTATATCAGGTGCAGCCTAATTCCCTGTATAATCGATCTGCTGGGAGAAACTGGCTGGTGGACACTGGAACTGCATCCTATGGATCTGGGAGCCACAGTGCCACCAGCAAGTGAGTCCTTTCCTGACACTGTCATTACCAGAGGATTTGTACAAAGTATTAAATAGATTTCAGTTAGCTTGTTCAATACTTTTTTCCCTTTGTCATTCCATTTTATTACACATAACTTCATTTCTGAACTTATTTGTTTTGGTTTCTTTGTATTTATGGACCAACACGTGGTGAAAATTTAATGTCAATAGCACATTTAGAAACATATTTACCTAGAAAAATGGTGATGTGTTCAATACTTATTATACTTGCTGTATATACCTTAAAATTTTAAAAACACATTCTGTAATATTAATTTACAGAAGTTAAAGGATTGTATGTTGTATTCCAAAAAGTAGCAACCCGCGGTACTCCACTCAAAAAGCCACATTGCCACAAGCACAGAATGCATCACTGACCTCTGAACTGATGGTCAGATGGCATCTTTCATGGATCAATTTATAAGGCTAACTGACAAAACAGTAGTGATCTGTATGATACAGGTCTTATTTTGATGGTGCAACAGATTATTTCTAGTGTCTCATTCACACTGGCACTGTCTTATCTGCATTTATAAGGATATAGAGGAAATGCATGTCATGATTTTTCATAGGTGCCATTCACATTCACTTGCTTGAGTCCACATTAACTGCTTTACAAATTTGCCCCAGAGAGTCTCCAAAGATGCCCTTCCATAACCATACTAAGCCAGTTTCTTACTCTTTTAGCCTTCTTACTTCAACCCAGTTCTAATTGCTTTATCAAAATCTTTAGGGATTTATAGGTAAATATGTATTTTTATTATTTGTTTCCATCATAAGTATTAATACAACAATGGGTTTTACACAAATAAAACTGTTTGAGTGAGCAACGATAAAGGCTTTCAAGTAAACAGGTGATAACATTGCAAGGCAACATAGCAGGGAGAAGAGGCTGCCATGTCACTGATATTTATATTAAGTGGTGAAACCATAAAGCAAGTACTGTGTGTGATCTATGCAAGATTAAAAGGGAGAGGAAAAGGGAAGTAAGGTCAAGGCCTAGGGAGGCCTAAGAAATATTAGGAAAGAAAGAATGCAGACTCTCTCATGTCTAGACAATGGGGGAGGGTTAAAAAAAAAAAAATTATTAGGTGAGTATACTAATGGTTTAGTTATAGCATGTTTTTAAGAGCAGTGGAGGTGGAGTAGTCAAGGCACACACACACCAGAGGATTTTGAACTTCTCAAAGGTATCGTTATCCAGCGTAAGCATCTCCACCATTCGCATAATATTGTTGACGATGGAGACCCACAGTGACAGTGAAAGGGACTTGTCAGTTTTCCAAAAAAGAAGGATTAATTGCCTCGCTGCAGAAAGGAAAAATCATAGTAGGCATCGTTTCCGAGACGATATCGATCCCGGATATTGACAGAAGTGCTATTTCAGGGGTTGGCGTCAGGGAATCCTGATAGATTTTATTATAAATAGTAAAGACTTTGGACCAAAATAGGCGTGTCCCACTGCACTCCCACCAAACATGTAAATAATTTCCTTCTGTCAAGCCACATCTCCAACAGGAGGCTGACATCTCTGGAAACATCCTATGTAGCGATAAGGGGTCCCTGTAGCATCTAGAAAGGACTTTACGATTTATTGTTATGCTCAAGAAAGAGAAATTATAGACTTGTGTGTAAAGTGAAAGAAGGTCTGCCAATCTTTAATTGTAAACTCTTTCCCCAGAAAGATGGCCCGTGTTCGACTATATGATGGGAGTCTATCGTGTAGCAATGCGTGGATTGATTTATAACATCGAAGAGAGTAGATGTTTGGGGGTCCTGAAGAGGGAGCACAGTCGCTCATATTCAGAGGGTGGTCCATATGAATAGCATAAAATATTCAAAAATATGACAACTCATATACTACAGTAAAAAATCCTCATGTGAGATCACACCATACATAAACCATGAACTGTGATTTTCATTGAAATGTCCAACAATCTATTAGCAATGAGCATAAAAAAAAAGTGTATGTCCGGTTCTCCTATTGACAGTTCAATGACGTGAAATATATAACAAGTCAAGACATGGTGAGATGCTTCTGATCCAGACAAGATCTTATACTTTGAATCATTTGCTGTCACACTTTCACCATTCCACCTCATGCACGCCCCTTTGTATATTTGCTTACCAGAGGTAAGTGTTAATTGGACCTGTAGAATCCTTCCAATTGTAAGGCTGCTATGCTCTTACTGGGGAATCTGCTCCCCTTACCAGGTACAATGAGGTGGATGTATCATGTAAGAATACAAGGGGATACTTTCCATAGTGTCAAACGGTTTATTGAAAGTAACCAATCCCCGTCTTACAAATTATGCTTACAAGAATTTAAAAAGGTAACCAGCATGTGACAGTATTAGCGTCAATCTCACCGCCAATCAGAGTTCCAAACGAACCACCCACCACGATGAGTCCCAGGATGACGTGGATTGCAGCAGATTTTGTATTTTATATTAGTGGCTGAAGGTGCAGGCTACATATTTTGATTGAGCGCTGGGTTCAGGAGTACTGCATATTTCTGACTTTTATTTTATAGTACACATTACATGACAGACACTGCATGGCACAGCACAACATGGTGCGCACTGCAAGGCACCGCATGACATAGTGGGCACTGCAAGGCACAGCTCGTGACTTGGTGGGCACTGCACATTACATGGGGGCACTGCATGGCAAAGCACATGGCATGGTGGGCACTGCACATGACATAGTGGGCACTGCATGGCACTGCACATGACATAGTGGGCACTGCATGGCACTGCACATGACAGTGGGGGGCACTGCACATGACATAGTGGGCACTTCATGGCACCGTACATGACATGGTGGGCACAAGAGAGCACATTACATGGGGGGGAGCAGCACTCTGTCCCCTAGCACAATCAGTACACCCCTCAGGTCAGTTTCTAAACAATCCTCCCTCCCTAATGAGTTTACTAACCTCATCTCAACAGCATGGCAGATTTCCTTCCTCCCGGGCTCCTGCTGGTTAGGATGACATCAGCGCCCCACCCCCAGACTGCTGCCTACGGCTTTTAGAACACTGTGTGAGTGGAACAGATCCTGTGATAGGAGGCATGCATCGGCAGAGACAGGACTCCGCTGCAGTGGCTGACACTTGTCTCCTCCATGTGTGCAGTGCACAGAGGGCTCCTCTTCCTTCAGGAAGAAACACAGATAAGCCACTGCCATGGGCCTATATTGAGGGAGGGGCCTGGAGCTGCAGCTGCAATAGCCCCTATGTTAATCTGGCCCGGGGTCCGGCCTTAACTGGAGTATGCTGTCCAGTTCTGGGCACCAGTCCTCAGGAAGGATGTACTAGAAATGGAGCGAGTACAAAGAAGGGCAACAAAACTAATAAAAGGACTGGAGGATATTAGTTATGAAAAAAGGTTGTGAGCACTGAACTTATTCTCTCTGGAGAAGAGACGCTTGAGAGGGGATATGATTTTAATTTACAAATACCGTACTGGTGACCCAACAATAGGGACAAAACTTTTTTGTGGAAGGGAGTTTAACAAGACTTGTGGCCACTTACTAAAACTGGAAGAAAAGAGGTTTAACCTTGAACTGCGTCCCGCCGAGCTCGCATGCAGAAGCAAATGCATACGTGAGCAGCGTCCGCATATGAAAACTGTGTTCAAACCACACATGTGAAGTATCACCACAATTGTTAGAGCGAGAGCAATAATTATAGCCCTAGACCTTCTCTGTAACTCAAAACATGCAGCTTGTAGAATTTTTGGCAAAATTGAGATTTTTAAAGGTAAAATTTTGGCGCTATTCCACAAGCGGACGCAATTTTGAAGCGTGACATGTTGGGTATCAATATACTCGGCGTAACATTATCTTCCACATTCTAAAAAAAATTGAGCTAGCTTTACTGTTGTCTTATTTTTTTGATTCAAAAAAGACCACTACGCAAATACGGTATGACAGAAAGTATTGGAACGACCGCCATTTTATTCTCTAGGGTGTTCGAAAAATATATATATAATGTTTGGTATTTTCTAGCAAAAAAAACTGATGTTAACTTGTAAAACACCAAATCTCAGAAAGAGGCTCGGTCCTTAAGTGGTTAAATAATTTATAGTTAATCAATAGTTTTCATTGTGGTTACAATATCTAACAGCTATCGGCCTCTGCTTATTCCCATGTTTAAATTATACGTTTACAGTGCCTTGCGAAAGTATTCTGCCCCCTTGAACTTTTAAACCTTTTGCCACATTTCAGGCTTCAAACATAAAGATATAAAATTTTTATTTTTTGTGAAGAATCACCAACAAGTGGGACACAATTGTGAAGTAGAACGAAATCTATTGGATATTTTAAACTTTTTTAGCAAATAAAAAACTGAAAAGTGGTGCGTGCAAAATTATTCGGCCCCTTTACTTTCAGTGCAGCAAACTCACTCCAGAAGTTCAGCGAGGATCTCTGAATGATCCAATGTTGTCCTAAATGACTGATGGTGATAAATAGAATCCACCTGTGTGTAATCAAGTCTCTGTATAAATGCACCTGCTCTGTGATAGTCTCAGGGTTCTGTTGAAAGCGCAGAGAGCATCATGAAGACCAAGGAACATACCAGGCAGGTCCGTAATACTGTTGTGGAGAAGTTTAAAGCCGGATTTGGATACAAAAAGATTTCCCAAGCTTTAAACATCCCAAGGAGCACTGTGCAAGCGATCATTTTGAAATGGAAGGAGTATCAGACCACTGCGAATCTACCAAAACCTGGCCGTCCCTCTAAACTTTCAGCTCAGACAAGGAGAAGACTGATCAGAGATGCAGCCAAGAGGCCCATGATCACTCTGGATGAACTGCAGAGAACTACAGCTGAGGTGGGAGAGTCTGTCCATAGGACAACAATCAGTCGTACACTGCACAAATCTGGCCTTTATGGAAGAGTGGCAAGAAGAAAGCCATTTCTCAAAGATATCCATAAAAAGTCTCGTCTAAAGTTTGCCACAAGCCACCTGGGAGACACATCAAACATGTGGAAGAAGGTGCTCTGGTCAGATGAAACCAAAATCGAACTTTTTGCCCACAATGCAAAACGATATGTTTGGCGTAAAAGCAACACAGCTCATCACCCTCAACACACCATCCCCACTGTCAAACATGGTGGTGGCAGCATCATGGTTTGGGCCTGCTTTTCTTCAGCAGGGACAGGGAAGATGGTTAAAATTGAGGGGAAGATGGATGCAGCCAAATACAGGACCATTCTGGATGAAAACCTGTTGGAGTCTGCAAAAGACCTGAAACTGGGACGGAGATTTATCTTCCAACAAGACAATGATCCCAAACATACAGCAAAATCTACAAAGGAATGGTTCACAAATAAACGTATCCAGGTGTTAGAATGGCCAAGTCAAAGTCCAGACCTGAATCCAATCGAGAATCTGTGGAAAGAGCTGAAAACTGCTGTTCACAAATGCTCTCCATCCAACCTCACTGAGCTCGAGCTGTTTTGCAAGGAAGAATGGGCAAGAATTTCAGTCTCTCGATGTGCAAAACTGATAGAGACATACCCCAAGTGACTTGCAGCTGTAATCACAGCAAAAGGTGGCTCTACAAAGTATTAACGCAAGGGGGCCGAATAATTTTGCACGCCCCACTTTTCATTTTTTTATTAGTTAAAAAAGTTTTAAAAATCCAATAGATTTCGTTCCACTTCACAATTGTGTCCCACTTGTTGGTGATTCTTCACAAAAAATAAAAATGTTATATCTTTATGTTTGAAGCCTGAAATGTGGCAAAAGGTTGAAAAGTTCAAGGGGGCCGAATACTTTCGCAAGGCACTGTAGTTTCACATCTCTATGTGGGGGACACATGCAAATTGCCTACCTTTCCAAACTGCAGAGAAACGTGTTGCACTTTAGCAGATGCATGGGATGCCATTAATAAATAGGCTGCCCTACACCCACAACATGCGCATGATCTGAACTGAGAATTAGAGGTGTACCGAAATTTCGTCTGCCGAAAATTATAGGCCGAAAAATGTGTTTTTTCATTTGGCTGATAGAAAAAAACAACTGATAACGAAAGGGGGCGGGGTCCACCCCGGGTGCTGCTCATTACAGAAGTGTCACCCTGGCGTGCACCAGTCCCCCCCCCCCTCCTCGCCACGATCTCCTTGTGTCACAGAGCTGAATTGTCTGGGGCGTAGTAACAATGTCCCTCCTCCTGTGATAGACGTGCAGTGATCCAATGGTGGGACACTGAATCGGTGTGACGTGATCACAGGAGGCGGGACATTGTTACTGCCGTCCAGGCAAGTCAAAACCTGCTCCGTGACACGCGGAAATCGCCACTCTGATCCGGACACAGGCATGCTGCTTTTAATGGGCACTGGTGAGGCTGCTGGGCACTGGTAGCTAAATTTGACGGGCACTGGTGAGGTTGCTGGGCACTGGTGAGGTTGCTGGGCACAGGCAGGCTGCATATGATTGTCACTGGTGAGGCTGCTGGGCACTGGTAGGCTGCATATGATGGGCACTGGTGAGGCTGCTGGGCACAGGCAGGCTGCAAATGACAGGCCCTGTTGAAGCTGCTGGGCACTGCCAGGCTGCATATGACAGGCCCTGGTGAGGCTGTATATGATGGGCATTGGTAGGCTGCATCTGATGGACACTGGTGAGGCTGCATTGATCTCTTGTATCATGTCTGCAGTCTCTGACCACCTCCTGTATCATATCTGCTAGAGGTACACAGAATGGAAATTTTGCTACTATTAGCAATGTGTTTAAGTAAGAGAATGCAGACATGATACAAGAGATGGTTAGAGACTGCAGACTGCATTTTTCTTGCCCTTTCTTGCACTAAAGGTGCCAATAATAGCAAAAAATAAATTCATATTAATTTAAATTGATGATATTATTAAAAAGTTGAATATAATACAATTATATATAAAAATCTGGAAAAAAAAATTCGGTATCGGTTTTTGGCCTAGTGCATCCTTGATTTCTGGTTTCGGCACCAAAATTTCCATTCAGTGCACCCCTACTGAGAATAAATAACACTTTTACAGGATCAGTTTAAACATTTTGCCCATTCCTTAAAAGGGAATCTATAGTCCTTTCCTTTATTTCTCATAAATTCATGCACGCAAAAGCAATCAGCCTGATGTAAAATAATCTTGTGTGTTATTGTTCTAAAAAAACATTACATATATGAATAGATCTTAAAGTGGATGTAAACCCAATTCATGAAATTTGAGCTGGGCACATATCGCTGCAGTGTTTCATCTCTCTCCAAAGCACTATGTTCCATAGCTGTCTCCAGCTCCGTTCTTCTGTTATCAGCCTGATAACTCCTGGAAAGTTCTCCGCCACATATGATAAAAGCAGCATGAGTTTTGTATTGGGGAGGATGCTATAAATAGATTAGCAGAGCCCTGAACTATTCAACGATCAGCTCTGAAAGTCTCTACCTATGAGGAGAGGGAGTGTGTGCCTTTCCTCCATTTAGCGGTCTTGGCTGTATGCACAGGCTCCAATGCAGTGCTAATAAGGAAGAGAAAATCCCCTAACACGATCTGAGCTTTCTAAAGAATATATAAAGCTGAAAGCATGTAAAATGTATGTAGGTGGATTTGTTTCATCTGAGGCCGTTCACTTCACTGGGTATATGTGAGGGTTTACATCCACTTTAACATCATGGGGACAGCCATATTTCCTTATCAACTGCCTTTTGCTTTGCATCGATACACAATAGCTCTCCTTAGCTGTTCTTTTTTTTTACATTGTAAGCCAATGAGTCAGCAGACTCAAAGAACATACCTCCAAACTTTCTGAAACAGGAATGAGGGACACTTTCCAGCACAAAGTATGCAAAGGACACATCCCTGACATGCCCCCAGTTACAAAGACCGTAAAAAAATGAAGAAAAAAAAAATCTACTTAACTTAGTCAATTATAGATGCCATCCATGTTAAGTGTGCCACATCCCTTACATACCAAACAGCAAAAATTTGAGGATACCTTGTTTGCTTTTAAGGTACAAATGTTCTGGTGGCATCCTACATGGAGGGGATCCAGGGAGCATTAGCAGTAACCAATTAACAATGTGGAAATTAATTACATGTTGTGAAACCCCAAACTAAGAGTCTAAAAAGCAACAGCCCTTAAGAATGTGAAGGAAAGTGGGAACATCAGCATACTACTAATATATTGGATATTTTTCTGTTAAAAAAAAATATATAGGACATATTATAAAAAAATTTTGCAAATGGATAACACTTTACACTGAATCCATTCAACCAAGCACACAACAATGGTGTCACTTTCGTTTAGAACAGCAGAACCTTTCCATTAACTGTTTTTGGTTGGTCAGTATGCTTTGAGGACATTACAACTTTATTTAGAAACCTTAAACAATGGAGATGCTTCTCTTCTGATGGCCTCCTGGAGTCGCCCCAGTAGTGGCCGGTGCTTAATTTATTTTTTTGGGGGGCTGCAAACAAACCACCCGACCCCGTTTCGGTCCCAGTCCTGTTCGGTCGGTTCATATCTCCATGTCTTAGACACAAATTTGCACAAAGATGTTTTGACTTTACTGCACCCTTTCACATACCTGATCAATTTGATCTTGCTGCCCTTGGTAAACCGTCTCTGGATCAGTTGGAGGTCTTAAGTGGAAATCTGAATCACAAAAGTTTCCATCTCCATCCACATTGTGTAGACTTTCCCAGACAATGTTCTCTTCTGTAAGAAAACCTTGGTCCGTGACAAGCAAGTACAGCAGTCCCTAAAAAATAAGCAACATTGTTTTTCATTTGCACCATAACCCAAGAAAGCAATGTTATTTACTGATGGGAGGAAAGATGATCACTGGGAGCTGAAAAGTCTTTAATATTGATTACATTATAACCCACAGAAGATTCCCTAATAGCTCTTCAGTAAAATGTTCTTGTAAACAACCTTTTGGATGTTGCTTGGGAGATGTCTTGGCTGACCAAGTAATCCTGAACAAGGACAGAACGAGCTCTCTCATTAATGTACAATGCAAGAAGTCGAGCCACTAAACCTTTAGCATTTTGTTAGAACAGTGTTCAAATCTAGTTACAGCGGAGAATAATGCCCTGTACACATGACCAGACTACAGCAAAGGTCCAACGATCGTGTGTGGGCTTCATCGGACCTTTGCCGTCTAAGAATCAGACAGACTTTAGATTTAGAACATGTTTAAAATCTTTCCAATGGAATCAAGTCCAGTCGAAAAATCAGTTAGTCTGTATGCTAGTCCAACAGACAAAAACTGACGCTAGGGCAGCTATTGGCTACTGGCTATGAATCCTATTCTAGTCCGATCGTACGTCATCACGTTTGAATCCTTTGGACTGTGGTGTAATTGTGTGTGTCCAAGTCCGTTCATTCGGAAAGTCAGTCGGAACTCCGCTGAAAAGACTGTCGGACCTAGTCTGCCGGAAAGTCAGATTGTGAGTACACAGCATTAGGATCTGCCTGCATGGTACAGACAATTGATTATTGCAAACACGGATGCACAGACCCATCATAAACAAAGAGAACTATGTAGGATTTCACAGTGCTGAAGGTTCCAGAATAGAGCATCTAAAAAAGGTAAGCTGCATTAAAAAAAAAAATGTTGTATCAGTGTAAGGCCAGCTTTACTTTGAATGGTTCCTCAGGCAAAAATATAGAATGGTAGAGGTGGGGACAAAACACAGCATGTCCCTCACTGACTTTTAGTAAGTATAAAAGTATAACTAAAAGGCAAAACTTTTTTTTTTTAGTTTTGGATTGAGTTTGTTTTTTGCTGTCCGAGTCCCTGTTAAGGATATTCACCCTCTCCATTTGTTCTGTTCACCATCATCATTTCAAGTGAAAGTAAAAGAAAATCCCAAATTTTGGGTTGCCCCCAAAAAAGTAATAGAGGGAAATCTTCCAATGGGTACACTGGTTCTAATGACCGGGGGGGTCCCAAGAAATTACTTTAATTTACAGAGATCTCATCTCACTTCAAGTTTGGCTTTGGGACAAGAAGTGAAGATAAATCTCCAAAATAGGACACAAATGGCAAATAAAATAAAATTCTGACAGGGGTTATAACCCTCCCTTACACTATTCAAAATTAAAAAAATAAGGTTGTCTATAGTTCTACTTTAAGGCTAAACCAGTGGCCATGGGACACGCTTGTCCTTTTCGGCAGCTGGACGTGTTGAGCCGCATCATGCTGAAGACTTGGTAGAGTGGATGACCAAGCCCTCTTCATCCTCCTCATCCTCTCTCACCCAGGCTCAGTGTACTAGCAAAGCAGCTGCCAACGCATCGTCTTCCCTCGTCTCAATGTCATCATCAGTGACTTCTTCCATAGACCCACCACGTCCTCCTGAGGAGTCCCCTGAACTCTTTGAGCACAGTGTTGGGTACATGGTCCAGGAGGATGCCCAGTGTTTTGTAGGCTCTGATGATGATACTCAGCTAGAGGAAGGCAGTAGCATGAGCACAGAGAGAGGGGATGCTCAAGAAGGACAGCAATCTGGCAGTCATGTTCCACAAGCTGCAGCATACTGCCAGGTTTGCTCCAGCGATGAAGAGGGAGGGGATGATGAGGGCACTGACTCCACGTGGGTGCCTGGTAGGAGAGAGGAGGAGGAGGAGGCACATGTCCAATGAGGCAGGATGCCCTCCGGGGGCCAGCTTAGGGGCAGCGCACCGACTGAATCACACCGCAGAGCTCCGCCTGTGCAGGGCGCTACCTCTGCGCGTTATTCTAAAAGTTCTTTGGTGTGGGCCTTTTTTTGAGACAAGTGCATCAGATCGTACTGCTGCTATTTGCAACATATGTCTCAAGCGTATCTCGCGTGGCCAAAACATCAGCCGCTTGGGCACCACATGCTTGACCAGACATATGTTGACCTGCCATGCAGCTCGTTGGCAAGCGTACCTCAAAGACCCACACCAAAGAACAAAGCGGACCTCTCCTTGCTCCTCATCAGCTGGGATCTTCAACCCCACTAAACCTTCAGTCCTCTCTGAAACCTGCTCTGAGAGGAATGAAGGTGTAGAATTAGGTGTGTCACAGCCAAGTGCTTGCGGGCACTCTGCTAGCAGTACACCCACGTCTGATTATAGCAGGCAAATGTCCCTGCCCCAGCTGCTGGACCGTCGAAAGAAGTTCACTCCCAGCCATCCACATGCCCAGCGGTTGAATGCTAGCTTGGCTAAATTGCTAGCACTTCAACTGCTGCCTTTTCAGTTGGTAGACTTGGCCCCCTTCCGTGAGTTTGTACAATGTGCGGTTCCTCAGTGGCAGGTCCCCAAATGCCACTTTTTCTCATGGAAGGAGATTACGGCTCTCTACCGGCATGTGGAAGGCAAAGTCCTTGCCTCGCTGGACAGGGCGGTCAGCGGTAAGGTGCATATTACCGCCAACTCATGGTCCAGCAGGCATGGACAGGGACGTTACCTGTCTTTCACGGCCCATTGGGTCACTCTTCTGGCTGCTGGGAAGGATGCAGGACAAGGTGCAGTAGTGTTGGAGGTTGTTCCGCCACCACGCCTCCAAAATGCTACTACTGGTTGTGACACACCTCTCTCCTCCATGGCCTCTTCCAGTGCTCTGTCCTCAGAACAAGCGGTGCTCCGTAGGTGTTCCAGGGGCTACGCAAGTACGCAGGCAAAACAATGCCATGCCGTGCTTGCGCTGGTTTGTTTGGGGGACAGGAGCCACACTGGAGCAGATATTTTGTCAGCTCTGCAGGGGCAAGCCGAGAGATGGTTGACGCCACGCCAGCTTAAGCCAGGAATGGTGGTTTGCGACAATGGCACCATCCTCCTATCCACCGTCCGACAGGGACAACTGACCCATGTGCCCTGTGTGGCTCACGTCCTTAACCTGGTGGTGCAGCGATTCTTGGGCAGGTACCCAGGCTTACAGGATGTCCTGAAGCAGGCCAGGAAAGTCTGTGTGCATTTCCGCCGATCATTTAATGCCTGTGCTCGGCTGGCTGAGCTCCAAATGGAGTTGAACCTGCCCAAGAACCGCCTTATATGTAACATGCCCACCAGGTGGAACTCAACGTTGGCCATGCTGCAGCGGCTGCACATGCAGCAGAGGGCCATCAATGAGTACCTGTGCGACTACGGTACCAGGACAGGGGTGCTCGGTTTTTTATCACCACGCCAGTGGGGCATGATCAGGGCTGCATGCACTGTCCTGTCACCATTTGAGGAGGCCACAAGGATGGTGAGCAGTGACAGTGCATGCATCAGTGACACTGTACCTCTTGTCCACCTGTTGGAGCATACGCTGCGTGGAATAATGGATAGGGCACTTGAGGCAGAACAGAGGCAGGAAGAGGAGGACTTCCTTGCCTCTCAAGGCCCCCTTTATCCAGAAAGTGTTCCTGCTGTCCCACGCATCACACAGGAAGAGGAGGAGGAGAAGGAAGAGGATGATTGTGTCAGCATGGAGGTGGAGACTGGCACTCAGCATCAGCAGAAGCAGTCTTGTAGGGATGATTTACAGTCCCAGGAAACCCGTGGACTTGTACGTGGCTGGGAGGAGGTAGCTGCAGATCATGTTGTCCTTAGTGACCCAGAGGACTCCAGACCGAATGCCTCAGCTAACCTATGCTGCATGGCCTCCCTGATCCTGCAAAGCCTGCGGAAGGATCCTCGTATTCTTCGGATCAAGGAGAGGGACCATTACTGGCTGGCCACTCTCCTTGATACATGGTACAAGGGTGAGGTTGCCGACCTTATCTTGCCGTCGCAGAGGGAGCAGAGGATGAGACATCTCCGGGAGGCCTTGCAGAAAGGTCTGTGCAACGCGTTCCCAGAGACTGGGAGGTTACAAACTCCTGGTCCTGGACAACGTGTTGCTGAGGCATCGGTCAGAAGGAGTGGTGGAGAAGGTGGCCGTCTGACTGATGCGTTCAGACAATTTTTTAGTCCGCAGCCCCAAGGTATGATCGGTTCCAGCAACCATCGCCAGCGTCTGATTTACATGGTGTAGGAATACCTAGGGGCAAGGTCAGACTTGGACACCTTTCCCACCAAAAATCCTCTGGCTTACTGGGTCTTGAGGATGGATCACTGGCCAGAGCTTGCACAGTATGCAATTGAGCTACTGATCTGTCCTGCATCCAGCGCTCTTTCAGAACGCACCTTCAGTGCTGCTGGTGGCTTTGTTACCGATCACAGGGTGCGCCTGTCCACCGACTCGGTTGATCGACTGACCTTCATAAAGATGAATCAGTCTTGGATCACCCACAGCTACCAAGCACCTGAAGCTGATGTAACCAAATATATATTTTTTTTGAAATATCACATCCCTTCAAGACTGCCTATGCTGATGCTTAGTGACTGTCCTGTTATGTTGATCGTCTATCCTCTTCCTCCTCCGCTGGTATGTTGGAAGAACATTTTTGGTTCTGGGTGATGCCACCAGCCCAATTTTTCAGCCCCTGTTTAACAGGGGCGTTTAATTAACATTTTTGATGCAATGCTTTGCAGCAGGGCTCATTCCTGCACTACAACTAGAGTATATGGGAGAGGTTGGAGTGTCGTGGCACCAGCACCAGTGCCTAAGGCCCAATTTTTCAGCCCCTGTTTAACAGGGGCATGTAATTACAATTCTTGATATAATATTTCACAGCAGGGCCCGTTCCTGTGACCACCCAGAGTAACTGTGAGGACCTATAGTGTTGTGGCACCAGCACCACAACCACCAAAGGTCAATTTTTCTACCACTGTTCAACAATGGCATGTAATTACAATTCTTGATATAATCGTTCACAGCAGGGCGCTCCAGCGCCCACCAAGAGTCACTTTGAGGGCTTACAATGTTGTGGCAACACCAACACCTTGTTCCGCCATTTCTGCAGAGCATATAGGGCAGGCCCCTACTTTCAAACATCCAACTTACAAACGTCTTCTACTTGCAAACGGAAGGAGACAACAGGAAGGGAGATGAAAAAAGACGGAGCTACACTTTAAAAATGTACCAGTTCAAAATTACAAACAGATTCTACTTAAAGCGGGGTTCCACCGCTGTTTTGTTTTTTTGGGGAAATTGCAAGAAGTACGTTTTATAATTTTTTTACTTACTTTTTTTTTTTTAAAATGCTCCTGCTGCCGTTTTTCCGTATTCTAAACACTTTATAAAAACGTCTCCTGACGTTTTCCATTTTGCCTGCGGGCATGTGAAGCCCACAGGCATTGTCTTCCGGGACACTGTGCTGCTGATGTCCCAGCATGCACCGCCAGTTTAATCGCCGATCTCGCGCATGCGCAGATGAAACCACTCGAGCGCTGACAACTCAGGTTGCCATCACAACGGGCGGCGTCTTAGGAAGTCCTGCTCCGTTGTGATGGGAACTATTCCTTCCTCGCGCGAGAACTCGAGCCTGGGCGCCGCACAGACTCCTGGGAAATTGAAAAAATGATCCCAGGAGACAGTGCGGCCAACAGGAAGTGCAGACCTGCCGCTGAAGCCCTGCCCTTATCCGCAGCCGCTCCGCCCCTATCCGGAATCTCCAGGACCAGGAAATTTAAAAAACGAAAAAGACAGAAGATGACAGCAGCAAGGTAAGGGGGATATCCTGCAATTACATAACAAGAAAATCCTAAGGGCATAGGAGTAGTAATTCGGGTGGAGCTCCGCTTTAACACAACAAATCGACACAGTCCCTATCTTGTTTGCTCCGCCTGTATACTGCTGTTCTGAGTATATAGGGCCTGGGGGCCCCACGTCTTTCCTTTTTTTAATATGGGTATGGGGTTCCCCTTAATATCTGTACAAGACCCAAAGGGGCTGGTAATGGGCAGGGGGGGCTACCCATGCCATTTTTCTCAATGATTTTCATCCATATTGCCGGAACCAGATATTACATTAAAAACGCAAGCTGTTTGAAATGACTTTTTTTCTGTTAAATGTCATTTTGTGCAGGGACTGTTCTAAACACGGGAAACGCGTGGCACTTCACAGGCATACTATAGACACCCCCCAGGCACGATATTTAAAGGAATATTTCACTTTTTTTTTCACTTTAATCGTCATTAAAATCAGTGCTCCTGCCAAAACGGCCATTTTTAAAAACATTTTAGGCATTGACCCATGTCCCCTGGGGCAGGAGCCAGGTCTCCAAACCCTTTTTAGGACAGTATCTTGCATATTAGCCATTAAAATTAGCACTTTTTATTTCGAACGTTCGAGTCCCATAGACTTCAATGGGGTTCTAAAGTTCGTACAAATTTTTGGTCCGTTCAAAAGTTCTGGTGCAAACCGAACCGGGGGGTGTTCGGCTCATCCCTAGTGTTGATTAACCGCTTCAGCCCCGGAAGATTTTACCCCCTTCCTGACCAGAGCACTTTTTGGGATTCGGCACTGGTTTCTTCTACATATTTTTGGTAAAAAAAAAAAATTGCAATAAGTGTATATTGATAACAAAAGTTATAGCATGTACAAAATAGGGGATAGTTTTAGGGCATTTTTATTATTATAATTATTTTTTCACTAGTAATGGCGGCGATCTGCGATTTTTATCGGGACTGCGACATTATGGCGGACACGTTGGACAATTTTGACACATTTTTGGGACCATTGTCATTTATACAGCGATCAGTGCTATAAAAATGCATTGATTACTGTAAAAAGTTCACTGGCAGGGAAAGGGTTAACACTAGGGGGCGATTAAGGGGTTGTGTTCCCTAGTGTGCGTTCTAACTGAAAGGGGAGGTGACTGTATAGGGGAGATGACAGATCGCTGTTCATACTCTGTATGAACAAACGATCTGTCTCTTCTCCCCTCAGAGAACCGGAAACTTTGTGTCTCCATACACAGATCCCGGTTCTCGGCGTGCTCCGAGTGATTGAGAGAGCCCGGCGGTGATCACGACTGCCGGGCACTCGCATCGGCTCCATAGGTGAGCAGGGGGGTGCGTGCACACCCCTAGTGGCCAAAAAAGGAAGCAACATAAGATAACGGCGATTCACACAGCCGAGCCATGTTGCTGCAGTACAACTGCGGCGGCTGGTCGGCAAGTGGTTAAATAGATAGCATGTCAAGCCTTAAAATTGCATAAAATGGAACAAAAAAATGATGGTACCCAAAAGAGTTATGATTTAAATATAGATACACATGCTTACCCTAATGCTGTGTTTAAAGCGGAGTTCCACTTATTTAAAAGTGTAGCTGCTGACTTTTAATAATCAGACACTCACCTGTCCCATGGTCCAGCAATGCAAGTGCAGGAAGCCTCGCTCCTTTCCCCCTCCTCTCTGTGGGGCCAGCATTCTGTGGGCACCCGACTGTGGCTTCACACCCAGGCGCACACTGTGCATGAGCGAGCCTCGTGCTGTGAATGGCCGGGCAATCTTCTGGGACCTGTGACGTGTCCCACAAGATTGGAGGGAGGGAGGGGGAGAGGTGATCTTCCTTCCGGCACCACAGCACCAGGAAGGGAAGTGGGAGCTGGGTGCCTCCAAAAACAGGTTACTCACTCCCCCACAAACAAATTACATGCCAAATGTGGCATGTCAGGGGGTCATCAGCACTTAAAGAGGACTTTCCATTTTTGGGTGGAACTCCGCTTTAAATTGGAGTTGGTGATGGAGTATTGGGGATGCTTTAAAAATGTTTTAATAATTTTTTATTTATTTAATTTTTTTATTTTTACACTTTTTAGTAAAGTAGCTGCAGCAGTAACATGTTACACCCTGTACACAGGGGTATAACGTCATAAAAGGTGAACTTAGCCTTTGAAGTGGTTCTAAAGTCTGGGTACTTGCATTTTCTGTATTAAAGTAAAAAACACCCCATTAACTATTCCCCCCCTCCCCAGACAATTACCCAACTCCTCATTCGATTCAGTGCTGTACTGTCTGCAGCAGTGGGGCTCTCTCTCTTCCTAGTCTCATGCAAACTAAGAGCAGCAGGAGTCACTGGCACTCAGATTTCTATGGGGCATCTGAAGAAAGAAGGAGAGGACAGTGCAAACGGGGCACTGCCAAAGAGTTAACGGACTGGGATCTGTGCAATTATGTTTCACAGGTATGCAAAAAATAAAAAAATTTAAATAAAAATGTGCCTATAGAACCACTTTATCTTTATTGTTAACAAGCCCCCTACCTGACAGCATCAGGCAGGTGACAGGTACGCTTTAGGAGATATCAGGGCTCTATCAGACAATGTCTCTCCCTGTCATCCACTGCAGTTAATCAAGCACCGATAGTTACATATTACATAGTAGGTGAGGTTGAAAAAAAAGACACAAGTCCCACCTATGTGTGTGATTATATGTCAGTATTACATTGTATATCCCTGTATGTTGCGGTCGTTCAGGTGCTTATCTAATAGTTTTTTGAAACTATGAATGCCCCCCGCTGGGACCACCGCCTGTGGAAGGGAATTTCACATCCTTGCCACTCTTACACTCACGAACCCTTAACGCAGTTTTAGGTTAAACCTCTTTTCTTCTAATTTTAGTGAGTGGCCACGTGTCTTATTAAACTCCCTTCCGCAAAAAAGTTTTGTCCCTATTGTGGGGTCACCGGTATGGTATTTGTAAATTTAAATCATATCCCCTCTCAAGCGTCTCTTCTCCAGAGAGAATAAGTTCAGTGCTCGCAACGATTCTTCATAACGAATATCCTCCAGACCCTTTATTAGCTTTGTTGCCCTTCCAGTACATTCTTCATGAGGACTGGTGCCCAGAACTGGACAGCATATTCCAGGTGAGGCCTGACTAGAGTCCTGTAGAATGGGAGAATTGTTGCTTTATCCCTGGAGTTGTTCCCCATTGACGTCTGCTGATGACGAAACGCATCTGGAGGAAGGCACGTAGTGACGTCACCACACGATCTGAATAGGACGGCGGGCTCCGTTTGTGCCGGCCGGCCGGCATTCATTTTACGCATTATACTACTTTTTAACTGTAAGTGCAATACCTTGTTTAAATAAATCTGGAATTTTAGACTTTATTATACTATGGCCAGTTTTTTTTCTCTGAGCATCCATTGAACACACACTGACATTCTACCAGGAGAGAGGGAACTGTCAATACCATCCGACATCGCTGTCATTGTGGTCACCTGCAAGTTTAAAGGCCCAGGCTGGGTTATAGTCATCTGCCTTTAAAGTAGAGCTGCCACGACGTGTCGACGTAATGGACTACGAAAATACGTTGACGCGTCACGCTCATCTCATCTCGCTTCATCTCGTGGGTAAATGGCAGTTGCTGCTCCTGCTCCTGGGAACGGGGAAAGTTCCAGTGCAGCACCAAAAGCCAGACCACGACTTTCAAAAGTATGGGAATACTTTAAACAGAGGCCAGATAAAATGGTCCTTTGTTCCCTCTGCAAAACCCAAATGCTGTACCACGGCATTACTACTGTGATGCACGAGCACCTCAGAAGAAAACCTTCTGGCGCTCTACAACCTCAAACGGATGAGCCATCTTTGTAAGTAGTACTTTAGTTTTGGGAGACCAATATGGGAGTAATTATTACAACTGCGTTGTGGTCAATTAATATATGCTAGTAAATAATTACGGATACATCATTATTAATGCATGCTCGGGGGTACCCATATTTGTTGCTGTGCTTTGCTAATTTCTTTTTTGTAGTGGCCATCTCACTTTTTTTAAATGTTTCACAAGGCACTTTGCATTGCAGCCCTCAGTGTCTTGCTGATCTGGGGATCCCTCAGGGCATGGTTGACATTGACAACTAACTGCAATGTATGACCAGCACAGAGAAGAGATGCCATGCTTTTCTTCCAAAATACGCAGAGCAGCAACAACATTGCATTTGGATATGGCCATGGATATCTCAAACTTTTTCAAATAGATGAAATACATATTATTATATTATAATCATTATCATTCATAATTAAACATAAACATAGTTATTAATCACATTCAGTTCATATTTATTATGCAGATTTACTACCCTACCCGTACCCTCTTTGAAATACAGTACAAGTACATTATTAGCATTGAGCATTCATAGATTTCATGTTGGTTAAGCTTAGTTGGTTCGTAAATCTTATTAATTATTGTGTGTTTTGTTGTTTTTTCTCAGGAAGAGGCAAAGCTGTGTACAGGAGTTCTTCTTTCATAAAAAGGATGTCACTGTTTGCACACCCCAAATGGCCATTGCACATACCAATAACATACTCAACATGATTGTAAAAGATATGAGACCTCTGTCTATTGTAGACAGTCAAGGATTTTGTGAGATGATCAACACATTTTACCCAGGATACGCACTTCCCTCCAGGTCCCATTTCACTAAGCTGATGGAGAAGAAATACGAGGAGAATTTTGAAAGATTGAAAGCATCTCTCAAAGATGTGAAATCAAAAATAGCTCTCACCACAGACGCATGGACCAGTATTGCCACAGAGGCATACTTGGGGGTCACATGCCACTTCATTAATGAAGACTGGAATCTTACATCGTACAATCTGACCACTATGCCACTTGAAGATCGGCACACAGCTGAAAACATTGCTAACTGGGTGGAAAGAGCAGCTGAAAAGTTTGAGATATCCATGGCCAATGTAAATGTAGTTGTCCATGATAACGCTGCAAATGTTGTCACTGCTCTGCGTATTTTGGAAGAAAAGCATGGCATCTCTTCTCTCAGGTGTGCTGGTCATACATTGCAGTTAGTTGTCAACCATGCCCTGAGGGATCCCCAGATCAGCAAGACACTGAGGGTTGCAAAGTGCCTTGTGGAACATTTAAAAAAAAAAGTGAGCGGGCCACTACAAAGCTTAAAGCAAAGCAGCAACAAATGGGTACCCCTGAGCATGCACTAATAAATGATGTATCCGTAAGCTAGAACAGTACTTTACACATGACCAGCCGCCTGCTAGAACAGAGGTGGCCTGTGACTGCAACTCTTTCCGATCCTGATGTCACACCACGAGGGAAGCTCTTCCTGGATTTAAAACATGATCAGTAGAGCTTACTTGAGGAAGTGGAACAAGTCCTGAAGCCTTTTGAGTGTGCTACTGTTTTCTTGAGTGGAGAGTCCTATGTGACTGCTTCCGCTCTACCTCCTCTGGTAAAGGGCCTCCATAAATCCATACAGAGCACAATTTGCGAGACAGCAGCAGTCAAGGCTTTCCAAAGTGTTGCTGCACAGGAGATGACATCAAGATGGGAGCGGGAAACTAAATTCAGAGATGATGGTGGAGAAAATATATGTCTTATTGCAGCAGCCCTAGACCCCAGATTCTGCAAACTAAAATTCCTGCCAGCAGAGGACAGTTTAAAAGTTCACCTCAAGGTCCAAGCTCTTGCTCTTAAAGTGAAAAGAAGATATGAGCAAGAGCAAACGCAACATCGGTGTGAGGGACAACAGTCAACCAGTGCAGACATGACATTTTCTGAGAAGAGCCAAGTGTCTCTGTTCGACACTTTGCTTGTTTCTTCAGATTCAAATGACCACCACAGTAATGGCGAGCATGACATGACTGGTCACATCCAAGATCAAGAAACCCACAGTGAAGTTGTGAGGAATGAGACACACATGTATTTTAGTGAGCAGGCTATTCCAAAGGAAGAAAATCCACTGAAATGGTGGAAGGAAAATGAAGAGAGGTTTCCCATCTTGGCCATGCTGGCAGAGTTACTTGTCTGTGCCTGCAACATCAACCCCATCTGAAAGGCTTTTCTCAGTTGCTGGCAACATTGCGACTAAAAAAAGAGCAAGCCTACCTTCAGAGCACGTCGATATACTAACCTTCCTCCATTGCAATGGAGTAAGTAACACAGGCCCCCAACCTTTTGTACTGTTCTTGTTGGGCTGTATTTATGTTGAGATGGCTGCCTTCAGTTTGCACTGTATTGGCTATTATTTTTGCACAGTGTTGAGCAGTGCTTTTGTTGGGCTTGGTTGGTTGGTTCCTTGAAAACTATGTTACCTTACAGGTATGTTTTACATTACGATTACAAGTAACACACCACAAAAATACTGCTCAATCAACACTCTACAATAACACTATGTAATGATTACATAGTGTTATTGTATGTTGACCAGCATTTTTGTGGTGTTACTTTATAAACACTTTAGGGCAACAGGCCCCATATAAATTCTGCCTAACACTTTGCAAAACATGCATTCTGAAGGCATTATGTGGTTGAAAGTAGTAAGGTTATCACATAATGCCTTGCTTTCAGAATGCTTCTTTTGCAAAGTATTAGGCAGAATTTATATGGAATTTTCATGCCTCATGCCCGTGTTACATTTTATTTTTTGGCACTTTATTTTTGTATAAAAGTCTTTCGTGTGTTTTTGCACACAGTGTTGAGCAGCAGTGCAGAGCAGCAGTGCTTTTGTTGCATTTTTTTTATGCTTTTGGCTCTGAATTAATGGCAATGCCATTATTCGTGCCTGATGCTAAAGTGTTTATGTTTTATTTTTGGCACTTTTTTATACTGTAAAAGCTTCAACCACTTTGAAGTATTTTTTGGAAAAAATGTAATAAGTTGAAATATTATATTAGAAGTTGTACTTATTTTTTGTAAAGTTATCCAAAGGATTAATTATCTAATCACAAAAAGAACACACTAGATTAAGTAAAAAAAAAAAAAATAATAATAATTGGTATAGTCGATGACTAATCGAAAAAAATTAATGATAGATTAGTTGACAGACAAACTAATCGTTAGTTGCAGCTCTACTTTAAAGCTTGCCATCTGGTAAGCAGAATCTACAGCTATAGTGGTCGGGCAATCTGTCTGTCTGTGTGTGCACATTGCCGTGATTTTAAATTTTCAAGTGGCTTCCAGTTTCCATATGGTTGATTGTTTTCCATGTCAGTATGCCAGTTTCCGTGGGCTTAATACATTGAGACTTTGTAGCGCAGCTTTTCCAACTTTATCCCTGGAGTCGATCCCCTTTTTAATACATGCTAACATTCTGATTGCTTTATTAGCAGCAGCTTGGCATTGCATGCTATTGCTGAGCCTATCTACTAGGATCCCCAGGTCCTTTTCAGTCCTAAATTGCCCCAGAGGTTCACCCCTAATGAGTAGATTTCATTCATATTTTTGCCTCTTAAACGCATTATTTTACATTTTTCTACATTAAACCTAATTTGCCATGTAGTTGCCCACCCCATTATTTTGTTCAGCTCTTCTTGCAAGGTTTCCACATCCTGCAGAGAAGCCATTGCCCTGCTTAGCTTAGAGTCATCTGCAAATACAGAGATTAAGCTGTTACCCTACCCTTCAGGTTGTTTATTAACAAATTAAACAGGATTGGTCCCAGCACAGAACCCTGGGGGACCCCACTTCCAACCCGACCATTCCGAGTGTTCAACATTCATCACCACCCTCTGAACTCGCCCTTGTAGCCAGTTTTCAATCCATGTACTCACCCTATGGTCCATGACAATGGACCTAACTTTGTACAGTAAACGTTTATGGGAAACTGTCAAATGCTTTTTTTAAATCCAGATACACCACATCTACGGCCTTCATTTATCTAGATGGCAGCTCACCTCCTAATAGAAGGTTAATAGATTGGTTTGGCAAGAATGATTCTTCATGAATCCATGCCGATTACTGCTAATGATACAGTTTTCATTACTAAAATTTTGTATATAGTCCCTTCTCATCCCCTCCAAGAGCTTGCATACTATTCATGTTAGGCTAACTCAGGGTGTCCAAACTTTTTTCAAAGAGGGCCAGATTTGATGAAGTGAACATGCACGAGGGCCGACCATTGAACCATTAAAATTCTGTCTGCCTGTTCGTCCAAGCACTAATACACTGCCCAGCAAGAATTCTCTTGCCTCTGTACCCCACACATTGGAAAACGTGGGGTTCTTTTGGTGCAGCTCAATAAAAAAAAAAAAAAAAAAAGATTGGGGACTTCTTTCCCTGCATTTTTGTGAGTAGGGAAGTCCATTGAATTGAATGGGCTTCCCTACACACAGCACGCAGCCACACAGATGTGAACCAAGGGCTTGTTCACATGTCAGGTTGGAGGGTCAGTAAAACTACATGGTTAAGCTGTTTTTACCACCCCCAATTTCTACCCCTTTAGCTGCAGAGGGAACAGGTGGGGGTGTACACATGATATGGCTGCAGCTGGAGGTATACCCAGGGTGAATGGGCCTGCACTGCAACTACCCCACAACTGTGTGCATTGCACAGTTGCGGTATAGTGATGCTGCATTTACGGGCTTAAAACAGGTGGTGAGGAGGCAACATAATGCCTCTTTACCACGTTTCAAATGCCTCTGAAAAGCGATCTGTGCATGGGTTGCTTTGCAGAGGAGCAGCAGTCCTGGCTGCTATCACACACAAGCCCTACAAAAGCAGTTCTGATAGTACAGGAATGGGGGGGGGGTCTGGATTAAAAGTAACATACATACAGACACACAGACAGACACACACACAGACATACAGACACACACAGACATACAGACACACACACAGACATACAGACACACACAGACACACATACATGAATAAAGCACTTTTAAAACGAATGTAACTTCTAGCATAGTACAGTACCTTTCCAGCTTCCTCATTCAGCCGGGTACTGCACTGTAGGGGGAAGCAGAGAGCACAGCACACTTCCCTGCATTTTACTTTCACTTTTGGGGCTGAGGAGCCTCTCAAAGTGTCGATGTACAACTCGGCAGGGGATCGCACATCTGACAGCCCTGATAGCCAGGCGGGCCGTTCAAAACCAGACCGCGGGCCGCGATTGACCCGCGGGCTGGACTTTGGACATGCCTGGGCTAACTGGTCTGTAATTCCCATTTTGGCCCTTTTTTAAATATTGGTGCTACATTGGCTTTTCTCTAATCAGCTGGTACCATTCTGGTCGGTAGACTGTCAGTGAAAATTAGAAACAATGGTCTGACAATTACTTGACTGAGTTCCCCATGTACCCTCGGGTGCAAGCCATCTGGTTCCGGTGATTTATTAATGTTGTTTCCCAAGTCTATGTCTAATTCTGTCCTCTGTTTGCCACGCTTCCTGTGACGCGTCATGAAGAGAAACACTACAGTTCTGGTTACTGAAGCCCCCCTGATTCCCTCGGGAAGACTGAGGAGAAGAATAAATGTAATACCTTCGCCATCTACCTCCCCATCCTTTGTAATCCTATGTCCTTCCTTATTCTTTATGGGGCCAATATGGTCTGTCCTCCCTTGTTTACTGATTATATACTGAAAACATTTTTTGGGGATTTTTTTTGCTCTCCTCCACTATGTGTCTTTCTCATTCTATCCTAGCTGCCCCCAATTACATTACATATCTTGTTGCATTCTTTGTAAAGTCTGAATGCTGATGATGATCCTTCAGCCTTGTATTTTTTGAAGGCCTTCTCCTTTACTTTTACATGCATTTTTAAATTAGAGTTAAGCCATCCAGGACTTTTGTTCACTTTCTTAAATTAATTTCCCAATGGGATGAACTGGCCAATGTCCTTATTTAGTATGCTCTTAAAGCAAACCCATCTCTCCTCCGTGTTCTTTATTTATAATATTTTATCCCAATTTATATCTTCTAGCAAGGTTCGGTTTCTCATTTGTGTGATTTATACTGAAGCTTGATTAGCTACATCTACAGCCAAGGAATGACAACTATGAGCTTGTAAGTGACATAATACACATTGATTCTGGGTTCATTAGTCGCAAGGGCGGTGTATGGAATTGATGTTCTCCAGTCACCTCCTGCTCTCACTGTAGGAGACATTTTCCACAGTTCTGCGCTCCCTGGGGGAACAGGAGAGCCCAGGAACCATTGTGGATGCCAGGGTGGGGATTACACCTTCAGAGCCCTATAAAAGTGATCTAGCTAGATCTGGAGCTGTGAGCTTGCTTTAACCCCTTGTATACCAGACTGTTTATAAACACACCTTGTTGGACAAAGAGTTGGGTTTAGTTGTTTTTTTAATCAGCACCAGTAATTATACTCACATCAAATAAGAAATGTCCCTTGTCCTGGAGGCTGCTCTCTTCACTTAAATCTTCAGTCCTCTGCCTCCCCACATACTCTCTCAGTGGGCAGTGCCGTCCTTTCCATCCCTCTACTACATAAATAAAACCTGTTCTATAGCTTCCCTCAATAAAAAGCGCTCTATGAATGGAAGAGGTGGACATTTCATTTATCCTCTCATCCTCCATTTACAGAACATCTTTCATTGCCAGAAGCTATAGGACAAATTCCACCTACTATACATTTGTTACAAGATCCCATTCAGCATAATTTTCGAGCATTTTTCATACTTTATTTGCTCTAATTGAAGTCAATGGTACTAAAAATAGACTGTCACACCAAAAGAAGTGCCTGCACATTGCATAAGTGTGAACAAGCCCCATAAGCAATAACAGGAATTGTTCTGTTGTGCATTTTTGTGCAATGGCCACGACATGGGTGAATGGGTCTTTAGAAATTGCTAGTTACCCTTTTACTTGCTTAAAAATTCTACATAGCTTTCCCCTTCTGTGTAATGTCAAAGAGGGTATTGTTGCAGTTACACCATGGTGATAGAAATTTATCTCAGTTTATTCTATAACTGACAAAGACATTCGTTTTGGAAAAGAGATAAGGTAAGATAACGTGTTAATTGGCTGCCTGGCAACCAAGGTCACTTCAGGCTGTATGCTTGGGTGTCTTCAATCTTATCTCAAATTTTCCATGATAGGATAGTTGAAACAAATTTAAAGATGAACTCTAAAAAGTAAAAAAAAAAAATTATAATTATTTTTAGGTATGCTGTGTGAAAGGGAACACAAACATACAGTGCTGGTTTCTCAAATCGGACTGCAAAAGTGAAAATGTAGGTTAGCAGGATAGACACCCATAGCAAACAATTTCATTACAATAAAGAAATAACAGAGCCTCACCTCTGACAAGCCCTTTATAAATAACTGTAGGGATCCAATTCTACTGCTTGAAGTGCTTGGTGAACTGAAGAATCTGTGTCTGAATGGATACACGGAGCTCTGACTCGACTTGGGTACCCCCTGTAGCAAGCTTCTGGCTGAGGGGCACTCAAAAGGAGGGAGGGCCTAGGACTAGCGAAGAGGGACCTAAGAAGAGGAGGATCCAGGCTGCTCTGTACAAGAGGAGGGACGTATTATTTTTTATTTTTTTAACAAAAATGTTAAAGAAAATGCCTTTACAATCACTTTAAGTGTGAATATGTGCAAAGCATTTCAACAAGGCGAGTCAGTAAAATGTTACCATTAAATATAGTGAAATGGAAAGAGATTTCGAACCTGGAGAAATTCTTGGGAGTGTCGGGTTTAGTGGGTAGGGCTGAAATTAGGTTGTAGAACATTCTGGGGTCATGGATGGGATCTCAGTACCATTTGTATGAGGCACCTGCAAGGTCTATAGGTGAGTAAGCTACAGCCAATGTTGTTTGGTAGGAAGTGAAAAAGCCATGAATTCTAGTTTTCCTTGAGCTACGGCATGGTGTCCAAAAGTTTTGTGGGTTTTCCATTGGATTACGTTCAGTGGATGCTGGATTTGAATTCAGCTAATGCAAGTGAATATAAGGCCATGCTTCTGCAATAGTTTGTTTTGTCTCCTAGAAAATATGGGTCGATAGAGTAACTGATGTTTGACAATACCTTCCATTTTCAGGTTTAGGAGTGGTTCACAAGGGTTTATGTTAATGGAAGTTTGTAGCAAACTTTCCTTTCTAATTCTGTGATATGCGAAGTCTACCATTTGTGCATAAATGCTTCTGGTTGCAAGTAACTCTGGTCAGAGGCCTGTTACATGTGCTAGGCGAGTACCAGTGGATTAGTACTTTATAGTTTGCATTCCCTGTATCACAGTCTTATTGGCATTCTGAGAGGTAGATTTGCTGGTACACCATATTTGGAAACACATCTTGGGTTCCAGGGTGACATTTACATCAGCTGCCCATTATTATGCAATGATGTCCTATCCAAAGTAGGTAATCCACGCAGAGGGGGTCACAGTCAATTGCTTCAAGAGCCACCCTGAGTGGGAATTCCTTAAAAGCATGATACTTGGGGTGAGTGGCCAGTTGTGCAGCCTGATAAGTGTGGGACTCCATTGAGTTTAGACTGGTGCAGTGTGTGTCCAGGTAATTGCAGCCTATTTTCCATATAAATTACAAAACCTGGCACTGCAAGATTCTCATTGCAAGAGAAAGAATCGGGACAAGCAAGATGCAGAATAGGTTGAGTAGTTTCAATAAGTACGTAATTTTTATTGTGGCTATTTGGCCCAGCCAGGAGGGCAGTAGGTACCCCAGGCCATGTGAAGGGCTTTAGGTATAATCCCAAGTAGGGGGGTTGTTTAGGCTCCCACAGGCACAGAAAGGAAAATTAGTAAATAGGGTGCTTTTATGGTGGTGTCTGGCAAAATCAAAAACAACTATACCGGGATTTTTCCTAATAAGTTGTGCCAGGGGCTTGAAAGCTAGGGTAAATTGAAGCAAGGATAATGGACAGCCCTTTCTAGTCCCACAGCCAATGGGAAATGGGGGAGATTTAAAATCCTCATTCTTCACACTGGCTAGGGAAATTGAATAAAGGGAGGAAATCCCATTAAAATTTAGGGCCAAAACCCTTTTCTGCAGGGTAAAGAACAAGTTTGGCCAGGACAGTAATTTGGAGGCTTTTTTAATATCAAGTGAGAATGACATGAGGGGGTATTAAGCTTCCTAGCATCCTCCATTTAAATAGTTAGTCTGTGGACACTGTCACATTCTTGTCTGGAGGTTATATGGTTATGGATCAATTTCCCTGGGTTTGTGTTAAGCCTATTTGCTAGGAATATCAACGACAGGGAATTTGGTGTAAGGGGAAAACCATGCCTCAAGTTGTTGAAGGTGCGTGTCAGCAGTGCAGTTAAACTATATATAGTAATCAAACCTTTGCGCCTAGTTATTATTGTAGTCAGGATCTATGTTGGTGACAGTCTGGTTGAGAGTCTCCCTAAGGGAGTCTGAAACCTTTGATAAGGTAATTGAAGAGACTCAGTGGATGAGTAAAGAGTTAAATGTAAATGTAAGTGTCATGGCCTACGCAGAGACGGATCCGTTTTTGAGTCGGGCCTGTGTTGTGCAGGCACTCCAGGAGGGAGTTTTGTTCATTCCCCTCCAAGTAAAATTTGTGCTTAGTCCATCCAAGAAGCTGTTTGTCTGCAGAGAGGTCTTGATCTTAACTTGGGGCTTATTTATCTTTGTTATGTTGTGGGGTAGGGGACTGCTGAAATTCTCTGGTCTTATCTTAAAATTTGAGTGCCAACCAGAGAAGCTTTTTAATTGTCTTTTGTTTGAGACTTCCCCTCTGTACTGGAATTCTTTGTTTGGATCTCTCCTCCCTGAGTGGACTGTTCTAGTATATTGTGGCATTAACACACCACTATATGAACTTCACTCACTATTCAATTATTTGGCGTTTTATCACTACATGAACTCTATTCACAATATCATTATTTGTATTTTTTATTTGGTCGTTTGGTGACTTTTTTGCACCTTTGTACTTGGCACTTTAGTCTAGGAATGTGATTTGATTATTGCATTGTATGATTTATTTTGCACATGATTTATATGCCAATATTTTGTTTTAGTGCTACTTTAGCGCTGTCTTTCTATCTGTTTTAATTTGTCGAATTTTGTGTTAACTGCTTTGAATTGTAATTTCCGGTTAGCGCAGTAATCTCGCTCTATGTACACTTATAATTTGATTCAATAATTACCTGATATCTGCCATTGTACAAATAAATGAGAAGGTCTGCACAAAGCTATTCCCTACTGTGTGGTTTTAATCGACAGTTTACAGATTTTGAAGTGATCCAAAATACCATAGATTAAAATGAAGACTGGAAATTGCCTGAAGGCCTGCTTGTGGTCAACATGCCTACAATTCAGCTGTATCCTTTGACGCCTTTGCTTTGGTTTTCAACAAAATCACATTTACTTGTGACTTACATTTTCCAGAGAGAATTGAATTAACCGGTTCCCGACCAGCGCACGCCGATGTAAGTCGACAGAATGGCACGGGCAGGCATATTGGCGTACAGGTATGTCCAATCTTCAATGCCGCCCTGCCATCGGGAGCGCGCCGCCGGCAGCGCGTTCCCGCGCTGGTCAGGACCCGCGGACTCGATCGCCGCGGGCATACCCGCGATCGTCTCACGGGACGGCTGAATGGAGGAAATGCCGTGTAAACAGCATTTCTCCATTCTGCCTAGCAACTAGTGACGCTGATCTCTGCTCCATGTGATTGGAGCAGAGATCAGTGTTCACTAAATGAAAGCCCAACCCCCCCACAGTTAGTAAAACACCCCTAGGAACACTTAACCCCTACACTGCCACCCACTGGTTAACCCCTTCACTGCCAGTGTCATTTACACAGGAATCACTGCATTTATATAGCAGTGATTACTGTATAAATGACAATGGTCCCAAAAATGTGTCAAAAATGTCCGATGTGTCCCCCACAATGTCGCAGTCACAATAAAAATCGCTGATCGCCGCCATTACTAGTAAAAAATAAATAAATAAATAAATTATTTTAAAAAATGCTATAAAACTATCCCTATTTTGTAAATGCTATAACTTTTGCGCAAACCAATCAATAAATCGCTTATTGCGATTTTTTTACCAAAAATATGTAGAAGAATACGCATCGGCCTAAACTGAGGGAAAAAAATGTTTTTTTTATATATTTTTGGGGGCTATTTATTATAACAAAAAGTAAAAAATAATGCGTTTTCTTTCAAAATTGTCGCTCTATTTTTGTTTATAGCGCAAAAAATAAAAACCGCAGGGGTGATCAAATACCACCAATAGAAAGCTCTATTTGTGGGAAAAAAAGGACGTCAATTTTGTTTGCACGTCGCACGATCGCGCAATTTTCAGTTAAAGCGACGCAGTGCCGAATCGCAAAAAGTGGTCTGGTCTTTGACTAGCAAAATAGTCCGGTCTGTAAGTGGTTAAAATGGTTCAACAGGTTTGTTTAATAGGCCTGTGCAGAGAATACTATTACTATTAAACTGACTAGGCAAATGACCTACTAAAAATATACCATATATTGTCAACTTTAAACGGCCTGTGACAATACAAAACTAGGCAAACATAATCCAACATAACCACTTCACGCAAAACGGCGTACCCGTTTGCCGCTAAATACCAGGGTTATGGCAGCAGCTAGCTGTGCTTTCAGAGGAGATGAGCCATATTGCTTGTTCCTACTAAGTAGGAAAAACAATATGGCTCCTCTCCTAGTCAATCCTATCCCCATACAGTTAGAACACAGTGAAGGAACCCACAATTAACCCCTTGATTGTCCCCTAGTGTTGACCCCTTCCCTGCCAGTGACATTTACACAATAATCAGTGCATTTTTATAGCTGTAGAGTGTTAAATAATAAATAATGTCTGGGGGTTCTATGAAATTTTCTAGCAAAAAACAAAAAAAATGATTTTAACTTGTAAACAAGTGTAAAAAAGAGGCTCGGTCCTTAAGTGGATAGCAAAAATCGTACTCCAGAAAGCAATGAAAATGTAAAGCCATGAAACAAGCCACTTAAAACTGCACTTGTATTTCCTTTTGTTTCTTTGTTTTAATATTTACATTTCATGTCGAACACTGTTGTTTATGTGATAATTTGATGGAAGGATCCAAGGAGGTATTTTGGCAGACAGCCTTTTCAGCATTTTATTGTGCAGCAGTAAGTCAGAGAGAAGCAATTATAGCTTTGAAAAATAGAGTATAATTCACAATTTGCAAGGTCTTCTCAGCAGAAACAGGCTCCATTATATAGGTCGTTTGCAGCAGAAAATGTCTCTTGCAGTATTAAAACAAAACTGCAGAGAATCAGAGTCCATGAGCTAAAACAGCACTTATGTTTGGCAATGGCAATTCTCCTTCTGTGGCAATGAACACATTGATATAATAATACACTACCCCATCTACATTCAATTATAAGACTTTCAGTTTTTGTTTTAAACCAGTAAAATTTCAACTCTCTTTATTCTACAAAAAAATGTATATTATTATAATGGCAATCAATGGGGATCCTGAAATTTGCTTTGCTCATGCCTTTTAGAGGATCAGTTAATTACACAGCCATTTATTTCTTGCTAAGGAGAAGTGGGAGAGTAGTGGGCTTTTATTATAAAATAAAAAACACAGCACAGAATTATAGACAATGGGAATAAGCACCACTATTGCCTTTGCACTTGTGTTTAATTTAGGTATAGTATGTTCTGGGTGAAAGAACGTTTGTGACTATACTTACCTACAATTATATCTGGAAAGACTATCCTTATTGCCAGTTTTGACAATGCTACTCAATTTTGTAAGATAGTCAACTGCCAAACCTAAGCAACAGCTTGAATTATACAAAAGCAAGCTCTATAATTTACATGCAAACAAAGAAAAAGTTCAGAAGGCTGCCAGAAGTGAAAGCAGCCCTGCAGAGATATTTTTCTATACTCAGTTGACTGTTAGTCCAGTAATCCCACTGACAGTGCAGGCAGCCACTTGTAAACCAGTTCCTGTCTTTCTAATTCTACTGGCCATAGACATTTAGGGAAAAAAAAAAATCTACAATTTTTTTTTTTTTTTTTATAAGGGCTCGTTCACTTCAACCTGTACAGAAAAATTTGCAATTTTCCCGTGCTGGTTAGAGTTGTTAAAATTTTTAACAAAAGTGATATTTTTGTCATGTACTGCAGCAGTGCTGTGTAAAAATGCACAAACATTTACAGAAACATAGAGCTCTGTCTTTTTCTGCACACCAAACCTCTCCACTGCGTTGTATGAATGGGGCATATAAACAATTGTTTTCTGTGTGCCCTTGCAGAGACCACCATTTTTAAAGTGTAGAACAACAATGAATGTCAGGAGCCCTTTGTGATCACTTAATGCACCTTGTATAAATCAAATCTAAAGTTCAATCTGCTTATATTTTACCTTCCCTGGTTCCTCATTTCACCTCTCATCAGCATGCTAATGAAATTTTAAAAATATTACTGGTCTTCTCAACATTTTTTTCTTCAGTGTCTGTAGCTTTCCATGCTCCCCCAAAAAGCTATACATTCCATGAAATACTCCTGCCTGATAAGCCATAGTGGAGGCTAATGTTTAACCACTTCAGCTCCGGAAGGACTTACCCCCTTAATGGCCAGGCTTTTTTTGTACAATATGGCACTGCATCGCTTTAACTGACAATTACATGGTTGTGCGACATTGTACCCAAACAAAATTGATGTAGTTTTTCCCCACAAATAGAGCTTTTTTTGGGTGTTTGGCATTTGATCACCTCTGTGGTTTTTATTTTTTGCGCTATAAACAAAAAAAGACCAACAATTTTGAAAAAAAAAAATATATATATATATATATTTTGCTTTTTGCTATAATAAAAATCCCCCCAAAAATATATAGAAAAACAAATTTCTTCATCAGTTTAGGCCAATATGTATTCTTCTACATATTTTTAGTAAAAAAAAAAAAAAAAAAAATTGCAATATGTGTATATTGATTGGTTTGCTCAAAAGTTATAGCATCTACAAAATAGGGGATTTATGGCATTTTATTATTTTTTTTTTTACTAGTAATGGCAGTGATCACTGTTTTTTTTAGTGGAGGACAGATTGGACACTTGACACTTTCATATCCACTGATCACTGTATAAATGACACTAGCAGGGAAGGGGTTAATACTAGGGGGCGATAGAGTGGTTAAGTGTGTCCTAGGCAGGCGTTTATAACTGTGGGGGGAGTGAACTGACTGGGAGTAGAGAGATTGATATCCACAATCACAAGGAAGAGATGATGACACTGTACACCCCTGATAGAGTGGGGATCTGCTTTGTTTACATTGACAGATCCCTGTTCTGCCTCTCTGTGGAGAGATTGCGGTGGCCAGCGGGCATCGCAGCTGCCAGCCACGCGCATCAGCGCGCACCTACTGTATCTATTACACAATAAGCGCCATACCGGTACGGCGATTCACGCAATACAGCTGCCCTGCTGCAGTATAACTGCAGCGGCTGGTCGGCAAGTGGGTAAACAAATCTAAAATTTCACATGCTGGTAGGTTAATCGGCTCCTGTCAAAATTGGCCCCAGTATGTGTATGTATAAAATGTGTGTTAGGGACCTTAGATTGTAAACTCCTTAAGGACAGGGACTGATGTTAATGTATAATAAAGACATAAAGCACTGCATAAATTGACAACACTATTTAAGTTCCTGTAATAAATATATAAATAAAAAAATACATTTAAAGTGTTTGTTACTCCAGCAACTAAACTGAATGGACTGTTTTACAAGGTGATCATTTACAATCACTTTAATAACTATGCACGAGTATAGATGGTGATCTGGCCTTGTCCCTTCCTAACACTACCCCCTTGGCTAAGTCTCAGGACTTGTGAGAAATGCGTCATGCCTGTTGGAAACATTTGCCACTTGATTTCACACATCTGGAAGAAAGATATAAATCACCATTTCTGTTTTAGAAGTAAAGTGGCTATCCATACATGACCCAGCATACCAAGCTACAATCTGCTCCATCTCTGCCTCATTTCTCTTCACTTCCTAGGCCATGACAAGGTCTATAAACATAAAAAAGTGACGGCAGAAAAAAGACCAAATCGCTCATCGAGTGTGCCCAGTTTTTGTTTTTTGTTAACTTTTTTGTCTGAGTATAAACCTATGTTTAAAACCATGTATAGTTGACTGGCTTAGTATCTCTGCTGGAAGTTTATTCCGAGCATCAATTACCCTTTCAGTAAAATAATACTTTCTAAGATTAGTTTTGAACTTTTCTCTGGTTAGTTTGAGGTCATGTCCCTGTGTGCTTGATTTTGGTTTAAAAAAATACTGCTCTCTTTAACCTTATTCACCCACTTGATATATTTAAAGGTTTCAATTATATCTCCCCTTTCCTCCAAACTGTACATATTAGGTTCCTGAAGTCACTCTTGATACAGAATGTTTTATCCCCCAGACCTTTCACCATTTTTGTTACCTGTCTACCCCTGCATCCTCTCTCCGGGAAACATGATTATTGGCTGCTCTCTCCATTTCCTGCCCTTTAGCAACCTGCTCTACTTCCTTCCTAGCCAGCTATAATCATCTTTACCTTTGTCCCCCAACCATGTTCAGCCCTACTCTACCTAATCTCCAAATGGTCCATGATCAGATAGATCACTTCCTCCATTAGTTGTCCATGATCATTTGCCTCCTATAACACACAGATTCACAGCTTCACCAGTCAACTTCAACTAGGTCTTTCCCCAAATCAATTAAGTGAAATGGCACACCAAATAGTATGTGCCCAACAAAACTATTCTCTGTATGATCTGTACAGTAATGTACACCAGTGTGTTGGATCTCTCAGAGACCCAAAACCACTCAGCCTAAATAAACCATTCATAAACAGCCACGAAACCCACAATTCCACAAATACAGGGACAAAATGTTCTACTTACCACACTCTGCACTGAACATGGAGGTGTCCCAAATGTATCCAAGTCTCCATCATGGCTTCTGACCTGTATATAGCACACTAGCTCCAGGAGTACAGGTTGTTTCCTGCTCTCGGGTGTCTGAGGGGAGATGTAATTGTAATTTTTTTTTCCCAATCCCCTCCCTCTGGTGACACTTCCAAGTCCATAGACAGGTCAGTTACTCTGGTTTTCTGGGTTCACCTTCACATTTTTGAGTCTGTACTATAAATGGCTACCCTGCTCTGGGTGTGTGAGATTCTTGTTAGCTGATTAATAGTCCCAGTAATGATTTTTACATGGTATAATTCTACTTTGCATCCCCTAGGGGGCAGTGAAGCCATCGGTTTCTTTTTTTGGGGGACATTTCTGCATCCAAAAGGGGGCACCTTTTTGTCTTTTGTCTACTGTAAATTATTTGGCTTATTATAGTTGGTAAAACTGATTTGGTCTGTTGGGCACATTGTTGATATTCTTTTTTCAATCAAACATGTGTCTCTCTTGTAAGCTCTTTTCGTTATGCAACTAGTAGGGGTGTGCCACTGTTTGGTTTCTCATGTTACCCCCATACTCACCTCCAGTGGTCCTGACTGTTGTCAGGTACCCGAGTAGTGAAAATGAAGTAGCGAATGACTACACATCCTATTCCTTTTATCTCCCTTAACTTGGGCAGCCAAACTTTTTTTTCCCCTCCTCTCGCTTTGACTTTTCACCCAACCTCCTTCCTCTTTTTCCCTTAGCCCTCCCCCTCTCTCGCCAACCCCCACCCCCTACTTTTTTTTCACTTTTTTTTGCACACCCATTTTAGTGTCCTTAAAGAGGAGTTCCCCTGAAAAAAAATTAAAAGTCAGCAGCTATAAATACTGCAGTAACTGACTTTATAATCAGACACTTACCTGTCCCAGGGTCCAGCTATGCGGGGGAACGAAGCCCTGCTCGTTCCCCCCTCCTCTTGGCGGCGCCGGCATTCTAACTGTGGGCACTGTGAAGCCACAGTCGGGCACTCACTGTGCATTCGCGAGCGGCGCCGCGTGCCGTGATTGGCCGCACAGTAATCTGGGACCTGTCACGTGTCCCAGGTGACTGACAGGAGGGAGGGGCAGAGCTGAGCCCTTCCTGTGCCGAGGGGAAGTGACATCAGGAGCCCAGGCACTGAAGGAGGCAGACTACGAGGGACCCCCTAGCAATAGGCATTTAGAGGTGAGTTAAAAAAAAATCCAAATGTTTTATTTTTTTAGGAATTTTAATCTTTTTTTGTGTGGACCACCACTTTAACTCTGATCTTCTTCACCAATCGAAACAAATGAGTGAAAGCTTTCCACTCTTTTCAGTCTTGCTACTCTGATGTGGTGTGCTTACAGACCCATTTTCAGTAGCGCTCGATCCCAAAGTTCTTACGTGCTTTGTGAGGATTTAGCTCAGGAGTGGGCTGTGCGTGACTCCCTGGATGAGTTCACGGTATGGTTAAAAAGCACAGCAGACAACAGGATCTTGGTAAAACACAAGCACTGTTTATAAAGTCAGTGTTGATACAGGCATAAAAACAACAGTATAATAAAACAAAAAATAACACAATAAAAAAAGCACAGAGTACGCAGACCTGCTTCAGCTGGGCTCGTTAACTCCCAAGCAAGCTCACTAAACAGCACAGCAAGAAAAGTATTCTGTATACTGCTTGAATTTGGGATAAATATCTCCCATCCTGGACACAACCATTCGTTTTTCATGATCTCCTGTCACAGCGTCTTAACCCCCAATTTTACACAGCCTCTGCGAATACAAAGCAGCAAGGAGTACTAATAGCTTTTCGTAACTCCGTCCATTTCTCATGTAGCAAATTGCTAACTCTGAGGGTAGGTACATAGTTCTTGTGGGCTCAATCTACAATAACCACATTACATTTGCCACATATAATGCCCCTGATTCGGACCCCTTATCACAGTACAACCTTGTGGATCTTTGACGGGAACAACATCTTTTCACTGAAACCTATATGTTTTACTCCAATCCTCAGAATACCTTCTCCCATATAGTTCACATTCTTGTATACCATAGCCTCCGACCCCAGGCAAATAACACTTTAATTTCCCCCATCTTGTGGTTTGATCATGATGCAGTCGATTTAACTCAACATTAACTTCTAGAACTGGTGTTACGTAGTCCCTAAGAGAGACATCCTTCTCTCAGACCCACAGGCCTGATGAAGGGGTCCTGTAGGGCTCTGAAGTTTTGATGTTTTCTGCGGTGATGTGATCATTCAATAAAGCATTGAACAATTTTATGGAGTTCCTTGGTGTGCTGGTGACATAACTCTTGCCTTGAAGTCCTTCTGGTTTCCTGCAAGTGGTTGCTTCAGCACCCATTCACTCTTTAGCCATATTCAGGAATAACTACGGTCTACGACTCGACTGCGGTATTGGCTGGATTGGATCCTTTGAGGGAATTTTTCAAACAAAATAACCAGTCAAATGGTTAATTTGTAATGGTTTGGGAGGCTTACAAACCTACCATTTGTGGCACACTTATCCAACTGTCCTCACAATGTAAAACAATTGAAAAGCTCATTGTGACGGAACCGTTCAGCGCCAGGCTTCAGTGCTTCTGTCAGTATACAGCTTCCTCCAGTCTGGACATAGGAACCAGATATAGCTGACCATAGCTTGTATGAGAACTGCAACTCTTTATTGAAAATTCACACAGGTGAGGGGTGGATTATATTACCCTAACAATACAAACTGTAAACAGTAAGCCAATTAAACTAATAGCCACCCAGACAATGTTGTAATTAATTAATCAAAGATTTCACTCCAGGTCAGACTGCTGGCACCGAGCTCACAACAAATAATATTACACATTATCATAAGTATAAACACATAACACCTTAATAAACAGACGATAGCAGGAGACCCCCAGTAACATACTGTCCAGCTCCTACATTGGAGTACTTGGAACAGAGGCCAATGTGACCAGCTCTTTCAATTTACATGTAAAATTCTGAATTAAACAAACCAGGAATAGTCTTCAGGGCAAATACAAGAAAACAGTCCCTCAAAAATGTAACAGAAAGAGAAATAAAGCAATAACAGGGTGAATGTGGGATGAAAAGGTCCCTGCAGCCAGTGTCTGTGACAGTCCCGCCCCCCATCCCACAATCTGGTAGACCCAGTTAGATCAAAGATGGGTTGGCTTGGGGCTATCCGGGATCATCTTATAGTTCCGTTTGGCACGAAAGCCCATCAGGATGGTAAAATTGTAAGTCTGCAGGGCCAAGCTCCATCGTAACAAATTTCTATTATCCCCGGAGACCCGTTTAACCACTTCCCACCGCACATATACGGCCGGGTGGGTGCTTCCTCCTTCTGAGTGGACGTTCAGGAGTCACTCAGAAGGAGGGGGATCGCGTGCGCCGTGGCACAATCCCGATGCGCTTGTGTCACCCTGACATCTCCGATCGGCAGGAGGGCTCTGTGATTAGCCCTCCTGATCACATGACGGCTGTGTCCAATCAGAGCCGTCATGTGATGTAAACAGAGAGCTGGTTGCTAGGCAATCGGCTCTCTTCTCCTCACATGCAAGTTGTCAGTGAGGAGAGGGGAGCAGATCGCTGCAGTCAGCCGGTGATCAGTGAGTATGAGCTTTTTTTTTTTTTTTTTTTTTTTTTTTTTACACACTGATCACCGGTCCCCACACAATGTAAAAACGCACAGTGTCCCCTAAATACTGTTCCCCACACATTAAAAACACCTGTCCCCCACATATGTAACACTAAAATCATATGTCCCAATGATGTAGTAGAATACATTGGCTTAAATTTATGACAAAATTAGATTTTATTGGATTTTAAAACAAAGTAGAATTTTTTTTTCAAAATTTCAATTTTTTTTCACTTATGTTGCAAAAAATTAAAAAATTGATTTGTGAATAAATACCACCAAAAGAAAGCTCTATTTGTGTGTACAAAATTATAAAAATTCATTTGGGTAGAGTGTTGCATGACCATGCAATTCTTATTGAAAGTGCAAGAGCACTGAAAGCTGAAAATTGGCCTGGGAAGGAAGGGGGTGAAAGTGCCCGGTATTGTAGCGGTTAAGCAAGATTAATGAATTGTGGTCAGTGAGCACCTTAACAGAGCATCCATAGAGATAAGGTTGGAATTTCTTGAGGGGCCACACCAGCGCCAAACACTCTTCTTCCATGGCTGCATAACTGACTTTCCTGGGTAGCAGCTTCCAACTGATGTAGGACACTGGGTGCTCACCACTATCAGGTCCCACTTGGCTCACCACTGCTCCCAATTCGAATGTAGAGGCTTCCGTCTGGACACAAAAACTCCAACTGATCTTACCTTGATCCTTTTTTTTTCCCCATTTCCTGTCTGCCTACCACTGGAGTAAACCATTACATATACCTAATAATGTGACTGGCCTAAGGTGATACACAGAGATTCAACAAATCCTTGTACATAAATTGTCCCTCTTTATCCGCAGCCCTCTCTTCTCTACGGTACTTCAAACTGTAGCATTCAAATAAAGCTTGTCTGAGCGGTCAGAAAAAAGGGCGGAGGGCTGACGTTATAAGCTGCAGAGCTCAGTGAGGGGAGCTCTGAGAACTGATTGGAGGGAAGAGACAAACCCTTTTTCACAGAGAAACATGAAAAGAGCTGGGACTCCATCCTGTCAGCCTGTTTTTTTTTTGGAGGCAGGAAAACTTGTCAGAAATGTTTCATGCTGATAGCAGAGGAATGAACCAGCAGATAGGAATGATATTTCATTTTCTTAAAGTGATTGTAAAGGCTTGTTTTTTTATTTTTTTTAAATAACATGTCATATTTACGTCCTCTGTGTAGTGATTTTGCACAGAGCAGCCTGGATCCTCCCTTTCTCGGGTCCCTAATTGCTACTCCTAGCTCCTCCCTCCTTTAAGTTCCCCTCAGCCAGCAGCTTGCTACATGGGGCACCCAAGCCGAGTCAGAGCTCCGTGTATCCATTTAGATGCGGAGCCCAGACCTGGCCCGTCTCGCCCGATTGGCTGACTGACTTTGATTGACAGCCTCAGGAGCCAACTGCACCACTGCTCTGTCTCCACCAATCAGGAGGAGTGCCTTGGCTGGCTGAGGGGATTGTGGACATCGCTGGAACAAGATGGGGCTCAGGTAAGTATTGGGGGGGTGCTGGGGGGGCTGATACACACAGGTGTTTTTTTTATTTTAATGCATAGGATGCATTAAGATAAAAAAAACCTTCTGACTTTACAACTCCTTTAATGAAAACAAGTACACACTATAGAGCAGTGATGGCGAACCTTGGCACCCCACATGTTTTGGAACTACATTTCCCATGACGCTCAGCTGCACTGCAGAGTGCATGAGCATTATGGGAAATGTAGTTCCAAAACATCTGGGGTGCCAAGGTTCAGCATCACAGCTATAGAGGGACATGTTTTGTTCATATTTTACGTTTGAAGTTTACAACCAACCACTTTAAATAATTTTTTGCCTAATCCCAGTCCCAAAATGAAATATCTCTGGGAACACTACTTCTAGTACACATTCTGGATGCTATAACGCATTAATAACTATCCCATAGTCCTAAACGATAGTCTCATGTTGCTTTTTACTTCTGCTACTTTATGTGCAACATAATAACTACGTACTGTTCTGTTCCACAGTTTTATTATCTGTAAACTACTGAAAATTCAATACAAAGTATAGAAACAAAAAAAGCCTACTGTTTGGGCAGCAACACAGCATTACCATTGTAATGCATTAAACATGCAAGTATTGGTAGTACAACCCCTTTACATTAAAACATTTACAATACCAAACAGGAGTGTGCACTTCACATAAAGATAAATCTTCAAAGCTGGTGCAAATAAAGTGCTAGAATAGTGCTAAGATACTCCTGAATGCAGTTTAACCATTACAATGCCAAATATGGCTCAACATGATAATGCTCTTAGAGGTTATATATTTTTTGGAGTCAGAGTAAATGCAGCTAGAAATACACCTAACTGAATGATCTTCTAAAGATTAAACACATATTACCAACATAGTAAACAACCAGGACCAGAACATTGACTTGCCTGCAACAGCCCTAAAAATTGTAAACACTGCAGAAGAGACAAAGTAGTCTGCAAGCTCTAATGCACGATTCACATACGTGGACTGAATCGCAGTCCCACTCATGGGCCTGCGCACATTTCTACTGTAAGAGAGGACAAGGAAGGCGATTCAAAATGTCAATGTGCCACACAGAGCTTAACCACCTCTGTATTCCGTTAACGTGTCAGGTCTACATCAGAGAATGGAAAAATTTCAGAAGTAAAATGGCAGTTGAGCCTACACAGTGGTTGGCTGGCTAGGTAGTGATCAGTCCCAAATCCTAATAAAAATGAGGGATCCAATTCACTGCATCAGAGAAATCAAGACAGAATACAATCCTATTAGAGAAAATAGAAAGGCTCCGAAATAAAAGTTACCTTCCCAACCACACAGCCCACTTCATGCAGCAGCTGACGACCCCAAAGTAGCCATGCTCGTCACTCACAACAGAAAGTCTAGAAAGATGGGGGTCAGAAAAACTGCCAGTCCGAATACTCATTCAGGAATCCCTGCTAACACTGGTCTGACTTGAATAGCTGAGACGTGTGATAACTACACAACAGAGAGAGAATGTCAGGAAAACTGCCACATTTCTTGTCCTGATACTCAGCCAGCAAACCCCAGATGCTCTGGCCTGACTAGAATAGTGGAGTTTTGTGTTAATAGGATACAGTTTGTTATTGCAGTTCTCTCCAGAATGCTGCACAGGAGACAGCCACAGTACGTGATGAATCCCTAGCATGGCCATAGTAACTGCACATGCTCAAAACATGTCCCAGCTCTGGTCCCATTATACAATAATTCTCAGACAATACTGGACTGACCTCAGCTATGAAATCCTCACAAGTGGTTGTCATCACTAGAACAGGGCCATCACAGAGAGAAACTGGGAAAACCTGCGCCCAGCAGATTGTAGAGGCTTTCAGCATTTCATCAATCTATCTTCTTAGCTAACTGGAGAAACCATACAGCATTATTATATCCAACATTAATCTACAAGCACCAATGGCTGACTGGAGAGACTGGCATAATTTTATATATCCAGCATGAACCTATAGTACATGCAACTGTTGATCGTAGAAATTCATCCAGAAAATTTTCCGAGCTGAAGAAAACACATTCATTTTCCTGTGGACACTAGCAAAAACGAAGGCATGATGCTGTGCCAGCCAAGGGCTTTTATTGTTGGCAGTGTCCCTTTTTCAAGTAGGGGGCAGAGTAACCTGACAGTCTAATAATGCTGGCGTCTCTTAACTGACAGCTGAGCAAATGGGCGTACCTGTACGTCCCTTTGAATTTGCCGCCGTGCCATTGCATGCACACCGCAGGCACGCGTGCGCCCGCTGAGAGCTCCATGAGTAGGATCACGGGTCCCGTGAACTCGATGTCCACGGGGATAACCGCGACGGAGAGGAAGAATGGGGAAATGCTAATGTAAAAAGGTATTTCCCCGTTCTGCCTAGTGACCCTGTCACTACTGATCACAGCTCCCTGTAATCGGAGCGGTGATCAGTGATGTGTCACACGTAGCCCCTCTCCCCCACAGTTAGACTCACTCCCTAGGACACACTTAACCCCTACAGTGCCACCTAGTGTTAACCCCTTCACTGACAGTCATTTACACAGTAATCAGTGCATTTTTAATCGCACTGATCGCTGTATAAATGTGAATGGTCCAAAAAATGTGTCAAAATTGTCTGATGTGTCCGCCATAAGTCACAGTCACAATAAAAAAATAAAAATAAAATAAACAAAAATCGCTGATCGCCGCCATTACTAGTTAAAAAATATGAATAAAAATGCCATAAACCTATGCCCTATTTTGAAAACGCTATAACTTTTGCGCAAACCAATCAAACACTTTTTTTTTTTACCAAAAATATGTAGAAGAATACAGTTTCAAAATTGTCGCCATTTTTTGTTTTTTAGAGCAAAAAATAAAAACCGCAGAGGTGATAAAATATCATCAAAAGAAAGCTCTATTTGTTGGGAAAAAAAGGACGTCAGTTTTGTTTGGGAGCCACGACACACGCCTGCTCAATTGTCAGTTAAAGTGACGCAGTGCTGAATTGCAAAAGGTGCTCTGGTCTTTGGCCAGCCAAATGGTCCGGGGCTGAGGTGGCTAATACACAATAAAGACAATATGTTTTCTTTTGGCAGTTAAATATGACATAACGGATCTCATCCCCTGTTGAAAAAAAAATCCTATTCACAGATATCAATATCTCCAGTTGCAGTTTGCACACAGAACTGAATGACTCTTCCAAGTGACCCATCGCTAATCAAACAACTCAGTCCCAGGCTGCAATCTAAGACAGGCATTTAATTGTTGTAGTGTCTCTGTAGATAACCTATAATGCTCTGGAAATCTTTTGTCATGTATTAAAAGTGTTTAAACAAAAACAAAAGAACCAATATAAATAGGATTGACCCAAATTCTATATAGCTTCCCTTTAAGTGCACATTATTTAACTTGTTAGACTATATCCATTGCAATAAAACAATATAAAAGTCCTACCTTATATTTGGTCATAGTGCTAAAATGATTGTTCCTGAAGAATACACATAGCTCTCCCTCCTGAATGGTTGATGTCAACTCACTTAGCCCGTGGTAAGTCAGCTGTGTGGCTGTGCCATTTAAAAACTGTTCAGCTACATAGCCTGAAAGAGAATGAGCAATGCAATAATTAGATCAATTCACAGTAAACATGAAATATCTTTATATCTGCAACTTGAAATGTAACGCATTTAGAAAAAAAGATTAAAAGCACCCCCACACTCTTCCCCAAAGCAGTGGTTTAGTGTCTCGCTGACAAAAACGACCTTCTTCATCTTTTGCTAGATTAAAATTAGATACCCTAGTTGCCAAGACTCTTTTGGAAAATTGGTGGATCACATAGGCAGCATCTGGAAGGTCTCAGGTGGATAATTTACCAAACATTTCTGTATGTACTGTACCTTCCAAGACCTCAGGGGCTACTGAACTAGGCTCTCATATTTTGCCACTGTCTATTCTGCAGACATGAGTAAAGAATGCATCTTCCATTGCACTAAAAGCTTTTGCCTCCTGGGCTGATTATGTACCTGCAGGTGCACAAGTGACCTTTAAGTGTCTTCCCACAATTCAGGGCTTAGTGCTTATATGTTGCAGTTATCACTATTGGGACTGAAAGTGCTGCATGACATCCACTTCACAAAAGATATCCACTGGGAGTCGGGGAAAATAATGGCAGGGTTTATTCTTCTGTTGGTTCTGAAGGATTATTTTTAAGCAGGGGCAGCTCATCTATTAAGGGCGCACTGGTGATGCCCCCCCTCCATGTGTCCGGTCCCTTTCAGGGGGATTCCAATGCAGAGGGGCTGATTAGAGCCAGGGGATGGGTGGTTGTTTGCTGCCCCAAAAAAAAAAAAACAGCCGCCACTGCTTTTAAAGAAGAAGCTTGTTTTTTGGCTGTACTTCTGTGGATCACAGGAGTGCAGTTTGTTCTGCACTCCTGTGACCCGTTTTCAGTCACTGTTAGAACTTCGCAGAGAAAGGAAAGTCATTGTCTTTACATTTTAAAAGACTAGAAAAACATCCTCTGTACTGCACTCTAAAATAAAATAAAATTTGATTCAAAGTCTGTTATATTGAAGAATTAAGCTGCCTGTGGGTGGTGCCAAGTCAGCAGGTGACCACAATGTCTGGACAGACTGGGTCTAAGAAAGCATGTCAATGCATAAAGTGGCATTTGAGAGAGAACTTAAAGCGTAGTTCCGACTAAAAAAAATACATTTAAAAAGTCAGCAGCTACAAATACTGCAGCTGCCAACTTATAATAATCGGACACTTAACTGTCCCAGGGTCCAGCGATGCGGGGGAACGAAGCCCCGCTCGTCTCCGCCTCCTCTCTGTGGCACCAGCATTGTCACTGTGGGCGCCTGGCTTTGGCTTCAAAGCCGGGCACGCACTTCGCTAGCCACGCTGTGACTGGCCGGGCAATCATTGGGGACCTGTGACGTGTCCCAGATGATTGCCGAGAGGGAGGGGGAAGAGGTGAACTTACTTCTGGCGCCACGGTGCCAGGGGAGGAAGTGGGAGCTGGGATCCTCTAAAAAAAGAGGGTTTCCGCTCACCCCCCAAAAAAAAGGGTCACCTTCCCTTAAAGCGGAACTTCCATTTTTGGGTGGAACGCCGCTTTAATCAGTAGGACGCTACTTTCTCATTAGCTACTGAGGAAGTCCTATCTAGGGACATAATAAACATAGAGGACGGAGCAATGCTATTGACATCATCTTGCGGAAATTTAGATGGCCGAATACTGCAATGTTGAGTTTGGCTTGAATAATGTGGTTGTAACTAGCACAGCACTAGTGATAGCACTTTATGTGCTCTTGTCTTGTAAGTGTTTTGTAAGTGTTTTTAACACTTTCTTAGCATCATTAAACATAGTATACGGAGAACACCATTTGTCCCCCTTTTTCTCTTTGCATGTTTTATGAGTTTGAGAGGTGCTTATAGTGGAGAAGCCTTGGAAGCATGGCCCTTACCTTGGCATTTGAGGGAATGAAGGCATTTTTAGCTAATTTTTCATTTACGGGTCAAATTTGGAGGCGAGTTGCTATATATGTAACATGTGGTGGAGGCACACAAGATAGTGTTTGTACTGTGAATTTGGAGGATCTTATGTACTTCATACACAGTGATGATTGAAGATTCTTCTAATGGACTATATATGTGTCATGAACATTATTTGTTTGAATTTTATATAGGTTGCACTACACTATAATGTACCGTATTTATCGGAGTATAACACGTACTTTTTTCCCCTTAAAATCAGGGGAAAATCGTGGGTGCATGTTTCACTCACCTTTGGCCCTTCTCAGTGGCTTTTGGCCGCCTTCGGCCCTTCTCGGCGGCATATAGCTGCCAAGAACGGCCGAAAGCCGCCGAGAAGGGCCAAAGGCGGCCGAAAGCTGCCGACAACGGCCAAAAGCCGCAGAGAAAGGCCAAAGGCGGCCGAAAGCTGCCGACAATGGCCAAAAGTCGCCAAGAACAGCCAAAAGCCACCGAGAAGTACCGAACACTGCCGAGATACACAGGATATCCGACTCTGTATGTGAATTAAAGTGGTTGTATAGTCAATTTTGGGACTTTTACCTACAGGAAAGCCTATAATAAGGCTTACCTGTAGCTAAAAAAAATATCTCCTAAACCTGTACAGTTTAGGAGATATTCCCCTCGCAATGCGGCACTGACTGCAGCAGCGCATGCGCACAGGTGATTCTCGGCTGAAAGACTGGCAGACGCCGGAGCCTGCCGTAAAGTAATCTCCTGCGCGGGAGTGACGACATGTTACCTTGGCGTTTCTTTGGGCTATTGCGGCTCCGGCGCTGTGAGTGGCCGGAGCCGCTATACCTGGAAGAAATGCCAAGGGAACATGTCAGCTCCCTCGGCGTGGATCAGGCCAGATGTCAGGGCCTCGTTCTAAGGTAAGTATTTCATAATGAGCTAGTATGCGGTGCATACTAGCTCATTATGCCTTTTCCTTTGCAGGTGAGTAAAAAACAAAAAAAACTTCAGCGGGTATACAACCGCTTTAAACTGACAAGGCTGCAAATGATGGACAAAGCTGCATATGACATTGACAAGGGTACAATAATGGACAAGGCTGTGTGTCAAGGCTGCAAATGACACTGAGAAGGGTGCAATGATGGACAAGGCTGCAAATTATGGACAAGGCTGCAAATGACACTGACAAGGCTGCAAATGATGGACAAGGCTGCAAATGATGGACAAGGCTGCAAATGACACTGGTAAGGCTGCATTGATGGGCATTTAAATATAATTGTTTTCCTTAAACTTCCCTCCTAAAAGTTATTTTTCTTAAAATTACCTCCTAAACTTGGGGTGCGTGCTATATGCCTGCGCGTGTTATACTTTGATAAATACGGTCGTTTTTATGTTACAGACAGCTCTGGGTCTCGTACTAATGATTGGAAGCTGGGACAACTGGCTCCCAATCACATGATCACTGTGATAGCCAGTGAGTTCCAATCACAGTGTTCGCTCTGTAAAACCTGCCCCTATATTTACTTTCTCCAAGAATGGAAGCCAGAGAAGAAAGCCTCCTACCTAGAGGAGAACATTTTCAATAAAAAAAGTGTCAGGGTGAATGTCTGAGTCAATGGTCAAGGTCAGTGTGTTTGAGTTAGGACAGAAAAAAGGAGCAAAAGCCACTATTATTTCTTGGTCCTATTACGGTTACACACAATAATAAACACATAAGTGGTATTGCCATGAACGTCAGAAGTATCAAAACTTATTTTGGTGGTGGGTCATGGTAATGACAAGGAATATACTGCTACATTCCACAATATGATTTTTTTTTTTACTCTTTCTGGCCAGTCTGGACTGGACCAGTGAAAGTCTGGTCAAAACCTACCTAAGCCTAAACTTTCTCCCACCCCCATTCCAAGCCCTGTACCAATTAGCCTGTAAACTGTGTATACTTACCTAAGGGCTCTCCGGTCCAGTCATGTAATTTCCCCAGCAGCTAGCTTTAGGGGAGAGCAGTGACTATAGCTGCAATGCCAGTGCGGTGGCAACACCCACAGACTTACAATGGGGCATCCATGTGTGAATAGACACACAGAGCCACGTGCCTGCTTGGGTACCCCCAGATCAAGCTGCTTGCTCTGGGGGCACTCAACAGGAGAAAGGAGCAAGGAGCACTAGCATGGGACCAGAGGAGAGGCGGATCCGGGCTGCTCTGTGCAAAACCACTAGACAGAGCAGGTAAATGGAACATATTTGTTTTTGTTTTTTCTTTCAAAAAACAAGGCTTTAATATCACTTTAAGCTTAGACTTCCACTTTAAGCAAAACAAAAAAATCAGGAGATATCCATTAACATTTTGTCCAAATGAAACACTTAGGCAGGCCATACATGGGTCGAATTTTGAAAAGAATTTGCTTTTGAATTTCCCACCATTAGTGGGCTGCAGCAACAGCTGTTTTTCGTGCAACTATAGAATTTGAGTAATCGGGCATGTTGGAAATTTTTTGAAAAACAAACTATTTTGTAATGAATGATGCAATGCAAATCGAAAAAGAAATGGGCATGTGCAAGAAAAGAAAATTCCCAGAAAGAAAAGAAGATTCCCAGCCACGAAAATTCTTTTCTGCAGCAAAAAGAGGTGAAATTGAAGGCTTGGTTGGATGAATTTCGAAATCAATGGTGGCACCATCGGATAACGCACAATATTTCTGATTTTCCTAAGAAAATTCTTTCAAAATGTGACCATGTATGGCCAGCTTAAGTTGTCCTAAAAAAACAAGGTACACTGCAAGTCACCTGGACACACTAAGTAGTTGCAAAGATATGTTCAGTTTTAGTAACACATGCAAAAGTTGTCTTGGCCTTTACTATTAAAGCCCAAGTTTTACCTCTATAAAACAAAATAAGCACAAGGTACATTACTCACTTTCAATGTGATATGTCCTTGTGCTTCTCTTAATTTAGTAGAAACCTCCCCCCACCGCCACAATCTTCTGGTGAGCCAGGGGTTAATAGAACTGAGTTGGTCTCATGCGCTTTTATCAAGTGTGACCGACTATGCCTGCCTTTTTCGCCTAGCTCCTCCATTCATAGACGTTATACTACAACTTCTATAAGGCCGCGTACACACGCGCGGACTGTTCGCCCAACTTTGTCCGTCAAACAGTTTCGGCAAACAGTCCGCTCAAAATTAGCATGGACGGACATGGCCACACACGACGAACGAACAGTTTGCTGAAACCGTGCGCGATGACGTGAACAGCACGTACGACGGGACGAAAAATACGACGTCCTATACACTGCATTATAACTTTCGGCGTGTAAATCCTTTCTGAGCATGCGCGGAACTTAGTTTGACGAACAAGCCTACACACGGGCGGACTGTTCGCTGAAACAAGGTTTCAGCGGACAGTTTTTCGGAAATTCCGTAAAACCTTGTTCGTCAAACTGTCCGCTGAAACTGTCCGCTGAAAGCCCACACACGAGCGGACTGTCCGCCCAAACACTGTTCAGCGGACAAAGTTGGGCGAACAGTCCGCGCGTGTGTACGCGGCCTAAATAAAACAAGAATTATGAATGGAGAAAGCAAACTATTCAATGGTCCATCCATTCTCTATTTCATCCACAGAAGTCAAAAGGACACATCACACTGAAGTAATGTCCCTAGTGCTTATTTTGTAGACAATCTAGCCAATCAGGAGAGAGGGAGTGGGCCAAACAGCGGCTCCGTGTCTAAATGGATAAACGGAGCTGCAGCTCGGCTTGGGTGCCTCCATAGCAAGCTGCTTGCTGTGGGGGCACTCAACAGGAGGGAGGGGCCAGGCGTTCTAGACAGGGACCCGATAAAAGGAGGATCGGAGCTGCCCTGTGCAAAACCACTGCACAGAGCAGACAAGTATAACGTTTGTTATTTTAATAGAAAACAAATCAAAAAAACAAGACTTTACAATCACTTTAAATTAATAACATTTATTATTTTTTTACAATGGCTTATTGTTAGTGGGATATATTAGGCAGCAAGTAAACGTGTTGTTCCTGAAGTTGATGTGTTGAAAGTAGAATAAAATGGGCATTGCAGGTTGTTCTGCATGGGGCTGTGTAGCCACAGACAGTCCATGCTGGCTCGTGTCCATAGTCAAAAGCTGCTACAATGGACATGGTAGCATCAGAACTGGACAACAAAGCAATGGAAGAAGGTGGCTTTATCTGATGAATAATGTTTTCTTTTATATCATATAGATGGCCCTATATGTGTGCATCACTTAACTGGGGAAGAGATTGCACCAGGATCCAGTAAGGAAGGAAGGCAAGCCGGAAAAAGCAGTATAACATTTTGGGCAATGTTCTGCTGGAAAACCTTGTGTCCTTGCATTCATGTGGATGTTACTTGACACCTGCCATCTACAGTACCTAAACATTAATGCTGACCAAGTACACCCCTTCATGGAAATGGTATTCCCTGGTGGCAGTGGCCTCTTTCAGCAGAATAATGTGACCTGCAACATTGCAAAAATGGTTCAAGAATGGTTTGAGGAACCGGAGTTCCAGGTGTTGACTTGGCTTCCAAATTCTCCAGATCGCAATCCAATCAAGCATTTGTGGGATGTACTGGAAAAACAATTCCAATCCATGTAGGGCCCACCTCTCAAATTACAGGACTTAAAGGATATGCTCCTGACACCTTGGTTCCAGATACCACAGCATACCTAGGTCTAGTGGAGTCCATGCCTCCATGGGTTAGGGCTTAGAGCTTTTGGTTACAATGGGGCTGTTTTGGTGGCAAAAAGGAAACCTACTCAACATTAGGTGGGTGGTCATAAAGTTATGGCTGATTGGCCTAAGTGCCTGTATGTTTCAGTAAACCTCTAGTGCTGTCTAGGAGCTTCAAAGCCCAATATTTACTATTAAGTAAATGTTCAATTAGTCTGTGTCATCTCCAGCGCTTTATCACTGGTCTGTAAGGCAGCCCATTAAACAATATTGGGGTCAGAGAATTCATACTTCAAGTCAAGTGAAGCTAACAGGTTCTCAGGGTGTTCTGGATAAAATACTATGATCTCTAAAGGCATTCTGGGTGCCTGCAGAATAGGTTCTCTTGTTCAATCATTTTTATTGTAGGTACTGTATATCAAAAATATAAAGTAATACAAACACACTGCAGAATATGTTCAAATATTCACTTGCATGCTATTAATAACTTTTTCCAGAGAAAGAGATAAAGCCCAACTCCAGGCAACCAAATATTATCCCTTGCAGTGGGGCTGTTGCCCCACGGCAAGAGTTAATGATTTGTTTAGGTCTAGGGGACCTAGGCAAACAAAATTTACTTACCTAATCTTCCATTCCTCCTTTTAGCTAGATCAGTCCCTGCAACCCTTTCTCCCCATGTTGTAGTGGTCTAAGGTCCCGTCATAAAACACAAAAGCAGGGACCATAGCCAGTATTGAATGTGTCGACGCCTAGCGACAGTTTGCCACTGGACTGTGGAGGAGCGCCATCTGCTGGGGGAGCAGAGGATCAAGTAAAAGTGTTTTCCTCTCCCCTGAAAAAAAACAAAAAACTAGCAATTAAACCTTGCAGTGCGAGCACAGCCCACTGCAAGGGATAATTTTAAAGCTAAACTCCAGCTTTTGCTACACTCTACACAGCTTGGCACAAACTAACTGTATGTCCCTCACTAACATGTAAGGCCACTGGATGTGCAGTATAAACTGTATGTAGCTGGGGCTACATACAGCACTGTTTTTTGGGTTAGAGTCAAGACTTCTTGTCTCATACCTGGAACACACTAGTGTATCTGATCGGGCTCAGTCAGAAAAAATTATGTATTCTGACCGACACGATCGGTCGTCTGACTGGTGTCTCTCTGGAGGGGAACCCTGCGGCCTGCCTGCTGCACTTGTCGGACCGATCCATTAAAAAGTATAGGAACTCGTTGACTATTCAGCTGCTTAACGCGGCGAAGGCCTGTATCCCTCTGTGCTGGAGATCTGAGAACCCACCGGCTATGGCTCTATGGTTCTCTAAAGTGAATGAATTAAGAGATATGGCAGACCTCACAGCAACGCTTCATAATAGGGAGGAGGCCTTTCGTGAGACTTGGAGACCTTGGAATCATTTCACCTACACTGAGCCTTACCTTCGGGTGGTGGCTTTAAATGCCCGCTGAGAGAAGGTCTCTGCCGGCTGGCTTTGGCCCCCCCCTGCGGTCCGGTGGTGCTCACAGTCTCCGTTTTGCTCTTTTCTGTTAGCCTTCCTCGCTTTCGCTCGCCTGGAGCCTTCTCTAGGTTTCTTCTGCTTGGTCTGTCTCTCTGTTCTGATATCCCTTCTTTCTCCCTGGCTCCCCTTCCTCTCTGTCTCCCCCTGTAGTCCCTCCCTTCCGTACTCCCCTTCCCCCTTACCGTTTTGCTTCCTCAGCCCTCTATCTTTCATGATTAGATCCTGCCGGTTAGCCCTGGCGGGCAGCGGTGGGTTGTGGGCTTCCCTGGGAATGACCAGTTTTCAACGAGTGTTTGTTCTGTCCGTCTGGGGCCCGACTCATCGCCCATCTCCCTCCTTTTCCCTTTCTTTATAACACAAAAAAATGTGTCCATCTCGCTGTAATGCATGGCCATGCGATGATTGCTGCTCACCTAGGTGGGATTGGTTTGCTAATTGGTGTTGGAGGTCTGGAGAAGGGACTCTAGCCCCCGGTCTGGGAATGTTTTCTTGTTTCATTTAAGCCTGTATTGGGGGTGGTCTCTATGTATATCCCACCTGAGTGATACTGTAAGCTGTATGTTTGAAGTTCTGTATGTTTTATTATTGTTGTCCATGTGCCTGTTATTTCTTCCGCATTAAATAAAAGAATTACAAAAAATTATGTATTCTAACAATGAATACAAAGCGTCCTCTGAATGGTCAGAGGTTGTGACATCATCAGCCAACCTCTCTGAGTCAGCCAATCAGTTAAAGCCTTGTAGTCATAGCTAGAACACATCACTTTCTCTATCTATCAGATAGACTCTAATGTGTTCTATGAGACAAAAAGTCTGAGATTGAACCCAGAATACAGTATGGTATGCTGTATGTAGCCTCAACTACATACCATACAGTGTATACCACACATCCACATGGTAGCGAGGGACATAGTTTGTTTGACCCAGCTTGGTCCAAACAAACTATGTAGAGTGTAGCAAAAGCTGGAGTTCAGCTTTAAACGTTCCCAGAGTGGGGTTTTAATGTGGGTTTATGTTTAGTGTTTTAACCACTTGCCGCCCGGCCACAGTACATTTACTGCGGCAGGGCAGTATGGTTAGGCAGGATCATGTACATGTATGTGATCCTGCCTCTTCTGGGTGTCAACTGGACCCAGCAGATTGTGGCTCCCATTACCTGGCCAATTATGTGATCGCTATGATCACAATGTCATCAAAGCTGTTATGAATAAATTGCATTCTTAATACCTGTGTTTTCTACAGTGATGCTGTGATTGGCCCAGGTACCATGTCAAAGCTGTGGGCCAATAACAGCACACAATAGTAAATCACAACTGTGCTAGCTAGTCCATCTCAAACAGTTTACAATTTGTTGTTTTTTCCCCCCAACTAGCTCTTAGGGCTGGTTCACATTTGTGATAGGGGGGTGGGGCAGTCAAACCCCTAAGCTGAGGTGTCTTTTTACCATCCCTCAATCACCCCCACATTTGATGCAGAAGCAGCAGCTGGGGGTGTACACATGCAACAGCCACGATGCTTTGTCTATACTATGAAAATCCTCCACCTTACCAGTGCCATGCCATTACATTTTCTCCACCGTGCTTTACAAAAGGGATAGTGCAGTCCTCCATCATATTATTTTGCTATATGTCTTGCATATTTTCAATGACTAATTAAAATGTGGCACTATCTGATACTCTTACGCCACTGTCCCAAAATCATCCTTTCACTGCGGCAAATAATGTTGGTATTTAGCATACACAATTTAAAGCTAAACTCCATGATAAAGCATATACTGGCCTTGTAAAAATAAATAAATAAATAGCACAGAAGTAAATTAGATGTAATTTATTCTTAAAAAAAGAACAATCCATAAGTCTAAGGATTACAATTCCCTTTTATTTGCATTAGCTGCAGCTCCTCAAATTGAAGATAGCTCTATAAAATGTAAAGGAACACCAGAGTGCACCAGACTTAGTGCAGTATACAATAAATCTTTAATGATTAAAATTTCAAATAGCAACTCACAAGATGGTTGATAACATGGCACTTATCAAATCTGCCCATCAGCACAGGAACTCAGTGGGGACACATGAGTCCAGTTCTGGAGTCCGTGGTACTGCAGTTGGCTGGGTCATGTGAAGTTACCAGCTACCAGGAGGCAGAGAGGATTTGTGGAACGCAAGGCTGACATGAAGTGACATCACACACAGTGCGGCAGGCAGTGGGAATTGCTACATAGTTCTCTCAAAGAGAGAAAATCTAAAATTTTACGTTTTCACCAGAACAGGAATACAGGTGAAATCTATCAATGGGGGGACACCTGTTCCAGTTACAAAGTAGAGAATTCCCCTTACTTTTAGAGATTTCATCTTCCATTCTTGTTGTGTTCCTGAGACCGTAAGTGAAAGCCAATATTCCCAATTCTCACACATGTAGGGAGTTCATTGGTCGGCATTAGGGATGAGCCGGACACTCCACGGTTCGGTTCGCACCAGAACTTTCGAACGGACCCCAAATTTGTACGAACGTTAGAACCCCATTGAAGTCTATGGGACTCGAACGTTCGAAATTAAAAGTGCTAATTTTAACGGCTAATATGCAAGATGCTGTCCTAAAAAGGGTTTGGGGACCTGGCTCCTGCCCCAGGGGACATGGGTCAATGCCTAAAATGTTTTTAAAAATTTTTGGCGGGAGCACTGATTTTAATGACGATTAAAGTGAAAAAAAAAAATAAGTGAAATATTCCTTTAAATATCGTGCATGGGGGGTGTCTGTAGTATGCCTGTGAAGTGCCACGTGTTTCCCGTGTTTAGAACAGTCCCTGCACAAAATGACATTTAACGGAAATAACATCATTTAAAACTGCTTGCGGTTTTAATGTTATATCTGGTTGCTGCAATATGGTTGAAAATCATTGAGAAAAATGGCATGGGTAGCCCTCCCTGCCCATTACCAGCCCCTTTGGGTCTTGTACGCATATTAAGGGGAACCCCGTACCCATATTAAAAAAAGGAAATGCGTGTGGCCCCCAGGCCCTATATACTCAGAACAGCAGTATACAGGCGGTGCAAACAAGACAGGGACTGTGTAGGTTTGTTGTGTTAAGTTGAATCTGTTTGTCATTTTCAACTGGTACATTTTTAAAGTGTAGCTCCAGTCAAAAAAACTATTTTTAAGCTTTTTGGAAAACATAGGGAAGGGTCATCACCCCTGTATAATTTGTTTTGTCGTCCATCTTTTTTCATCTCACTTGCTGTTGTCTCCTTCCGTTTGCAAGTAGGAGATGTTTGTAAGTTGGATGTTTGAAAGTAGGGGCCTGCCCTATATGCTCTGCAGAAATGGTGGAACAAGGTGTTGGTTTTGCCACAACATTGTAAGCCCTCAAAGTGACTCTTGGTGGGCGCTGGAGCGCCCTGCTGTGAACGATTATATCAAGAATTGTAATTACATGCCATTGTTGAACAGTGGTAGAAAAATTGACCTTTGGTGGTTGTGGTGTTGGTGCCACAACACTATAAGTCCTCACAGTTACTCTGGGTGGGCACAGGAACGGGCCCTCCTGTGAAATATATCAAGAATTGTAATTACATGTCCCTGTTAAACAGGGCAGAAAAATTGGGCCTTAGGCACTGGTGCCACGACACTGCAACCTCTCCCATATACTCTAGTTTTAGTGCAGGAATTAGCCCTGCTGCAAAGCATTGCATCAAAAATTGTAATTAAACGCCCCTGTTAAACAGGGGCAGAAAAATTGGGCTGATGGCATCACCCAGAACCAGAAATGTTCTTCCAACATATCAGCGGAGGAGGAAGAGGATAGACAATCAACATAACAGGACAGTCACTCAGCATTAGCATAGGCAGTCTTGAAGGGATGTGATATTTCAAAAAAATTATTCGGTTACATCAGCTTCAGGTGCTTGGTAGCTGTGGGTGATCCAAGACTGATTCAGCTTGATGAAGGTCAGTCGATCAACTGATTCGGTGGACAGGCGCACCCTGTGAACGGTAACAAAGCCACCAGCAGCACTGAAGATGCGTTCCGAAAGAACGCTGGATGCAAGACAGGCCAGTAGCTCAATTGCATACTGTGCAAGCTCTGGCCAGTGATCCATCCTCAAGACCCAGTAAGCCAGAGGATTTTCGGTGGGAAAGGTGTCCAAGTCTGACCTTGCCCCTAGGTATTCCTGCACCATGTAAATCAGACGCTGGCGATGGTTGCTGGAACCGATCATACCTTGGGGCTGCGGACTAAAAAATTGTCTGAAAGCATCAGTCAGACGGCCACCTTCTCCACCGCTCCTTCTGACTGATGCCTCAGCAACACGTTGTCCAGGGCCAGGAGTTTGGAACCTCCCAGTCTCTAGGAACGCGTTGCACAGACCTTTCTGCAAGGCCTCCCGGAGATGTCTCATCCTCTGCTCCCTCTGCAATGGCAAGATAAGGTCGGCAACCTTACCCTTGTACCGTGGATCAAGGAGAGTGGCCAGCCAGTAATGGTCCCTCTCCTTGATCCGAAGAATACGAGGATCCTTCCGCAGGCTTTGCAGGATCAGGGAGGCCATGCAGCGTAGGTTAGCGGAGGCATTCGGTCCGGAGTCCTCTGGGTCACTAAGAACAACATGATCCGCAGCTACCTCCTCCCAACCACGTACAAGTCCATGGGTTTTTTGGGACTGTAAATCATCCCTACAAGACTGCTGCTGCTGCTGAGTGCCAGCCTCCACCTCCATGCTGACACAATCATCCTCCTCCTCCTCCTCTTCCTGTGTGATGGGTGGCACAGCAGGAACACTGCCTGGATAAAGGGGGCCTTGAGAGGCAAGTAAGTCCTCCTCTTCCTGCCTCTGTTCTGCCTCAAGTGCCCTGTCCATTATTCCACGCAGCGTAAGCTCCAAGAGGTGGACAAGAGATACAGTGTCACTGATGCATGCACTGTCACTGCTCACCATCCTTGTGTCCTCCTCAAACTGTGACAGGACAGTGCATGCATCCCTGATCATGCCCCACTGGCGTGGTGAGAAAAAACCGAGCTCCCCTGACCCTGTCCTGGTGCCGTAGTCGCACAGGTACTCATTGATGGCCCTCTGCTGCGTGTGCAGCCGCTGCAGCATGGCCAACGTTGAGTTCCACCTGGTGGGCATGTCACATATAAGGCGGTTCTTGGGCAGGTTCAACTCCTTTTGGCGCTCAGCCAGCCTAGCACAGGCATTAAATGATCGGCGGAAATGCACACAGACTTTCCTGGCCTGCTTCAGGACATCCTGTAAGCCCAGGTACCTGCCCAAGAACCGCTGCACCACCGGGTTAAGGACGTGAGCTACACAGGGCACATGGGTCAGTTGTCCCTGTCGGAGGGCGGAGAGGAGGTTGGTGCCATTGTCGCAAACCACCATTCCTGGCTTAAGCTGGCGTGGCGTCAACCACCTCTCGGCCTGCCCCTGCAGAGCTGACAAAACATCCGCCCCAGTGTGGCTCCTGTCCCCCAAACAAACCAGCGCAAGCACGGCATGGCATCGTTTTGCCTGCGTACTTCCTTGGCCCCTGGAACGCCTACGGAGCACCGCTGGTTCTGAGGACAGAGCACTGGAAGAGGCCATGGAGGAAGAAGAAGAGGGGGTGGAGGAGAGAGGTGTGTCACAACCAATAGTAGCATTTTGGAGGCGTGGTGGCGGAACAACCTCCAACACTACTGCACCTTGTCCTGCATCCTTCCCAGCTGCCAGAAGAGTGACCCAATGGGCCGTGAAAGACCGGTAACGTCCCTGTCCATGCCTGCTGGACCATGAGTCAGCGGTAATATGCACCTTACCGCTGACAGCCCTGTCCAGCGAGGCAAGGACATTGCCTTCCACATGCCGGTAGAGAGCCGGAATCGACTTCCGTGAGAAAAAGTGGCATTTGGGGACCTGCCACTGAGGAACCGCACATTGTACAAACTCACGGAAGGGGGCCAGGGTCTACCAACTGAAAAGGTTGAAGTGCTAGCAATTTAGCCAAGCTAGCATTCAACCGCTGGGCATGTGGATGGCTGGGAGTGAACTTCTTTCGCCGGTCCAGCAGCTGGGGCAGGGACATTTGCCTGCTATAATCGGACGTGGGTGTACTGCTAGCAGAGTGCCCGGAAGCACTTGGCTGTGATACACCTAATTCTACACCTCCATTCCTCTCACAGCAGGTTTCAGAGAGGACTGAAGGTCTAGTGGGGTTGGAGATCCCAGCTGATGAGGAGCAAGGAGAGGTCCGCTTTGTTCTTTGGTGTGGGTCTTTGAGGTACGCTTGCCAACGAGCTGCATGGCAGGTCAACATATGTCTGGTCAAGCATGTGGTGCCCAAGCGGCTGATGTTTTGGCCACACGAGATACGCTTGAGACATCTTTTGCAAATAGCAGCGGTGCGATCTGATGCACTCGTCTCAAAAAAGGCCCACAACAAAGAACTTTTAGAATAACGCGCAGAGGCAGCGTCCTGCACAGGCGGAGCTCTGCGGTGTGATTCAGTGTGCTGCCCCTAAGCTGGCCCTCGGAGGGCATCCTGCCTCGTTGGACATGTGCCTCCTCCTCCTCCTCCTCTCTCCTACCAGGCACCCACGTGGAGTCAGTGCCCTCATCATCCCCTCCCTCTTCATCGCTGGAGCAAACCTGGCAGTATGCTGCAGCTTGTGGAACATGACTGCCAGATTGCTGTCCTTCTTGAGCAACCCCTCTCTCTGCATTCACGCTACTGCCTTCCTCTAGATGAGTATCATCATCAGAGCCTACAAAACACTGGGCATCCTCCTGGAGCATGTACCTAACACTGTGCTCAAAGAGTTCAGGACACTCCTCAGGAGGAAGTGGTGGGTCTAGGGAAGGAGTCACTGATGATGACATTGAGAGGAGGGAAGACGATGCGTTGGCAGCTGCTTTGCTAGTACCCTGAGTCTGGGTGAGAGAGGATGAGGAGGATGAAGAGGGCTTGGTCATCCACTCTACCAAGTCGTTGGCATGTTGGGGCTCAACATGTCCAGCTGCCGAAAAGAAGGACAAGCGTGTCCCATGGCCACGTGCTGATGATGACGATGCACCGCGTCCACGACCAGCACTGTTGTCTCTAGACACAGAGCTTGCTTTCCCTCTTTTATCGGCTCGCGCCTGTCTGCCTCTCCTTGCTGGCCTTCCAGACATGGTAATGGCCTGAAGGGAGTTGGGAAAAACAGCAATTGGGTAGTGTATATTGTGCTGGAGGCACACACAACTTCCACTAACTCCTGCAGATGGCTCAAATAGAGAAGAGCTATGTAGGTGGATATAGCGGTGTATACTGGGTTCAGAGCACGCAGACAGCACGCACAAGCTCCTACCGCTGACTGCAAGCTCTATTTAAAACGAGCAAGATAGTTTGCTAAATAGGTGGATATAGCAGTGTATACTGGGTTCAGAGCACGCAGACAGCACGCACAAGCTCCTAACACTGACTGCAAGCTCTATTATAAAGATAGATACATCACTAGCTATATAGGTGAATATAGCGGTGTATACTGCGGTCAGGGCACACAGACAACAACCACTAGAGAAGCGCAAGAATGAAACATCGGCCCATAACGATCGGTGTATACTGTGTTGAAGGTACACAGAACACCCACTAACTGCTTCAGACGCCAACACACTACACAAGGCCGCCGCGCTGGTGGCCTTATATAGTGTGAGGCGTGTACTACACAGCCTGAGCTATGATTGGCCACAGGCATCCTGCCTGTGGCCAATCATGGCTCTCCTCGCTGCCAGCACTGTGATTGGCCAAGCATGCGGGGCCACAGTGCATGCTTGGCCAATCATGAGCCAGCAATGCACTGCGCCATCGCAGTGCATTGTGGGCTGTGAGCGCCACACGAATTTGGCGCAAACGGCCCATAACGTTCGGAATTCGCCTAACAGGCAAACAGCCGATGTTCGAGTCGAACGTATGTTCGACTCGAACACGAAGCTCATCCCTAGTCGGCATCTGTGCACCCGGGTACAGTACAGCTTACTACGCGATGCACCATCCCATACTACACTGGATCTCCCCTGTTCCTGCCATTTGTGCAGGGCAGGCAAGGATCTGTGAGAGCCACCGAGAGGAAAGCCATTCTTGTAAACACAGAAGGCTTCAGGCTTTTCAAGTGACAATGGTGAGCCCTGGATTGCGAGGGTGACATGAGATTGCCAGGTTTTACATGTATTCTAGAACCTTTGCATTACAATGGTTGTAGTCATACTGCATTGCTCTGTATGTTTGAACTTACAGAGAACTGCGACATGCATGGGCATTTTTCCAATAATTTGTCAATTTTTATTTTGAATTGAAATGTAAGTAAAGTAATCAAAATCACTCACCCACCTTCACTAACCAGCTCACTGTTGTCTGACTGCTTGCATGAAATAATCTTCTCTACCAGCTGGTTGTAGCTGCAGTTACTGACTGCCTTTGCAACTTCAGAAATCTGAGAGATGAAAAGTGTAATCATAATTAGAAAATGTACTGAAACTGTGTACAGAGATTCAATGTGTGATTCACATTCACTGATAAACTTGAGGTGACATGGCATGAAAGTTAAAATTATGCTAAAAAAAAAAAAAAAAAAAAAAAACTGCTGGAAAACATTAATTTTTTTTTTTAAATGTCTAAGTTTGAAAAAGAGATTGCCTTTCACTTACTGTTGTGACTATAGAAAGTGTACAAGCACAAGAAATGTTTCACCATTTATGCATCTCATTATGTTATTTGGTATAGAGATATACAGACATTCAAAACATCCCATTTTCACATGAAGTTTAGGATAGAAAAAAAAAAAAAAAAAAAAAATCAAATCAGAAAGCCACATACACATTTCTTGGGCTTCATGAACATCACGGGAACCATGTTACCTTCTGATGTTCACATATGCAAAAGACAGGCATGTGGAGGCAAAGTTAGGATCTAATCTGCCCTTTATCACACTTTACTATATTACTATTGGACCTTAAACATGATGGGTGGCCTCAATGGCCAATAATGAGGTGTGGGAGAAAGGTGGGACCTTACTCTAGTATCTGCATATTACAGCTTTCATAGTTATGGGGAGGATCTTTATTAATGAGGATTGAAATTATCCAGCTAAACATATTAGCAAGCCATGGTGTCCTGCTTTATCAGTTAGGCCCCTTTCACACTTGTGCAAAGTCATATGACAAGTCCTACCCCATGATTTTCAATGAGTACCATTCATATCTGTGTGAATTAAAATTGCACCAACTTCAAAGTAGTCCCTGTCCGACTTTGATGCGAGTTGAGGTCCATAGACCTCAAGATTACAAAAACATTCCCTGAAATTGTGGCGAAGTCGCAGTAGTGTGAAAGGGGCCTCACCAGGCACTTTCATTCTGTACTACTGCCTCTAGAAATGTCTGCTAACAAAAAAATAATTTTAAATAAAGCCATAAAAAAAAAAAAAAATCAGTAATAAACCATTTTTTCTTTTTCTATTCAGTTATTTTGGTAATGACTCAAAATTTAAACATACCTCTGGGTCCACTAGCCAGCCATGGTAAAGTGGTATATCAAGAAGATCAAACACAATGCACTCAGGAGTGTACTCAAAAACCCTCACTCCAGTGAACTTCACATTGACATCAAGGCCAGTCTGTAACTTATGTAGAATAGCCATGGCATCACTCATATTCTGTAACATAAGAAAAGATAAAGCATGAAAGCTCATATATATATGAGTATATATAATTTCTACTGTATACTGTTTTCTCATGATGCAGGCTCTGTGGCTCATAAGTCATCCAGCCAAACTCTGTCACTTTGGGGAGGAAAATTTCATAATAGCTGTAAATGTTTTAACAAATGCCTTTAAAATATACCGGTCACAAACCAGTAAATCAAACCAAGCACAATGTGAAAAAAACAACAAGCAGATGTTTATTTCAATAAAATTCACACGAAAAATAAAAAGATATAGGCAGCTACATGTTACATGCAGATTTCCACTTACTTGTAAGGGTCCTTACACACGGGGAGGATCAGTGATAATGGATTATGTGGATATCCGCTTGCTCAGCAGGGATCGCTCCGTCGATCCTAGCTGAGCAGGAAGATGACAGGTCTGTCTCTGCACACTGTGCAGGGATGGAACTGTGAGAGCGCCGCTCTCCCCTATGGGAGATCGGATAAAGACGGACCACAGAGTCCGTCATCACCCGATCTGATGACAGATGGAAAAGTAGCTTTTTCCTCTGTCACCTTTTTTTTGGATCGGAGCGGGTTGGATGTCAGCGGACATGTCACTGCTGACATCCGACGCTCCATAGACCTCTATGAAGCATCCGTTCAGGTCCGCCTGAAAAACTGACAGGAGGACCTGAATGGATCGGTAGTGTGAAAGAGGCCTAAATGTTGAGCTAGAGCAGTGGTTCTCGACTTTCATAGCGCCGTGACCCCTTGATAAAATTTCCTAAATTGTGGGGACCCCTAACAGTAAAATTATTTTCGTAGCGCGAGTTGTCAGCACCCAAGGCAAGACAAGTAATTTGCACCCCTAACCAACGGACATTTAGCTCTCCCCGAGTTCCTTCCACTCGTACAATATTAAAACCCCTTGTGGTACATTTTAGAATGTACCACTCTTTCTCCTTGTTCTCCTTTCTTTCCCTTTTATCTCTCTCTATCCTAATTTCTTGTTTATTTCCCCCCATCCCTCGCTCTAGCCACCTTTCTTGTTCTCTTATTCTTTCGCTCCCTTTTTCTTTGTTCCTCCCCCTCCTTTCCTCTCCCTCCCATGTATTCTCTATTTTTATTCCTTCTCTTACTCCTTGGTGGGGGGTGGGGGGAACGGGATGAGTGTCAGTGCTGGTGGGGAGTTGGGATCAGTGGCAGTGCTGGTGGGGGGGTGGAATCAGTGGCAGTGCAGTCTTGATCAAGGACATCTGCTGATCTGAGAACTGTAGTGGGGACTTTTAATGGCAACTATAATCACAGGTAGTGTTACTCACTGTGTCTCCGGCTTCACGGTGTCTCAGACTTTGTGGTGTCTTGCAGCAGTGACACCTATGCCGAAATCAGGAGATAGGGTAACCTCCAGCCCCTTCACATTCCTCACCAGTCAGCTGATATTTAGTCTCTGCCCCCCAGCCATGCCATGAACTGAATGGGTGGCTGCGGGCTCCAGGAACAGCTCAGCTGGGCGGCCACAGGCTCCAGGGACAGCCCTGCTGGGCGACCGCGAAAAGGCTGGGAGAGTGGTGCAGGCTTCAGGAACAGCCCAGGATTCGGTGACCCCTGACAAATCATTTGACCCCCAGGTTCAGAATCACTGAGCTAGAGCTTAGTCTTGGCTCTAAGCCCTCCTTCATACCAATGGAATTTGGCAAGTTCAAAACAAGTTGCACCCTATTTTCGAAAATGGAACCATTCAAATCATTGAGACTCGAGTCAGGGCAACTTCGAAAGGTTCCTGCACGACTTTTCTGCGATTTGCATTGACTTTTCTTAAACAAAGTTGCAAGCTGCAATGAAATCAATGATCCAAATCACACTGATTTGCGGCTTTGAAATCACGCTGATTTAGTACGATTTCAAAGCTATACTGGTATGAACCAGGGCTAACGCTACAGTCCACTAACAGGTCTTTCAGTGCAACAGACCACCGCCTTATTTATTGTGAAAAGTGGAATATTAATACCAGCTCTGGAAAAAAAAAATTCTTTTGAAATACATGGTAATACAACTAAACTACATATAGTTTGTTTGCTGAAGCACTGTGTATCTAACAACTGGCATTTTCTTTAATTAAAATAAAAAATTTTTATTTATTGAAGCATCTTAGTGTTGCTGATCTCCAGCAGTCTTTTTGTAGACATTGTCTGTCTACATGCACTCCAGAGAAGGTTGCACTTCTCAGGGTGGGTTTCCTGATGGCGATAAGAATAGACCATGCCTGTGTGATGTATACTGAACTAGTCACTTACAGTCTCCAGTAGAAGTCTGTGGGACAGGGTGACATTGTAGGAGTACAGGTTAGAAGCAGTGTGTTATCACTCTGTAACAGAAATGGCTTGCCCCAAGATCTCTGTGACAGGATCATCAGGTAATATGTTAATAAAAGATGCAAATTTAAAAAATATTAAAAATAATTGCAACATGTTAAAGCTCATATTAGATTTTAGTGATTAGGTTTACATAAACTTTCCAGTTCAGCTGATGATTAACCTTCAGTGACTTTGGTGACTTCCTTTGTGAAATAATTGCATTTTTGCAAATAAAATTACAGAATTAAAAGTGAATACTCCACCCCCCCCCCCCCCCCCCGATTGTTTCACATTTATCAGCCTGTATTTAAAAAAAAAAAAAAAAAATACATACACACACACGGTGTGTCCATTAAATAACGAGACTCTGATCCCACCTAGTAAACAAAGCAGTCAGAACCGATTATAACTGCATGCGTGGGGACCTTGAAAATATTTGAACCTGTATGACAAGCAGTAACACTCTGACGTTCAGTGGATTGTGAGTCGCCATTTCATTTGGTTGTGTTTTCTGTAGTGTGCCAAAAAAATGCTAAATTTAAAAGTTCAACAACGTGTCAATTTTAAGTTTTTAGTAAAATTGCACAAAAACACCATGTTTTCAAGTGCTTACTACAGCTTATGGGAATGATGGCCTGTCTTGTGCACGTTTGAGTGGAACAAAAGATTCAGCTTGAGGCATGAGAATGAAGTTCCAAAAGTTAAATCAGTGCTTAACCACTTTAGCCCTGGAAGATTTGGCTGCTCACATGCAGAACCCAGTTCTTGCTCTGCCACAAGTTACTGTGGGTGCCCGGCGGTCATCTCGCCCTCTGGACACTTGCTTCGGCCAAGTGGCCAAAAGGTGAAGCAATGCAAGGTAACGTCGTATCGCCCAGCCGTGCCATTCTGCTACAGTAAGGCCCCTTTCACACATGCGGACATTATGTCCATATTTCATCCATCCTTTTGCGGATGAAATACGGACATACATGCATTCCTATGGGATAGCGGGTGTCTGCGGATGAACATCCGCAGACATCCGATATCGTCCGCCTCTGCCATTGTCCGATTCTGCAGACGGAGGAAAATCCTATTTTTCTATCCGTCTGCAGAGCGGATCGGATGAACATGGACAGAAGGTCCGTGTTCATCTGATCCCCCATAGAGAAGAGCGGAGAGCTGACAGGGCGGGCCCTGCACAGTGTGCTGGGACCGCCCTGTTATCCGCCGGCTCAGCGGGGACAACGGAGCGATCCCCGCTGAGCAAGCGGATCATCACGGGGCGGATCATTACTGATCCGTCCTGTGTGAAAGGGGCCTAAAACTGCGGGGGCTGGTCGGCAAGCGGGACAAAAAGGAACAGGTTTTGAGTCAGTTGATGCTGTAAAGACAAAAACGGTGGAACTATTGAAACAGAAATAGATTTTCTCTAAGCCTTCGACCAGTGGAAAACAAGACTGCAGCAATCTATTAGTACAAATGGGGAATATATTGAAGGGGACAAGCATTCAATTCATAATACATATAAAGAGGTATTTAATCAATCAGTCTCGTTATGTTATTTAATACACACAACTCATACACATATATACATCTCACAAAAGTGAGTACACCCCTCACATTTTTGAAAATATTTTATTATATCTTTTCATGTGACAACACTGAAGAAATTACACTTTGCTACAATGTAAAGTAGTGAGTGTATAGCTTGTATAACATTGTAAATTTGCTGTCCCCTCAAAATAACTCAACACAGCCATTAATGTCTAAAACATTGGCAACAAAAGTGGGTACACCTCTAAGTTAAAATGTCCAAAGTGGGCCCAATTAGCCATTTTCCTTCCCCGGTATCATGTGACTCGTTAGTGTAATGGCGCATACACACGACCGGACTTTCCAGCAGAAAAGGTCCGGCGGTCTTCCCGGACTTTTGACGGAATTATGACAGACTTCCGAAAGAACGGATTTGCCCACACACAAACGGACTAAAGTCTGTTCGAAAGTCCATTCGTTTTGAACGTGATGACGTACGACAGAACTGGAAAAGGAAGTTCAATAGCCAGTAGCCAATAGCTGCCCTTGCATCGTAAGGGACAAACGGTTTTCCCGATAGGAATTGAGTCCATTGGACAGATTTGATACATGTTCTACAGTGGTGTGAAAAAGTGTTTGCCCCCTTCCTCATTTCCTGTTCCTTTGCATGTTTGTCACACTTAAATGTTTCCGAACATCAAACCAAATTTAAACAATAGTCAAGGACAACACAAGTAAATACAAAATGCAATTTGTAAATGAAGGTGTTTATTATTAAAGGTGAAAAAAAATCCAAACCATCATGGCCCTGTGTGAAAAAGTGATTGCCCCCTAAACCTAATAACTGGTTGGGCCACCCTTAGCAGCAACAACTGCAACCAAGCGTTTGCGATAACGTGCAATGAGGCTTTTACAGCGTCCTGGAGGAATTTTGGCCCACTCATCTTTGCAGAATTGTCCTAATTCAGTTACATTAGAGGGTTTTCGAGCATGAACGGCCTTTTTAAGGTCATACCACAACATCTCAATAGGATTCAGGTCAGGACTTTGGCTAGGCCACTCCAAAGTTTTTCTTCAGCCATTCGGTGTTGGACTTGCTGGTGTGTTTAGGATCATTGTCCTGCTGCAGAACCCAAGTTCGTTTCAGCTTGAGTACACGAACAGATGGTCGGACATCCTCCTTCAGGATCTCTTGGTAGACAGCAGAATTCATAGTTCCTTTTATCACGGCAAGTCTTCCAGGTCCTGAAGCAGCAAAACAGCCCCAGACCATCACACTACCACCACCATATTTTACTGTTGGTATAATGTTCTTTTTATGAAATGTAGTGTTCCTTCTACGCCAGATATACTTGGACACACACCTTCCAAAGAGTTCCACTTTTGTCTCATCGGTCCACAGAATGTTGTCCCAAAAGTCTTGGGGATCATCAAGATGTGTTGTGGAGAAATTGAGACGAGCTTTGATGTTCTTTTTGCTCAGCAGTGGTTTTCTCCTTGGAACTCTGCCATGCAGGCCATTTTTGCCCAGTCTTTTCCTGATGGTGGAGGCATGAACGCTGACCTTAACTGAGGCAAGTGAGGCCTGCAGTTCCTTGGACGTTGTTGTGGGGTCTTTTGTGACCTCTTGGATGAGTCGTCGCTGCGCTCTTGGGGTAATTTTGGGCGGCCGGCCACTCCTGGGAAGGTTCACCACTGTTCCATGTCTTCGCCATTTGTGGATAATGGCTCTCACTGTGGTTCGCTGGATTCCCAAAGCTTTGGAAATGGCTTTATAACCCTTTCCAGACTGATAGATCTCAATTACTTTCTTTCTCAATTGTTCCTGAATTTCTTTGGGTCTCGGCATGATGTGTAGCTTTTAAGGATCTTCTGGTGGACCTTACTGTGTCAAGCAGCTCCTATTTAAGTGATGCCTTGATTGTGAACAGGTGTGGCAATAATCAGGCCTGGGTGTGGCTAGAGAAATTGAACTCAGGTGTGGACAACCACAGTTATAGTATGTTTTAACAAGGGGGGCAATCACTTTTTCACACAGGGCCATGATGGTTTGGATTTTTTTTCACCTTTAATAATAAACACCTTCATTTACAAATTGCATTTTGTGTTTACTTGTGTTGTCCTTGACTATTGTTTAAATTGGTTTGATGTTCCGAAACACTTAAGTGTGACAAACATGCAAAGGAACAGGAAATGAGGAAGGGGGCAAACACTTTTTCACACCACTGTATTTCTAGGTCCGTCTAAATTTTTTAAAGAAACCGATTTTAAAGAAAAACTATCCCATACACGATAGGACTATCCGACAGAATGATTCCATCTGACCTATTCTGCCAGAAAGTCCGGTCGTGTGTACGCGGCATTACAAGGCCTCAGGTGTGAATGGGGAGCAGGTGTGCTAAATTTGGTGTTAACACTATCACTCTCTCATACTGGTCACTGGAAGTTCAACATGGCACCTCATGGCAAAGAACTCTGAGGATCTGGAAAAAAAAAAAAAGAAGATTACCAAGACCCTGAAACTGAGCTGCAGTACAGTGGCCAAGACCATACAGCAGTTTAACAAGACATATTCCACTCAGAACAGTCCTCGCTATGGTCGACCAAAGAATTTGAGTGCACGTGCGCAGCATCATAGCCAGAGGTTGTCTTTGGGAAATAGACATATGAGTGCTGCTAGCATTGCTACAGAAGTTGAAGGGGTGTGGTGTCAGCCTGTCAGTGCTTAGATCTTACGCTGCACATTGCATCAAATTGGTCTGAATGGCTGTTGTCCCAAAAGGAAGCCTCTTCTAAAGATGATGCACAAGAAAGCCTGAAAACAGTTTGCTGAAGAGAAGCAGACTAAGGACGTGGACTACTGGAACCATGTCCTGTGGTCTGATGGGACCAAGAAAAACTTATTTGGGGGGGTACCTGGTTTTGAGAGGTACCCAGCTCCCACTTTCTCTCCTGGCTGCGCGGCGCAGAGCGGAAGTTCACCTCTCCCCCTCCCTGCAATCTTCTGGGACATGTCACAGGTCCCAGAAGATTGCCCAGCCATTCAAGACAGCGCAGCATGACTCGCGCATGCGCAGTGCGCCCGGCTGTGAAGCCGCAAACTGCCATAGCCGAGCACCCACACTTATAATGGTGGTGCCGTGGAGAGGATGGAGAGAGGATTGGAGCTTCGGGCGGATGCATCAATGGACCGTGGGACAGGTGAGTGTCTGTTTATTAAAAGTCAGCAGCTACACTTTTTTTGGAACTCCGCTTTAAGAACATTTTTATAAAAATACTCAGAACATTCCAATGTCGTTCAAAGGATTTTGTTTGGTTTTAACATTTGATTTTGGAATGAAAGGACTTTACCAAATGAAAACCACACACATTTTTAGAAATTCATTAGTTCGAGAAAAAATACCACCCTGCTCCTTCCAATTATCTTGTCACTGCAGTTGAAAAAGAACATCGATTTTATCCACTAATGATTCGAAAAATTAACAAACTTTCTTACAGCATTGATTTCCTAAGAATTTTCATTCTAAATTCTACCCATGGCAAGCTTTACTGTGTTCTTTTAACCACTACAGGACCACTCGACGCATATATACTGTAGCAGGATGGCCCCATTGCCCCCGTGCGTGGTTTCATGCACGAGATACTGCAGGCGTGCACCCGCTGCGCGGCGAGACAGCAGATGCATGGGTTCGGAGGCCACCATGTCTGCTGGCCACCCGCGATTGTTCCTCATAGAGGCAGAACGGGGATCTGCCTATCTAAACTAAGCAGATCCCCGTTCTGACTGGGAAGTACAGAGATTGTCTGCTAATATTGATCAGGAACAGTGATCTCTCTGCTCCCAATCAGTCTACTAACTCCACAGTTAGACAGCACCTCCCTAGGACACACTTTACACCTTGAAAATGCTAACTTTTTGAACAATTTCAAAATTGTTGCTAATATTTTGTACACCATGCATTCATTATAATCTAAAGTCTGAAAGTTTGCTTGACCAGTTGTGGGCCGGGCGGCTACAGCATGGTCGGAGAACCCTGGGAGGGCGCCATATGTCGTCCTCCTAGAATCACGCTCCCATGCGCCACCTGTGGAGCACAACTGAGAATGTAACCGTCAGGTCTTCCAGACTCGATGCGTCACCTATCGGAGGAAAAGGGGCAATGACTGAGACCCTTTACCATGTAATCGTTCCGTTCAATGATAGATCGTTTCATTGTCTACAAACAGGACATGTCCAGTTCAGCTCCTCCCTCTCCTCACACCGATTGGTACAGTGCGCGAGGAGAGGGGGGGTGGAACAGCGCTGTGGGCTGGATCTGAAGTTGCCACAGCGTTGCTCTGTGCCTATCCATTCATCCTCATCCATCCCCATCTGTGCCACATCACTGCTCATCCGCGCCACATCAGTGCACATCTGTGCCACTACAGTGCCTCACAAAAGTGTAATAGGTAGTCAAATTTGATTTGAAAATTATGCCTCTAGAACACCTGATGGTGCATCCTGCATGTTGGGCCTCTGTATGTGGCCAGGCTGTGGAAAAGTCTCACACATCTACATACTCAGGATGAGTAGCAGAATATATTTTGGAGTGTAATTTTTGCTATGTACATGCTATGTGTTAGAAATATCTTATAAATTGACAACTTTGTGTAAAAAAAATTAAAATAAAAAAAAAAGTTTATTTTCTTTCCATATTTTCCAAAAACGTAAAAACACTCATTGTGCCTCATAGATTTCTTGGGGATTTACTTTCCAAAATGGGGTACTTTTTTGTCCATTTCCATTGTCCTGGTGCTCCAGGGCCTTCAAAAGTATAAGGTGGGCTGTGCATTATACAATTTCGTAAATTCTTTTAGATTCATCTTTAACTATGTAGTGCAAGGACCTGTCTGACTGCATACCAATTGAAAGTGTTTAGGTGTGACCTCAGGTTATATGGTTTTGGTAACTCTAAAGGAAAATTGTGAAAGACAATGGTATAATATATGGCCTGCCTAAAGGCCCATACACACAAGAAAATCATAATGTCCGATTTTAATTTAATTAGTATAGTTTTCATCTAAAAAATAAATAAATGGAGGTGATCTCAATATTGCCCTCTCCCCATCCGCAGACACATCCTCGGGTAAGTCTTCTGTGCCTTGTTCCACCTTGACACGTATTAAATCACTCCTCCATTCCTCCCATCTGGTGGATGCTTGGCGAGTCCAGCATCCCACAGAAAGGGATTACAGTTATTTCTCAGTTTCACACAACTCCTACAGTAGATTGGACCACTTTCTCATATCGCAATCCCTTCTAGACACGCCCCTCCATACGGCGATCGGTAACCTCCTGTGGTCCGACCATGCCCCCATCTATCTGACTAGTCCGCCCTCCCGTTGCCCGCCGGGGGGCGAGCTGGAGACTTAACGACAATCTGCTGCGGGACACCGCATGCGTAGCGGATGTCTCCAAAGTCATAAAAAACTTCATAGGTGACCACTCCGCTGACACAACCTCCCCTTTAAACCAATGGGACACGCTCAAATGTGTGATCCGGGGTACCCTCATACAACATGGCTCCCGCCTTAAGAAGGCCCGCGCTCATGATATACGCAAACTCCTCTCTACCATAGCGGACCTCGAACCCCTTCATAAAAAAGAGCTGGACCCTGCGGTTTTTGTCCAGCTCTCCAACGCCCGCAGAGACTTGCTCCAGCTTTTAGACGCGCACTCCCCAATTGCCAGGGATAAAGCGCGGAATCACTTTTACTCCCTGGCGAACAAATGTGGTAAACACCTGGCTAGAACTATTCACCCTAGACCCCCACGACATTCTATCCCCTTTATCGTCCAATCGGACCATAGGAAAACATTTAACACTTCTGGTATTTCTGAATCCTTCCGGCAATACTATTCACAGCTTTATAACCTTTCGCGTGCAAACCCCTCCGATCGGTCCCCCCCCTTTCCCGACCCCACACTGGATTATATTATGGAAACTGCCTTACCCACTATTGATGATGCAGACGCGACATCCCTAGATGAGCCCCTAATTACTTCTGAATTTTTGCAGGCCATCAAAGCCCTTAAAGTGGGAAAATGCCCGGGTTCAGACGGCTTTACACCCCGGTTCTACAAGACATTTGCCCCACAACTTGCACCCCTTCTGACGAAGGCCTTTAATTCGGTAGACAGTCTTAACCTCCCCTCCAAGGAATCTTTATCTGCCAACATCTCTATTATCCCCAAGCCAGGCAAGGACCCTTCCCAATGCAGCAGCTATCGACCCATATCCCTGCTCAACATAGATATTAAGCTATTTGCGAAGGTTCTGGCTACCCGTCTGTCCCCTTTACTGCCTAAAATTATTCATAACGATCAAGTGGGGTTTGTCCCTGGCAGAGAAGCGAGGGACAACACCTCCAAGACGATACATCTTATCTCCCTGATCCAACGTAAAGGCCTGAAATCTTGCCTCTTGTCTTTTGACGCTGAAAAGGCCTTCGATAGGGTCAGCTGGAGGTTCCTACGGCTGTCTCTACAACAACTTGGCCTCGGATCACCCTTCATCTCTAAAGTTATGTCCCTATATTCACGACCCTCGGCTGCAGTTCTAGTCAACGGTACCACGTCGGCCCCCTTTGACATTGCAAACGGTACACGCCAGGGCTGTCCCCTGTCCCCCCTCCTCTTTGTCATCATTATTGAACACTTGGCATGTGCCATACGACAAAACCCCTCCATTCTAGGTATCCAAACTCCGTCTGCACATCACAAACTTTCCCTGTATGCTGATGACCTCCTTGTGTATGTTCAGAACCCACACACCTCCCTACCATCCCTACTCAGAGAATTTCAACGTTTTGGTATCCATAGTAACTTCAATATCAACATTGCTAAGACTGAAGCCCTTAACATATCCCTCACCCCCTCCACGCTGTCCCTTCTAAAATCCAATTTCTCATTCAAATGGCAGACCAAGGGGATCTCTTATCTAGGGGTTATTATACCCCCCAACCTGGCTAATTTGTTTTCCCTGAACTATATTCCCCTGCTTAACCGTATACGGAAGGACCTTGAGGAATGGGGGGGATCTCCCCTGCCCTGGTTCGGAAGGATTAATATTCTAAAGATGGACATCCTGCCCAAGCTCCTGTATTTATTCCAAACCATCCCCATTCAAGTCCCCAAATCTTTTTTTATCTCCCTGCGTTCGCTGGCCATCAGATTCATGTGGAACAGGGGCCTCCCCAGAGTTAAATTTAAACTGCTTACACTCCCGAAGACTATGGGGGGAACAGGCCTCCCTGACTTTGAGACCTACCATACGGCTGCTCACATGACTCGCATCATAGAATGGTTCCCCCGTCCTCCCTGCAAGGCCTCGGTGGCTGTTGAACAGGACCTTTCTCCTGTGGATCTCCGAGCTCTTCTATGGGGCTACAATCAGGACTACCCTAGTATGACATCCTTATCCCCGTTGACTTTGGCCTCCTTGAAATTATGGTATAAGACAGGGCTAAACACCACCCTTTCCTCTGATCCGGGCCCCTTGACGTCCCTCTTTGACCATCCTGCCCTGCCACAAAGTACAGGGGCAGCTTCCCTAGGACCCTTTAGGCGTGCAGAGTGGCCACAAGCTCTCACTTTTGTACATCCCTCTCAGGGGACCCCGGTCCCCCTGACAGACTCTGGAGATTGGCTCACGGCCCTACAGGTGTCCGCATTTACCAAACGCCTACACTCCTCCTCTCAAATACACCGCAAGCTTACCAACTTTGAGGTATTGTGCTCGCTCCCAGAAACCCCCAAACACCTGCTATCCTCCTTATATAACTTGCTACAGACTTTAGCGCATGATCAGCTCCCATCCTATACTAGGCTGTGGTCTGCGGATTTGGGTGAAGACATCTCTGTGCCGGAATGGCAAACCTCTTTTCACTTCACGCACAAGTCGACCATCTCCTGCTACTCTCAAGAGAAGAACTATAAGCTACTGTCCAGATGGTACAGAGACCCTGCTACTTTACACAAAATCTTCCCATCTACGCCAGCCACCTGCTGGCGCTGTGAAGCCTCAGTCGGAACTTATATACATGTCTGGTGGGACTGTGAGAGGATTCGCCCCTTCTGGACACAGGTTTTTAACTGTTATAATCTTCTAGCTGATACTCCGGTTTCTATCTCCCCGAAAATTGCATTACTCTCCATACTGCCCGGGTCTATTAAATCGCAGAGACAAAGATTACTCCGCTTTTTTATGTCCTCTGCTAGGCAGCTGATACCTGCTTATTGGAAGACGACGTCTACTCCCCCATTGTCGCGGTGGGTATCCATTATGAATGACACCATGAGAATGGAGGAGATGTTGGCACTGGACAATGACACTTACACCAAGTTTATATCTCAATGGTCGATCTGGCTCCGCTTCTCTTCCTCTGACACCTTAATGAAACAAATCCTGGACGCGTAGAGACGCTGTGGGCTCTCTCCTACCCTACCCCCCCCCCCCCCCCCCTATCCCTATCTCTTCCCCTTCCCCCTTTCCCTCTCCTCTCATCTTACTATTCATTTTTCCCCTCTACCACTCTGTTCCTCTTTCTCTTGCTCCTCTCTTCCCTTTTCTCTTCTCTCTTTCTTTCTGTCTTCTTTGCAATATTAATTACACGTTGTCTCATGTATTAACCCATGAGTGTTTGTCCCTGCTGTGGCCTTGTGGATCGGGAACGGGATGTTTTCCATGTTTTCCAGACTTTCCGACGGGACCGACTGTGGCTGATAGTCATTAGCCGGACACCCAGTGAATGTAATCCTGTTACTGTTCCTGCTTGTTTTTGCCTCATGATGGTTACTGTCTTATTGTTTTCATTTGAAATGTTCAATAAAAATATTTTCAACACTAAAAAATAAATAAATAAATAAATCGCAAGAGCAAGAATACGCATGCTCAGAAACTAAAAAATACATACAAAACTATTCAACACACAGAAAGAAAAAATACTGTGGGGGGGGGGGGGGGAATCACTGGATTGAAGCAGAATATTACAGCAAACACTGATTTTGCCATTTTATCTTTTAACATGCTGTTCATTTTTATCTTATTTTTGGCTGCAGTTCTACATTAAGTAGTTACAGTATTCTGAGATTTACATATAATCCAAGACATATTTTTCAGTCTTTTCGAGAAAGGGAGTCCTTGCACGGCTATGTTCACTCATTCCAATGTACAATCTTTGAAGGAAGCCATGGCAGTAACCCAGGCTTCCCTTTTGAACTAGACAACAGGTCTAAATGACCGTAGTAATTTACAGAAGATATCTTGACAGAAAGATAAGACTGTTAATACTTTTAAGACAGCTCAAATGAAGTGACAAGAACACATCTCGGCCGAGATCAACAGCATACTGCTTGCATACTGCTTATCAGCATACTCCTTGCTAGCACATGAGCATTGCAACCAAATGATTGAATGCTTGAGCTGCTTTGACGACTCCCAGTCTGAGCTATGTCTAATAGGGAATTGGAAGAGGCTGATACCAAGTGCATATTAGGTACTTGCTGTGCTTGCATTTAATACATTTAATCATGCATCAACAACAGAGATAGAATAATTTGGGCCTTTTAAATCAGCCCTTAAGAGGAAGAAAACCTACATATCCTTTACAGACAAGGAAGCTCCCATCTTGGTCCCTTTTAGATCTGCAGTTGCCATGGTGCTACACATGTGATCAGAAAACAAATAATGTTCTTTAAAGCTGAACTTTAGGTTCATTTTATGTGTTAGACTAACACAAAGTGGCACATGATTGTGAATTGGATGGAAAATTGTAAGTGGTTTTCTGAATTCAGCCCCCCTCCCAAGTCAATCCTTTGTAGAACCACCTTTTGCTGCATTTACAGCTGCAAGTCTTATTGTATATGTCTCTACCAGCTTTGCACCATCTATCCATCTAAGGAGTGACATTTCTGCCCATTCTTCTTTTCAAAATAGCTCAAGCTCTGTCATATTGGACGGAGAGCATCTGGGAACAACAATTTTCAAGTCTTACCACAGACTCTCAGTTGGATTTACGTCTGGCCTTTGACTGGCCCATTCTAACACATTAATATGCTTTGATCTAAACCATTTTATTGTAACTCTGGCAGTATGTTGGGAGTCGTTGTCCTGCTGGAAGGTGAACCTTAGCCACAGTCTCTGTCTTTTTAGTCTTTTGCAGACTAACAGGTTTTGCCCTGTATTTGGCTCCATCCATCTTCCCATCAACTCTGATCAGCTTCCCTGTCCCCGCTGAAGAAAAGCATCCCCACAAAATAATGCTACTACCATGTTTCGCGGTGGAGATGGTGTGTTCAGGGTGATGTGCAGGGTTAGTTTTCTGACACACATAGCGTTTTGCTTTTAGGTCAAAAAGTTACATTTTGGTCTCATATGACCAGAGCACCTTCTTCCACATGTTTGCTGTGTCCTCCACACGGCTTCTCAGAAACTGCAAACGTGACTTCTTATGGCTTTTTTTCAACATCGACTTTCTTCTTGCCACTCTTCCATAAAGGCCAGATTTGTGGAGTGCACGACTAATAGTTGTCCTGTGGACAGATTCCCCCACCTGAGCTGTGGATATCTGCAGCTCCTCCAGAGTTACCATGGGCCTCTTGGCTGCTTCTATTAAATAATGCTCTCCTTGCCCAGCCTATCAGTTTAGGTGGATGGCCATATCTTGGTAGATTTGCAGTTATGCCATACTCTTTCCATTCTCAGATGATGGCTTGAACAGTGCTCCGTGAGATGTTCAAAGCCTGGAATATTTTTTTATAATCTAACCCTGCTTTAAACTTCTCCATGTTATCCCTGTCCTGTCTGGTGTGTTCTCTAACAAACCTCTAAGGGCTTCACATAACAGCTGTATTTAAACTGAGATTAAATTACACACAAGTGGACTCAATTTACAAAATTAGGTGACTTTTGAAGGCAATTGGTTCCACTCTATTTTAGTTAAGGGTATCAGAGTTAAGTGGGCGGAATACAAATGCATGCCACAGTTTTCAGATATTTGATTGTAAAACATTTGGAAAACCATTAATCATTTTCCTTTCACTGAACAATTATGTGCCACTTTGTTAGTCTATCACATAAAAATCCCAAATAAAGTACATTAACGTTTTTACATAGTCAGCTTGAAAAAAAAAAAGACACAAGTCCATCTAGTTCAACCATAAAAAAAAAATAAAAAAAATAAAAAAAATATATCATACTATACCCACAATTGATACATAGGAAGGCACCCCCCCCCCCAGAAAAGCATGATCCAATTTGCTGCAGCAGGTGAAAAAAAAATCCTTATTGCCTCTCTGGGATCAGGAAGATTTTCCCTGGATCAATTTTGCCTGTAAATGTTAGTACCCAGCCATATTATGTATATTTAGGAAAGAATCCAGGCCTTTCTTAAAGCAATCTACTGAGCTGGCCAGAACCACCTCTGCAGGGAGTCTATTCCACATTTTCACAGCTCTTACTGTGAAGAAACCTGTCCATATTTGGAGGTGAAATCTCTTTTCCTCTAGACGTAAAGAGTGCCCCCTTGTCCTCAGCGTTGACCGTAAAGTGAACAACTCAACACCAAGTTCACTATATGGACCCCTTATATATTTATATATGGTGATCATATCCCCCATTAATCCACTCTTATCAAGAGTGAATAAATTCAGTTCCTCTAATCTTTCCTCATAGCTGAGCTCCTCCATGCCTCTTATCAGTTTGGTTGCCCTTCTCTGCACTTTCTCCAGTTCCCCGATAACTGAACTGAATATTCCAGATGAGCTAACTAGTTAAACCGCGCTCTCTTACAAAGTGCAAGTGCATAAACAACAAAATGGTTAACATAACAGAACTAATAAAAAAAGTGCAAACACCATAAGTGCTTGATAAACTAAAGTCCAAAATATAAATGTTGATGTGTTCAAATAAAATATTGTTCAAGCTTGACAGACAAAATATGAATGATTACTGGATAAGGTCTTCCTAATATTCAACGATCATCACAAGGGTTTTTGCAAAATCCAAGTACACCACGTCCACAGCCACCCCCTCTGTCCAAGGTTTTACTTACCTCCTCATAAAAAGAAATTGTTTGACAACTTCTGTCTTTCATGAATCCGTGCTGTCTGGTGCTTAAAATTTTTTCCCAGCAAGAAATCATCTATATGTTTTTCTTTTAAACTCTCCAATATCTTCCTGACTATAGAAGGTAAACTAACAGGTCTATAGTTACTTGGTAAAGACTTTGTTCCTTTTTTAAATATAGGCACCACATTGGCCCTACGCCAATCCAGTGGTACTAGTCCCGTCATTCACGAGTCCCTAAAAATTAGATACAATGGCTTTGAAATGACATAGCCCAATTCTTTTAGGATCCGTGGGTGGATGCCATCTGGTCCAGGTACTTTATCCACCTTTATTCTGTCTTGGTTGTAACATGACAAAATGTGGAGAGGTTTAAGGGATATGAATACTTTTTCAAGGCACTATGCATTTGTACATTTTGTCTGCCTTGATTGTATATCTTGGCTCAGATAGAGAGGAAGACTGTCAGAAGCTTTACAGTGCTGACATTCACATGAGGGAGAAAGAAGAGAGATTAAGTGACATAAGAAACTATCCTTATAAGTTGATTTTTTTGGTGTCTCCCTGGCAGCAGAGTTTGTCCTGTCCAATCTGTCCTTCCACAGCACAGCATGTGTCATTCATGTTACTTTATTCTCCTTCAGCAACAGTAAAACTTAAAGATGTCAGCTATTCAGCCTCTAGTGGCTCTGATTTTAGGCACAGTGCAGAGGAAAAAAAAGCAACTGAGCATGTGCGAAAGCAGGAGGAGACATTGTATTATTGGATTTTAAACAGTATAGACACTTATTGTTAATGCTGTACATTGCAGTACCTGCAAAAGAGGCCAGCATAAAGTGATCCATCAGGACTTCAATTTGTGACTAAAGTTTCACGTTAAAGGAGAAGTACAGTGGTGTGAAAAAGTGTTTGCCCCCTTCCTCATTTCCTGTTCCTTTGCATGTTTGTCACACTTAAGTGTTTCGGAACATCAAACCAATTTAAACAATAGTCAAGGACAACACAAGTAAACACAAAATGCAATTTGTAAATGAAGGTGTTTATTATTAAAGGTGAAAAAAAATCCAAACCATCATGGCCCTGTGTGAAAAAGTGATTGCCCCCCTTGTTAAAACATACTATAACTGTGGTTGTCCACACCTGAGTTCAATTTCTCTAGCCACACCCAGGCCTGATTATTGCCACACCTGTTCACAATCAAGGCATCACTTAAATAGGAGCTGCTTGACACAGTAAGGTCCACCAGAAGATCCTTAAAAGCTACACATCATGCCGAGACCCAAAGAAATTCAGGAACAATTGAGAAAGAAAGTAATTGAGATCTATCAGTCTGGAAAGGGTTATAAAGCCATTTCCAAAGCTTTGGGAATCCAGCGAACCACAGTGAGAGCCATTATCCACAAATGGCGAAGACATGGAACAGTGGTGAACCTTCCCAGGAGTGGCCGGCCGCCCAAAATTACCCCAAGAGCGCAGCGACGACTCATCCAAGAGGTCACAAAAGACCCCACAACAACGTCCAAGGAACTGCAGGCCTCACTTGCCTCAGTTAAGGTCAGCGTTCATGCCTCCACCATCAGGAAAGACTGGGCAAAAATGGCCTGCATGGCAGAGTTCCAAGGAGAAAACCACTGCTGAGCAAAAAGAACATCAAAGCTCGTCTCAATTTCTCCACAACACATCTTGATGATCCCCAAGACTTTTGGGACAACATTCTGTGGACCGATGAGACAAAAGTGGAACTCTTTGGAAGGTGTGTGTCCAAGTATATCTGGCGTAGAAGGAACACTACATTTCATAAAAAGAACATTATACCAACAGTAAAATATGGTGGTGGTAGTGTGATGGTCTGGGGCTGTTTTGCTGCTTCAGGACCTGGAAGACTTGCCGTGATAAAAGGAACTATGAATTCTGCTGTGTACCAAGAGATCCTGAAGGAGAATGTCCGACCATCTGTTCGTGTACTCAAGCTGAAACGAACTTGGGTTCTGCAGCAGGACAATGATCCTAAACACACCAGCAAGTCCACCACCGAATGGCTGAAGAAAAACAAAATGAAGACTTTGGAGTGGCCTAGCCAAAGTCCTGACCTGAATCCTATTGAGATGTTGTGGTATGACCTTAAAAAGGCCGTTCATGCTCGAAAAACCCTCTAATGTAACTGAATTAGGACAATTCTGCAAAGATGAGTGGGCCAAAATTCCTCCAGGACGCTGTAAAAGCCTCATTGCACGTTATCGCAAACGCTTGGTTGCAGTTGTTGCTGCTAAGGGTGGCCCAACCAGTTATTAGGTTTAGGGGGCAATCACTTTTTCACACAGGGCCATGATGGTTTGGATTTTTTTTCACCTTTAATAATAAACACCTTCATTTACAAATTGCATTTTGTGTTTACTTGTGTTGTCCTTGACTATTGTTTAAATTGGTTTGATGTTCCGAAACACTTAAGTGTGACAAACATGCAAAGGAACAGGAAATGAGGAAGGGGGCAAACACTTTTTCACACCACTGTATAGTTAAAGCTATTTTGGCCCAACTTCTCCTAGGGATCACAGAAGTGCAGTTTATTCTGCACTCCTGTGACCTGTTTTCAGCCAACAGCGGGCTAAAGTCGTCTGTCGGTTGATCTCACTCAACCGAGCAAGGCCCAGATGCCTGGACCGACAGTTGGCTCAGCCTCTCAGCGAGCCGCTTAGAGCTTGAGCCAGCCACGACCGCCCCCTTCACAGCCCAGCTCTCAAATGAGCGCTGGAGGGGCAGAGAGCCAGTGACTGGCAGTCACAAGCTCCCTGTTCACTGAAGACTGAGAACTGAGCAATCACCTGTGTTTGATCACTCGGTCCCTAGTGTGTGTATGTGAGCAGCTCAGGCTGCAAGGAAATGTAGTTCTGTGCCTGCTGCTGTAAATGCTGGCCGGAAAGGAGCCCATCACCATGAGTGAAATCCAGTGGTCAAAGTGAAACGTGTTGGGGTGTAGCCTAGCAGGGGTCCAGGCTGAGACTGCCACTTGTTCATACACAACAGGTCTTGTTCTGATGTGGAGCTCCTGGGGCCTTCAACTCTTATCGCTCGGTACTCAGTCTTAGATCTGACAGGGGACAGATGCAGCTCCAATGCTGCATCCATTTAGGTAAAAAAAAAAAAAAAAAATATTATATATATATATATATATATATATATATATATATATATATATATATATATATATATATATATATATATATATATATATATATATATTTTTTTTTTTTTTTTTTTTTTTTTTTTTTTTTACACAAGCCCATACTTTTCATTTAATGTGTTTGTTCTAGCTTAAAAAAAACTGGTCCAGGGAAGTCTCTAGGCTGTCCGAACTATTTTAAGCAGACCACAGGGAAAGGCTAAAGAGTGGGAGGAGATTTTTCATCTATGTATCCAAGGAATAACACCATGTATTTACTGCAAGTGTAACATTATACTGGCCCCTTCTCAAACAACACTTCCTTAGATTTATTGTTTTAGCAGTATTTGAATTTAAACTAACATTAAAATGCTAAGAATAATTCAACTGCACCAATAATCACTTTATTCTATTGAAAAACGTGTATAGATTAAAATTCATTGAATTTCTAATCCCAGCCATGTATTGTTCTTTACACTAAATTAATGATTTTGCAAATCCTTTTCCAGCAGCTTATAGGACATCTTTATAAGAGACAACCATCCTTAAAAGGAGCAATAATGCAACATAGCTTTTGTCATTTGGAAAAGATTTATATTTTTATTTCTCTTACACTTTCAGGAACATAGTAAGTATCAATAAATGTTTATTTAGAAGCTCACAGTTTACCCAGGTAGCATAGTAAGAAGTAATTGTGTCTTTATAAAAACTGAAAATGGCAGCTTACGTCGGCAGGAGCAATCAGTCTACCGGTATTCAGCGACACTTGAAGTACTGTTAGCCCGGCTTGCACAATGATGTACACCCTAGGGGCGTGTAAATGACAGGCTGGGCTCACAGAAAACAGGTGAACAACAGGACTGTCACTGTGCCTGTGCCAATGAGGAAAGTGGGGAAAACACTGAAGCGTGGTGAGGACAAGCTGAAACTTTTTTTTTATTAAACACAGGAGAGGGACTAAGAAAAGGAACTGGAGTTCCACTATGAATAGAGGACATTTAATAATCTTACCACATTTTAACAAAGTTTATCAAATGAAAAAAATAATTTATCGGTTATATCTGTATTTAGGGTGTAACATGTTCCAGCTCGCCCACACCTCTATTTCCCTCCCCATCGCCTTGACAGAGGGCAAGGGTTGGTACTAATACAATGATATATATATATATATATATATATATATATATAGACAGAATCGTTACTATGCTTTGGTTAGAATGCTGTATGGGATGACAGCCATTGTGTATGCCTACGCTGCACCCCATCATTGGTGCTGGGCTGCGGCTCCCTGCCCATGGGCTTAAGGACAACTTTATGCAGAGGGATTTAAGATGATGGATAGCAGTATACACCTAGGATAGATTGACATGGTGGGCGCCCACTCTGATGGGTGTGGTAACTTATAGTGGGCGTTGACTTGGACATGTGCATGTGGATATATACAGAGGTAACTAGAGAAGGCCAGTCTACTACTGCTGTGGCCCTGAGGAAGAGGGTCCTCCCTCATAATGCGTGAGCCGTTTGCGATGCTATCTAGTCCCCCCAACACCAGGTCCAGGTTGCAGGTGTCTAAAGATACATTTTATCTTTGGGAATGCACAAGGTTGGTGCACCCTCCTGTTTTTTTTTTTATATGTTTCAGTTCTAGGGATACCCATTGTTCTGAAGAGGGCAGCAAGACCATTGACATTTCTAGGTGCAGTAGTTAAATAAAAGATTTTAATAAGAAACAAATTGTGCACTCACATTTAGCAGAATAATAGTTGTTGACAAAGGAGTGCGACTTGAAAGGACATCCAAGTGTGCATGCTCACGAAACACATCCTTAACTAATGACGACATCCCCTGGAGCCGACTGAATAGTCTGAGGCTCTATTTCACAAGTCGGCATTTCCATCTTACGGAAGTATACAATCTAGTGCACAGCCCATTCCAGGGAAACCGTCTACTTAAACTTATATGCAATGCCTGCTATTATTCTGCTAAATGTGAGTGCACAATTTGTTGCTTATTAAAATCTTTTATTTAACTACTGCACCCAGAGACGCCTCTACTTGTCTATTTTTGCAGTTCTATAGAACATGGTTTCATTTCCAACTGACGGCTGCCTGGTTTGCATACCCTTGGATTTTAGTTCAGATCGGACTAATTTACATATTATTGGAACTTGGACTGTTACCATTAGAGACTTCTAGCTAAATGTATTGGAAGATTTTACAATACTGATTCAGTTGTGCGCCTATACTTGCTATATAGACCATTGACATTCCACACTCTATCCAAAGGGTTGGCTACACCAGCCAGGGGTGGCCTGGGCCAGGGGGCAGGGATGCAATTGCCCCCCGGGCCGCTCTGATGTGCTGTACAATTTGGCTGGTGTCGCCAGCTCACAACTGCGCATGTGCAGTGTCTGAGCTGGCCGAGTGCAGCAGCTCCATGCAGCAATGTGTTCTGTCACTGGGCTGAAAGTCTGTGTTACAGAGCGCAGCCCAGTCCAGCCCCTCCCTCCTCCACATAAATGGCTGGTAGATCTGCTCTTTCTTGCCCCACCCATACTCTGGGCAGCCAGTGTGCGGTCTGAGAAAAGGATGTGTGGCCGGGAAAGTTAAAATCAAGCTGTCGGCTGAAATCCAGTGAGCGTCCATATAAGTGAGCTTCTCATCCCTCCCTTCTCTCCCTCTCTCTCTCCCAAATCTCTCTCCTTCTCTGAAGCTAAAGAGTTTTCTTTCTGGCAGCCAGTGACTGTACCTTGCCCTAGGTGGTATGAAGAGGTTCACACGGACACGTATTCTGCAGCTGGCAGTCTTCCTGCATGTTACCCCTGGCCCCATAGACCACTATTAGGTTGTACATTTTTACTGCATGTTCTGAAAGTGCACAAAAAAAGTCCTGCATGCTGCATCTTTGGTGCACTTTTAGAAAATGCAGCAAAAAATGTGCAACTTAAAAGATATCTGGGGGACTGCGAATAAAGAAAACCACCAGTACACCAGCACTGCAGCCAAACACAGCACACCAGTGTAAGCCCAAAGGCTATTCACTTGTCACAGGCACTGCCACTCCACTGAAAAGCGATTCATGCTCGGGTCACTTTTTTGAGGCATTTGACAGGCAGTGAGGAGGTATCATCACATTTCCTCCCTGCCTGTTTTAACCTTCTAAATGCCAATCCCTCCAGCTAATGGCACGTTTCCCTTTGAACTCCACCTTATTTCCATTACTCTCTCTGCAAGCAGTGTCAAGCGGTCTCTTTCTCTTTCTCTCTGCAGGCAGTGTGAAGCGGTCTCTTTCTCTTTCTCTCTGCAGGCAGTGTGAAGTGGTCTCTTTCTCTTTCTCTCTGCAGGCAGTGTGAAGTGGTCTCTCTCTCCCTGTTCAGGCAGTATGAAGCTGTCTCTCTCAGGGGGCTGAACTTCCGGCTCAGTTTGCCTGGTTCAAATTCAAATACCTGCCCCCGAAAGGTGCCAAATGTGGCAGCAGAGGGGGGATGGAGACATACAAGCGGAGCTTCCCCATCTGGGTGGAGCTCCACTTTAAATAATGGTTACTATGTATGAAAGAATCTCTTAAGTGGAGAAGTACATATACCATCACGAGGGGATGCCCTCGTAAATATGATAATCTCTAGTTGGACACCCTGAGCTTAAGCCCACTTGACCTAGTCTTGGATAGGCTCCTGATGGGTTAATGTATACTCCATTGGCTATTGAATTTACCTGAGTGGCTGTAAAACTAAAGAAGTTACCTCCACTGTATAATGTTTTTTATTTATTGTGCCGCTGGTATGATTTCTGATATACTTGCTGGTCTCTGTTATGATGTGCCCAAATCATTTGGAAACAATCCAAAGGGTCACAGATTTTGTGGCAGTTCTCATGTTATCATGATGTAATTCTTAGTTAGATATTTGGACCATAAATTCAAGGAATAAAGAATTTATGCAACATAAACTCAATGATAGTTGACAAGACAGACTTAAAGTGTTACTAAACCCACAACAGTAAAATCAATCTGTATATACAGTAAAGCATGCTTGTTATACTAGCTGTGGAACCTAAGGGGTAATCCTCTGCATTATGTAAAAGGGCTCTTTGAGCCTGTCTTCTCTTATCCTACCCTTCTTTTAAAGTGGTAGTAAAGTCTTATTTTTGTACCTAAAGGTAAGCCTATAATAAAGCACGGTTTAGGAGATTTTCACACTGCATGCAGCTAGAGACATCACCAGCCCATGCTCTCTGAAGGGGCAGCATAATTGTGCCATCCCTTCAGAGCTTCGCTCCATGACCGTGACATCGTGGCTTGCACAAAATCAGAAGGACGGAGCACTGAAACCTGGATAGAAAACCATATAAAGATGAAAGCCCTGTCAGTGGTGACAGCACTCTGCTGGAGGACTTAGTTCTAAAGTATTTCATAATGTGCAAGTATGCGGTGCATACTTGCACATTATGCAATTGTCTTGCAGGGTTTTTTTTCTTTTAAAGTTGCAGTTTACTACCACTTTAACAAGTGCTCTGCGGGACACTGATAGAAGTCACAAGACTGCTATATACTGCTGATGAGAAAAGGTATTTAATAGTTTATATTTACTAAAATAATTTCATTTACATGTTCTGTTCCCAGATATAGTGAATGCAGAGTCCTGGGTTTAATAGCACTAACATAATCCCAGATCAACTGTCCAATGTAGTCCTTGTGCAACCAACAGTTCAAACTGTGCCATCAAAACCCTTATTCATATTAAACATTTTGCCAACATGCATGACTCCAGAGGCAGGAGCTGTGGGCAGGAGACAGCAGACAACAGCTGGGAAATTCTTGGAAAGTGACGTCACCCATAGACTTACTATGGGTCTTCAATTTGTCCACTGCCTACACAGAGAACCCGCCGCTGACAGCTCAGCGTGGGACTGGACCGGAGTGGCTACTGTATAGCAATTTTTGCTTTACAGCACTATATAAGTTAGTCTTGGCTGCAAGTAGATTTAGAGATTTTCATTTTCGGCTGAACTTCTACTTTAAAGCGGAGTTCCAGCCTGTATTAACCCCTTGCTGACCAGCCACTGTAGTTATACTACATTTTGTGCATGTGAAACCGTGGTGACTCATGATCATGGTACACAGAGGCAGAACTGGGACCGGAGAGATCTCAGAGATCTGCTGTTCCCAGTGATCAGGAATAGCGATCTCTGTCATTTCCTTGGGCAGCCAATCCCCCCTACATTTAGAACCAACCTAGGAAACACAGTTAACCCCCTGATCGCCCCCCAGTGTTAACCCCTTCCCTGCCAGTGTCATTTATACATTGACCAGTGCATTTTTATAGCAGATAACTGTAATAAAGTCACTGGTCCCCAAAAAGTGTCACATAGGGTCATCACAATGTCGCAGGCCCGCTAAAAATCGCCATCATTACTAGTAAAAACATATAAACATTTTTTTTTTAAAAGTCTGTAAATCTATACCCTATTTTGTAGATGCTATATCTTTTGCGCAAACCAATCAATTTTTTTTACCAAAAATATGTAGACTACATATTGGCCTAAACTGATGAATAAATCCTATTTTTTTTTTATATGTATTATAGCAAAAAGGGAAAATAATAATAATAATAATAATAATAATATATAATATAATAATAATATTAATTATATATATATATATATATATATATATATATATATATATATATATATATATATATATATATATATATATATATATATATATATATATAATTTTTTATTTTTTTTCCCTTTTTGCTATAAAATACATAGCAAAAAAAATAAAAAAATAGGATTTATTCATCCCTCTTAACTATATGCCACTATCAAGTTGCAAACGTTAAAACACGTTTCATACATACGTGCATAATAAAATAAAAATAAAAATAACGGTCCTATACCTAATAATCCGTGCCTTGATCTATAATTATAGATGCACAGGTGAGTAATAAAGTGCCTAAATAATAAACACACAGCTGGTATGTTATTTTTATTTTAGCTACAAATACTGTAGTTACTTTTAATATAAGGACACTTACCTGTCCAGGGAGCCTGTGATGTTGGCACCCAAAGCCGACCCATCCATCGGCTTCGGGTGCAGGCGCCAGCATGTTTACTAAGCGAAACAGCAAGAGAAGCCTTGCGGCTTCATAGCCGGTTTCCTTCTGTGCATGCGCGAGTCATGCTGCACTTTCTGAATGGTCCTGCTGTCTTCTGGGACCCGTGTCTCTCTGCCAGAAGGCAGCGGGGAAAAAGAGGACGGTTCGTAAATGTCGTAGGTTATCTTTACACGGAAGTTGGAGCGAGCGCCTGTTTTTGACAGGTATGCGCCCTTCCCCACCTCCACCCACCCAAAAGGTGCCAAAATGTGGCATCAGAGTTGGGAGGAAGCAGAGCTTCCACTTTTGGGTAGAACTCTGCTTTAGGTATATCATAATGTCATAAAGATGAGTAAAAACACAATCGCTTTACATGTTAAAAGAAAAAAAATATATCATTGTATAAGAAACAAATAAAATATATATATATATATGTCTTTACCTGCTCATAGTTCAGACGCTGAATTTCAGAAATCTCTTTAGGTTTCGCCTCTAAAATATAATCTCCTAGAAGAAAAGTGACAAATCAATTGAAACAATTTAATTCTAGGCATAATAAAATACACACGTACAGTAATTTTTTGTTTTGTAGGGGGAAAAAAAAAAAAAGATATAAAATAATCACTGGATGGCGCAGCAAAAAAGTCTTGATGACTGTAATGAAGGCTTTCTTGTGAAACTATAATCAATAGTTTTGGCAGTAACTAAATGTATGGCAGACCTTGATTTATCGATTTAGCAATGACATTTTCAGCCTTTTCACATTTCAGAACACAAAAGAAAGTGAAATCTATCTAAGCTCCAGCATACAACTAAGGATGCGTATAAACAGGCTGAATATCGGCCAGTATTGGTCAGTTCTACAGTAACTAGCCCATATTCGATCAGTGTGCACAATTGTCTGACAAAAACCAGGTTTTTGTTGAAGGGACATGCTAGAAAATCAGCATCTGATCAGTGCTCGCAGCCAATGGTTGCAGGTGCTGATCAGTGCATTCTGGTGGTGGGATAGTCCCCCTGTCAGAAGACAAAATGCACAGCGGGGGAGATCACCGCACTAACATTGCGTGTGTTAAAAAGGCGATTCATCAGGGTTTTTTTGTTCTGCCCGCTGGGCTGAGTGAAACAAAAGCTTATATGTGTACCAGCCTTATGATTCTAGACATAAAAGAGGTCAATCAAGAGATATAGATAGATTTTGTATATTTATGATAAATTGAGCACAGAAAAATCTGCATATGGGAATTTCAAACAAATTTAAACTTCTTTTCTGTTTATCTAGGGATTTCTCAAATGAGTGTTCACCATCAAAAGGTATGCATAGAAGACGCTTTTTACAAGCAGGCTCGGCTTAGCCACAAAATCCTGCTCATAGGCATAGAAATGAGGGACATGCTAAGCAACTGGCGCATTACATTAATGTCTATACAAAACAATAAGGCAAAGAGCATTAGCTGAAATTGTTCTAGGGGAGAAGGGTCATCAAAGACAGGTCTTGCTTCAGGGGTGGACCTGGAAGGGCAAAGGGGGCCTTTAATAGGAAATATCCTCAACTGTAAGATGGTTATTGAGAACTGAATAGGCAGGATCCACTACCAGAATAGCCCATTTCTTCGTAAAAACACTTTTTCTCCCCATGGGAAAAAAATTGGCAAAAAGGTTAAGAGGAATGAATACCCTCTCAGCATCTAGTCAGTCTTTAACCACTTGACCTCTGGAAGATTTACCCCCCTTCCTGACCAGGCCATTTTTTTTACTAAACAGCACTGCGTTATTTTAACTGTCAATTACACACCTGTACCCAAAAAATAAAAATAAAAAACGCATCTTCTGCATTAAGGTAAAAAAAACTTCTGTGCTACAGAATACCCCCCCCCCCCACGATGTGCACAAGAGCCCTCCCTAGGCAGATTGATAGCAGCGAGAGCCATTGGCGCCCACTGCTGTCAAAAAAATTATGTGATGAAGGGGAGGGGCCCGAGCCACCCATTCTGTGTCAATAGACACAGATAGGGTGGCTCAGGAGTGAGCCTCCATGAAAGGTCCCTTTATATGGCGGCACTTGCCAAAGAGGAGGAGCATGGAGCACCAGCAGGGGACCCCGGAAGAAGAGGATCAGTGCTGCTCTGTGCAAAACCATTGCACAGATTAGGTAAGTAAAATATGTTTGTTATTTAAATAAAAAAAAAGAAAGTTTAATGTGAACAATAAATCTACGTGGGTATGAAAAAAATGCTTTTTTAACTTAGCTAGCCTCTTTGTGCCTGTAGGGGCTTGATTTGGCTGTTTAGAGTCTTCTGGAAAGCCAGATGCTGCTAGGAAAAGACTAATATTAACTGCATAAATTAATGTGTAGTAGAACAGTAGAGTGTGTTTTGCACAGGATAGCACAAAAGTGTGGGCTGGGAATGGTCCCTGAGGCAACACCAAGGGGTACCAATCCAGAAACTTTAGACAGTCAGGACAATAAACAGTCAGATCTTGAAAGAAGTGTCATAAGAGAAAAACTGAATGGTCAAATAGTAAAAGAGGTGAAGATCTATATGAACAACATGAAAGAGATCAAAGATCACCAGGTTGGCACCTTTTTTTTTATAATTCAATGTGTTTATTAAGGAAAAAATTACAAATAACCAGGTTCAAGTTAGCCAGACATATAGATATACTGGCGTTAAGTTTTCTGATCATCATACAACACTTTAGAGAAATAAACAGTACAGCCATAATACTCATCCATCAGCTGATAAAAATAACAGAACCTAACAACCGTGATATGTGTTCATAGTACTGGCAGGATAAACCAGTAATTTCCCACTATAGCCAAAGTATCTCAATATGAAGGAGTAGTAGAGACCCAGAGTCCCGGGAGACCCGGCTGCAATCACTGGGATAATCCCAGGGCTCACAGTCATGTAAGGCCTCATGTGGTATCATTTGTGTTGTGCATAAATATTCCAAAAAATAAAATAAAAAGAAGAAAAAAGAGGAGAAAACAAAGGGAGAAACAGAGGGAAAGAAGGAAAAGAGGAGAGAGAGAGGATCGTCCTGGAGTTCACTACGGAGTTGAAATGTAATCAATCCATGGGTCCCATATCTTATTAAATTTCTTTGTTTTGCTATTACGGATATGAGTGAGCTCATCATTGATCATAATCCAATTAAGTTTACTTTTAACCTGGTCAAGAGGAATTTACGACTGTCTCCAGTGTATTGCAATTGTAATTCTCATTGCCCACCCTTTTTTTTTTTTTAAGAAACATAAGAACTTCTAAAAGGATTTTTTAAATTAAATAACAAACATATTATACTTTCCTCATCTGTGCAATGGTTTTGTATAGATCGGGTAAGTATAACATGTTTGTAAGCAGCCTTGATCCTCTTCTTTTTGGGTTCCCTGCTGATTGTCCTGGCTCCACCCTCCTACCAAGTATCCCCAAAAGCAATCCTTTCTATAGGGGCACTAGAGCAGGCTTGCTCCCGAAATGTAATGCATTAAGGTAAAAAAAAAAAAAAAATGAACCTTTAGAACGACTTTAACTAGCAAGGCCTAACTAAACAGTAACAGTCAGGTGTCTGTGAAAGTTAGCCTTTGTAGATCGCCAACTTGTGGTTCTCCAGGGTGCAGAGTCTACGCCCCAGCCTGTTTCCTTACCAGGGCCTCTGATGGTGGGGATGGACTTGCAGCAAGCTAAAACCAGGTCACGGCCCCCCAAGTACACCCAGCTGAGGATGCAGCAACCACTCAAGTCAAACTTATCGAGGTCAGGGTAGGCGGCAGACAAGCACAGACGGTAGATAAAGTTGGGATCAGTACACGGGAAGTCAGAATACACGTAGTAGGCAGGAGCTCAGAGGACTGAGAAGTTGATCAGCCAACGCAGACTGCACTGATTATGTGTGATACAGGGAAGCAAACTGGGAGGTGGGCCAGAAAGTGACGGAAAATGAGGAAAAGGGAGGCAAAGGGAGGAAACCTAAACCCACAGAATAGCAACCAATGCCCATAGGTGAGCACAGAAGCTAAACAACACATGTGAAAGGAATCAGAAGAATTATACAGAATTACACAGGCAGGAAACCTGTAAGCTAAATCAGGACAGTAAGGAAAACTTATAAAAATATAATAAAATAAAGGTCACTGTAAAAATATAAACCTACACTACCTTACAAGTGGACAGTATCAGCAGGGCAGCTGACGGTGTGTGGACAGCGTCAGTAGAGTGGACAATGTGTGGATGGTGTCAGTAGAGTAGTGGACGGTGTCAATAATTATTTATTTTTATTATTTTATTTTTTTACCAATTTAATTTTTATTATTTACAATGTTATTTTATTTTTTTATTCCTTTTTTTAGGACCCCCGTTCGGGGGCTTTGGTGAAATATCAGGAGTCTAAACAGACCTCGAATGTCTCACTTTTGAGACAGACAGAGAAAAGGACTGAGAGCAGAGGCTCCCCAGTCCCTTCCTCTGCAGTCTCAGCTGCACTGGACAGTGAATGAATGGGAAGTGCTCTGTAATGTGCAGCTTCCTGTTAATTCACAAACTGAAACATAGTAAACAGTTAACTATGGTTCAGTTATGACAGTAAGTGATCTGTACCGATCACACACTGCCACATTAAAAAAAGAAAGGGGCCAGTAAATTATATATTTTCCACCCTCCATCCCTGATCTTTATCCTAAAACATTCCCACTGGAGCCATGGGTGTCGGGGGAGATCTAGGCCCTCCTGCTGCAGACCTAGATCAGAGGTGTAGAGCGGCCGCAAGTCAGATGACCGGCTTGAAGATGTAAATTTAATTTAAAATGTATTTAGAGGCATAGTTTTTAACGAAAACATATACAGTACATTATGGATGCATACAAGTAAGGGGCTGGCGGGGGTGGGGGGCAAAGAGCAGGGAAGCGGATGACGGAGGCACGTAAACTGACCATGGTGTCAGGGCTCAGCAGCCATGATAAACCGTGGTCAGTTTACAGGAGGGAGGATAGAAACTGGCAGGATCAGCCAGGTTTTTTACAGCCTCCAGAGGAGCAGGTTGAAGAGTAAAAGCACTGTGCTGTTTAATCTGCTATAAGGGAACAGGATCTCCATTTTATTTTTATTTTTTGGGTTATAAACACTTTAAGTCCCAGAAAGCTTTGTCTGCTCTGGAGACTACAGAACTCCACCTATCTCCAAGCCTTCTCCGTCCAGCTCCAAAAACATACATTGGTTTCTTTTACGGTAAATAAAATGCTGCTGTCATGGCTCCAAAGAATCTGCCCGTTTACTGTATAAGGAGATGCATTTCTCGGGGCTTGGCTACCTCAATTGGAAATTACTACCAGCAGCTGCCTCTACAAGAATATATTACAAGGTGGTCAGTTACATAGCAAACTCAGTCAACAGTAAAATTCAAGTAGACTACAGAGAAGCATTTCATTTCTCAAACCTAAGATTATTCTTAAAATATGATTAATGTGTAGAAAAATGCATTCTAAGTTATGATAGCTAACCAAATAGCTACAATAAAGGGGTTATTATTAATCAAACCTAATCTACTTTATATGCTCCACACATTGAGCTACAATTAAATTGTCCCAACAAATTTTCTTCCAATTATTTGTTATTATTCATTTGTACCAAAGCTAGATTTTAATATGGCACCATACAGTATATTGATAATGCAAAAAACACCCCTGTGAATGTGCCACACAACTGCCAGAGTAAAATCGGTGATCAGACAGCTGCCAGCTCACTAAGTTGGGTCACGCCAAAGCAATATAAGAATATCGCTAAACCAAATTAAAGGTTTGTTTTCATGTCAGTAATCAGCAGTCTACAAATAGAAATTAAATTACGGCTCTGAGCAAACCAAGACAACCACACAGCTAAGCAAAGATTATGCAATAAAAAATAAAAAAAACTTCTAGTCAGCAGTGGACACACTTATATGTTAGGTTTTCCACTATTATCCTTCCACATGTTGGCATTATGGGCACATTTATGGATGTGACCATTATCTCTAGTGTTTGCAGGTATAAATACATGACAGGTAATCATTGTAATTAGGGTTTAGTGTTTTAGGGTTTAATTTAGACATCGAATATTTAATTGACATTTGTCTGTCTGTATTTTATAGCATTCAGCTATTGTTTTTAAAGAGGATGTGTCCTATTCATAGTTCATTTTCAGAGGATTAAGAATTCATTTTCTCTTTTTTTTTTAAATAGACTCTACATGGTGTATTGGCAAATATATGGTATATGATTATTGCAAAGATTGTACAGACAAATATATAATAAATGATAACTGTAATTATAGAGTGTGTGTAGAATATATGATATACAATATTGCAAATATAAGCTGTATAGACACATATACAGTATGATATAAATGAACTCAAGTCTATCAAAATCACAGCAGCTAAAGTAGTAAATAGTGCAGAAAAAACCTTCCACCTACCCAGATACTCCATAAGTTGTTCTGCAGTGATCATTTCTATCATGGGGGGTAATTTCACCTGTAAAAAAATAAAAATAAAAAAAGTGTTCACTTTTATAAAATTATTTACTAATGAATACAAGATTGTGTTTTATTCCTGCATATGACATGCTGCTATCCTGATATAATAAGAACGCTTGTTTTGAATATTTTGTATATCCTATACAATTATTTATCATTAGGATTTAATGTACAGTATGAACATATTTTTCTAAAATGCACGCAACTTGTAAAATGAGATTATGAGAGCCCCTGTACCAGACTCACCTTCATCCAAAATTTACCTTGCCATGACTTATGCTACTTAACAAGCACTTACAGGGTTATCTCCAGAAAAGGCAAGTAGAAAGCCCCGGTGCAAATATGTCATGTCACCAGGGTTCAAAGCACAGAAATATGGAAAGAAAACGCTTCTCGCTGGAATCCATGAGTATTTCCAGGCATGTGGGCGGCTCCGTGCCTGCTGTCTGCTGAAAATGGATCACAGGAGTGCAGACCTTAGTAATCCACAGGAGAAGTACAGCCAAATGAGCTTTGGTTGTACTTCTCCTTTAACTATCTGGCCATTTCCCACTCCCAACAACTTGCCTCACTCACCAATTCCTTTCTACCCCTATCTTCACCCTCGCAGCCGACAGGTACTACTCCCCAGCCTTGTCCCCCCCCCCCCCCCCAACTAAAATTATTCCCTGGCCACATTCCACCCAATATTGCATTACACCCTGGCCATACCCCACCTCCCAAACTTACATCACTCACCGGCTACCTCCCACCCCCAAACTACAACAATGACCATCAGATCCCCCCCCCCCCCCCTCAAATCTTACATCAATCTCTGGCAATGTCCTATTTCACACTTACAACCCCCCCAAAATAGTAAATGTTTTGTGAGCATTATATGCACCATAATGTGTAACTGTGGGTGTGAAAAGGCATGAAATTGGGAGCGCCAATTACAATAGACAAAAAAAAAAATTATTTGCTCACAAAACTGAAAAGGGTTGATTTACTATAGCTGGAGAATGCTAAATCTGGTGTCCAGTTTATTTTTTTTGCCAAAGCTTGAGGCCCGGTTCACACTGGTACAATACGACAGTCTTACCACTTTGGATCTGACTTTGCCCTGCGACTTGAAGTCCGACATCCATCAGACTTCAATAAACAGGGATCCGACTTTGATCCCCGACAATGCCAGGCACTGTGCCTGGTATGAATCTTTAGGGGAACTCTGTGCACAACGTAAAAAAAACAAAAAAACAGCATGGCCTCCCCCTCCAAGAGCATACGAGGCCCTCCGGTCTGGATTTTCAAGGGAAACCCCCAAGCTGAAATAACGGCTTTGGGGTCCGTCCCCCCGCAAAATCCATACCAGACTCTAATCCAAGCACACAGCCCGGCAGGTCAGGAAAGGGGGTAGAGACGAGCAAGCGCACCCCCCCCCCCCCCGAACCATACTAGGCCCCATGCCTGTTTTTTCGGCGTGTGGGTTCCCCTGAAAATCCATAGTAGTATGCTCTTGGAGGGGGAACCAATGCCTTTTTTTAAAATTTGGTGTAGAGTTCCCCTTAAAGAACCTCAGAGCCCAAGTCGCATACCAAAGTCGGGTCAGTTAAGACGGCGCTCTGACTTCAGTGATAATCAATGGGCTGAAGTGGGATCAAAGTCAGACCAAAGTGCTTGTGTTGGACCAGTTAAGATGGCGCTCATAGGGAAACGTTGATTTTTCACGTCGTGCGACATGAGCTCCCAATGTTGGAGCATTTCTCATACCAGTGTGAACCCAGCCTAAATTAACAAGCTGAAGTTAGAAGCTTATAGGTTACTGTGCACAGCTGCACCAGATTTTGCACTTTCCAGTTTTAGTCAATAATCCCCTATGTGTCATGATACATCTTTCTGGCTACAAAAAAAATGAAAAAAAAAAAAACAAGAAAAAAAAAAAAAAAACAGTCCTATAGATAATGAATTCCCACTTCGAGTCACGGGAGAAAGAAGCGAGCTATGAAGAGAAACTGTTACTTTGCCATGAATAGGCAAAATCTTTTCCTATAGTAGATAAACCCTTCTTGCTTCACTGAACATATAACTACCTTAAAAAGAGGTACCCTCAGGTCCCTTTGTTTCCCCTTTTTTTTCTAGTTACAATTAGGCTAGAAAACAGTGTGCCTGCCCAGAATACAGCATCACTTTTTCTTTACACTTTCAGTGGCAACTTACCCACATATCACTCTGCTTGCAGCCAGAAAAACTACAGTTCATATGAGTAGTGGGACGTGATTTACAGAAATGCTCACTCTTCCGGATAATACAGGGGCTGTGGAATGATTGATGGTTACAAGAGAGATTGTGCCGACTTATGTGATGTACTTTAGTAGCTCAGCTATGGATTACAGATGTAATGGTTTCAGTGCTGAAGCATGAGTATTGTGAGCTCACCTGAGGAAGTCAAGCCAAGTTTTTGGCACCAGGTATGGTATAGCATAAAAATACAAAAAAATTATGTTTATAAAATAAAAGTTAGTAAATTCGATTGTATCTTGAAGCTAACAACTATACCCAAAATATTTAAAGTGTAACTCCACTTTTTTGTAGAGAAAAAAAAAAATTCCCCTCTGGGTGATCTATGTACATTGCAAGGATTATAACAAACTTTGTTGCAGAATCCTACCTTTTGTTATTCTGAAGAAATCTCTGTGTGTTCCTCTGTGTCCCCGTACTGAGTGGGTCTAATGGGAGGGGTTTCATAATTATGAGTCAGCTGTGGCAGCTGCAGGGCACTAATGAAGAAAGCTGCTGGGCCTGCATCCCTTTAGACATGTTCCTAGTGGAAATATCTCACCACAAAATACATTTTTGTTGCAGGGGATGCCTGAAATCTGACTTCTGGGAAAAATGGTGAGCCAATCACACAAGCAGGAAATTATGTTTCTGGAGAGTGGTCAGTACACATTCTGTGTACAGAACAACTCCATGTAGCCATGTTGCTTTGCATTTATAGAAAATTGCAGCGGCTGTAGATTGAAAAGGAAAAGTAATTTTTAATAACATTCAATTACAATATGACTTGTGTCGCATACTATACTATTTTCTTTATTTGCCTTTTTTTTCCCCCCACAAAAGTCAAGTTACCCTTTAATTTAAATTTTTTTTTGTTTAAAGAGGATCTACACCCTGTAAACAGAAATTTAAAAAAGTCAGCAGCTACAAATACTGTAACTACTGACTATTAAAAAAACACTTACCTGTCCCAGGATCCAGTGATGTGCTCACCTGACCTAGCTTTTTGTCCTGTTTTCAGGTCCAGGCGCTGGCAACTTAACTGCGGGCAGCAGGCCTAGGCTCCTTGTGGCTTCACAGCCGGCTGCCCACTGTGCCCCACGATTGGTCCCTGAAGTTTCCTGGGACCTCTGACTTATCCAGAGAGGCTGCAGGGGAACATGTGCTTCATTCCCCTAGGTGGCCAGAGTGGAAGTGGGAGTGGGTACCTGTCAAAATCAGGTACCCGCTCACTCCTTTCTCCAAAAGAAACTCCAAACATGGGAGAGGAGGAAGAAAAGCGGAATTTTACCTTTTAGGTGAAGTTTTGCTTTAACTTTTAGACAGACCAGGAAAAAGAAAGAATCTCTGTTGGTTTTTATTGTAATCTATCTCCCCAATGGGAGATTTGCCCCACTTTCTCTTAGAACTTAAAGAGTTAAGAAATCTGCTGCTTGAGACATTGCCTTCGACAGGAGTAAAAAGGAGTTGAAATTCGAGATAAAGCCAAAGACAAATGTGAAATGTTTGTAAACTTTAGACTGGGTCCACACTAAAGCACGGAGCGGCGCACAGCATCGCATACTAGCCCATTATGTGACACTTACCTGCAAAAGAATCCAGCGATGTCCCCTGTGTAGCCAGCGTCCATCTTCAAGCCCCTCTTCCTTCCGGGCTGAAGACTCCGGCTCTGTGATTCACCGGAGCCGCATGACGTCACTCCCGTGCATGCGCACAGTAACAGCACAGAGTTTCTTCCCCACGCATGCGACATTCACTTTATCGGCGCACTGCAAGTGAAATATCTCCTAAACGGCGCACGTTTAGGAGATATTTCCACTACCTATAGGTACGCCTTATTCTAGGCTTACCTATAGGTAGAAGTCCCAAAAAAGGGTTTACAACCACTTTAAGACTGAGAAAATATATGTTGATTTTGTTCTCTGTGCATGAGTTTTATACTACAGATCTACACCAAATACTGTTTTGTATACACGTATACACGTGATGCTTGTAGTTTCCTCAATAAAAACTCATTGGAAAAAAAAAAAAGGGCTGCCATAACCTGAAATACAGTTTTGGACTGGTGACATTCATAAACGCACCTACTTGGGTTTAATCTCTCCAATCTCACATAACTATAATAAAAAGGTTACGAAGTGAGGCAGAGACCATACTTTTACAAATAATGACACCAAAAAATATGTGGATTCAATGACACTTAAGGCCTTGGACAAATTAGAAGCAATGGTTGAATCTCCACCTTAAAAAAGCCATGGTTATGATACAGTAAGAACTCAGTAGCACCTAAGAAATAAATTGATCACATGCTTATTCATCTTAGCAAGAAATTCTTCACAAAAAAAAAAAAAAATGTTCTTGTTGCCTGTAATAAGGAAAAGATTTGTAAGCTGACTGGTTGCAATGAACAAGAACATTGTTCTTATGAATAGTTTTCACACAAGGCCCATGGTGCACATAGATATTGCTTTTTATGTTCACCATAAAGATGATTGATCTTCTACTGCAACAAGAACTAGAAGTACTCCACATGTAGTTACCTCACTAACGAGCGGAAGAAAGCATAACATTTTCAACAAAAGAGTATAAAACATCAGATTTAAAGTATATGTAAACCAAATCACACAACCTCATATACCAGGCATGTCCAAAGTCCGGCCCGTGGGCCAATCATGGCCCGCCTGGTTATCTAAACATATATATCTTTTGTGCCCCCTGACAATCTCTCAGCGCCGGGGCCACAAAAGATATATAGGCTCAGTCTGGCTGCCTTGGAGATAGGAGGTGGTACGAGTGCCATGCACACAGAAGGAGTATTTCCTGTTTATATGGCAGCTTCTGTAATAGGAAGTCCTGTCTCCGCCATTGGACAACTGTTCTGTCCAAAGGAGGCGGGACTTTCTCTTAAAGAGGCCTCTGTATAAACAGGAGATTATCCTGTAGGATATCTTTGGCGTTTGTCCTGCCCCCTCCATGTCCCCTCCAAGGCTGCACTGATGGCAATGGTGAGTGCAATCCTGGCAATGGTGAGTGTATTCCTGGCAATGGCGAGTGCCATTCCTGGCAATGGTGGGCGAGTGCATTCCTGGCAATGGTGGGCGAGTGCATTCCTGGCAATGGTGGGCGAGTGCATTCCTGGCAATGGTGGGCGAGTGCATTCCTGGCAATGGTGGGCGAGTGCATTCCTGGCAATGGTGGGCGCTGCATTCCTGGTAATGGTGGGCGCTGCATTCCTGGCAATGGTGGGCGCTGCATTCCTGGCAATTGGGGGTCTGCAGATGGGCACTGACCCTTATTTTGCTTCACAGTTCTTTATTTAAAATGTTAAGGTTTTTTTTCCTGAAACTTCCCTCTTAAAGTGAAGGTTTGTGCTATTCGCCAATAAATACGGTATATCCAAATAACACACCCAAGCTCATCTCTTTACACAGCCACAAAGGCAAGAGAATTCTTCTTGGGCATTGAACTAGTGCTCGAGCACATACGCTTAGACCGAATTTTAATGGTTCAAAGAATGTCAGACAAAATGGTTGACCCTCACGCATGTTCACTTCTTCAAATCTGGCCCTCTTTGAAAAAAGTTTGGACACCTATGTCATATACGATTCATTTTTCAATATTTTTACATTCACAGCTCTCTGTTCTTGTTCATACACTCTGACTCAGTCTCCCAGTTGTGTTCCTATCTTTTCACACGGTCACATAAGCTTTCAAGGTACACATGGGGGTTTATTTACTAAAGGCAAATCCACTGTGCACTGCAAGTGCACTTGGAAGTAGATCTGAGGGGGACATGCAAGGAAAAGAAAAAAAAAAACAGTATTTTAGCTTGCACATGATTGGATTATAGAAATCAGCAGAGCTTCCCTTTACAGTGCCTTATGAAAGTATTCGGCCCCCTTGAACTTTTCATCCTTTTGCCACATTTCAGGCTTCAAACATAAATATATAAAAATTTTATTTTTTGTGAAGAATCACCAACAAGTGCGACACAATTGTGAAGTGGAACGAAATCTGTTGGATTTTTTAAACTTTTTTAACCACTTTCAGACCGGACCATTTTGCTGGTCAATGACCAGAGGTCTTTTTACAATTTGGCACTGCGCTGCTTTAACTGGTAATTGCGCGGTCATGCAATGTTGTACCCAAACAAAATTTGCGTCCTTTTCTTCCCAAAAATAGAGCTTTCTTTTGATGGTATTTGATTGCCTCTGCGATTTTTATTTTTTGCGATATAAACGTAAAAAGACCGCAAATTTTGAAAAAAAATGATATTTTCTACTTTTTGTTATTAGAAAAATCCAATAAACTCAATTTTAGTCATACATTTAGGCCAAAATGTATTCAGCCACATGTCTTTGGTAAAAAAAAAGTCAATAACTGTATATTTATTGGTTTGCGCAAAAATTGTCACATCTACAAACTAAGGTACGTTTTCTGGAATTTACGCAGCTTTTAGTTTACGACTGCCTATCTCATTTCTTGAGGTGCTAAAATGGCAGGGCAGTACAAAACCCCCCCAAATGACCCCATTTTGGAAAGTAGACCCCCTGAGGAAATTGATAAGTGGCATGTTGAGCCCATTGAATATTTTATTTTTTTGCCTCAAGCGATTGAATAATGACAACTTTTTACACAAAGTTGTCACTAAATGATATATTGCTCACACATGCTATGGGCATATGTGAAATGACACCCCAAAATAAATTCTGCTGCTTCTCCTGAGTACGGGGATACCACATATGTGGGACTTTTTGGGAGCCTAGCCGCGTACGGGGCCCCGAAAACCAAGCACCGCCTTCAGGCTTTCTAAGGGCGTAAATTTTTGATTTCACTTCTCACTACCTATTACAGTTTTGAAGGCCATAAAATGCCAAGATGGCACAAAACCCCCACAAATGACCCCATTTTAGAAAGTAGACACCCCAAGCTATTTGCTGAGAGGCATGTTGAGTCCATGGAATATTTTATATTTTGCCACAAGTTGCGGGAAAATTACAAACTTTTTTTTTTTTTTTCACAAAGTTGTCACTAAATGATATATTGCTCACGCATGCCATGGGCATATGTGAAATGACACCCCAAAATAAATTCTGCTGCTTCTCCTGAGTACGGGGATACCACATATGTGGGACTTTTTGGGAGCCTAGCCGCGTACGGGGCCCCGAAAACCAAGCACCGCCTTCAGGCTTTCTAAGGGCGTTACAGTTTTGAAGGCCATAAAATGCCAAGATGGCACAAACCCCCCCCAAATGACCCCATTTTGGAAAGTAGACACCCCTAAATTTAGGGGTACACTAGTGAGACTAGGTAATAAATGGCGGGTGCCCTGAAACTATAAAAAAATAACTAACCAACCAGCGTCACCTGTAACAGTTATATGGTGATCACTGGTGAAAGGGTTAACTAGGGGGCAATCAGGGGGCTTTATGCGGTAGTATATGGGGGTCCCTGGCACTATAAAAAGCTGCGGCGAACCTAAATACCTACCTGCCTAACTAGCGTCACCTGTGACACTAATACAGCGATCAGAAAAACGATCGCTTATTAGGCTGGGTTCACACTGGAGCGATGCGGGAACGCCACGAATCCGCGGCGGGTTCCCGCATCGCATGCCTCCCGGCGGCAGTTCACACTGCCCTATGCGAACTGCTGGGAGTGTCAGTGAAATGTTAATGACACCCCCAGATCAGTTCGCATATCGCAATGCGATCTGCAAACTCGGATCGCATGGTGTGAACACCCATGCGATCCGATTCTGCTGCGGACCAAAAAAAGGGTCCCGTGCGAGTTTGCGGCGGGTGCGACGCAAATTCAGCCATACTATCTGTATGGCTGAACTCGAATCGCACAGAGATCGGATGTGATTTGCACTGCAGTGCGAATCACATCCGTTCTCATAAACCGCTGCAATGTGAACCCAGCCTTAGTGACACTGGCGACGGGGGGTGATCACGGGGTTAAACCTTTATTGGGGGGGTTAGGGGGGTACATTAGAACTAGTCACAAATGACACCAATGCAAAAAAAATAAAAAATGGCATTGGTGTCACTGTGACTGGGGGCAGGGGTAATTGGGGGGGTGATCGGGGGGGTGTGAGTGTGCCTGGCATGTTCTACTGTGTAGTGTCGTGTTGGTGCAACTCACCGATCCTCTCTCCTCGGTGTCGGAACGAAAAATACCGACACGGAGGAGAGATTACATCACTTCCTCTCCTGTGTTTACATTACAGGAGAGGAAGTGATGTCACGGAGCATTTTCATTCGTCGGGAGCGATCGCGAGGGGGTGGCCATGAATGAATGGCCGCCCCCTCATCCCGGATCGCTCCCGAACGAATACCGACCGCCGCAGGCACCGGGGGGGGCCCGATCGGGCCCCCCACCCGCGGGAAGGCAGGGACGTACAGGTACGCCCATATGCCTGCCCGTGCCATTCTGTCGACGTACATCGTCGTGCGGCGGTCGGCAAGTGGTTAACCAATAAAAAAAATGAAAAGTGCGGCGTGCAAAATTATTCGGCCCCCTTGCGTTAATACTTTGTAGAGCCACCTTCTGCTGCGATTACAGCTGCAAGTCGCTTGGGGTATGTCTCTATCAGTTTTGCACATCGAGAGACTGAAATTCTTGCCCATTCTTCCTTGCAAAACAGCTCGAGCTCAGTGAGGTTGGATAGAGAGCGTTTGTGAACAGCAGTTTTCAGCCCTTTCCACAGATTCAGGTCTGGACTTTGACTTGGCTATTCTAACACCTGGATACGTTTATTTGTGAACCATTCCTTTGTAGATTTTGCTGTATGTTTGGGATCATTGTCTTGTTGGAAGATAAATCTCCGTCCCAGTTTCAGGTCTTTTGCAGACTCCAACAGGTTTTCATCCAGAATGGTCCTGTATTTGGCTGCATCCATCTTCCCCTCAATTTTAACCATCTTCCCTGTCCCTGCTGAAGAAAAGCAGGCCCAAACCATGATGCTGCCACCGCCATGTTTGACAGTGGGGATGGTGTGTTGAGGGTGATGAGCTGTGTTGCTTTTACTCCAAACATATCGTTTGCATTGTGGGCAAAAAGTTAGATTTTGGTTTCATCTGACCAGAGCACCTTCTTCCACATGTTTGGAGCGTTTTCCAGGGGGCTTGTGGCAAACTTTAGACAAGACTTTTTATGGATATCTTTGACAAATGGCTTTCTTCTTGCCACTCTTCCATAAAGGCCAGATTTGTGCAGTGTACGACTGATTGTTGTCCTATGGACAGACTCTCCCACCTCAGCCGTAGTTCTCTGCAGTTCATCCAGAGTGATCATGGGCCTCTTGGCTGCATCTCTGATCAGTCTTCTCCTTGTCTGAGCTGACAGTATAGAGGGACGTCCAGGTCTTGGTAGATTTGCAGTGGTCTGATACTCCTTCCATTTCAAAATGATCGCTTGCACAGTGCTCCTTGGGATGTTTAAAGCTTGGGAAATCTTTTTGTATCCAAATCCGGCTTTAAACTTCTCCACAACAGTATTACAGACCTGCCTGGTGTGTTCCTTGGTCTTCATGATGCTCTCTGCGCTTTCAACAGAACCCTGAGACTATCACAGAGCAGGTGCATTTATACAGAGACTTGATTACACACAGGTAGATTCTATTTATCACCATCAGCCATTTAGGACAACATTGGATCATTCAGAGATCCTCGTTGAACTTCTGGAGTGAGTTTGCTGCACTGAAAGTAAAGGGGCCGAATAATTTTGCACGCACCACTTTTCAGTTTTTTATTTGCTAAAAAAGTTTAAATTATCCAATAGATTTCGTTCCACTTCACAATTGTGTCCCACTTGTTGGTGATTCTTCACAAAAAATTCAAATTTTATATCTTTATGTTTGAAGCCTGAAATGTGGCAAAAGGTTGAAAAGTTCAAGGGGGCCGAATACTTTCGCAAGGCACTGTACACATGAATTAAATAAGATGAAGATAAAATAGCTAAATCCTGTTTACCAGGATAAAGCACATGATTTGACTGGCCTCGTTACAGGTTACATAACTATTAACAACTGCCCAATGTATCATTCATCGGCTTCTAAAAAAAATAAATATAAAACACCAAACACATCTCAAGACTGCAAGGTTCTTTTCTATAACTTTTATATGCATTTTAAAATAAAGGTTACAAAGAAAACAGTGGGGGTTATTTACAAAAGGCAAATCCACTTTGCACTGCATGTACACTTGAAAGTGCAGTCGCTTTAAATCTAAGGGGTAGATATGAAATGAGAGGAAGCTCTGCTGATTTTATCATCCAATCATGTGCAAGCTAAAATGCTGTTTTTTATTTTCCTTGCATGTCCCCCTCAGATCTACAGCGACTTTACTGCCAAGTACACTTGCAGTGCAAAGTGGATTTTCCTTTAGTAAATAACTCCCAGTGTAGTAAAGTGTTGTCTCTGTAATTTAGAGCAGGGGTAGGCAACCCCAAACACAGGTGCCGTAAGCGGTACACAAAGCCTCTTTTGCCAGCACTCGACTCCCTCCCCATCAGCAGAGCAGCGCAGGGAGTGTCAGGGAGACACTAATGCTTTCCAATTTCAGAATTCCCCACACTGCACCTGCACTGAGGGGGAGGCACTGTGCCCCCGCACATTGTAAAAGATGGGAAACATTGTTTGGTTCTCTAACTTTGCTGTAGCTACAATCATCAGCTTTTGTGATGAGGAAGAGACTGGGTGCAGTTCTGCTAGGGTAAGCGATTCCTGTTTCAAGGAGGAGGACTGTCATTGGCCACTGCTAAAGCCAATCACAGTCCTGCTAGCACCGTCCACCATCTGGAGGAAGATGGCTCGCTTGGTTGCCACTACCAATCTCAGATAGAAGAGATTTCACTGTGATCGGGAAAACCACAGTCAGGTGACAGTTTGTAGAATTATTGTTGAGCTTCTGGAAACTTTATTGAAATTATTCCTGAACATTTGCATCACTTACTACTGAACCCCGGCACTCCATGTCCCTTTAAGCCACAGTATTCAGCGCAATAAAAATCACACCCAACTTTTCCTGCGGCGCAGAGAACCTGACTTTTTCTCAGCTGCGGGGGTCCAACTTATGATCCTGCACACAGGGCCACTGCTTTCAGAAAATGCCCCTGACCTGAGCTCATCATTGTGCATCCATTCCAAATGCTCGTATGAGACATCACATACAAGCACGAGGGCTGGATGTGAGAGGTGGATCAGCAGGATGAGTGCGCCAAGACAAGTAGATGTGTCTCATCTCTGCTTCCTTTCACCACTCTGCATATCACGCATATCATAGATAAGAAGAGGGTACAGTGGTGGAGCAGATGAGCAGAAGGGTACAGCGGTGGAAGAGATGAGAATGGGGTTCTGTAGTGGGCCAGAAGAGCAGGGGGAGTTACAGTGGGGGGAAAATGAGCGGGAGGGGTTCAGAGGTGGGACAGAAGAGCAGGAGGGTACAGCGGTAGGGCAGATGTGCAGGGAGGTACAGTGGTGGATGAGATGAGAATTGGGTTCAGCAGTGGGATAGAAGAGCAGGGGGGTTACAGTGGTGGAGCAGATGAGCAGGGAGTTTAAGTGTTGGGGCAGATGAGAAGGGGGTTCAGCAGTGGGACAAAAGAGCAAAGGAGTAGAGCAGTGGTGAAACAAGAGAGAACGGGTGTATGGCAGTGGAGCAGATGTGCAGGGAGGTACAGTGGTGGGGCAGATGAGAAAGGCTGAACATTGGTGGGGCAGATGAGCAGGGGGTTACAGTGGTTGGGCAGATTTACAGGGGTTTATGGTGGTGGGACAGATGAGCAGAGGGGTACAGAGGTGGGGCAGATGTGCAGGGTAGTACAGTGGTGGAGCAGATGTGCAGGGGGTTACAGTGGTGGGGCAGATGTGAAAGGGGGTTACAGTGGTGGGGCGGATGAAAAAGGAGGTACACTGGTGGGACAGATAAGGAGGGGGTTACAGCAGTGGGGCAGAAGAGCAGGGGGAACAGAGGTGGGACATATGTGCAGGAGGTACAGTGGCGGGGCAGATGACCAAATACATTCAGTGTTAGGACAGATGAGAAGATGGTCCAGTGGTGACACAGAAGAGCATGGGGGTAGAACGGTGGAGCAGAAGTGCAGGGAGGTACATTGGTGGAGCAGATGAGAAAGGAGGAACATTGGTGGGGCAGATGAGCAGGGGGTTATAATGGTGGGACAGAAGAGCAGGGTGGAACTGTGGTGGGGCAGATGTGCAGGGTAGTACAGTGGAGGGGCAGATGTGCAGGGGGTTACAGTGGTGTGGCAGATGAGCAGGGGGGGTACAGAGGTGTGGCAGATGAGCAGGGGGGGTACAGAGGTGTGGCAGATGAGCAGGGGGGTACAGAGGTGTGGCAGATGAGCAGGGGGGTACAGAGGTGTGGCAGATGAGCAGGGGGGTGCAGAGGTGCGGCAGATGAGAAAGGAGGTACATCGGTGGAACACATGAGCAGGGTGTTACAGTGGTGGGGCAGAAGAGCAGGGGGAACAGAGGTGGGACAGATATGCAGCAGGTACAGTGGTGGGGCAGATGAGAAAGGGGTTTACAGTGGTGGGGCAGATGAGCAGGGGGAACAGAGGTGGGACAGATATGCAGCAGGTACAGTGGTGGGGCAGATGAGAAAGGGGTTTACAGTGGTGGGGCAGATGAGCAGGGGGAACAGAGGTGGGACAGATGTGCAGGGGGTTACAGTGGTGAAACAGATCTGCAGGGAGGACAGTGATCTGAGGTGTGAAGGTACATGAATTGGAGCTGATCTGAGGCATGAGGGTGCAGGATGTTAATTTCTCACTACTACTCAAGTAGTTTACAGCATTTACTTTCCAAAAAATCCTTTTCATGATTGAGAGTGTGAAGTTGACTTTTTTTTTGTTATAAAATCGTCACGCTCAATTTCTTGAAATTCTGTGAAAAAATTGGCATTATTTAACCAGTTGCCGACCACCGCACGACGATGTACGTCGACAGCATGGCACGGGCAGGCATATGGGCGTACCTGTACGTCCCTGCCTTCCCGCGGGTCGGGGGCCCGATCGGGCCCCCGCCCGGTGCCTGCGGCGGTCGGTTTTCGTCCAGGAGCGATCCGGGACGAGGGGGCGGCCATTCATTCGTGGCCACCCCCTCGCGATCGCTCCCGACGAATAGAAATCCCCCGTGACATCACTTCCTCTCCTGTAATGTAAACACAGGAGAGGAAGTGATGTATTCTCTCCTCCGTGTCGGTATTTTTCGTTCCGACACGGAGGAGAGCGGATCGGTGAGTTGCACCAACACTCTACACACACAGTAGAACATGCCAGGCACACTCACACCCCCCCGATCACCCCCCCAATTACCCCTGCCCCCCAGTCACAGTGACACCAATGTCATTTATTTTTATTATTTTTTTATTTTTTTTGCATTGGTGTCATTTGTGACTGTAATAACTGTTAGGGCAGTTAGGGTTAGCCCCCTTTAGTTCTAATGTACCCCCCTAACCCCCCCAATAAAGGTTTAACCCCGTGATCACCCCCCGTCGCCAGTGTCACTAAGGCTGGGTTCACATTGCAGCGGTTTATGAGAACGAATGTGATTCGCACCGCACTGCAGTGCAAATCACATCCGATCTCTGTGCGATTCGAGTTCAGCCATTCGCCGCACCCGCCACACCCGCCGCACCCGCCGCAAATTCGCACGGGACCCTTTTTTTGGCCCGCAGCAGAATCGGATCGCATGGGTGTTCACACCATGCGATCCGAGTTTGCAGATCGCACTGCGATATGCGAACTGATCTGGGGGTGTCAGTAACATTTCACTGACACTCCCAGCAGTTCGCATAGGGCAGTGTGAACTGCCGCCGGGAGGCATGCGATGCGGGAACCCGCCGCGGATTCGTGGCGTTTCCGCATCGCTCCAGTGTGAACCCAGCCTAATAAGCGATCATTTTTCTGATCGCTGTATTAGTGTCACAGGTGACGCTAGTTAGGCAGGTAGGTATTTAGGTTCGCCGCAGCTTTTTATAGCGCCAGGGACCCCCATATACTACCGCATAAAGCCCCCTGATTGCCCCCTAGTTAACCCTTTCACCAGTGATCACCATATAACTGTTACAGGTGACGCTGGTTGGTTAGTTATTTTTTTATAGTTTCAGGGCACCCGCCATTTATTACCTAATAAAGGTTTAACCCCCTGATCACCCGGCGGGTGTCATTTGTGACTAATAACTGTTAGGGCAGTTAGGGTTAGCCCCCTTTAGTTCTAAGGTACCCCCTAACCCCCCCAATAAAGGTTTAACCCCGTGATCACCCCCCGTCGCCAGTGTCACTAAGGCTGGGTTCACATTGCAGCGTTTTATGAGAACGGATGTGATTCGCACCGCACTGCAGTGCAAATCACATCCGATCTCTGTGCGATTCGAGTTCAGCTATACAGATAGTATGGCTGAATTCGTGTCGCACCCACCGCACCCGCCGCAAACTCGCACGGGACCCTTTTTTTGGTCCGCAGCAGAATTGGATCGCATGGGTGTTCACACCATGCGATCCAAGTTTGCAGATCGCACTGCGATATGCGAACTGATCTGGGGGTGTCATTAACATTTCACTGACACTCCCAGCAGTTCGCATAGGGCAGTGTGAACTGCCGCCGGGAGGCATGCGATGCGGGAACCCGCCGCGCATTCGTGGCGTTCCCGCATCGCTCCAGTGTGAACCCAGCCTAATAAGCGATCGTTTTTCTGATCGCTGTATTAGTGTCACAGGTGACGCTAGTTAGGCAGGTAGGTATTTAGGTTCGCCGCAGCTTTTTATAGCGCCAGGGACCCCCATATACTACCGCATAAAGCCCCCTGATTGCCCCCTAGTTAACCCTTTCACCAGTGATCACCATATAACTGTTACAGGTGACGCTGGTTGGTTAGTTATTTTTTTATAGTTTCAGGGCACCCGCCATTTATTACCTAGTCTCACTAGTGTACCCCTAAATTTAGGGGTGTCTACTTTCCAAAATGGGGTCATTTGGGGGGGGGTTTGTGCCATCTTGGCATTTTATGGCCTTCAAAACTGTAACGCCCTTAGAAAGCCTGAAGGCGGTGCTTGGTTTTCGGGGCCCCGTACGCGGCTAGGCTCCCAAAAAGTCCCACATATGTGGTATCCCCGTACTCAGGAGAAGCAGCAGAATTTATTTTGGGGTGTCATTTCACATATGCCCATGGCATGCATGAGCAATATATCATTTAGTGACAACTTTGTGAAAAAAAAAAAAAAAAAAAAAAGTTTGTAATTTTCCCGCAACTTGTGGCAAAATATAAAATATTCCATGAACTCAACATGCCTCTCAGCAAATAGCTTGGGGTGTCTACTTTCTAAAATGGGGTCATTTGTGGGGGTTTTGTGCCATCTTGGCATTTTATGGCCTTCAAAACTGTAGTAGGTAGTGAGAAGTGAACTCAAAAATTTACGCCCTTAGAAAGCCTGAAGGCGGTGCTTGGTTTTCGGGGCCCCGTACGCGGCTAGGCTCCCAAAAAGTCCCACATATGTGGTATCCCCGTACTCAGGAGAAGCAGCAGAATTTATTTTGGGGTGTCATTTCACATATGCCCATAGCATGTGTGAGCAATATATCATTTAGTGACAACTTTGTGTAAAAAAAAAAAATATTTTTTTTTTTGTCATTATTCAATCGCTTGAGGCAAAAAAATAAAATATTCAATGGGCTCAACATGCCTCTTATCAATTTCCTTAGGGGGTCTACTTTCCAAAATGGGGTCATTTGGGGGGGTTTTGTACTGCCCTGCCAATTTAGCACCTCAAGAAATGAGATAGGCAGTCGTAAACTAAAAGCTGCGTAAATTCCAGAAAACGTACCTTAGTTTGTAGATGTGACAACTTTTGCGCAAACCAATAAATATACAATTATTGACTTTTTTTTACCAAAGACATGTGGCTGAATACATTTTGGCCTAAATGTATGACTAAAATTGAGTTTATTGGATTTTTCTAATAACAAAAAGTAGAAAATATCATTTTTTTTCAAAATTTGCGGTCTTTTTACGTTTATATCGCAAAAAATAAAAGTCGCAGAGGCAATCAAATACCATCAAAAGAAAGCTCTATTTGTGGGAAGAAAAGGACGCAAATTTTGTTTGGGTACAACATTGCATGACCGCGCAATTACCAGTTAAAGCAGCGCAGTGCCAAAGTGTAAAAAGACCTTTGGTCATTTACCAGCAAAATGGTCCGGTCTGAAAGTGGTTAATACAGTTTTGTATTAAATAATTGAGTTTATAGAAGAGACAAACTCTGAAAAAGGGAAAAGGATTAAAAAAAAAAAAAAAAAAAAAAAAAGGAAAAGGGGGAAGGAGAGGAAAGGTGTGTAAAAGATAAGCGGTATAGGGGTTCCAGAGGTCTCCCGATTGCAGGCATAATATCCCATTTGAGCCTAGGAGTTCAGGTCAAAACTATCCTTACTATCAGTGCAAAGAGGCTGGAGATCAGTGGTAATAAGACTGTAAAGGAATCCATGGGTTGCAGATATTTTTCAACTTATCACGGTCTAACTTATAAAAGGATGACAAGTTTCATGCAGGCCATAATCAGCAAGAGTTTAGCAATAATTGTGGATAGAGGTATTATTTGGGTTTGCCAAGCCCTCACTCAAGAAATATTAGCCATTAGCTTTATAGAAAAAAAAAAATCTGGGTATCTAAGGAGGCTCTGTGCAGGTTCATTCAATAATCGCATTGCAAGGGTCCGTTTTTACTATTATGACCCATGTCTTTATAAACAAAAAGTTCTAAGGCAGAGCCACCACATATAAATCATTATGCCCTGTTGGCCAAAGCCTTTAAAGCATATAGATGATATGCACAGTAATATGATGGAAAAGACTAAACAAATCCAGGAACCATCAAGAAAGAACTTTACATTTGCTTCTATTAGAGAATAACCGATAATGCCCTCCAATGTTTGTATACATCGTCAGTTTTACCCGTTTCCCTCCAGCTGGTCACTGGGGTCTGCCCCCAAAGGCCACCATATATCAGGCTTGGTGGAGTCCAGCTGGGAATAGAACATTAAAATTCCTCCACACTGCCCCAGCACGTGAAGAGAACATTTTTTTACATTTAGTATAAAAGGAAAAGACTAAAAAGAAATTAATTAAAAACAAGGGTTGGGACTTTATATGAAGCACAGGGCCTCTCAGGCCAAGTGCTTCCATCCCTGATATATAATAATGGAGAAAGATTTCAATATTTCAGTTTGCAGTGTGTTGGGCAATTCTCTCTGGCCGCTGTACTGAATCCCAGGAGATGAAATGCGTTTCGGGGGCCCTCCCCTTACCCCTCCTCCTCCATTGGGTGGTGCGGGGGTTCGTGCGGATGTCCCATTGCGCTCTGAAGTCACACATTCAGCGTTGCACAAACTACATCATTGCCAGTGGTGTCAGTGCGCCAGCGTTGCACGATTCCAGCTCGGCGTCGTACACGGGGACACTTGGCGCTGAATGGCGAGTAGTGGCATTGCCTGGCGATTTGCACTTTTTCCCCTCATTGGCCGCTAGTGTATCGTTTGTGGACACCCACGACCATACTGGAAGTATTTATATTCCCCCCAGTTGATCCTGCCAGTCCCCATGGCTGCCACCCATGTGATCACTATGCACCCTTGGACCTTTACTGCTCAGGCAGGTATCGTAGGTATATTAGCTACTCCTTTTTATATCTCTACTATAGTTTATATTACAATATATACTTTTTTTATAGATTGCTACAATGATGTGGATAACATTAATCTTTAATATCCATGGGTTTTTTTTTCCCGGGGACTGCTGTGTTGCCTTTCTACCTCAGCTCCCGGGGCTGATGACGCCTTTTGGCCTGCCTGTAATCCTCTACGCTTGCGCCCAGACTCATCGGCATGTCTGCCAGTACTACTGGGTAATTATATCCCTCCCTATAGAGAGATACAATTTACAACATTATTTCTACGCACAGTATTTGAACATTCAATATATAGACACCTACCCTACATCTGTCCCTGAAGAGTGGCATAAGCCACAAGACGCGTCAAGCTATTAGATGGCCTCCTGTGTTTTACAATGCAAGATTTCTACCGTTTTACCCTTTATGCTTATCTGGATGGTACCAATCAATTATCAATAGCCTACATTTATTATTCTGTGGAGATAGGCAACAATGAGTTTGGTTTTTACTAGGTCTACAATATGAACTATTATTATGTTACTATATTACTATACAAATTGTATGCAATAAATTATACTGATTTTACAATGTTTTGCATTATGCCTTCATTCTATGTTCATGGTTCTAGATCATTATGTACAGTACTTGCCAGACATTTTTGTTGTTTTATCTCCCTGGTTGCATGCGTCATACAAAGTATAGGAGGAAAAGTCACCCCAGCCCTTTGTATACTGTTTAGTAAGTTACGAATTTGATGTAATCTCAGTGATTCAGAAGGTGGTACCTTCAGAGGTGTATGGGAAAACTGAAAATATATCCTTGAGGCCTATAAAATGTCTTATGCTGTTTGAGCCTTTGCTAGACCACGCCAGGTAGAGGTAATAGGACCCAGGCAGAAGGCTGGTTTCCTCAATAATAAAGTGAAGATAAAACGGAAAAGGACTGGTACCAGGTTCTCAGGTCTGCGTTTATTTTTGGAGACTCAAGAATATAGAGCTAGTACTGCACTATGCAGAGAAGCCTTGGAGTAAGGACTGCAGCTTTGACATATACAGTATATATCAGCGTATAACATGCACCTTAATTTTAAGAGAGAAGCTTCAGGAAAAAAAACTTACATTTTAAATAAAGAATTTTCAATGCCCATCAATGCAGCCTTATCAGTGCCCATCTGCAACCTCGCCATTGCCCAATATTGAAGCCTGATCAGTGCCGATCTGTAGGCTTGCCATTTCTCATCATTGCAGCCTGATCAGTGTCCATCTGCAGCCTTGCCATTGCCGAAATAGACAGAGCCGGATCTCCTGTACATTTCGGCGTCACGCCCAGTCCCGCCCCTTGGCCTGGATCCTACAATGGACATAATGCCGGTCCAATGCCGGGACATCCCGTCCAGGAGGAGGGACTGGGTGTGACTATTTTGGCGGCATTCCTCCCCTCCGTGGCAGCCTATATCGGTGTATAACACGCACACGCAATTTTCCCCCTATTTTATTTTTTTAAATTGCACAAAAACTAAAATATACATATATAAAACAAGCATAACAAATGTCCAATATGCTAGTCAATATTATTGGCAATTATCACACAAAGATATCCCGTGTTGTTTTAAACAGAAAAGTGAGACACTTTATGACATTTAAAGCGGTAGTAAACCCACATTATTATTTTTTTAAACCTGTAAGGCAAAAGGCATAATGAGCTAGTATGCACAGCATACTAGCTTATTATGAAATACTTACCTTAGAAAGAGGCGTCGGCAGGTGATCTCGGTCCACGCTGAGGGAGCTGACATTTTCCTTCTGCGTGTCTTCTGGGTATTGCGGCTCCAGCGCTGTGAGAGGCCGGACCCGCGATGTTGTCACTCATACGCATGTGCGCAGGAGACTTCTTTCCTGGCTTTCAGCCGGTAAATTCAGAGTGCATGCCCTGATAAAGTCAGCGGCTGCATGCAAGGGGAATATATCCTAAATCGTACAGGTTTAGGAGATATTCTTTTTACCTACGGGTAAGCCTTATTACAGGCTCATCTGTAGGTCAAAGTAAAAAAAAAAAAAAAAATGGGTATACAACCGCTTTAAGCCAAGTCAGAGTATACCGCTTTCAAGGTACATTATGCTCTTGTAATCTCTCCTCCCAATTTCTCCACACAATGTTAACAGGGACACTGGGGGTCCATGGGTTTAGTGTGTGGGAACTCCTTATTGGCTGCAGGTTTCAGGGGTCTGTAGCCACTTGTACCAGATCTTATTGTAGTGTGAATGGCATCCTCGATGGTAATACATACGTTTTTTTATAGGACAGAGTGTTGTTCAATTCTACTATCCAGTTAGTGAGCTTCGGTGGGTTAGGTCTCATTCATAGCCTGGCTATGGCTTTTCTTGCAGAAAAGAGAGTTTCGTTTAGAAATTTTTTAGTGAATTTATCCATATCTGGATCCAGGAAAATACCCAGAAGTCACGGCTTGGGGTGTAGTGTCAGGGGGAAACCCATGTTATCATGTAGAAACTGCACTATTTGTGTCCAGAAACCCTGAACTCTTGGGCAGTTCCAGATTAAGTGATAGAATGTTCCTCTTTCATGATTGCACATTGGACAGTTATTGGAATTTGTTTATACCTAGAAAGTCTTATGCCGCATACAGACCAATGAGAGCTTTTCATCTGAAAATGCGACCATATGTAGGCTCCATCGGAATTTAGCTGACCGAATTCCCGCCAGCAAAAATTTGAGAGCATCTTCTCAATTTTCCCGATGGAAAAACTTTCTATCGGAAATTCCGATCATGTGTATGCAATTCCGATGTGCAAAAAATCACGCATGCTCAGATTCAACTACGAGATGGAAGCTATTGGCTACTGGGTATTGAACTTCCTTTTTCTAGTCCCATCGCACATATTTTACGTCACCGTGTTCTTGATGGTCGGAATTTGGTGTGGCCGTTTGTAGGCAAGACAGCTTGAGCAGAATTCCGTCAGGAAAATCATCAGACCTTTTTCCGACCATAATTCCGATCATGTGTACGTGGGCATAAGTAGTGTGATCGGTGGAGTATAACTCGACAATGAAGAGGATGTGACGTCCTGGGCCGTGGCCCAGCTGAATCAGAAGTACACTTCCAAAAAAGGACTATTGGAAAAAAAAACTCAATATCCAAAAACGAGGGTTGGAGAGGTGGTCTTTCGTTTAAGACCACCTCTCAAAAGTGGGTGGAACTCCACTTTAATTTGTTTTGGTGTCTTTGTATGTATGGATTGCATGGGTTGTTACTGACATGTGATGAAAATTTCATGTCAATATCTTCTCTAGAAATATATTTACCTATAAAAATGGTGATGTGTTCAATACTTACTACTTTACCCGCTGTATATTTACCATATAGTAGCACTCTTCAAAGAGACAGGGACTCTTTTAACCACTTCAATACCCACATATTGTCATATAACGTCCGCAGGTGGGATCTCCCACCCTGAGCGGGCGTCATATGATGTCCTCAGCTTCCTGGCGGTATTGGGGGCACATGCGCACCATGTCACTCTGGAGCCGATGCGCATGCCCGGTGGCCGCAATATCAGCCGGGCACCAACGATTGCTGGTAACAGAGCGGGAACATGGATCTGTGTATGGAAACACACAGATCCTTGTCCTGTCAGGGGAGAGGAGACAGATAGTGTGTTCCTAATATATAGGAACACCGATCAGTCTCCTCCCCTTCTCAGTCCCATCTCCCCCCTTAGAATCACTCTCCAGGTAACACATTTAACCCCTTGATTGTCCCCTAGTGTTAACTCCTTTCCTGCCAGTGACATTTACACAGTAATCAGTGCATATTTATAGCACTGATCGCCGTATGAATGTCAATTGTCCCAAAATAGGGACAAAATTGTCCAGTCTGCCTGCCGCAATGTCCTAGTCACGATAAAAAATAAAAAATAAAAAAAATCGCAGCTCACCGCCATGCCTACTACAAAAAATAAAAATAAAATTATAATAAAAAATGCCATAAATCTATCCCCTATTTTGTAGGCACTATAACTTTTGCGCAAACCAATCAATATACGCTTATTGCGATTTTGTTTTACAAAAAATATGTACGAATACATTTCGGCCTTGCGTTCTGAGACAATGTCATATGAAAAAATGGGCGAGCAAACTACGGATAACAATAAAGCACCACCAATCAGTGCCCACCAGTGCCAGCAATCACTGCCCACCAGAGCCCATTAGTGATGCCAGTCAGTGCTGCTCATCTGTGCCACATATCAGTGCCCATAAGTGTGGCATGTTAGTGCTGCCTCATCAGTACCGATAAGTGCCACTACCACCTCATCAGTGCCCATCAGTTCCCATTAGAGCCGCCTCATCAGTGAAGGAGAGTGAAGTGCACATTAGTGAAGGAGAAATTAGTGAAGGAGAAAAATTACCGTATTTTTCGCTCCATAAAATGCACCTAGGTTTTAGAGGAGGAAAACGAGAAAAAAAAAATCTTCTGAACCAAATGGTGTCCTAAAATATTTACCAGCGCCCACGAAATGCAGCCTGACCACTGCCATAAATGCAGCTTGGCCATTTCACATAAATGCAGCCTCTCTTTGCCCACCACTGCAGCATCTTTGCCCACCAATTGCAGCCTATGTGCCCACAAATGTCAGCCTCTGGATAACACAGCGCTCTCCTCCCTCTGTTCTCTGGTGCTCGTATGTCACGGAGCTTGGTCTGTGTGAAAGGTCCCGCCACCCTAGACCGGCTCTTGTGATAAGCGGAACACCGATTCAATCTATTATCACACGAGACGGTCTAGGGGGGCAGGACCTTGCACACAGACCCAGCTTCGTGACATACGAGCACCGGAGGGCAGAGGGAGGAGAGCGCTGCAGTCACAGGTAGTCCAGCTCTGCTCACAGGGGCTTCAGATGTCTGTCCTCCGCTCTCCTGTCCCTCTTCTAGCTGTGGTGGCGTTGCCATCGGCGGCGGGGGGGCAGTGCATAACATGCATTCGCTCCATAAGACGCAGAGACATTTTCCCCCATATTTCTGGGGGGGAAAAGTGCGTCTTATGGTGCGGAAAATACGGTACTTATTTACAAAATTTACTGACAGAAACTAAGAAAAAAAACTTTTTTTCCTCAAATTTTCTTTATTTGTAAAAAATAAAAACTCCAGCAGTGATTAAAAATCACCAAAAGAAAGCTCTATTTGTGTGAAGAAAATGATAAAAATTTCACATGGTTACAGCGTAGCATGACCACGCAATTGTCAATCAAAAGCTGAAAATTGGCCTGGGCAGAAAGGGGGTGAAAGTGCCCTGTAGGCAAGTGGTTAAAGTAATATGAAAGTAATTTTTTTGTTTAAAAATAACAAACATGTTATGCTTACCTGCTCTGTAAAGTGGTTTTACAGAGAGAAGCCCCAGCCCTCCTCTTCTCAGGTCTCTTGCCGATGCTCCTGGCACCTCCCTCCTGCTGAGTATCCCCACAACAAGCAGCATGCTATGGGGCACCTGAATTGAGCCCCTGCTCTGTGTCTCCATCCATCCAATGGCGCCCACTGCTGTCTCAGCCATTGAAGAGGGAGAGTCTCGGACAGCCGAGACTCTTGTGCAACCAGTCAAAACACAGCCTAAAGCAGAAATAAAGAATCCTATCGTATTCAGCCAAGGAAGCTGCCATCTTGGCCTCTGATCTTCAACTGCCATGGTGCTGCACATGTGATCAGTTATGAATCCAGCCATTTGATGGTTTGAAACGTGGTAGAGAGCACAACCAACGTGACAGTTATATTCCTGCCACGTTCCAGGAATGTAACCGTTTTTTTAAACTGTTAGACCTCTTTCACACTGGCGCCGTGTTAGCAGTAAAACGCTGCTAGTTTTATTGGAGCTCTACAGTCATTTTAGGGGTGCTTTTCGGCCACTAGCGAGGCGCTTTTAACACACGCTAGCAGCCGAAGGGTTAAATGCACCCGAAAAGCGCCGCTGACAAAATCGCTTTGCACTTTGGCGCTTCAGCAGCAGTGCCCATTAATTTCAATGGGTAGTGGCGATATACACCTCTCATAAAATACTCTAAAGATGCTGCCTGCAGGACTATTTCTAACATCCTGCAAGAGCACCGCTCCAGTGTGACACACACTGGGGCTGCAGGGAAGGGAAGGTGTTTTTCAGGTGCTTTACACACGCTATTTTTAGCCCTTTAGCACCTGAAAAACGCCTCAGTGTGAAAGGGGTCTAAAATCAATGGGTTTAGTTCCTCTTTATCAACTTGGAAATATCATTTAATAAAGAACGATGGAAACAAGATATTACAGAGAAAAGGGATTACAAATAAAAAAAGACAATGCAACAAAAATAAAAAATAAAGAGTTTAACCATTTTCTGCCCGCACTTTAGTCGAAAGAGGACTACAGCGCAGGTTATACATGGAGTTCTTTCCTTTGATAAAAGAAGGAAAAGATACTTTTTTCTACGTATTTGTGTAATAAAACTCAGCAAGCTGCCCGGATTTTTTTTTTTTCAGCTGAGAGAACTCTGCACTTGTTAGAAAGATTGTGACACGCTGTTTTGAAGATCAGGAAGGGAAAATGATCGCGATTTCGATTCTCAGCAATTGATCGTGCAGCTCTACCGGATATCGGCATTCCTTGTCTCACACTGACAGTGTGAGGAGAGAAGAAAGCCAATAACTGGCTTGTATTAAAAGGACGTGGGCACTGATAATCAGTGCAGTCCTAACAGTGGCCACCAGTGCCACCCATCAGAGTCCATCAGTGAAGGAGAAAGATTACCCGTTTACACAATTTTATAGCAGACTATGAAAAAAAATGTTTTTCCTTTTGAAAATTTTTGGTCGTTTTTCATTTGTTTAGCAAAAAATAAAAAATAAAACAGTAGTGATTAAATACCACCAAAAGAAAGCTCTATTTGTATGAAAAAAAAATTATAAAAAATGTAATTTGGGTACAAAGTTGCATGACCACGCAATTGTCATTCAAAGTGTTACAGGGCTGAAAACTGGCCTGGTCAGGAAGAGGGTCTAAGTGCCCAGTAGACAAGTGGTTAAAAATCCTGCCAGTTCCCCCATTTCTACTTTTTAGTATAAAGTTCCCCATACCGCTCACCCATTGGATTTGTATTGTGAGCAGGTGGTAGCGTACTGGTACATTGCAGCTTTTCTTCAGGGCATGGGGTGTGTGTGTGTGCGCGTGTCCTGGTGATTGGACACGGCATGAGCTTGGCAGAAGATTTTTAGTCAATGATTTTGGTTGAAGTCGGCTGAACGTCTGTGGCAAATCACACACAGAGTGTTGCGTTTACAAAAAATCTACTACATACTAAAGCTGCGCAAATTAATCGCCAAGAATAGTTATCGCGATCTTGACTAAAGTGTTTCACAATTCTTTTTCTGCAAAGAATTCTCTCTGCTCTTCTGAAGCCACAGCCCTCAAAAGAAAGGAAGAGAAAATCCGAGCAGTCTGCCAAAAATCAAAGCATTCTTTATCAGTTGAACTGAAGTATAAAAATTGTAACAATTTGTCAATGGAATAGATTTTGTGTGTAAGTGAAAAAAGTGCAACCACTTAAAGTGGGGTGCCCCCTAAAAAAAAAAAAAATTTAAAGTCAGCAGCTACAAATACTGCAGCTGCTGACTTTTAATAATCGGACACTTACCTGTCCCGGGGTCCAGCAATGCAGGGCAACAAAGCCCCCCCCCCCCCCTTGTTCTCTGCTCCGCTCGTAGCTCCGGCATTCTTACTGTGGGCACCCGGCTGTGGCTTCACAGCCGGGCAGGGCCAGATTAACATAGGGACGTTTGGAGCTGAAGCTCCAGGCCCCCATCATATTATAGGCCCAAACACTTTAATTTACATGCAATATAAGTCAATCACCACGGCCCGGCCGTCGGCCGCCAGCCACTATATGCCTTTGTTATTGCCAGGCGGCTGCATTATAGGCCCACATATTGCGGCGCTGATAATGTTGCAGATAATGCCCTGCAATGCGGGCGGTATGTATCAGCTCGCCGCCGAGGCTGAGCGCGCTCGGCTGCTCACATCCTTCCTGTAGGCGGAGCTTGACGTCATCTGGAGGCCTTCCCAGCGTCCCGAGGCTTGACTGGGAAAGGACTGGATGTACTGAGTGCGAGCGGCGAGCCAAGAGAAATATCTGCCTGGAGTGGACACAGCACAATTAAGTTCAAGTAAGCCACAGGCGCTAGCCGCTAGGGAAGTCAATAGTAGACTCAGGCAGAAATTTTTGAAATTGGCTAGTAGTTAACTTACACTGGGGGGGTAATATATGTGTGCAACTCGATAGTGACTGTGCAGGCAACCCATTTAGTGCATCTCATCAGTGCCACTGTGCCAGTGCCCTCTATCAGTGCCTCCTATCAGTGCCAGTGTCCTCTATCAGTGCCACCTATCAGTACAGCTCATCAGTGCCATCCAATCAATGCCAGTGCCCCCTATCAGTGCAGCTCATCAGTGCCACCTATTAATGCCTCCTATCAGTGCTGCTTATCAATGAAGCTCATCAGTGCCATCCAATCAATGCTAGTGCCACCTATCAGTGTAGCTCATCAGTGCCACCTATCAGTGCCCATTATTGCAGCTCAGCAATGCCACCTATCAGCGCCGCCTATCAGTGCCACCTTGTCAGTGCCCATAAGTCCTGCCTGTCAGTGCCGCCTATCAGAGCCCATTACTGCCCATTAGTGTAGCTCATCAGTGCCACCTATCATTGACCATCAGTGCTGCCTGTCAGTGCCGCCTATCAGAGCCCTATCAGTGTCTATAGGTGCATTTAATCAGTACCCATTACTGCAGTTCATCAGTGCCACCTATCGTTGACCATCAGTGCTACCTATCAGTGCAGCTAATCAGTGCCACCTATCATTGACCATCAGTGCTGCCTATCACTGCAGATCATCAGTGCCACCTATCAGTGTCACACATCAGTGCTGCCTATAAGTACCCATCAGTGCCGCATAATAGTGCTGTCTCACCAGTGCCACCTTATCAGTGCCCATAAGTGCTGTCTGTCAGTGCCGCCTATTAGAGCCCATTAGTCCAGCTCATCAGTGCCACCTATCATTGACCATAAGTGCTGTCTGTCAGTGTCACCGATCAGAGCCCTATCAGTGCTGCCCATCAGTGCAGCTCATCAGTGCCACCTATCATTGACCATCAGTGCTGCCTGTCAGTGCAGCTCATCAGTGCCACCTATCATTGAACATCAGTGCTGCCTATCAGTGCAGATTATCAGTGCCACCCATCAGTGTCAGTGCCACCCATAAGTGCCCATCATTGCCACATAATAGTGCTGCCTCACCAGTGCCACCTTATCAGTGCCCATAAGTGATGTCTGTCAGTGACCCCTATCAGAGCCCATTAGTGCAGCTCATCGGTGCCCATCAGTGCTGCCTATCAGTGCAGATTATCAGTGCCACCTATCATCAGTGTCAGTGCCACCCATAAGTGCCCATCATTGCCCATAAGTGCTGTCTGACAGTGACCCCTATCAGAGCCCATCAGTGCCCATTAGTGCAGCTCATCAGTGCCCATCAGTGCTGCCTATCAGTGCAAGTTTTCATTGCCCATCAGTGCTGTCTATCAGTGCAGCTCATCATAGCTCATCGCTGATGATCTGCATATCAGTGCAGATTATCAGTGCGCCATATCAGTACAGCCTCATCAGCGCCCCCTTATCAATACCTCATCAGTGCACATCAGTGAAGAAGAAAAATGACTTATGGCAAAATATTATCACAAACTAAGAAAAACATATTTTTTTTATTAAACATGTCTTTTTTTCATGTTTAGCAAAAAATAAAAACCACCATGGTGTTTAAATACTAAACAAAAGGTCTATTTGTGTAAAAAAAAATGACAAAAATCAAAACACATTAATTTTAGTGGGCGCAGTCTTAATCAATGTGACTCAAGGCGCAGGGACAGCAATTCCAGTAATTTTATGGGATTTTGGTGCGATTTGGGTGCAGTAGACTGCAATGTTAAATCATAGAAGATGCAAGAAAGTCACACGACTTTGGGTCTCAGCAGTGTGAACCGAACTTTGCCATCTTGGGATCCCTCCACAGTGGACGGACTGCCACTAATTTGTTTTAACAAAAAATTGTTTGCATCTTCATTTTATTTATTTCCATAAAAAGGCCCACCGAAATCCTCAGCCCCAGGCCCATGATGCTCTTAATCTGGCCCTGGCACATGCAGTGACAGGTCCCAGATGACTGTGCAGTGCGAGGGGAAGTGATGTCACCAGCCCGAGCATTGAAGAAGGCAGACTACGAGGGACCCCCTAGCAACAGGCATTTAGAGGCGAGTAAAAAAAATGTTTTTTTCCAATTCTTTTTTTTTTATACATTTTCAGCAATTTTTTATTTTTTTTGGTAGTAACACCACTTTAAACACTAAACCTTTTTCTGACATTTGTTGGTTTCAAGTTAAAATAATTTTTTGGCTAGAAAATTACTTGGAACCTCCAAACATTCTATATATTTTTTTAGTAGACACCCTAGAGAATAAAATGGTGGTTGTTGCAATATTTTCTGTCACACTGTATTTGCGTATTGTGAAAAAGTTTACGTTGCGAGAATCGTGATCTTTTTATTCTAAGCAAAAAAAAATTGTGATTCTCATTTTGGCCAGAATCGTGCCGCTCCAATATATACCAGTTTGTAGACGCTATAACCTTCCCACAAACAAATGATTATACAATTTTTTTTTTTATATACCAGACATGTAGCAGAATACATTTCAGCATAAATGTGTGAAAAACTTTGGATTTTTTTCTTTTTATTGTATATGTTTTATAACAGAAAGTAGAAAATATTGGAGGGTTTTTTTTTCTCAATTTTTTTTTTCCTTTATATTACAAAAAAATAAAAAAACCCGGTGGTGAACAAACACCACCAAACAAAAGCTCTACTTGTGTGAAAAAAGGCGATATAAGGGCCAGTTCACACCACATGCAGTCCATTGCGGGTTTTTTTTCTGCATCAAAAATGCATGGAAAATAGGTTATATGGTTTTCAATGGCATAGTTCACACCAGTGCGTTCCAGTTCCAGGAGAAAAAAGTAGAACATGCTGCATTTTTTCTGTACTGGAACGCTGTAAAACGCATTAAAAAACGCACCGGAACGCACCTAAATGCACTGCAGCACACGTGTCCTTATTTAAGGTTAAGAAAAAAAGAGGGGGGGGGAGCACTGGACTGCATCAAAAACGCACTGGAACGCATCAAAAACACAGATGGAGAAAAGCATCTGGAACACATCCGACCTGCGTTTCTATGGTGTGAACTGGCCCTAAATGTAATTTGGCTACAGTGCTGCATGACTGCGCAATCGCCACTTAAAGTAGCGCAGTGCTGAATAGTAAAAAGAAAAAAATGCCCTGGTCATAAAAAGGGTAAAACCTTCCCTGTCTGCAGCCCCTCCTCTGTACACCTAACCCAGTCCCCGTCTTCAGTCCCTCCTGTGCATCCCACTTCCAGTCCTCGGTCCCTCCTCTCCCGGGTCCCTGTCCTCGGTCCCTCCTCTCCCGGGTCCCTGTCCTCGGTCCCTCCTCTCCCGGGTCCCTGTCCTCAGTCCCTCCTCTCCCGGGTCCCTGTCCTCGGTCCCTCCTCTCCCGGGTCCCTGTCCTCAATCTCTCCTCTCCCGGGTCCCTGTCCTCAATCTCTCCTCTCCCGGGTCCCTGTCCTCAATCTCTCCTCTCCCGGGTCCCTGTCCTCAATCCCTCCTCTCCCGGGTCCCTGATCTCGGTCCCTCCTCTCCCGGGTCCCTGTCCTCGGTCCCTCCTCTCCCGGGTCCCTGATCTCGGTCCCTCCTCTCCCGGGTCCCTGTCCTCGGTCCCTCCTCTCCCGGGTCCCTGTCCTCGGTCCCTCCTCTCCCGGGTCCCTGTCCTCGGTCCCTCCTCTCCCGGGTCCCTGTCCTCGGTCCCTCCTCTCCCGGGTCCCTGTCCTCGGTCCCTCCTCTCCCGGGTCCCTGATCTCGGTCCCTCCTCTCCCGGGTCCCTGTCCTCAGTCCCACTTCTCCGATTCCCTGTCCTCGGTCCCTGATCTCAGTCCCTCCGCTCCCGGTCCCTGTCCTCGGTCCCACTTCTCCTGGTCCCTGATCTTGGTCCCTCCTCTTCCGATCCCTGTCCTCAATCCCACTTCTCCCTTTCCCTGTCCTCGGTCCCTGATCTCAGTCCCTCCTGTCCTCGGTCCCTCCTCTCCCGGTCCCTGGTACCTTCCAGGCCAGCAGTAGGACGTTCATGATGGCCAACAGCGGGCAGGGCCCGTTCTCGTTCTGGGTGACGATGGGGGTGCTCTGCTCCTTCCAGCGAATCCATTTGATGTGATAGACGGACTGTCCCGGGTAGCGGTCCCTGGCCGCCTGTCCCTCCCGGCCGTCCTCGTCATCCTCCGGTCCCCCGGGAAGGAGCCTGTCATCCGGGCCGCCGTCGCTGGCGGAGCTGGGACAGGAGAGGAGGTTGGAGAAGGAGTCCAGGGAGTCCAGGCTGTGCGAGGCGCCGGGGATGCTGCTGCTCGCCTCCTCGGCGGAGCTCTTCTCTCTCCCGGCCTCCTCAGAGTGTGGAGAGGATGGTACCCGGAGCCGGGCGCTGTCATCCTGCCCACCCCCTTCCGAGACAGCTGTCTGCACCGCATTCGGCTCCGTGGGCTCGGAGGCCTTTCCCGCCCCGTCCCCCACACCCGCCGCCACCGGACCGGGACTCTCCATGACCGGCAATCGCTCGGGGCTCAACCGGACCGCATCGGCTCCTCAGCAGCTGTCTCCGCCGCCATGACAGCCCCGCCCCTAGTGACGTCACGCCACAGCTGTCCCGTGCTCCGGGCTGGATGCTGCTGCTGCCCAGGTTGCTCACTGTTACCTGTCAATAAAGCTGTGTAGGGAAAAAGGCCTAACAAGGAGACATAAACAGTACTTTACCTGCCCTAACCCACACTCCTATCCTCCAGTGATACAAATTCAACATATCTTGGCTAACCAGGCAGTTTGACCCATGAACTCTGGGCTATAGATTTATGTTTTATACTTTATTTTTGGTGGGGGGGGGGGGGGGTGATCCACCCTGGGCCCCTATAGGAAAATAACTAGCAAAGATTGGGTGAGAACAAAACTGCCCCAGCAAAGGGAGGGGTTTAAATCTTACCTCCCTTCCCAAGACAAAATCCCCCCCTTCCCCCAGTACAGCTCCCCTCATCACAGGTATTCCCAGTACAGACCTTCCCCCCAGTACAGCTCCCTTCAGCACACGTATCCCCAGTACAGACCTCCCCCCGGTACAGCTCCCCTCAGCACACGTATCCCCAGTACAGACCTCCCTAGTACAGCTCCCCTCAGCACACATATCCCCAGTACAGACCTCCCCCCAGTACAGCTCCCCTTAGCACACGTATCCCCAGTACAGACCTCCCTAGTACAGCTCCCCTCAGCACACATATCCCCAGTACAGACCTCCCCCCAGTACAGCTCCCCTCAGCACACGTATCCCCAGTACAGACCTCCCCCAGTACAGCTCCCCTCAGAACACCTCCCCCCAGTACAGCTCTCCTCAGCACACGTATCCCCAGTACAGACCTCCCCCAGTACAGCTCCCTTCAGCACACGTATCCCCAGTACAGACCTCCCCCCAGCACACGTATCCCCAGTACAGCTCCCCTCAGCACATGTATCCCCAGTACAGAACTCCCCCAGTACAGCTCCCCTCAGCACACGTATCTCCAGTACAGACCTCCCCCAGTACAGCTCCCTTCAGCACACGTATCCCCAGTACAGACCCCCCCCCCCCCCAGTACAGCTCCCCTCAGCACACGTATTCCCAGTACAGACCTCCCCCAGTACAGCTCCCTTCACTACATACTGTATATCCCTTTCACTACAGACCTCCCCCAGTAGAGACCCCCCCCATACAACTCCCTTTAGTACATACTGTATATCCCTTCCACTGCAGATCTCCCCCCAAGTACAGATCCCCATTAAAGACCTCTCCCCCAGTACAGCTCCCCTCAGTTCATATCTCTCCCCCTGTACAGATTTCCCCCAGTACAGGTCCCTCCAATACAGATCACCCCCAGTACAGATCTACCCCAAGTACATACCACGCCCCCCAATACAGACTTCCCCCAGTATAGCTCCCTTCAGCACATACATTATCTCCCCTACACTACAGGTCTCCCCCAAGTACACTAATCCCCCCCAGTAGAGACCTCTCCCCTATTACAGCTCCCCTCAGTTCATATCGCTCACCCTGTACAGATCTCCCCCGATACAGGTCCCTCCAATACAGATCACCCTTATTACAGATCTCCCCCTAAGTATATACCACGGCCCCCAATACAGATCTCCCTCAGTACAGATCACTCCAGTACATATCCCCCCAATATAGATCTTCCCCAATAAAGATCTCCCCCCAAGTAGAGATATCACCCTCAGTTTAGACCTCTCTCCCTAATTACAGCTCCATTCAGTTCATATCTCTCCCCCTGTGCAGATCTCCCGCAGTACAGCTCCCCTTAGAACATACAGTATCTCCCCCACTCTACAGGTCTCCCCCCTCCAAGTACAGATCTTCCCCAATAAAGATCTCCCCCAAGTACAGATATCCCCATCAGTATAGACCTCGCCCCATTACAGCTCCCATCAGTTCAGATCACTCCCCCCGTACAGGTCTCCCCCAGTCAGGGCTGAACTCACCATTGGTCTTGACTGGGCTCAAGCCCATGGGCCCCTCCCAATAGTGGGCCCCACGGGCCCCATCGAGATACATAGTCGAGTGTACTCGGCTCCGCTCCGCTCACAGTCCTGCCCTATGATGGACATAACACAGGGACTCGGCGTGACTGTGAGCCAAGCCGAGTACACTCGGCTACTCTCGGATCCGCTCGGGACTGCGAGAGGACCTGAGAGCCGCTGAGGGGACCCGAGAAACTCTGTATCTTGGTGGCACTATTTTTAAACTTCAAGACTGCAATGACTAGGCTGCAAATGACACTGAGTCAAGGCTGCAAATGACAAGGCTACACTAACAAGGCTGAAAATGACACTGGGTAAGGCTGCAGATGGATGGGCAAGGCTCCAGATGGACACTGACAAGGCTGCATTGATGGGCATTTAAATGAAAGTTTTTTCATTAAACTTCCCTCCTAAAAGTTTTTTTCCTTAACCACTTGACCACTGGGCACTTAAACACCCTTAATAACCAGACCAATTTTCAGCTTTCGGTGCTCTCACATTTTGAATGACAATTACTCAGTCATGCAACACTGGACCTATATGAAATTTTTGTCCTTTTTTCACACAAATGGAGCTTTCTTTTGGTGGTATTTAACCACTTGAGATCCGCGCTATAGTAAAATGATGTGTATAGCGCGGATCTCAATTTTCAGGACTACGTCTATTGACGTCGTCCCCTTTAAGAGTTCCCCGCGCGCTCCCGGGAGCGCGCATCGAGGAAAATCTGTGTTGGCCGTGTCCGCTGGACACAGCCAATCACAGATCGCTGTAAACGGCCAATCACAGCGGCCGTTTACAGCGCGATCGCCTCCTCCAATGGGTGATGATCTCAAATGTAAACAAATGAGATCATCACCCATTGCCGAACGTGTCTCCTCACACAGCGATAGCGTGTGAGGAGACCGAATGTGTTTTGTGAGTGTAAAAGTGTCAGTAAACGGATAAAAACCCCACCTGTGCCCAGATCTACCCTGCCAGTGCCCTGCCAGTGCCCAGATCTACCCTGCCAGTGCCCTGCCAGTGCCCAGATCTACCCTGCCAGTGCCCACCTGTGCCCACCTGTGCCCACCTGTGCACCGCCTGTGCCCACCTGTGCCCACCTGTGCACCGCCAGTGCTCCATCTGTGCACCGCCAGTGCCCGCCAGTGCCCCGCCAGTGCCAGCCAGTGCCAGCCAGTGCCAATCGGTGCCCATCTGTACCAATCGGTGCCCATCTGTGCCTCAGCAGTGCCCATCTGTGCCGCCTAAGCAGTGCCCATCTGTGCCACCTCAGCAGTGCCCATCTGTGCCGCCTAAGCAGTGCCCATCTGTGCCGCCTAAGCAGTGCCCATCTGTGCCCATCTGCTGCCTTATCAGTGCACATCCGTGCAATAAATCAGTGCACATCTGTGCCGACCTATCAGTGCCCATCTGCCGACTCAGCAGTGCCCATCTGTGCCGACTCAGCAGTGCCCATCTCTGCCGCCTCAGCAGTGCCCATCTGCCGCCTCAGCAGTGCCCATCTGCCACCTCAGCAGTGCACATCCGTGCAATAAATCAGTGCACATCCGTGCAATAAATCAGTGCACATCTGTGCCGACCCATCAGTGCCCATCTGCCGCCTCAGCAGTGCCCATCTGTGCCGCCTCAGCAGTGCCCATCTGCCGCCTCAGCAGTGCCCATCTGCCGCCTCATCAGTGCACATCCGTGCAACAAATCTGCACATCTGTGCAATAAATCAGTGCACATCTGTGCCGACCCATCAGTGTCCATTTGTGCCACCTCAAAAGCGCCCATCTGTGCCACCTCAAAAACGCCCATCTGTGCCACCTCATCAGTGCCCATCAGTGCTACAATGGCTAAACGTGTCTTTTCCGCTGAGGAGGCGTACCAAATTATTTCCGCGGCCGACGAGAGCAACGGGGAGCTCTCCTCTTCCGATTCCTTTTCGGATTCGGATTCTGAAGCCGACGTAACTTATGAGCCAGTCCTCAGCAGTGAAACACTGACTGATGAATCCGAGGAGGAAGATATCCGGCCCATCAAGCGAAGGCGTTCTAGTGAGGCAGTGCCGTCCACCAGCACCGCAGTGCCGTCCACCAGCACCGCAATGCCGTCCACCAGCACCGCAGTGCCCCAGCAAGAAAGGCCAAGTACCAGTGGGGTGTCATCTCAGCCCCAAAGGGTTAGGAGCCATGCTGGCCTTCCCTATGCCCTTCAGAACCCCTTGTGGCTTCCTCCTAATTCAGGAGAGGCCAATGTTCCCCCTTTCACCGCCCAGCCAGGAGTCCAGGTGGACACGGAGAATTTTAGCCCCATCGATTTTTTTAATTTAATTTTTACGGAGGAAATGTTGGCGTCAATTGTGGCCCAGTGCAACCTGTATGCACAACAATGTATTTTTCAAAATCCAACCTCCTATTATGCCCGTCCCTACGAATGGAGAGACCTAACGGTGGAGGAGTTCAAGCTTTTTTTAGGCCTCACATTTAATATGGGACTCAACAAAAAAAACAATTACGTACCTACTGGTCAACCCACCCCCTCCACCACTCACCGCTCTTCTCCGCGGTAATGCCCAGAAGCAGGTATCAGATGATCCTGAGGTTCTTACATTTCAGTGACAATTCCCAATGCCTTCCACGAAATGATCCAAATTTTGACCGCCTTTACAAAATTCGACCAATACTAAATTATTTTTCTGAAATATTCCCCAAATTGTTTACCCCGGACCAACACATATGTGTGGATGAGTCCCTTATTAAATTTAGTGGCAGGCTTAGGATGAAGCAATTTATGCCCAGCAAAAGGGCCCGCTATGGGGTGAAGGTCTACAAATTATGTGACCGAGCCACAGGGTACACATATTCCTTCAAGGTGTACGAAGGGAAGGACACCCAGCTACAGCCCCCTAATTGTCCGGATTATTTGGGATCCAGCGGAAAAATTGTTTGGGACCTCATATACCCCCTACTGGATAAAGGCTACCACCTCTATGTAGACAACTTCTACACATCTCTGCCCCTGTTCCACAACCTTCACCGGAAGAAGATGCCAGCATGTGGCACTGTAAAAAAGAACCGGAAGGGCTTTCCTCAAAGTCTGGTGAACAAGAAGCTGCGGAAAGGAGAAACCGCAAGTCTAAGAAACAAGGAGGTTCTGGCAGTGAAGTGGAGGGACAGAAGAGATGTGTACATGTTATCTTCTATCCACAACGATACCTTCGTAGAAATCCCCAGAAGGAATGGCCCCGTAAAGAAACCCAAATGTATTTCAGAGTATAATTTGTTCATGGGAGGAGTCGACTTCAACGACCAAATGATGGAACCATATCTGGTCTCAAGACGGACATATCATTGGTACAAAAAAGTAGTAATTTATTTTTTTCAATTGGCCATTTACAATTCATATGTAATTTACAGCAACGCCACCCAAAACCCCAAACGTTTCTTTGGCTACCAGGAGGAAGTTTTCACAGCCCTTATTTTCCCAAACGGCCCACCAGAAATTATCCGATCAGACGTTGTAAGTCGACTCTCCGAGCGCCACTTTCCGGATAAAATTCCCCCCACACCAGCAGGCAAAAGACGCCAAAAAAGATGTAAGGTGTGTACCAAAGCAGGAGTCAGAAAAGACACATCTTATTATTGTGCACAATGTCCTTCCCAACCAGGCCTCTGTATAGGCGACTGTTTTCGGCGTTACCATACTTCAATAAATTTTTAGTGAAGTATGGTAAACATAATCCTCAGTTCCTGCCTTCATACACCTTCACACCCCTTATGCCACTGCCTGCTCTGTAACGGACCCTGGCTTGTTATTTGACCACTCTTATGCCTGCCGATTCTGTTCATACCGCTGCCTGATCTGGAACTGACCCTGGACTGTTATTCGACCACGCTTCTGCCTAACGATTCTGTACATACCTCTGCCTCATCTGGAACTGACCCTGGACTGTTATTCGACCATGCTTCTGTCTAACGATTCTGTATATATCTCTGCCTGATCTGGAACTGACCTTGGACTGTTTGACCACGATATTTGCCTGCCTCTTGGACTGATCTTGTATTCTGCAACTGGACTAGTGGGATTCAACACGGGGTCTCACATATGTGAGGGGCTCCAGTATAGTTTTTCTGGAAGAAGAAAACAATTTTCTTTGTTTTCTTATTCCTAGATTAGGGTCTGGAGACTCGGAGGCTTCAAAGAGATTTGGGAGGGAGAAGCCTCTACCCCTATCCCCATTCTGTCCTGAACGAGGCTCTACTTTTGTCTGCTGCCTGTAGGACTTACTGCCATCATGCCGCACTGACCACACCACAAGGACCTGCCTACTACCAGGACCAATATTTTTGGCACTGCTGACATCTCTGCACTAACCCTGGACTGTAATATGGACAGTATCCCTGCCTGCTGCCTGAAAAACTGTGTTCGCTGTTGCTGACCAAGCCCCTGCCTGCTGCCTGGACCAGTGATATCCTCCTGTGGACAACTGCGCTTCTAAAACCACAGGTAATCTTTTCTTTACCCTTTGCTCAGCATAATGTATTTGGGGGTGTAATTCTTGGTATGTGCAGGCTATGTGTCCCTGGAACGCCGACGGTGTTTCTTGCATGTTGCGCCTCTGTATTTGGTCAGGCTGTGTAAAAGTCTCACACATGTGGTATCGTTATACTCAGGAGGAGTAGTAGAACGTATTTTGGGGTGTTATTTTTGCTATGTAAATGCTATGCGTTGGAAATATCTTATAAACGGACAACTTTGTGTAAAAAAAAATGCGTTTTCATTTTTTTTTCCACATTTTCTGAAAACTTCTGGAAAAAAATGAACCATTGAAAAGACTCATTATGCCTCATAGATTATACGTTGGGGTGTTAGCTTTCCAAAATGGGGTCATTTTCTGGACGTTTCCATTGCCCTGGTGTTCCAGGGCCTTCAAAACTGTAATAGGTGGTTGAGAAATGAAATGTGTAATTTATGCTCCTAGAATGCCTGAAGGTGCTACTTCAAAATTAGGCCTCTGTATGTGGTCAGGCTGTGTAAAAGTCTCACACATTTGGTATCGTTATACTCAGGAGGAGTAGTAGAACGTATTTTGGGGTGTTATTTTTGCTATGTAAATGCTATGCGTTGGAAATATCTTATAAACGGACAACTTTGTGTAAAAAAAAATGCGTTTTCATTTTTTTCCACATTTTCCGAAAACTTCTGGAAAAAAATGAACCATTGAAAAGACTCATTATGCCTCATAGATTATACGTTGGGGTGTTAGCTTTCCAAAATGGGGTCATTTTCTGGACGTTTCCATTGCCCTGGTGTTCCAGGGCCTTCAAAACTGTAATAGGTGATTGAGAAATGAAATGTGTAATTTATGCTCTTAGAATGCCTGAAGGTGCTACTTCAAAATTAGGCCTCTGTATGTGGTCAGGCTGTGTAAAAGTCTCACACATGTGGTATCGTTATACTCAGGAGGAGTAGTAGAACGTATTTTGGGGTGTTATTTTTGCTATGTAAATGCTATGCGTTGGAAATATCTTATAAACGGACAACTTTGTGTAAAAAAAAATGCGTTTTCATTTTTTTCCACATTTTCCGAAAACTTCTGGAAAAAAATGAACCATTGAAAAGACTCATTATGCCTCATAGATTATACGTTGGGGTGTTAGCTTTCCAAAATGGGGTCATTTTCTGGACGTTTCCATTGCCCTGGTGTTCCAGGGCCTTCAAAACTGTAATAGGTGGTTGAGAAATGAAATGTGTAATTTATGCTCCTAGAATGCCTGAAGGTGCTACTTCAAAATTAGGCCTCTGTATGTGGTCAGGCTGTGTAAAAGTCTCACACATGTGGTATCGTTATACTCAGGAGTAGAAGAATGTATTTTGGGGTGTTATTTGTGGTATGCACATTCCGTGTGGGAGAAATAAGCTATTACAATGAAAATTTTGTGAAAAAAAAAAAAAAATCGTCATTTTGCAAAGAATTATGGGAAAAAATGACAACTTAAAATAACTAACCATGCCTCTTACTAAATACATTGGAATGTCTACTTTCCAAAAAGGGGTCATTTGGGGGGCATTTGTACTTTCCTGGCTTGTTAGGGTCTCAAGAATGGAGATAGGCCTTAGTACATCAGATGTGATCTTTTTTTGCAAATCTTTATGATTTGCACCATAGCTTGTAGACTCTATAAATTTCACACAGATCATATAATATGCAAAAATTTGGGTTATTTTTACCAAAGATGTGTAGTAGTATAAATTGTGGCCAAAATTTATGAAGAAAAATTGCTAATTTGCTAAATTTTGTCACAGAAACGAAGAAAAATTCATTTTTTTTCAAAATTTTCGGTCTTTTTTCATTTATAGCGCAGAAAATAAAAAACCGAGAGGTGATCAAATACCACCAAAAGAAAGCTCTATTGGTATGAAGAAAAGGACAAAAAAATCATTTGGTTACAGTGTTGCATGACTGAGTAATTGTCATTCAAAATGTGAGAGCACTGAAAGCTGAAAATTGGTCTGGGACTGAGGGGGGTTTAAGTGCCCAGTAAGCAAGTGGTTAATCAACTCTCAGTTTTTTATTTTTTGTGCTATAAAAGAAAAAAGACCGAAAATTCTGCGAAAAAACAAATTTTTCTTCGTTTCTGTTATAAAATTTAGCAGATTAGTAATTTTTTCTTCATAAATTTTGGCAAAAATTTATACTACTACATATCTTTGGTAAAAATAAGTACAAATTGGTGGATATTATTTGGTCTTTGTGAAAGTTATAGAGTCCACAAGCTATGGTGCCAATATCTGAAAATTGATCACACCTGAAGGACTGACGGCCTATTTCAATTCTTGAGACCCTAACATGCCAGAAAAGTACAAATACCCCCCAAATGACCCCTTTTTGGAAAGAAGACATTCCAATGTATTTAGTAAGAGGCATGATGAGTTTTTTGAAGTTGTCATTTTTTCCCACAATTCTTTGCAAAATCAAGATTTTTTTTCCTTTTTTTTTTTTGTCATAATTGTCAATAATTGTCATATTATCAGTTTATTTCTCACACACAGCATATGCATACCACAAATTACACCCCAAAACACATTCTGCTATTACTCCCGAGTACGGCGATACCACATGTGTGAGACTTTTTTACACAGTGTGGCCACATACAGAGGCCCAACATGCAGGGAGCGCCATCAGGCGTTCTGGAGCACCCAGGACAATTCTGACATTTCTCTCCTACATGTAAAAATCATCATTTATTTGCTAGAAAATTACAGAGAACACCAAAACATTATATATTTATTTTTAGCAAAGACCCTGGAGAATACAATGGTGGTCATTGAAAATTTTTATCTCACACGGTATTTGCGCAGCAATTTTTCGAACGCGTTTTTTTGGGGGAAAAAACAGTTTTGTGCTTAAAAAAAAACAAAAAAAAACAGTAAAGTTAGCCCAATTTTTGCATAAAGTGAAAGATGAAGTTATGCTAAGTAAATAGATATCAAACATGTCACTCTTCAAAATTGCACATGCCCGTGGAATGGCGCCAAACGTCGCTACTTAAAAATCCCCATAGGCGACGCTTTAAATTTTTTTTACTGGTTACATGTTTTGAGTTGCAGAGGAGGTCTAGGGCTAGAATTATTGCTCTCGCTCTAACGTTCGCGGCGATACCTCACATGTGTGGTTTGAACACCGTTTTCATATGTGGGCGGGGCTTACGCATGCGTTCACTTCTGCATGCGAGCACATGGGGACAGGGGCGCTTTAAATTCTTTATTTTTTTTTTATGGTTCATTTTACTTTATTTATTTTAGTTTGACATTTTTTTCCCCAAAAATAAGTTTTTGATCACTTTTATTCCTATTACAAGGAATGTAAACATCCCTTGTAATAGGAATATGGGGTGACAGGTCCTCTTTACAGTGAAATCTGGGGGTCAATATGACCCCACATCTCACCTCTAGGCTGGGAAGCCTGAAATAAAAAAAAAAAAAAAAAAAAGATTCTGGCTTTGATCGTACTGGCGAGTTGGTAGAAGCACCGAAGGGTGGTGAGGGGTGGGGGGGCGTCTATGGCTGGGTATTGCAGGGTATCACTGAGTATGGCTGGGTATCTCTGAGTATGGCTGGGTATCTCCGAGTATGGCTGGGTATCTCCGAGTATGGCTGGGTATGGCAATTTATGGCAGGGTATTGGGGGGTATTGCAGAGTATTGGGGGGTATTGCAGAGTAATGGGGGGTATTGCAGAGTAATGGGGGGTACTGCAGAGTAATGGCAGGGTACTGCAGAGTAATGGGGGGGTACTGAAGAGTAATGGCGGGTACTGCAGAGTAATGGCGGGTACTGCAAAGTAATGGGGGGTACTGCAGAGTAATGGGGGTGCTGCAGAGTAATGGCAGGGTACTGCAGAGTAATGGGGGGTACTGCAGAGTAATGGCAGGGTACTGCAGAGTATTGCAGGGTATTGCAGAGTATTGGCAGAGTATTGGCAGGGAATTGAGGGGTTAAATTCGGTGAGCAGCGATGTGGGCACTGCAGATGCAGCCCACATCGCTGCTGACATCGATCTCTTTCCCCTCCGCTGTACCGATCGGTACAGAGAGGGGGAGGGAGGAACCGGCGTCATGTTATGACGCCGGTTTGTTTACAAGTGATCGCTCCGTCATTTGACGGAGCGATCACATGGTAAACGGCCGCGACGAGCGGCCGTTTACCGTGATCCGTGATCTAGTGGACCCGGCGGTCACGGATTATCTCGTGTGCGTGCCCCAGGGGGCGCGCAAGAGCAGAATTCTGGGAGGCCGTTAATTAACGGCCTCTCAGAGTCAAACAACCGCCCTGAAGCCGTTAATCGGCAATGGGCGGTTGTTAAGTGGTTAAAATTCCCTCCTAAACTTGGGGTACGTTTTATAGGCTGGTGCATGTTTTGCGCCAATAAATATGGTAATGTATAGAAGGTAGGGCCCGAAAGTGACTCAAGCCCAGGGGCTGCCACCACCCTAAGTCCTGCCCTGCATCTATGGACTTGTAGAGCTTTGTGTTTAATTTTCTATCTTATTATAGCAGCTGCTAAATTCTATTATAGATTTTTTTTTCAGAGGAGCCGGATGAGCTTAATTCTATTTGCTTAAAAGTTTTTTTAAACATTGCCAATCACTTGGTTCACCCAGCTCCCTGAGCAGAGAACTGGTGACTGTCAGTCAGCAGCTCTCCGATCTGCCCCCCCATGCTCACTGGAGCACTGGGCTATGGTGGTGATGGGAGGGGCCTGCTCAGGCTCTCAGCAGCTCACTGAGAGCCTGAGCTGGGTGCTGGTCCAGGCATGTGGGCAGATCCTGACCATATGGTCGTGATCTTGCCTGAGCTTGGACTGGCTCTGTGATGTCAGCCAACAGTGGGCTTCAGGCCGCTGTCTGCTGAAAATGGGTCACTGGTCTCCTCCGATCCACAGGAGAAGAGCAGCCAAATGAAAATTGGCTGTACTTCTCCTTTAACTCTTTCATGTGAAAAACAGATGTTCAGGAAAGCACAACTAAAGGAGCTGGAGTTAGAGTCATGGAAAGTTGTAAACTGAAAGTGCTGTGGTGAGAATTTTAACAAATAGTTTACTGGGGATGATTTATTTTTATTTTGCTCAGTGTGTTAAAAAAGAAGTTTGAGTTTCCGATAAAAAAAAAATTATATATGTATATATATATATATGTATATATATGTATATATATATATATATATATATATATATATATATATATATATATATATATATATATATATATACACACCGTATTTATCGGCATATAACACGCACTTTTTTTCAGGCTCTGTCTATCTCGGAGGCAGGAAATTTAAATGTGGCGCAAATGACACTGGGCAAAGCAGCAAACAGCGCTGGGCAAGTGGCACTGGGCAAGGATGCAAATGGCACTGGACAAGGCTGCAAATGGACACTGATCATTCTGGAACGATGGACAAGGCTGCAGATGGACACTGATAAGGCTGCATTGATGGGCATTTAAATGTAAGTTTTTTTCCTTAAACTTCCCTCCTAAAAAAAATTTTCCCTTAAAATGGTCTCCTAAACTTGGTGCGTGTTATACACCGATAAATACGGTACTCACCTAGGTGAATGCAGCATCAGTACAATGCTGCATCTATTCCCTGCTGGCTCTAAGACTGAGAACTGAGTGATCAAACACCACTGATCGCTCAGATCTTAATCTTCAGCCTTCATGGAGCTGGTGACTGTCAGTCAGCAGTTCTCTGCTCTGCCCCTCCAGTGCTCACTGGAGCGCTGGGCTGTGGAGGGGGTGTGAGAGGCTCTCAGCTGCTCACTGAGAGGCTGAGCGAGTTGCTGGTCCAGGTATGTGGGTGGATCTTTCCGCAGCCTGGACCGGCTCTGTAACAGCAGCCGACAGTGAACTTTAGCCCACTGTCAGCTGAAAACGGGTCACAGGAATGCAAAACGCACCCCGCTCCTCTGATTCATTGAAGAAGTATAGCCAAAAAAGCTTTGTCTATACTTCTATTGAGGAAAAAACACGGGGGTGTGGGGGCGGGGTAATATGTTGTGTTGTGATGTAGACAGTGCCTTCAAACCTACTGAATGCTGCTGAGAAAAAGCTTTGCCATGTAAACAAGTTTATTACCTTTTGATGCTGGCCGTGACTCATCATTACTTTTGTAATTTATTTGTATACAAATACATTGTACAATGGGGCTGTCAAATTTGCTATAGTAGTAGTCACAATGAACTGTAATGACCCTGCCTGGGATTATATGAATGGTATGAATGGGCTCATTTACATAAAAGCCATTCTTGTAATCTAGAGAAATATCTAAAATGTATTGCTTTCTCTAGATTCTAATGAATGAGATTTTTTACAATCCCAGTCCAGAATGGTCATTACAATTCATTAGTGCTGATTTAGTAATGAATTGTTTTGACAGCTCTGTAGAGGAATGTATTTGTGTAAAAACTAATAGGTTCTTTAGGGGTTTACCAGGGTCACCAAAAATAATGTGTTCTTTCCCTCTTTTTGCAAATTCTTTGGTACACTGTGTTATTATTTACACATTTTAAACATTAGGAAAATCAGAGTACTAATAGTAAATGTGAAAATTTAAAGGCACTCAGCTTTAAAATGTGGTATTTTGACCCCCATTTTTTTTTGGGGGGGGGGGGAGTTATGGTCTAGGAAACCGCAGATATAAGCACAAAATATACCAAATAAAGTATAAGAAAAACTATGCAAAGAAAGGGACAAAAATTTTTATTTTTTTTTGAAGGAGGGGATATTTATTTTTTGCTTTATTAAAAAAAATATTCATGATCATGTTTGACATGTTAAAAAATGCACAAAAAAATAACGACAGAATATCAGTTAAAAAATAAAAAAAAGTTCACCCTATTAGGTTTTGCTACTCTTTTACCGTAAAAATGCAGAGAAATAGAAACTGGATATTTTTAAAGAGTATTTGAAATATTTTGCTAATTTATGTTAAAAAACATCAATATCAGAGAAGAAACAAATCGATTTTTGTGATTTAATTGCCACTATTGTGACCATGATTCCAGTTCACATAGCAATCACTGCAAAATACACATCGTGTGTTTGGGTGAAATTTTTTTCAAAATAGCACCCCAAATGTGGTGCGATTTTGCCGCTCCTGAACATGACAGAACCGCTCTGCAATCACAGCAAAATGTGAATTGTGTGAAGCTTGTCACTCAAAAAAAGAGCAGGAGCTTCTTTTAGGCAACAAGCGCATAGAGCGGACCATTGAAGTGGGTGGGTTGCCTGATGGATGACACACAGAATCCCGTGAAAATCAATCACACAAAATTGTGAGCAGGAATGTGAGGTCCCACTATACAAAGTGTGAATGGGGCCTCAAATTAGAACAAATCACACCCAAAAACTAGTCATTTGGGTTGACAGTTTGGTTGTGACGGTTAGGATTCTCGACATAGCAGCAATGTAACTGTTTGTTAAACCATTAAAGCAGAACTTTACCCATAACTTGATAAAAAATAATGTTCTTTAGCAAGGAATATATTCCACAATAATAATTATCAGTGGTGGTGCATCCAAAAGCCACCTCCTCTATGACCAATGGATAGATTGATGCATTGCATGAATCTATCCAAGGCTGCCTCTGCCACCCCCTGAATTACTGCGGCGGGGGTTGTTTTTGAAGCACCTGATTAGAGCCAAAGGCTCTACTAGGCGTAAAAAAAAAGGTGATCCAGGTCTGTTGGAACAGCGAATGAATATTTGATTTCCTAACACTGAAGCGCCTCTCCGTCAATCAGGTGCTCGAGTCTGTTACCCGTCACCTGATTGACTGGAACGACAGGCACTGTGATTGGATGCCTATCAGGAGGAGAGGATGGGAGGAGACACATGGAGGACACCACTCGCCATTGTCAGCCAACACGGGGAGGTGCATGGTTCGTGGAGGTGTCCGTGGCCCTGGGCGTGGGCGTGGGCGTAACCAGCAGCAGAGGGTGGGCGAGTTTATTTCTGAGACTGAGAGCAGGGCGCTTGCACTGCTGCAGTAAGTGCGGCAGGAGAGGCGGAGCTTTGATGCCTTCCTTGACCCAAGCAACAAGTGCACCTGCTTCTGCTGGCATATGTACAACTTAATGGAGGACATGGGTGGAGACCTTCAGATACAGTGCATGGATCGACTGAACACCATCTGTGTTCAATACAGACAGTTAAAATACAGTGATGTGCCACCTCCATCTTCAGTCGATCCATACACTGTATGTCAGGATCCACCAATGGCCCCCGGGACCTCAGCAGTGCAAGCACACCCCTCTCAATATCAGCCCCCTCCTGTACGACAACCACCACCCACCATGCCCCAGACCCTATTATACCCATCACCCTCCTACGAAGAATTTACACCGCCATCTTATATGCATAGGAGCCATCCCCATTCCTTCCCCCATCCCCAATCCCCACATGCCCAAGGTGACCAGGCATCCCAGCTAATCTATCACCAGTTGTAAATATTTTCATGTTCAATAAAAAATTTTTGCTTGACAAATTCTGTCTTTTTTATAGGATGCAAAACAGCAGTCAATTGAAAAGAGCACACTGCACTCTGCTTAAGACAAACGCATGATGAGCCTAGGCCAAGCATGCATTTGTCCCAAGCAGATTGAAAGGAGCACACTGCATGCTGCTTGAGACAAACGCATGCTGAGCCCAAGGCCTAGCATGCGTTTACCTCACGCAGAATGTAATGCACTCGAGGAACAAAAGAAGAAACATGGACACAAAGAGCATTAACATAAATGACATGTTTTATTAAAGCGGAGGTCCACCCTAAAATGGACCTCCGCTCATCGGAATCCCCCCCCCCCCTCCGGCGCCACAATTGGCACCTTTCAGGGGGGAGGGGGGTGCAATTACCTGGATAATCCAGGTAACTGCACCCACTTCCGGGATAGCTGTCTGAGGAAAGGGGCGTAGATTACGCCCCTTTCCGCAACTGCCCGCCCCTTTGCGCAAGTGCCCCGCTGCCTGCTGGGAAACACACAGTTCCCAGAGGCAGCGGGGACCATCCGGATTGCGCCGCACGGCTCGCGCATGCGCAGTAGGGAACCGGGAAATGAAGCCGAAAGGCTCCATTTCCTGATTCCCATACCCAAGATGGCAGCGGCAGGACCGGACAGACGACCTAGCGATCGGCTTCGGGTGCTGACATCGCGGGCGCGCTGGACAGGTAAGTGTCACTATTTTAAAAGTCAGCAGCTGCAGTATTTGTAGCTGCTGGCTTTTAAAAAAAAAAAAAAAAAAAACGCTGAGTCCCGGTGGACTCCCGCTTTAAAGAGCAAAATGCAAGCTAATTTATTCAATGTCAACATTGTTTTTTAAATATGATCACCTTGCCATAACACCTCTCCATTTGGAGATACAAAATATTGTGTATGCACGGCTGAGCCTATAATTGAAAATTCTATGTTCATGGCTGAGTCCATATCCACTAAATGGCCTCATAAGGTTTTTGGCCAATTCAAAAGCCTCATCCCCAACCATGAGCAATGGCAAACTTGGTTCATCAGTGGAGGGTAGAGGCCTACTGGCTGGTATGTTGAGGCGTCCCTCATGCAGTGTCAGGGCTGGCTTAGCCCCTCCTCCTCTGGGCTGGCCGCTCAGCTGTCGGCTAATTGCCAGCTCTCTTCTCTTTCCACAGTTACCAGCTGTTCCCGATGATGCTCGTCTGACCTGCCTATTTAAAGCTTTCCAGCTCACTTTTTCCTTTGCCTTCGCGTTGGTCACATCACAAGGAACCATCTCCTGCTGTTTGTTTCAAAGACTGGCTTACTGAAATCCCTCCTGGCTTCTTAACCTGCTTACGGTTGCTCTCCTTAGATCCCTGACTTCTGGCCTGGCTGATCTAGTTAATGAACTTTGGACTGGCTGACTACCCGATCTGGCTACTGGACTCTGGCTATGCTTGACTATGCTTTTTTCTATTTACCTTTTATTTTTATTAATAAACAAGTGTGATTTGATTGTACTTCTGTTTCATGGTTTCTGACATGCAGACTACGTCCGAAAGATGCCAGGAGTACCACGGAGAAATATTTCTTAGAATTAAAATAAGATGATCCGGACTGGGGAGGCTTCTTCACCTGGATGTGTTTCCCATCCAGGGCACCGATGCAATTAGGAAATTGTGTTTTTTCCCAAAATCCATCCACAACAGACTCTCAGATTTCTACACAGGCTCCGGCATGACTGAGTCGTGTAGTTCCTCCAAAATTGCAACACATGTTGACCTTGTTACTATAGAGACAGTTGCGACACCAAGGAGGAAATCATGGTGAAGGGACACAAAACTTTATCCGGTGGCAAGGAACCTAACATAAAAATGTAAAAATATTGAATTAAAACAGCATACAAATAAAATGTCCTACCTACCCGTAACCTTAACCCACTATTCCCTAAAACCAGGGCTTGACAAATTTACTTGGAATCTAGGAGCCAGCTAAAAAAGTTAGGAGCCAGGTCCGTGACGGCGATCTGGGCCTGTCCCTGGCCTGACATGGAGACGCGTGAGGGGAAGATAGCCCCCAGCCCCCCACCTGTCTCCAAGTCATTGCCCATAGCTCTTAGAGGGACATTTTATTTATTTTATTTTTTTCAAATGACAATTTTTTTTCAAATTGCATTTTAGTGTAGTCTATTACAAAGGATTTCCTTTACATTCCTTGTAATAGGAATAAAAGTGACACACATTTTTTTTTAAATGAACAGTGAAAAAAATAAAAATAAAAGTTAAAATAAGAAAAGAAATAATAATTTTAAACACGCTCTGTCCCACCAAGCTTGGGTGCAGAAGCTAACGCATATATGAAAGCAGTGTTCAAACCACACATGTGAGGTATCGCTGTGATCAGTAGAGTGAGAGCAATAATTCTAGTTCTCCTCTGTAACTTAAAACGTGCAACCTGTAGAATTTTTTAAACGTCGCCTATGGAGATTTTAAAGGGTAAAAGTTTGTCGCCATTCCATGAGAGGGCGCAATTTTGAAGCATGACATGTTGGGTATCGATTTACTCGGCGTAACATTATCTTTCACAATATAAAAAAAATTGGGCTAACTTTTCTAACTTTTATTTTTTTATTATTAAATAAATTATTTTTCCCTTGTAAGTCCGCTGTGCAAATACGGTGTGACAGACAGTATTGCAATGACCACCATTTTATTCTCTAGGGTGTTAGAATAAAAAAAATATATAATGTTTAGGGGTTCTAAGTAAAGGGAAGGAGATAGGCTGGCAGGCAGGGGAAGCTCCGTTAGCATTGCTGGTTGTCATTCCAATAGCCACCACAAGAGGGCACCAGATTCCAGAAGGAACCATAGGATCGCATAAGGCCTCAAAGCCACGGCTCAATTACCGGCCGCCGGCGGCGCGGCCCGACGCGATCACGCCGGGGGGGTCCACGGAGACAGGATACCCCCAGCTCTGCTGCCCCAGGTTTTGTCGAGCCCTGACTTAATCCCTTACCCCACGGGTGCTCAACCATTGGCCTGGGGGCCACATGTGGCCCGCGGAGCCCTCTGATGTGGCCCGTGACCTCCTTCTGTGGGATGGCAGATTGGGTTGCAAACCCACCATCCCAGAGCATCTGGTTTGTTAATGAAGCCGGCAAAGCAAGCAGCTGTGGAGCAGAGCTGTATAAGCTGATGCTTCCTGTATAGCGCCGTCTCTTGCCACAGGCGGAGTGGTACCAAATGCAATGTGCCGGGGACAGCAACAGCAGGCGATACCTGAATGGAAGACTGTTATTAACGGTCAGTTTATTACTAAAATTGCAGTGTATATATGGGCATATCTGCGCAGTGGTTACTGGGCTGCTTTCATACTGACCCGCAGGTGCAGTGCACCTTCAGGTTACCTGCACTGAGTCATAGTTTGGTGAGCTTTCAGAAAGTGCACCACACCTGCAGGATATAATAGAAGTCTATGGCAAAGTGTAGGTAACCCGCAGGAAAGACACAGGTGCACTGCGCTGCATTAGTGTGGAAGGCCCCTTTCACACAATCGGGCCAGCTCAATCGAACCCTCCATTCACCTCTATGAAACAGCAGATGTAAACAGATTTGTGCCCTTTTTATACTTGCCTACCTAAAAATTAAAAAAAACAGAAGGGGATCAATCCCCTTCCGTTAGGGCGGATCGGATCGAAGGACCCATAGAGTAGAGTGGGCTGTGTCTGTGTCCACTCTGCATGGGCCTGTCATCCGACTGCTCTGCTCATTGTGGCCTGCGACTGGTTACCAAGTTGCTTAAGTGACCCTCGCTCTTCAAAAGGTTGGGCACCCGCCTTACACCCTAACCCCAAACTTCTATTGCCTAAGCCCTACCCCTAAACCCAACCCATTATTCCCTAAACCCTACCCCCCAACCCTACCTCATAACCCATAAACCCTACCACTATTCCTATTCTCTAACCCATGGGTCTTCAAACTACGGCCCTCCAGTTGTTCAGGAACTACAATTCCCATCATGCCTAGTCATGTCTGTGAATGTCAGAGTTTTACAATGCCTCATGGGATGTGTAGTTTCGCAACAGCCGGAGGGCTGTAGTTTGAGGATCCCTGCTCTAACCCTTACCCCCTAACCCTATCCCATATGAGTACTTATTTCACTTACCTCAGTGTCACTAATAGCCGTTCCTCCGGTGACAGAGAGCGATGCATGACAGTGTCCATCCTGGTCAATCGTAGCCGGAGTCTCTCCAAGAGCTCGTCAAACAGCGTCACAGACAGCCTAGTAAAGTTGAAAAACTTTTCCGGGTGTATGCGCAGTTCTGTATACATCTTGGTCTTGGTGAAGGAACCTACTGACAGCTGCTAGAATATCAGCAGATGGGTCCAGAAGCGATGTTGTCTACTGCTTCTATTCTCCTTCAACTGTCTTCTTCTACGAATCCTCAGCAAGATAATAAGAAGGATTGCTTCATCAATCTTTTGCACAACAGGATCCATAATGCAAAAATCCAAGGAAAACGCACGCAAAATAGCAAAAACTCCACAAATACAATACAAATACAGACTCTCTCTCCTCTCTCTCTCCAACCAAAATTGCCCCTTGAAATGATATTGCATGTTGTTTATTCTTTTTCCTTGGCATTGTGGGTAATTTGGAAGTGAAAAATAGCGGGATTTTTTTTGAAAAAATGCGCCTTATCGTTAACGTTACAAATGCCGTTAAACGCGCATTGATGCCAGAGCAAACCACTAATAAAATCACGTTTTTAACGCCAAGGGCTGTTACTAGCGTAATAGGCCATTTTTTATAACGTCCTGTGTATGAGGCCTAAATATCAGATCTGGGGTCAATAATAAAAAAAAAAAAATTAAATGTCATTTAAAAAAGAGCTATGGGCAGAAGTGATGTTTTGACGTCGCTTCTGTCCTGCAATGGTATGGAGATGGGTGGGAGCCATCTTCCTCTCACTCGTCTCCATACCACACATGGAAGAGGACCCGATCACCTCCGCTACCGACAGCTCCGGTAAGTGGCGGGGGCACCAGAGCGTGGCGAAAGGGGGGGCCCTCTCCCGCTGCCGATAAAAGTGATCTTGCGGCGAATCCACCGCAGGGCCACTTTTATCTGAAAGCGGACCGCCCGCTGAAGAAGAGGATACCAGGATTTATACCAGCTAGCTGCTGCCATAACAACAATATCCCTCTTCAAAGTAACGACGGTGGGCAAGTGGTTAATGATATAACATGATGTGATACCTTTTCTTTTTTGTCTTTCTCTCTTCTTTTTTCTGGTGGCCTGTGTACCTGTGTATTTGTTCAGATGCATTATCTTATGGCGAATATATCAATTTGATTCATGTAAACGTGTTTCTATGCACGGTCTTTAGGCTCCATGCACACTGGGCTGAAAAAAATGTCTGTTCTTTTGGGAGTCAAAAATGCTCATATAGAGCATTTTTTGTACAAAGTCTAGACCAGTTTAGGAGAGTTTTACATTTTTTCTGCCTGTGAGCTCCAATCAGAAACACAATCCAGAAGGGTTTTTTGTTTTTGCCCCTAAACGTTAAACTTAAAATATGCCTCTTAACATCCTAATGTGCATGGTCACATAGGATAACATTGGGTTGCTTCTATAGGCAGAACACAAAACTCCTGTAAAAGCAACATTTTTAAGCCTGTGTGCATGAACATGATACTCATCTGTAAAGCCTCGTACACACGGTCCAATTGTTGTACGACCGAGCGTCTCATTTTTGTCAAAAGCATGTGTGCAGGATCTTGTCTAGCATACTAACGATACTCAAATTGTCTTGCGACAAACACGAACGTAGTGACGTACTACGAGAGTCTAAAGAGGAAGTTCATTTCTCCAGTGCCACCGTTTGGGCTCCTTCTGCTAATTTTGTGTTAGTAGAAGTTTGGTTAGTTTTGATTCGCGATTTTCAGATTATTCCTGATCGTACGTTCATCAACCAGCCATGTTGCGAAATAAGAGGGAACATGCGTTTATTTTTACCACATCTTGGCATTGGTGATCCCCTATATTAAGAAGCAGGACACAAGCATGAGGCTTTTTTCATCACTACTGAGCAAAGGCTCATAGCCACCTTGCAGTACTTGGAGACAGGGATAAGCCGCCAGGATCTAAAATGTACTACTGGCATCTCCCCCCAGGCTCTAGGAGTTATTATTCCAGAAGCCTGCTTGACCATCATTCAAGTGGTGCATAGGGACTATATTAGGGTAGGTTTTTTCTTTTAAGATCACATTCTATGTATTTCTGTTAATGCTAATGTTTTTATTTAATGTTTTGATTACATAATTATCAATCTTGTAATATGCTGTGAATGTCCTATTTGTCCTCATACATGCTGTAAGGTTTTCCAGCTCCTTTTTTGGACTACGTGGATATTTTCCCTACAATAACTTAACCAGCATGCTATCCTGGGCCTATACACACCTAGGCTTGTAACTGAATAATGTTTTTTTGTCAGCTACATTTTGAGGCTTACCCTAAACAACCCCTAAAATGTGTTCAAATGTTATTTGTGTGCTCCAAATCGGGCAGAGTGCAAGAGGCCTTATTATTATGGCCATTCGGATTTTCACAATTCGGAAATTCAGAAATTCGAAAATCCAAAAATTGGAAAATCTGAAAAAAAGAAAGAAAATCAGTAAAATTTTAAATAATTAAATAATAACTAACTATTAAATTATAGGTATTGGAATTTCCTTTCAAATTTGGCCGTTAGTGAATGTAACGAATACAAATTTATCTGAACTTACGAATTATCCGATATAATGAATGCCGCATCTAAACAAATGGAATGGAACAAATTAATAATAAATAATAATAATAATAAAAAGGTTTTATTATTATTATTGTTATTTGTTATTATTAGATCGTTATGTTCCATTCGTTTAGATACAGCATTCGTTATTTCAGATAATTTGTTCAAATACATTCACTAACAGCCAGATTTGAAAGGAAATTCCAGTACCTATAATTTTATATTTATAATTCGTTAGTTATTATTTCAGATTTTCACTCTTTTTGGATTTGAACATTTTTGGGGGAATTTTATTGGGTAAGCTAATATAATTCTAATCAATTCAAAGATATCGAGCCATTCAGACACTATGCTGCTAAGGGTGGTGTATGGTGCGTGTGTGGGTATTAGCGTTACTAGTACTAATCTGACGCTGCCTAGGGTAACACAGACCCTAACTGACACTAAACTGATGCCACCCGCCGCATGATCAGGGGGTTAAACCTTTATTTAGGTAATATACGGCGGGTACCCTGACGCTATAATAAATAACTGACTAAACAGCATCACCCGTAACACTAATACGGTAATTACTGGTGACAGGGGGTGAAAGGATTAACTGGGGGTGATCAAGGGGTTAAACCTTTATTAGGGGGGTTTAGGGGGTCCCTAGACCTATCAGGGCTACTACTAAGTACCCTAACACTGATTATTGTCACAAATGACACCAGTAGAGTGATAAAAGAAAAATATGAACACTGCACTGAGTGACACTGTGACACGGAGTGAAGGGTTTAACTGGGGGGGGGGGGGGCGATCAGGGGTTGACAAGTGTACCTATGTGTACTGGCAGGGGCGGACTGACAACTTATGGGGTCCCCGGGCAATAGGAGATTATGGGGCCCCCACAGTATACAAAAACACACACACAGTATACAATCACACATTATACACATATTTGTACAAACAGTATACACAGACATGTTTCTATTGAATGAGAAGGTACTTGAGTTTTGGGGCAGCTATAATCTCTGGATTTTTAGACCAAAAGGATGTCGGTAAGGGACATTTCGGAGACAGATGTAAAAAAAAACACATATTTTTACATACTGTCCCTGGTTTTACTGAGGCTGGCAACCCTGATGGGGCCCCCTAGTGGCCCAGGGCCCTTGGGCAGTGCCCGAGTAGCTGAATGGTCAGTCCGCCCCTGTGTACTGGTGTTAGTGTAGGGTGGTGCAACTTACTCTGAGATGTTTTCTCTCCTCTTTTCTCTCCTCTCTCTGGAACGAAAAGAGGGGAGTTGACATTCTTCCCCTGCCCGTGTTTACAATTACACAGGCAGGGGAAGAATTTAATTCGCCAGAACCCATCACCAGGTCCAGGCCAGTCATTGGCCTGGGCCTGGAGACTGATTGGTTCTGAAGCGAATCCGATCATTGCGGCTGCCTAGGGCCCAATGTACAGCTATGACGCTTCGCCCAGCCAAGCCAACCTGCCACAGTATAACTGCAGCGGCTGCTCTGGAACTGGTTGTAAAAAGATCCAGGAAACGGAGAGTGCAGGAACAGCAGCAGATGACATCTATGTACCGAGGCTCTGGTACTATGACAGCCTGGGGTTTCTGACAGACCAGACTGAACCCAGGCTATCGCTGTCAACCTTGCCTTCCACCTCTGCTGAAGGCACAGCTGCTGATGCACAAGATGAAGATATGGAGGAGCCCATCTTGACACAGGTATAGGATTGTTGAACATATTTGGATCCAAAAATACAATGATGATAACTATACGTTATTGGGAAAATATTTCAGCTTTAACAAAGTGGTTTTAATATCAATACACAGTAGTGACCAAAAATTATTTGAAGAAGAATGAAAAATGCTGGGGTCAGAATGATTTTCTATTTCTCCACATTCAATTTGCAACAGTGAGGAGATCAAAATTGTGTGTGATTGATGACCAAAACAAAAACAAAAAAATTCAAATATAGTGTCAGTCTCAAGGAGCCAGCAGCCAGTAGCCAGATGGAGTCATAGATCCTCCCCTGCGTCCTGCTGCTAAAAGAGCCAGGAAGTCCAGAAATCTGGAGGAGGCCACGGTTTTCTTTCTTAGCCAGGCCTCAACTACGCTCCGTACCAACCCAGATGAGACCCCATTCACACCTGAGTGTTTTGTAGCTTGACGCCTGAAGCTACAAAACGCTGGAGGGGAAAAAAATCCATTATTCTCAATGGAGATAGTTCACATCTCCACTCCAAGTCGCCTGAAGCCCTACGCCTGAAGCTCAAACAAGTTCCGGACCCTTTTTTGTCGCGCGAATCGGGCTGATTTGGGCGTTTTTCTTCTTTTAACATTGGTGACCCTTTGCCCTGCACAAAAACGCTGCAAATCGCGGTAAAAAACGCCGCAAAAAACGCTTGAAAAGCTACGCTCAGGTGTGAATGCAGCCTGAGGCTGAAGGATTTGGGTGTGTGACCGCCAATAAAATTAAGGCAGATGGCCAGTAAGTAAAGGAGCAGGTGTGAGGAACTCATCCTGCAGCTCCTCAACAAGGGGATGAGGGGTGAAATGTCTGAAAACACCCACATTTCAGATTTTGTGGCCCCACCTCAACCACCTCCACAGCTAACCCACCCACCACAGCTAACCCACCCACCCACCACAGCAGCATGCTGGTCAGTGGCAATACCAGCCACAGGAACCCCAATAATTTTCACCCATATCCCCCTTTCTAATTTCAATTACTTATCGACGTATAAGGCTGCGTACACACGCGCGGACTGTTCGCCCAACTTTGTCCGCTGAACAGTGTTTGGGCGGACAGTCCGCTCGTGTGTGGGCTTTCAGCGGACAGTTTCAGCGGACAGTTTGACGGACAAGGTTTTTCGGAAATTCCGTAAAACTGTCCGCTGAAACCTTGTTTCAGCGAACAGTCCGCTCGTGTGTAGGCTTGTTCGTCAAACAAAGTTGCGCGCATGCTCAGAAAGGATTTTCACGCCGAAAGCTATAATGCAGTGTATAGGACGTCGTATTTTTCGTCCCGTCGTACGTGCCGTTCACGTCATCGCGCACGGTTTCAGCAAACTGTTCGTCCGTCGTGTGTGGCCATGTCCGTCCATGCTAATTTTGAGCGGACTGTTTGCCGAAACTGTTGGACGGACAAAGTTGGGCGAACAGTCCGCGCGTGTGTACGCGGCCTAACACGCACAGGCATATAACACACACCTTAATTTTAAGAGGGAAGTTTCAGGGAAAAAAAACGTACACTTTAAATAAAGAATTTTGAAGCAATATAAGGGACAGTGCCCATCAATGCAGCCTTATCAGTGTCCATCTTCAGCCTCGCCATTGCCCATTATTGAAGACTCATCAGTGCCCATCTACAGCCTCGCCATTGCAAATCTGCAGCCTCACCATTGCCCATCATTGCAGCCTGATCAGTGCCCATCTGCAGCCTTGCCCATCATTCTAGCCTTATCAGTGCAAATCTGCAGCCTTGCCCATCATTCTAGCCTGATTAGTGAGCCGAGAGTAGCCGAGTGTACTTGGCTCAGCTCAGTGTCACGCCCAGTCCCTGTGTTATGTCCATCATAGGGCGGGACTGGGCATGACTGCGAGCGGGGCTGAGCTGAGTAAACTCAGATATGAGTCTCGGCGGGGCCCCCTATTGGGCGGGGCCCATTGGCTTGAGCCCAGTCAAGCCCAATGGTAAGTCCGGCCCTGCTGATCCGGCCTGTATTAGTGCCACTATTGATGTCAAGTCAGTTAGTGTACCCCCAGCCAGCACCATCCAGTGTCAGACTGCTTGCCATACTATCAAAGTCCCATTATAAGTCACTGGTCACCGCAATCACTAGTATAAAAATATCCAGTATATTTACCAGTCACTATGACTTGTACGCAAACCAAATATTATACACTTTTTTTTTTATATACTAAAGACATGTAGCAGAATACATTTCCTGACAGCTCCATGTCAGCCTACTACCGTGTGCTCTACCTGATTTTATTGCTTCTAATGGCGTGTACACACGACCGGACTTTACAGCAGACTAGGTCCAACGGTCTTCCCCACGGAATTTCGGCGGAGTTCCGATGGACTTTCCGAACGAACGGACTATGACACACACAAACACACCAAAGTACGATGGATTCGACCGTGATGATGTACAACCGGACTAGAATAAGGAAGTTCATAGCCAGTAGCCAATAGCTGCCCTAGCATCGGTTTTCGTCCGTCAGACTAGCATTCAGACGAATAGATTTCTCGACCGGACTCGAGTCCATCAGAAAGATTTGAAACATGTTCTAAATCTAAAGTCCATCTGATTTTTCGACAGCAAAGGTCCGATGAAGCCCACAAGCGGTCAAATTGTCCGATGGATTCGTTCTGTCGGACCTTTGCTGTCGAAAAGTCCAGCCGTGTGTACATGTCATTTGTCTCTGGGATGCATGCTGTATCTTCCTTCATTCAGTGATGTTTCTCTAGATGGAATGGATCCCCATATGGCAGCTGGGACGCTTTTTGAGATCCATAGCAGCCTGGGATTGTATAAGGCACCTCCATTTGGGCTTGAGGTGTACTCCACTTTTGTTAAAATGTGCAATGGCAATAAATACTATTCCCTTGGGTGATCTGTGATCTTGTTTCTGTCCTGAACAAAACTTTTTCATTGTCCTGCTTTTGGCATGATTGGGTATTGATGAACAAATCACCTGGTGGATGACTGGGCTAGTCTGGGAAGCTGTAGTATTTAGCCTTCTTTAGCAGTAGTTAACGCCTTAGAGCAGGGGTCATCAACCACCGGGCCGCAGTCCACTACCGGGTCGTGGCCTTTCTGCAGATGGGCCACGGTTGGGCAGTATGAGACACCCGGATGTGTGGCATGAAAGAGCCGGGCGGGCAGCAAAAGAGAGCCGGACGGGCAGCATATGCGAGCCGGGTGGATGGGAGAAGCGAGCGGGCAAGCAGAGATTTTATTATCTCTCTCTGCCCCCTGAATCACCGCTCTTCCACCCTCACAGCCGGTGTTCTGTCAGCCTCAATGTCGGAGGTGTGGCGGGGAGCAGAGAGATGACATCTTGCATAGCCCGTCCTGCATCACCGCTCTCCTGCCTTCATTCGGAACCCACCACTGCACAGAGGCCTGCCTCTGTGCTAAATGGACCAGTGCTGCCACCAATACAGTGACAATTCACATCTGGTGGCAGGCAACGTGGCAAGTGACGTGGCAAATTCCATTCCGCATCTGGTGACAGGCAATATGGCAGGTGACGTGGCAAGTATCAATCCACATTTTGTGGCAGGCAGTGTGGCAGGTGACAATCTACATCTGGTGGCAGAAAGTGTGGCAGGTGATAATCCACATCTCGTGGTTGGCAGTGGGGCAAGTGACATTCCGCATCTGGTGATAGGCAATGTGACAGGTAGGAATGTCCCCCTCTGATCCTGTCAGTGTCCCCACTGAGTGAGCCGGATGGATGAGTGAGGGTCTCTCCTAGTATGCAGCCGCATCGCTGCTATATCATCAGCACCGTGCTAACCTGAAGCTTCTTCCCTCTGCCACTCTGTTACTCTTGCCTCTCTCCAGCGCCCCCCTCTGTGTCCTTCAAGCAGCACCACATGCAGACAGATTATAGAGGTGGGGCGGAGCTGCAAGCTGCTGCTGAACCTAGGAGGGATGCATGCACGCACATTCAGGAGAGGAGTTTGTTCTGCCTGATGTGTGGAGGGAGGTGAGCTGGCAGCTTTGTGCAGGGACTTGTGTGCAAGGACTTGTGATGGGGAAGGGGGCGATGAGAGTAGAGTCTTCAGCAGGGTGGGAGACCAGTTCTGGTGCTGTGCTGCTAACTTCAGTTGCTCCATACATGTCACTGCAAAGTGGCTTCTGCACTGATGGAGCAATAAATTAGGGCTCATTCGCACCATATGCCACTTTTCTACAATGTGCACCCCTCTCATGTACATAATACCCACCCCCATACACTCCGCACCCCCTCATGTCAAACTACCCCCCCCATACACTCCGCACTCCCCTCTCATCATACTACCCACCCCATACACTCTGCACCCATGAGAGGGGTGCAGAGTTTATGGAGGTGGACAGGGCCGACTTTGACGTGGGGCAAAAGGGGCAGCTGCCCAGGGCCCTGTCATTGTTGGGGGCCCTGCGCTGCCCACCTTTTGAGCCCCACACTGCCCACCAGAGTTTGGAAACCTCAGGTGCTGGTTGCATGTTGGCTACTTGCTAATATCACTTGGAAAAACAGAAGCGCTCTGATCATTCTGATACACACACACTCTATGAGAGCAGAGGAGGAAGGGGGCGAGGAATCTGCACAGGGGAAGCTACCTCAAACTGGCATGCTGCCCGAACATCGGGGGACTGGACAACATGCTGTGAGTAGCATTTGGGACAGAGGAAAACTCTGTACTGGAATGGCAGGGGGGAGGGGGCGCTTTGAGGGAGAAAAGTTTTACCTTGTACATGGGGGGAGAGTGGAGTGTGGAGCTCTGTACTGGAATCTGGATGGGAGGAGAGCCATGCATCCCTACACTCTGCACCCACCCCTCACCTCCTCCCTACACTCTGCACCCACCCCTCACCCCCTGCACTCTTCACCCAACCCTTATCCCCTGCACCCAACCCTCACCCCCTACACTCTGCACCCAACCCTCACCCCCTACACTCTGCACCCAACCTCTCACCCCCTCCCTGCACTCTGCACCCACCTCTCACCCACTCCCTGCACTCTGCACCCACCCCTCACCCCCTGCACTCTGCACCCACCTCACCTCCTCCCTGCACTCTGCACCCACCTCACCCCCTCCCTGCACTCTGCACCCACCTCACCCCCTCCCTGCACTCTGCACCCACCTCACCCCCTGCACCTAGTGCACTCCTTAACCCTGCACTCTGTACATAGCTTACCCCTGTCCCTGCACTCTGTATGTAGCGCACCCATGAACCCTGCACTCTGCACATAGTGTTACCCTCAACCCTGCACTCTGAACATAGCGTACCCCTCAACGCAGAATTCTGCACACCCCTTAACCTTGCACTCTGCACCTAGCACCCCCCCAACCCTGCACTCTGTAAATAGCGCATCCCTGCACTCTGTACCTAGCATACCCCTGAATGCTGCATTCTGCACATAGTGCACCCTTCAACCCTGTCTGTATGTAGCACACCTTTTAACTATGCACTCTGTACATAGTGCACCCCTCAATGGGCAGTTTAGCCACACCCGCAATTTGATGCAGAGGTTATGGTGTGCAGTAACCTCTAGCAACCAATCAGTTAGCAATAATGATTTGCATTAACCTCCCTGGTGGTATGATTATTTCGGATTTTAAGTGCTGAAAGCGGTACAATTATTTTGCATGAAAATTTGGCATTTTTTATTGTAGTCCTGTAATTCCTAGGAACAACACACTTAAATCTGTCCAAACCAGAGTCTAGCAGACATCCCGGGTATGATAAAGTTTGAAAAATGAAATCATAAATTATAATATAATAAATAACTATAAATAATTAAACCAAATAATAATATAACAATATTAAAAATTATTCAATAATGTAATCAAATCAAAAACACTGAAATTTGCTCAGTTGCAGAATTGTCACTGTCATTACTTTTCAGTATTTGATGACGGATCTCTATCCCTCAATTCTGCGAGTGATTCCAATTTATTATCGCTGTTTTCTAGCTGGTCTAAAATCATTTTTGATGTAAAGGGACAGTTTTGGTTGCTATCAGGGCCGCTGATAGAAATCATGGGGCCCCGTACAGCCTACCTGACAGGGGCCCCCTTCAGTTCCACGCTTGGCCCTGCCCCTGGTCCCTCCTTTAGCCCCATCCTTGGCACCTCCCCAGACCTCGCCTTGAAAAAAAGTGCAGGCTTGTCTACAAGTGATATTTATTTTCTTGTGGTGGTATTTGGTCACTTCTGCGGTTTTTACTTTAAAAAAAAACAAAAAGTAACAAAAAATTATATATATACATATATATATATATATATACTGTATATATATATACTGTATATATGTATATATATATATATATATATATATATATATATATACACATATACATACATATATATACATATATATATATCCACATATACATACATACACATATATATATATATATATATATATATATATATATATATATATATATATATGCTGCTGCAGTAGTATTAGTAGATCTCGAATCCACACACCTGGCCCCAGGAGTCCCTTTTTCCCTGATCCTGCTGCTGCCTAGAGTGCTGGTGTCCATAAACTACTCCAGTCATGCCAGCTGCTTCTTTTTTTCTTCTGTCACTGGCGGCCCCGCTCGCTTCACTGCTTCAGAGCAGAGGGAGAGGAATCACTCCGTGGCACCAGGAAACGACATGCTGGCCGGGACTTGAGCCAGCATGAGGAGCGGGCGCGGAAGAGACATTGTTCCGCGCCCGAAATAGAAAAAATAGTCCCTCCCCCTGTCGCCACCTGCAGATACTGAGCTCAAAATAAAAAAAATTAAAAACTCAAAAAGTAACGGGGGAAAGGGGAGGGTGAAGCAGACAGATGTTTGGTCATGGTGGCTGGAGGATTTTTTTTTTTTCATATTAATTAGTTCTGTGGACAGGTTTCCCGGGCCCCCCCTGCTGGCCAGGCCCGGTACAACAGGGCCAGTTGTACTGGCCTATCAGCGGCCCTGGTTGCTATAGACAATCTCCAGTTTCCAGGCATAAAGAACAGTTTTTATAATATAAAACTGCATGCAGGACACTGGACAGAACACTAGGGACAAAGGGGATGTGAAATAATTACATACAGCAATGTAATCTGTAAGATTATATTATACTGTATGTATACTGTGGGTTTCACTTTTTGAATTTGGCGCCGATCTCCGTCCCCGTGTGTCGCAACGCTCGCAGGGAACGGAGATCGGCTCCGTGATGAATCCAGCGGAGGACGAGCCGCTCGTACAGCGGGGGAACATTGCTGGATCCAGGGGAGAAGGTAAATAAACCTCCTCCTGCATTCAGTGATGCGGTCCCGGGTCTGGCTCGGGGTTACCGCTTTTGGTATAAAACTTCCACTCCGAGCCAGACTCGGGAACACCGCCAGGGGGGTTAACCTCTAGAAACCAATTAATGAGCAGTAATGTTTTGTAACCTCTAGCAACCAATCAGCAAGCAGAAATGATGTGCTGTAACCTCTATCAGCCAATCACAATCGCTACCTGATCTTCTGCTGTAAACTCATTTTGAGTCTAGCTGGGGGGGGGCATTAAAATGTTTGCCCAGGGTCCAATCAATATTAAAGACGGCCCTGGGGGATGGATAGTATGGCATGAGAGGGGTGTGGAGTGTATGGGGGTGGGTAGTATGACATGAGCGGGGTGCGAAGTGCCCATGAAAGTAATTCACTGGGGCCCCTACTAGGGAGATGGTGACCTGTGGCATATAGTGAGCATGATAAATCCTACACATCTGTGAAAAATAGTACACAAAAATTGAAGCAAAAGTTGAAACAAAAACTCTTCTTATGATCAGTGTTTCCACACACTTCCACCGCAGTGATTCTTCCTCCTCAAAAGGCTTGCACACCACCACCAGTTCCCTCCCACTCCTACAAACGCAGGCTCACCTCCCAGATGAGTCAAAACTCATATATAAATGAATCCTTCACGATCTCCTCCTCTTCACAAACAATGGTGGGTAATCCAGATTGTTCCTTTCTAATGGCAACTCAGCACACCCGCATCCAAGGAAACAAATCACCTCCCAACTCCGCTCAAGATTCCATGAGTTCAGGACATGATGTAAATAATAAGTATAGAGACCATAGTGTTCTCCGTATACAAATTTATTCAAAAGCCCCCCAAAAACGGATGCACTTACAAGATAAAACTTTTAAATCACATATAAAACCTCCAAATTAGCGCCGCCGTGTACACACTCACTGTGCCTGGCTAAACATCACACTATCGGCTCCTCCCTTCTAGACATGTATCACCCAATCACGGCCCACAGGTCACCATATCCGTAATAGGGAGATGCTACATATTGGTCATGGCTTTCAAGTCTGATTAGAATTTATTTTTGCTGACTTTTTTGGCCTCTAAAGTCTCACTTTTAAGACTGAGAAAGGGACTGAGGGAACACATTCCCAAACTCCTTTCTTGCAGCCTCAGTTGCACTGCAGATGACTGAACAGGAAACAGAGGCTCCTCTCCATTCATAAACCAAAGCAGAGTAAACACAGTCACACACTCACTGTTTTAATTTAGAAAAGGAAGGTGCTGGTAAATTACATATTTACTAGCCCCTTTTCCTGAAGATCTCCCATATCAGCCTGTGGGAGAAAAGAGGAGGGAAGCCGACAGCACTGCGGGGGACATACAGTTTTATTTTTTATTGCTTAAATTATTTTTATCATTATGGACATGAGTGGGGCCTCATTTCTATGTTTTGCCTAAGGCCTCACAAAGTCTAGAGCCACCTCTGGGGCGCATCCACCTTGTTACCAGAGACTACTGTGAATAAGCTGAAGCAAGTACCTGAGCAGTCTTCTCACCCCCCGCGGACGGTGAAGAAGTAGGAAAGCATCAGGAAGTCTCAAGCCAGGGACCCAGCAGGAAAGCGGAGGTGACGCTTGAGTATACAGCGGGATAGCTGTGGAAGTCCCCAGGGGATCCAGTGACAACTGGGATCTGGAAGTCTAGTGAGAGACTGGGAGCTCAGTGAGTGAAGATCTACAGTGGGATACTGTGAGCTAAGTAAAAGGACTGTTTCGTGTTACTAAGAGTTATGTACAACTACCGTTAGTGACTGTTGCAAGATTAGTTGCCATAGGAGACAACGGTCCTACCTATACAGAAGTGTTATCCGGCCGGAGGCCTTGCACTGTATATCTGTCTACCCATAAATGTCTCGGAGTCTACCAATTACCATTGCATCTACTCAAGGGTGTCCTAGCCCTAAACCTCTCTCCCCCAGTTCTATGAAGTCAATAAATCTCGTCTGCATTCAAAAAGTGACTGCCGCCCATTCTTCTTCCATCACACCCACCATGCCTGGTAACCCACTCTACAAGGAAGGATGTCAGCTTTCCCTAACCCTTGAGGTCACCAATAGGCCTCTGGGGCCCTGGGACCTTGCTACATGTGCAATTTCAGTGCGACTTGCATTGACATCTATTAAATGAAGTTGCACAGATGTCAGCTAGCCGCACATGAATTGATAGCCGGCTTTTCTGAAGTAGCGTGACTTCAAAGCCACACAGGTGTAAACCAGGTTACAATGTAAAATCATATATTCATTTCCACATTGTATTTTAGCTATTATCCAGCCTACCCTCAGTAATCTAATTGAGTCAATTCAGGAATCACTGTGGAAGTTGTGGAAAGAAATGGCCAGCAGACAGGGAGCACTCAAAATATGAAAGAAGATTTCCTGCTGCCTACATGGCAGCATACCTATGATCCAGCTCTGCCTCTATCCACTCCCTCAGGAGAAGTGAATAGCATAAAAAAACAATAGTCCCGGCTCTTAGCATTCTCCTTCTATTTCTCACACCTTTGTGCAAAATGAAGATTCACAGCAATGTCCTATGAGCAGTTTTCTATTTGGGTTCAGCCTTTCCTAGGCGCAGTCCAAGGTCTTTGGCCGCTAAATGCACTAAACAGTCTTGGGGTCCCTTCTGCTGGTCTTTTGGGGCTTGCAGGGTTTCCTCATTAGGAACAAAATCTGTCTAATATGGAGTGTCTGTGGAGTTTATGACATAGGGTAGCTAGTACTCTTTTCTTATCTTTTTTTATTTTTATTCCCTGTGGTGTTCACACAGGTACTCTTTCCTTATTTGTGTTTGTGATTTTTCAAAGAATCTTATATTGATTTGTCAAAAATACCTTTTTTGGTGCCAACATGGCTGCATACATGTGGTAGCACATTGACCTACTACATGTATGCTGCTATGGAATGGCGCCAGGAAGGAGAAATATGGTAAGTATTTGATACAGTTTTCTGTTCTTGTTTGTATTCTACAATGCTGATGTTATAAAAGGAGAGTGTATGCTTTGACCATAAAACTTTAATTACTTCCTGTATTTAGACACATATAACCCCAGATTCACAGGAGATAACAGAATGGAATTTTTGAGGCACCTGTCATTTCAGCCAATCAGGTGACGGGTAACAGACCCAAGCACCTGATTGGTGGAGAGGTGAGTCAGTATTAGAAAAGCAAATGAATATTCACTTTCCTAACACAGCTGAGTGAACTCCGCATGGCAATCACTGTTTACCTGCTTTGACTCCTATTAGAGCCTATGGCTCTAATCAGGTGTTTAAAAAAATACCCCGTGGCCTGAATACGGGGCGGATAGACATAGATAGAGTCATGCAATGCAGAGTCAAGCTGCTGATAGAGTCAAGCTGCTTGCTGTGGGGGCACCTGGCAGGAGAGAGGTGCCAGGAGTTCCAGTGTGAGACCCAAGAAGAGGAAGATTTGGGTTGCTCTGTGCAAAACAACTGCACAGAGAAGGTAAATATGTTTGTTATTATAAAAAAAAAATGCAAGACTTTAACATCACTTTAAGTCCACAGACTGTAGCCACCTTAAGACCCCTGTCACACTGCCGTGCCCATAGCGTCGGTGGTAAAACGCCGCTATTTTTAGACCGCCCCGCTAGCGGCTGAGAAAGGGTTAAAACCGCCCACAATACGCCGCAATAGCGGCCTTTGCCAGCGGTAATACAGCGCTGCCCCATTGATTTCAATGGGGAGCAGTGGTGGAGGAGTGGTAAACACACCGCTCCTTCACCGCTCCAAAGAAGACGTTGGCAGGACTTTTCCTGATGTCCTGCCAGCGCAACGCTCCAGTGTGAAAGCTCTCATGCTTTCACTCTGGAATGAATGGAGCAGCAGTTTGAGGGTGGATTGCAGGCACTATTTCTAAAGCTATAGCGCCTGCAAAACGCCCTCGGTGTGAAAGGAGTCTAAGCCCACGTACACACGGACGGAGATTTTGCCAACCAAATCCGTCGGATTTTGCCCGTCGGATTTAGTCCGACGGATTGTGTCCGAAACTGTTGCATACACACGGTCGGGCCAAGTTGGCGAAAAATCAGATCTTTCAGAACGTGATGACGTAATTTCGTTACGATGGGACTACATTCAGGCTAGTAGCCAATAGCTTTGATGTAGGAATTTGATCTGAGCATGCGTGGCACTTGGTCCGATGAAAATGCTGTACACATGATCGGATTAGGTCCGTCCGGCCCAGTTGGTCGGGAAATATTTCCAACATGTTGGAAAATTGGGTCGGACGGAGATTCGGACGGAATCAGTCCGATGCATACCACACACAGTCGGATTATCTGACGACACGGTCCGATAAGACGCATTCCGACAGATTCTCTGACCGTGTGTACAAGGGCTAAGTATTAATTTTTTATTAGTCTAAAACAACTGTCACATGACACTAAAAATAGGTATCAGTAATTGATATCAGTGAGCACTTGAGAAAAAGTATTGGTACCCGTACTTGGTCTTAAAAAAAATGGTATTGGTGCATCCCTAGTTGCAACCTTTTAAAAAAACATTTCCTCAAAATTCCTTCATCCTTTAGTCTGTGGGCCCCCGTTGCATGGTCGTTCTTCAAAGTTGAAAATCACGAGGCTCTCCTATAACGTTACTGAATGCTGTGAAAAGTCTTTTATTCTCAATTTTCTTTATACTGACCCCTTATGCCATGTCCTGGTCTGACGATGCCAAAGTTGCTAATTGTGCCAAAATAAAATAAAAAAAGTATAATATAAACACGTTTTTCCTTGTCATTTTTTTTTTTTTCATCCTAGACTCCTTCCTGGATTCATGATCAGGTTAAACAATCGTATATAAGAATTCAATAGTGGAAAAATGTTTCTCAGTTTGCTAGAAAACAGCTAAACGTGTGTGTGTGTGTGTGTGTGTGTGTGTGTGTACATATATATATATATAAATGTGTGTGTGTGTATATACATATATATATGTATATACACACACACATATATATATATATATATATAATGTGTGTGTATCTTTATATCCAATGCAGAAGTTTAACCACCTCAATACAGTGCACTTACACCCCCTTCCTGTCCAGACCAATTTTCAGCTTTCAGCGCTCTCACAGTTTGAATGACAATGGCAACACTGTACCCATACGAAACTTGCGTATTTTTTTCCCACACAAATAGAGCTTTCTTTTAGTGGTATTTAATCACTAGTGTTTTTTTTTTATTTTTGTGCTATAAATAAAAAAAACGTAAATTTTGTGAAAAAATGAATTTTTCTTTGTTTCTGTCATAAAATTTAGCTAATTAGTAATTTTTCTTCATACATTTTGGCCAGAATTTATACTGCTACATATCTTTGGTAAAAAATAACCTACATTAGTGTATATTATTTGGTCTTTGTTAAAAGTTATAGAGTCTACAAACTATGGTGCCAATCACTGAAAATTTATCACATCTGATCAGGCCTTCAGTACATCAGGTGTATCTTATTCCTTGAGACACTAACAAGTCAGGAAAGTACAAATACCCCCCAAATGAAACCTTTTTTTTTTTTTTAGAAAGTAGACATTCCAAGGTATTAAGTAAGTAGCATGGTGAGTTTTTTTTAAGTTGTCATTTTTTCCCACAATTCTTTGCAAAATGAAGATTTTTTATTTTTATTTTTATTTTTATTTTTTTTACAAAATTGTCATATCAGGCTATTTCTCACACACAGCATATGCATACAACAAATCTCACCCCAAAATACATTCTGCTACTCTTTCCGAGTATGGCGACTACATGTGAGACTTTTACACAGCTTGGTCACATACAAAGTTCCAAAATTGAAGTAGCACCTTCAGGCGTTCTACGAGCAAAAATTACATATCTCACATCCACCTAATACACTTTTGAAGGCCCTGGAGCACCAGGACAATGGAATTGCCCACAAAATTACCCCATTTTGGAAAGCAAACACTCCAAAGTATAATCTGAGGCATAACGAGTCTTTTGAACGATTCATTTTTTTCCAGGAATTTTTGGAAAATGTGGAAAAAAAATGAAAACGCATTTTTTTTTTTTTTTTTTTTTTACACAAAGTTGTCCATTTATAAGATATTTCTAGCACATAGCATGTATATAGCAAAAATGACACCCAAAACACATTCTGCTACTCTTCCCGAGTATGGCGATACCACATGTGTGAACTTTTACACAGCCTGGCTATATACAGAGGCCGAACATTGAAGTAGAACCTTCAGGCGTTCTAGGAGCATAAATTACATCATCTCATTTCATTCCTAGCTATCACATTTTTCAAGGTCCTGGAGCACCAGCCCAGTGGAATTACCCACAAAATTACCCTATTTTGGAAAGCAAACACCCCAATGTATATTCTATGAGGCATAGGCTGCAGATAGGTACTCGGGTACTCTGATGGGCTGCAGATAGGTACTTGGTATTCTGATGGTCTGGTGACAGGTACTCAGGTACTCTGATGGGCTGGCGACAGGTACTCAGGTACTCTGATGGGCTGGCGACAGGTACTCAGGTACTCTGATGGGCTGGCAACAGGTACTCAGGTACTCTCATGGGCTGGCGACAGGTACTCAGGTACTCTCATGGGCTGGCGACAGGTACTCAGGTACTCTGATGGGCTGGCGACAGGTACTCAGGTACTCTGATGGGCTGGCGATAGGTACTCTGATGGCCTGGTGACTGGTATTCGGGTACTCAGATGAACTGTGACAGGTACTCAGGTACTCATATGGACTGTGAGAGGTACTCAGGTACTCTGATGGACTGGGACAGGTACTCGGGTACTCTGATGGACTGTGACAGGTACTCGGGTACTCTGATGGACTGTGACAGGTACACGGGTACTCTGATGGACTGTGACAGGTACTCAGGTACTTGGGTACTCATATGGACTGTGACAGGTACTATGATGGGTGGTGACAGGTCCTCTTTATTGGGGGGGCAATCAGTGTGATTGATGTGTACTGTAACAGGATGTTACCACAATCTCCTCCTCACACACGATCGGTGTGTGAGGAGGAGAACCTGGTAACATCTCATTACCGCGGTTTGTTTACATTTAGTGATCGGCTGTGAAAGGATCACAGCTGATCACATGGGTAACAGCCGGCCAATGGGTGTTTACCAGTGTCGGTGATGAGCAGTGTTCCCGGGAACAAGACGACAGCGTTGTGCACACGCAGCTCGCTCGCGCTCATTCGCCGTGCACAGTTGGGGTGGAACCATCTGTGATCGGCCGTGACTTCATTACGGCGATCACGTGGTAAACAGCCATACCCAATGGCTGTTCACCTTCACCCCCCTCTGTGGCGAGCGGTGTCTACGTGACACGCCGCCACCGAGGAACAGGGATGCACAATTGTGCACATTCCCTGTTTAAACGTCATATGACGCCCTCCCGCCACAAGAGCCGCACTGCCTCGCCATCATTTGACAGCCAGCGGTCGGCAACCAGTTAAAAAGCCTTGCCAGACAGCACACACAGGCCAGTTATTTGATTTATATACAATATCTCACATAAGTGAGTACACCCCACACATTTTTGTAAATATTTTATTATATCTTCCAGTGACCAATATGAGAGAAAGAGAGCGATGACACCAAATTTAACACACCTGCTCCCCATTCACACCTGAGACCTTGTAACCCTAACGAGTCACATGACACCGTGAAGGGAAAATGGCTAATTGGGCCCAATTATTTTGAGGGGACAGCAAATTTACACTGTTATACAAGCTGTACACTCACTACTTTACATTGAAGCAAATTGTAATTTCTTCAGTGTTGTCACATGAAAAGATAGAATAAAAAATTTACAATAAAATATTTACAAAAATGTGAGGAGTGCACTCACTTTTGTGAGATACTGTACAGCATATAACCAACTCAGCCAGGTCACCTCCCAGCCCCTGTCTATAACTGTACAGTAATGAGCTCATCCCACCATGATCCTTGTCAGCACATGGTCATGTAGGAAAGCCTAATCAGCTCCAAGCCCAGGTCCTCTGTCTACCAGTCTGAATGATGTTGTACAGGGATTACGCTAATATCAGTACAATTGTATATACCTAACTTAGCTACATTTGCAATACATTATTTCTGAAAATATATTTAGAAGGTGCAAAAAAAACAAGCTTGTACTCTGCTACTGATTTTGCAGTAATAGCATCATTTAATTAAAAGGAATGTATTTTGGTTTTGTATAGATTTTATTTATTTTTATATGGTCAGAACTATAAATATGGTAAATATGAAATATTGCATAAGAATACATTTTGTAATCTTGAATGTAGCCAGCAGATGGAGCTCTCACTTCTTATTTCTACTTACAGCCTGTTGTGAAAAACCTTTTACAAAGCTCAACAGCTAAAGCTAAAATGTACTCAAATAAGTTAATAAATTGGAACACTATGACCCTCTGTGCTCCTTTCTTTAGTTGACCTTGGAGATTTGGGCTCTTTTACCAAAGAAGGTCAGAATTTTTACAGAATAGTGTGAGCATTCAGTTTAATTATCTAATCGTGCAGATGAAATAGGTAAACAGGGATTGTGCTTTTCAAACATATTGAGGTGAATATTCAGGCTTGTGAAAATTCTGAACTCCTTTGGTAACTCACTGTGTGAAATTAAAGTTTGCAAATACTTTTCCAGCAGTTCTTTTTAATGTTGAAATTGTTTTCTAAGCTGAACTCCAGGTAAAGCCGTGCATTGTGCTAAGAAACCAACCAGACCAGAAAGGCATGGAGAAGAGGGGAGCACTGGCTGCTGGGACTAGGTAAGTAAAAGTTCTTAAAGTGACTGTAAAGGGTTGTTTTTTTTTTCCCCTATAAAAATAACAAACAGGTTACACTTATCTGCCCTGTTGCAGTGGATTTACACAGAGCAGCCCAGATCCTCCTCTTCTCGGGGCCCCTCTTCTGTGCTCCTGGCCCCTCCCTCCTGTTCAGTGCCTCCATAATAAGCAGCTTGCTATGGTGGCACCGGAGCTGAGTCACAGTTCCCTCTGTCCATTCAGACACGGAGCCCCAACGCAGCCCCACCCCCTCTCTCCCCTGATTGGCTAGCTGACTTTGAGTGACAGCAGTGGGAGCTAATGGCGCCGCTGCTGTGTCTCAGCCAATCAGGAAGGGGAATCTGGACACACACAATATATCCTTGCTAAAGGCCCCTCGTACTGCAAAGGTTAAATGTTTGTTTTGTCTAGAGGGGGGATGACGAGACAGTATCGCTTAACTTACATGCCATTCCGGCAGGCTCCATCATTCTCCTCTTCTCCCCAAAGTATCAGCCTGTGGGCTGTCCCTTGGCATCATCACGTACAGTGCTGGGTTATTAACCCCATTTTGTATGTGAAGGAAGTTGTGATCGATTGTGGCCAGAACACCGATTGCACACATAAAAGGAGGCTGCCAGAGTGGAGAGTAAGGTAAGTACTACTCCTTATTTCTGCATCCCTAGGGTTATGGAGGGATGGGCATGGGGGTGAGGGTGACACACTGCAGGATGTTTAGTTTAATACTTAGAGTTCAACTTTAACGCTTTTAGTGTGAGTGTGGGAGCCCCACTGCAAAGGAAGATTTTCCTTTTCTTGTAGGTTTAGCTTTAACCACTTCAGCCCTGGAAGATTTTACTGCTTAATGACCAGGCCATTTTTTGCAATTCGGCACTGCGTCGCTTTACCTGACAATTGCTCATGCAACACTGTACCCAAACAAAATTGACGTCCCTTTTTTTCCCAAAAAAATCTTCTTTTGGTGGTATTTGATCATCTCTGCGGTTTTTATTTTTTTCCGCTATAAACTAAAAAAAGCGACAATTTTGAAAAAAACACAATGGGGTTTATTTACTAAAGGCAAATCCACTTTGCGCTACAAGTGCACTTGTAAGTGCAGTCACTTTAGATCGGAGGGGAAGCTCTACTGATTTTATCATCCAATCGTGTACAAGCAAAAATGCTGTTTTTTATTTTCATTGTATGTCCCCCTTTAGATCTACAGCAACTGCACTTCCAAGTCAAAGTGGATTTGCCATTAGTAAGTAACCCCCCATATTTTGTAATTTTTGCTATAATAAATATGCTCAATTTTTTTCCACAGTTTAGGCCGATATGTATTGTTCTACATATTTTTGGTAATAAAAATCGCAATAAGCGTATATTGATTGGTTTGCGCAAATGTTTTATAGCGTTTACAAAATAGGGGATAGATTTATGGCATTTTTATTTTATTTTTTTTACTAGTAATGGCAGCGATCTGCGTTTTTTAGCGGGACTGCATCATTATGGCGGACACATCCAACACCTTTGACAAATTTCTGGGATGATTGACAATTGTACAGCGATCAGTGACATTACTGTGTAAATGTCACTAGCAGGAAAGGGGTTAATACTAGGGGGCGATCAAGGCATTAACGGTGTTCCCTATCTCATGTTGTAAAGCGCTGAGCAAACTGTTGGCGCTATATAAAACCTGTATATTAATATAATAATAATAATAATAATAATGTGTGTGTACTAACTGTGGGGGGGGAGGGGACTGACTATAGGAGATGACAGATCACTGTTACTAGCTTGTAGGAACTCACAATCTGCATCTCCTCTCCTCGCAGAACAGGGATTTGTGTGTTGACACACACACACACACATCCCTGTTCTCTCTCATGCCTGCGACCACCGGCCACAAGCAACGGCACCCCCACGGTGCAGCATGCACGTGCTGCTATCCTGCTTAAAGGAGGTGACAAACGGCTATGACGGCTCGCGGGATCGTGCCGACCTGCCACAGTATAATGACGGCGGCTGGTAGGGAAGTATATGTAAACCCTTACATACACCCTGAAGTGACTGGTCTTAGATGATACACAGAAATTAAACAAATCCTCCTACATAAGTTCATAAGTTGTATCTGTTTATCTGCAGCCTTTTCTTCTCTACATCCATTCAAAGTCCAAAATGTACAAAGCTTGTATGGGCTGTCAGCGAAAAAAGGGGGGGGAGACCTGAAATCCCACTTTGCAGAGCTCAGTGAGGAGAGGTGAGAGCTGATTGGAGGGAAGTGACACATCCACATCCTTGCCATGTCACCTTTTTTCTCTTGGTGTCAGGAAAACTTGTCAAAATCGACTCATGCTGATATGAGAAAATGATGCAGCAGACAAAAGTAACACTTGTGCTGCGTACACATGATCGGAATTCTCGTCGGAAAAAGCTCTGATGGTTTTCGCAATGGAATTCGGCTCAAGCTGTCTTGCCTACACATGGTCACATCAAATTCCGATCGTTTATAACACGGTGACGTACAACACGTACGACAGGACTAGAAAAAAGGAAGTTCAATAGCCAGTAGCCAATAGCTTCTGTCTTGTAGTTGAATCTGAGCATGCGTGGTTTTTGGTGTGTTGGAATTGCACGATCGGAATTACCGATAGAAAATTTTTCTGTTGGGAAAATTGAGAACATGCTATCAATTTTTGGCTGGCGGAAATTTGGACAGCTAAATTCCGATGGAGCATACACACGGTCGCATTTTCCGATGAAAAGCTCTCATCTGTCTTTTTCTGGCCAGAATACCGATCATGTGTACGCGGCATTAGGGGGTTATTTACGAAAGGCAACCCCACTTTGCACTGCAAGTGCACTTGGAAGTGCAGTCACTGTAAATCTAAGGGGTAGATCTGAAATGAGTGGAAGCTCTGCTGATTTTATCATCCAATCATGTGCAAGCTAAAATGCTGTTTTTTATTTTCCTTGCTTGTCCCCCTCGGATCTACAGCAACTTTACTTCCAAGTGCACTTGCAGTGCAAAGCGGATTTGCCTTTAGTAAATAACCCCCTTTGTGTTGTTAATTGAGACAAGTACACACTACAGAGGGATATGCTTTGTTCATATTTCATGTCTGAGGTTTACAACCACTTTAAAGCGGAGGTCCACCCTAAAGTGGACCTTCCGCTCATCGGAACCCTCCCCCCCTCCGGTGCCACAATCGGCACCTTTCAGGGGGGAGGGGGGTGCAGTTACCTGGATAATCCAGGTAACTGCACCCACTTCCGGGATAGCTCTCTGCGGAAAGGGGCGTAACTTACGCCCCTTTCCGCAAGTGCCCGCCCCTTCCCGCAAGTGCCCCGCTGCCTGCTGGGAAACACACAGATCCCAGAGGCAGCGGGGAGCGTCCTTATTGCGCAGCGCGATTCGCGCATGCGCAGTAGGGAACCGGGAAATGAAGCCGAAAGGCTCCATTTCCTGATTCCCATACCCAAGATGACGGCGGCAGGACCCGACAGGCGACCTAGAGATCGGCTTCGGGTGCCGACATCGCGGGCGCGCTGGACAGGTAAGTGTCACTATTTTAAAAGTCAGCAGCTGCAGTATTTGTAGCTGCTGGCTTTTAAAAAAAAAAAAAAAAAACGCGGAGTCCCGGTGGACTCCCGCTTTAAGTCTGGGTTCACACCTAATACCGATGTGGCTCCCAGCAGGGGTCCTGTGCGTCACTTTTCACAGTTTCAGGTCCAATTTTAGCCCGATTGTTGACTGAATTCGGACCCGAAACAGACCAAAAGATGCACAGGGCACCTGCGCAAATTTGCACCGGAGCCGCAGCTGAGATATGTGAAACGTCTCCATAGAGAGCTGGTCAAAATCTCCTGCTATTGTAAATTGGATGTGGAAAAAACGCATCCAATTTTCAATGGTGTGAACTCACTCAGTCTCCTAGTCTATGCCCCTTTACTTGCATTAGCCCGATCCTCATTTTATATATGCCATAACATAATCTTAGAACAGTTTTTAGTTCATATTGACTCTCATTTTGCCCATTTAGGCCAGAAGAAACTCAGAAGACACCCTACAGAACCCTATAGGGAGCTATTGTGCAGATATGGCCAGTGTACTATAGATTGATGAGGACATAACTGCAAGGTAAGTGTGCACCTGGGGAAATGAAAGGTGAGCTAGAATTGCGTTGGAAGTGTGTTTATCCTTTAGGTTGGGTTCACACTGTTGCGAATTGGATGCGGATTTCCCGGCACCCAATTCGCATAGCAGGAGATTGTGAGCGGCTCTCTATGGAGCCGGTTTACACATCTCCGGGGCGAATCACAGAGGATCCCTGTGCGTCTTTTGGTGTGTTTCAGATTTGAATTCAGCCAAAGATTTGGGCTGAAATCGAACCTGAAACTGTGAACGAAGACGCACCAGACTCCTGCTGTGAGCCGCTGCGTTCTCCAGTGTGAACCCAGCCTTAAAGTGACCCTGTCACTAGTCACTTGTATCCAAAAGCATACCTTACAAAATAAGGGGGACTGTACTTACTCGGTGTGAAAATCCTGCTTCTTCACTGCTCTCTGGCCACTGCATACATTCCACACTAAGCTCTCGTGCACATTGAAATTGTGTGACTTCATCTGAATGAGCAAAATTTCAAAGTCGCGTCAGTGCAACTTCGGTGCAACTTGGAATACATCTGTGCAGCTTCATGCAGAGATGTCCATGCAAGTCGCATTCGAAATAACCAACATTGGTGCAGGAACTACGTTTTCAAATCAGTGCGGCACCACAAAGTTGCAGTGTAATTGCCAGCATTAGGAATCGACTTGTCAAATCGCATGACAAGTCGCTCCAATATGAACGAGGTCTTATGGGTAAGTAGAACACCTGCTCCCCCACTGCAAAAAGTGGTTTCTCCGGTCGGCTTGTACATCATTATAGGATGTTTGAGTCACTGATCAAGTAAGATAAAAACCATCACTGTGTTGCTCATCGCTCAGCAATGCCATTTTTGTCTGATTTGATCACTTTGTTTGAATGAGACAGATTTATCACATTTATGTATGGCCACCATTAACCTACTAGTGCATCTAACACTGCCCTCTCCCAGACTAATGCCTAGTACACTGTAGACTGTCGGGTGACAATCGCCCGGTTCAGTAAAAACGGCTGATGTTCGGCCTGTGTGCATGTCAGTCTGTCCGACAGAAGCTGGCAGTTTGGCTGGAATGCTGAAAAATGCTGAAAAACCAGCAGCAGGCCAGCTCCTGATCTGTGCTCTCAGCCAATGGCTGAAAGCGCTGACCGGAGTGTTCTGGCGGGGGGTTGTCCCCCTGCACAAAAAAGATCGCTGCACTAACATCGGTTTGGTCCATAAAGACATGGATGAGTGAGTTAGGGGTGGAGTTTGACTGGCCTGCACAGACTCCTGACCTCAACCCAATAGAACACCTTTGGGATGAATTAGAGGGGAGACTGCGAGCCAGGCCTTCTCATCCAACATCAATGACTGACCTCACAAATGTGCTTTTGGAAGAATGATCAAACATTCCCATAGACACACTCCTAAACCTTGTGGACAGCCTTCCCAGAAGATTTAAAGCTGTTCTAGCTGCAAAGGGTGGGCCAACTCAATATTGAACCCTACGGACTAATCGCGTACACACGATCTGAATATCATACGACCGTTTTCGCTTAATAGTGGCAAGCGAAAAATGAATAGCTAAATAAAGTCACGAAAATTCTCGTACGATATAAAAAAAAAAAAAATCGGAAGTGATGTCATATGTTATAATGTATTTGTATTGAAATTTCAGACAACTATACTGACTAACCGAAAATCCTACGATCTGGAATCATACGAGGAATATTTTTCATGAATGCCCGATCGAATAAGAGCAGATGAACGGTCATAATCGGCTGTTAAAAGTAGTATACACACGATCCGAAAATCGTACGATCCTTCCTCGGACGACCGTTTTTGTACGATTTTCGGATCATGTGTACGGGTCATAAGACTGGGATGCCATTAAAGATCATGTGTGTGTGTAAAGGAAGGCCTCCCAATACTTTTGGTAATATAGTGTATCTCAACCACTTTTAGATGCCATTGTAACAAGATAATCATTTGGGAAGATTTACTAAATCTGGTACAGCTGTGTATAGTAACCAATCGGCCTCTGACTTCAACAATAGGTTGCGGCTTGCAAATGGTTTACCGGGATTATGGGTGAAGCTATGAGCCCCAACTCCGGTATTTTTTTTTTTCAGCCGGTGGCTGGCTTGCTCTTGAAAGCATTCCAAGCGGCTCACGAGCCGCTGAAACCCTTTCAGAAGCGGCGGAAGGGGGTGTCTCCCCCTCCCACTGGTGTTTCTCGGGCCTGCTTTTTTCACCGGTTCGCCAGAGAAACGGTCCCATGTTGCTGGTCATAGAAGCGACAAAAGACTAGATTGTCTTTGATCGCCTCTATGGCCTTGGAGGGCCGGAGTGACGACACTTCAGGGTGGAAGTAAACACATTTTTTTTTCTTATCTACCTCCTGTAAAGTAATAGTAGTGGTAAAAAAAGCCCTTGTGGATTTAAAGCGGGAGTCCGCCGGGAGTCCGCCGGGAGTCCGCATTTTTTTTTTTTTTTAAAAGCCAGCAGCTACAAATACTGCAGCTGCTGACTTTTAAAATAGTGACACTTGCCTGTCCAGCGCGCCCGCGATGTCGGCACCCGAAGCCGATCTCTCGATCGTCTCTCGGGTGCTGCCGCCGCCATCTTGGGTATGGGAATCAGGAAGTGGAGCCTTTCGGCTTCATTTCCCGGCTCCCTACTGCACATGCGCGAGTCGCGCTGCGCAATAAGGATGGACCTGCTGCCTCTGGGATCTGTGTGTTTCCCAGCAGGCAGCAGGGGACTTTTGGAAAGGGGCGTAATCTATGCCCCTTTCCGCAGAGAGCTATCCCGGAAGTGGGTGCAGATACCTGTACTGTACAGGTACCTGCACCCCCCTCCCCCCTGAAAGGTGCCAATTGTGGCGCCGGAGGGGGGGAGGGTTCCGATGAGCGGAAGGTCCACTTTAGGGTGGACCTCCGCTTTAATTAACCTTTATTTTATTTTTTTTGTTAATTCTCCTCCTTTTAAGGGGGTGTGGCAGGGCGTGTGTCCTATGCCTACATACGTTTGCTAGTAGGTGTCCCTCATTCCCATGTTAAAATATGGGAGGTATGGCCATCGCCCCAGTCTTACTGCATGGCGATCAAGGGCATGCTATGCAGTGTTGCCAACCTAACAGATTGAAATTTACTGACACGACACTCAAACTTTACTGACACAGCCATGTTTTTACTGGCATTTCCAAAAGTTACAAAATTACAGTTTTAAGTACAAATTTCACTATTTAGATTGTAAATAGCAATGTGATTTAAAGCGGTTCTTCCCCCTAAAGGGGAAGTTCAGCTAATCTGATCCCTCCCCCCCTCCGGTGCCACAATCGGCACCTTTCAGGGGGGAGGGGGGTGCAGTTACCTGGATAATCCAGGTATCTGCACCCACTTCCGGGCAGACCGCCGCAGACGCAGGACACAGCAGGGGATCTAAAGAGACGCGCAGCGTGACTCGCGCATGCGCAGTAGGGAACCGGCAGTGAAGCCGCCATGCTTCACTTCCCGATTCCCTGACAGAGGATGGCAGCGGTGGCAGCAGCGAGACGAGCGATCGCTCGTCATCTGCCGCCATCGCTGGACCCTGGGACAGGTGAGTGTGATTTTATTAAAAGTCAGCAGCTGCAATATTAGTAGCTGCTGGCTTTTAATATTTTTTTTAGGTGCAGAACCACTTTAAGGTAGATAATAAGGCAAGAAACATATTCCTTATTTTATTTTCGATATAGTAAGTAAGTAGCTCAGGGACAGGACTCAGGAGCGCAAGAAATTTGAATTGGGGGGCGGCACACACATGAAATTGACTCTCACGGTGATACTGACAGCCAGGGCTCAAGTCGTGCGGGAACGGAGTTCCTGTACTTTTTCCACAACAGGAACTCAGTTCCCATTAGCAGCCGTATCCTGCAAGACTTTGAAGTATGCAAGCTGTGTGGCAGGTGCTACACCAGCAGCTGCCAGCACAGCTTGCAATAGTAAGTGTCGCACACCTGACCATTCAGGCATTGCCAGTAGGGGGCCCCATGACAGCTTCCTCTTCGATCTAGCTGTCAATCACAGCTAGCTGATTGGTAGATCAGGTCCCTGCTGCTAAGAGATTGTATTTAGACAGACCTCTCGTGAGGCGCTCCTCCCGCCGGCCCCTCCTAAATTTCTGTCTCCTCATCTCAACCCCCACCCAACCCCCCACCAGTCTCCTACATACTTGCTCTGTGTGTCCCGCTGAATCCCCCCTCCTCTATCTTCAGTGCCATATGATGAGAGAACCCAGAGGAGGAGCACAGCTATTCTGCTCACAGGACATGCAGGGAGAGAGGTGAGCTGAGGGAGGAACATCAGTTTGGTGTGGTAAGCTGAGCACAATACCTGGCAAAGTTTAATGCCAGGAGGGAAGTTTATGTGGAAATATGTGAAGGGTTGGAATAGCAGCGAGTGTGTGTTGGAGCCCTGCAGAGTTTGCAGCCCACCAAGCTAACATACATCTCCTAAGCAGGAACACATCACTATCTCCCTAAGCATTCTGTCCAGATAATGTGCAGTTGGTCGAGTGGATCTTGGGTGGGAGTTCCCACACTTTTTTCCCCAGGACTTGACCCCTGCTGACAGCTATGTGCAGCAGTACAGATTACCGACCCGACACGTCCCCTCCTAAGTAACAGTGACAGTCTCTCTCCATGCCAGCTGGTCCCGCTACCAGCCTGCCTTGCTCCCATCCCACATACCCACACACAAGGCTCTTGCCGCTCTGCTTGGCTCCCTTGCACCATGACATCACAGGACATGCTCAGGCACCGCCTCCTCCAGAGCTGCCCATATACACTATAGCAGGCACTCGTATGGTCTCAGCTGGCTCCGGGCCGAGCGTCACAGACATATTTTTTACTGGCAACCTTATTTTTTTACTGCCATTTACTGGAAGGAGAAAATTGCCTGTTTTTTTACTGTCTGTCAGTAAAAATACTGATGGTTGGTAACACTGACGCTATGTCACTGGGACACGGCACGACCCCATTCAAGAGCCGATGATGCGGCTCTTTACCCATGTGATTAACTGTGTCCAATTGCATGCAAACAAAGAAGGGCCGGTTATCAGATTTTCCTCTCTCACGCTTACAGAGTGAGGAGAGGAGAGCCAATTAGTGGCATCTGCTCGCAGGGGAGAGGTGTACAGATAATCAGGGCACCTATCATCAGTGCTGCCCCAACAGTGCTCATCAGTGCCACCTATCAGTGTCCATCAGTGTGGCATATTAGTGTCTCCTCATCAGTGCCGCCTCATCAGCGCACATCAGTGAGCCTGGGTTCACACTATTGCGAACACAGACATCGTATGTGATTCGCACCACATTGCTGTGCCGATCACATAAAATGCCTGTGCAATGCGAATTCAGCCATACATTTGTATGATTAAACTCGCATTGGATTTGCACTAAAAAAGTGCAGGAACCACTTTTTTCCCCGCACTGGAATTGGATTGCATAGGTGTTCTCATGCATGTGATCTGATTCATGTCTGAATTCACAATTCACATTGCGATCTGCGAACCGATCTGGGGGTGTCATTAACTTTGTATTGACACCCGCAGCGGTTTGCAGAGGGCAGTGTGAAGTGCCTGCGAGGGAGATGCGATGCGGCAATCGGCACTCGAATTGCTCTGGTTCCTGCATCGCTTATGTGTGAACCCAGGCTAAAGGAAAAAAATTACTTTTTTGACAAAATTTTCGGACAAAAACTAAGATTTTTTTTTTCAAAATTTTGGGTTTCTTTAGCAAAAAATAAAAAAAAACACCAGTGCTAGACGTTGAGCATAGAGATTTCCAAGGGACAGGTGGTCCCCAGCAATTTCTATGACCTTCGGAGGCACGGGCACGATGTCACGTCTGGCCTGGCGGAAGTAAACCTTGCTAGCGTTCAGTCAAGAAGTGCCCCCCATCGGATAGTGACCGGGCTGAAGGGCACATGCGCAGTGCAATTACGTAACAGTACAACAGCTGATTTTAACATCAGCTGTTAAGACGGCGAGGTGGCGAAGGCGCACAATAGCCAACAGAATTTTTTTTTTCTGTCAGATTGTGGCCCGCGCTCCTGTGGCGAGTTCATGTCCATGATGGGTGGATTTCTACACGATGTGGGCAGATTGTGAGCGGAATTAGATGGTTATTGCGCCCATCACAAAGTTTTATTTTTTGCTGTACTGGCCATCTCATTCTGCCCACAAGAAATGTAGAAATCCGCCCATCACAAAGTTATATTTTTTGCACCACTGGCCATCTAATTCCGCCCACAATGTGTACAAATCCGCCTCTTATGGACATGAACTCGCCACAGGACTGTGGGGGGAGCGTGGGGCACAATCTGAGCGAAAATAAAAATTCTGCCGCCTATTGTGCACCTGCGCCGTCTCGCTGTCACAACAGCTGTTGCTAAAATCAGTTGTTGTGCTGTTACGTACGGTGCTTGCGTTGCGCATGTGCCCTTCAGCCTGGGCACTTTTCAATGGGGGGCATTTCTCAACAGAACACCGGGGACTCGGCTGCAAAGGCTGAGATTCTTTGTTTATTTTTCATTTTGATCCTGGTTTTTCTTGCCTTGAGAAGAGATGTGGGGTCTTATAGACCCCACATCTCTCCATATTGCAAAATTGCTGTGCAAATACTGTGTAACATAAAAAGTTGCAACGGCCACCATTTTATTCCCCAGGGTCTCTGCTAAAAAAAAAAAACGTATATAATGTTTGAGGGTACCGAGTAATTTTCTAGGAAAAAAAAATTATTTTTACATGTAGGAGCAAAGTGGCAGAATTGGCCCGGTATAGAAGTGGTCCCTCCATGCTGGTATGCAGAAGTGAAAGCATACAGAAGTCGCATGCGCATATGTAAACGGTGTTCGCATCACACATGTGAGTTATCGTCGTGATCGTTAGAGCGAGAGCAATAATTCCAGCACTGGACCTCCTCTGTAAAGCTAAACAGGTAACCTGTAAGGGAGTTCAAAGCGTCGCCTATAGAGATTTTTAGGTACCGTTTGTTAGGGATGAGCTCAGGCGTGTTCGCACAGCCCACGCGCAGAGCCTGCCAGGAAGTCAGCGCAGCGCTAATCACAGACAGTGAGACATTGCCCGATCTCTGCAGCCGTGCATCGGAGCAATGCCTCACTGCCTGCGATTAGCGCAGCGCTGACTTCCTGGCAGGCTCTGCACGTGGCCTGTGCGAACAAGCCTGAGCTCATCCTTATCGTTTATCGCAATTCCACAAGTTTGTGCAATTTGAAAGCGTGACACATTAGGTATGTAGTTACATCATCTTTCATATTGTACAAAAAATATAATATATATTGCTTTTGTTTTAATTAATTAAATCAAATTTATTTTTTCCAAAAGAATTGCGTTAAAAAAAAACGGCTGCGCAAAAAACGCGTAACAAAAAATTGCAACGACCACCGTTTTATTCCCTAGGGTGTCTTTTAGACCCCCAAACATATATATATATATATATATATATATATATATATATATATATATATATATAACGTTTATGGGTCTAAGTCATTTTCTAGCAAAAAATACTGATTTAAACTTGTAAACAAAAAGTGCTAAAAAAGGTCTGGTCAGCAAGTGGTTAAAATAACAAACGTAAATGTTGCGGAGGTCACGTGGTTAAACATCCATAGTAATGTGTGTGTATATTGTATATCTTATTGCACAGCACCGAGCTCAGCACACACAATCCGCAGTGCTCGCTCATCCCTCCCCGCAGTGTCCGTGCACACAACATGACTGGGGCGGCCCCGTCTTCTGCTCGGGTGACGGCTCTAATTTCCGCCATCTGACGTCACGCAGCAGCACTCCTTTTCCCCGCTATAACGCCAACAACACAATTCCTTCCAGCGGAGAACAGGTTAAAAGATAAAGCAGTCGACGCCCGTGATGTCACGAAAGACAAAGCCCCCGCCCACCACATAGTGCAGACACGCCCACGGTTGGATCACTATTTGGCAGGAAGTTGAGAGAGGCCACTACGCAAGCGCAAAACAGCGCGGGCTGCTGCCCGTTAAAGGCGCAGGGCTATTAATGAGGAACGAAGCTGGAAGCTTGCTATGTTTTTTTGTAAAAGAGATTATTTTCTAAAAACAATAGAATTATAAACAGTTACATTTCTATGTCTTTTTTTCTGACAATCTGCTTTTAGTTTATTTCTAAATGTTACCGGTAGTTCTCATTCAGAAATGCAGCTAGGGGGGTGGTAAGAGCAGGAGGTTGAGCTGTGGTTTTACTGCCCCACCCCAACCACTCGCCTGAACAAGGAAATGCAGTTGCTAAAGACTGTACATGTGCCAACACAATGTTGCTTTGTAGCTGCAGCAAAAATAGAACCCCCTGTTGTGCTTGGCAGTACTGGCAAATGAATGGGGCAGGGTGCAGACACCCTGCAACCATGTGCAATGCATGGCACAACTACCCTGTACCATATGCAATGCACGGAGCAAGTAGGGTTGCCACCTCATCCCTTTAAAACCAAACACATATTAATTACACAGGTTCTGTGGCTGATTATGGTGGTAATTAAACTCACTTGGTGCCTTATCTGCATAAATCAGTCCCAGAATCTGTTTAATTCATGTGTGTTTGGGTTTAAAGGAATGAGGTGGCATCTCTAGGCGCATGCACCCTGTACCATGTGCAATACACCATGCAACTATGTACAATGTATTACAGAACTACCCTGACTGGCAATGCAACCATCTTGAAACCATGTGCAATGCAAGGCATATCAACCCTGCAACCATGTACAATGCACAGTTCAGCCACCCTATAACCATGTGCAATACACGGCACAGCCACCCTGCAATCACATGCAATGCACAGCTCAACCACAATGCAAGAATGTGCAATGCATGCGATTCTAGTGCAGGGGTTGCATTTTCAGGGTTAAATCAGGAGCAGTATACTGTCAAATACACTCTGAAAACTGCGCAATTGCAGATCACTTTTCAGAGGAGTTGTAAGGGCTGCCACATTTCATAACGCGTCCTTAAACAACGATCCAAAAGAGACCCTGTCAACACACCATTTCAGCTGAGCTCCAGGCCAAACACATTCAGGGGAATTCAATAAACCTTTTCTGACACTTTTCTGGTGGTATGTCCCTTTAACCACTTCAGCCCCGGCCATTTGGCTGGCCAAAGACCAGAGCACTTTTTGCGATGCACTGCGTCGCTTTAAATGACAATTGCGCGGTCGTGCGACGTGGCTTCCAAACAAAATTGACATCCTTTTTTTCCCCCCAAATAAAGCTTTCTTTTGATGGTATTTGATCACCTTTGCAGTTTTTAGTTTTTGCGCTATAAACAAAAAAATAGCAACAATTTTGAAGAAAAACACATTTTTTACTTTTTTCTATAATAAATATCCCCAAAAAATATATAAAAAACATATTTTTTTCCTCAGTTTAGGCCGATACGTATTCTTCTACATATTTTTGGTAAACAAAAAATTGCAATAGGCGTATATTGATTGATTTTCACAAAAGTTATAGCGTTTACAAAATAAGGGATAGTTTTATGGCATTTTTATTAATAATTTTTTTTATTGGTAATGGCGGCGATCAGCGATTTTTATCGTGACTGCGACATTATGGCGGACAGGTCGGACAATTTTGGTACGATTTTGGAACCATACAGCGATCAGTACAATTAAAAATGCATGGATTACTGTGTAAAGGTGACTGGCAGTTAAGGGGTTAACCAATAGGTGGCGCTGTAGGGGTTAAGTGTGTCCTAGGGAGTGATTCTAACTGTGGGGAGGAGGGGCTATGTGTGACACAACACTGATCATCACTCCCGATTACAAGAAGCGGTGATCAGTGACACTGTCATTAGGCTATTTAAGCTGAGCCAGTGCTCTGGTTCAGTGCTGCTTTGTCTTCAGTCTACTGTGTGTCCTGAGAACATGTGATCTTGTATCCCAACTCCAGTTACTGACCCGACTCATCTGGCTACTCCCTGAACTCTGCCTGTACTGACCTTGGCTTGCCTTCTGATCACCATATCTGCCTGCTTCATTTGCTACTGCTCCACTGACCTGGCTTGTACCTTGACCACACTTTTTCCTGTACCCCTGTACCTGATCTGTCTTGTCAGTGTATGACCAGGCCTGCTATCCCTCCTGTTGTCGCCAGGATCTACCTGACACCCAGCTGTGCCTGCTTACCCACTGCCTCCTACCAGCATATGCCTCACCTGCCTGCTGTTGCCACTACCAGCCTGCTTCAGTCTGATGCTCACCAGATGCCACCCAGCCTGCCTGCTTTACTGAAGACCAATGGAGACTACCCCTGTCTGGCATGGACACCTGCTCTGCTAGCAAGACTTACAGGCGCTCAGGCAACTCTGCTCTCCTGCACCTTCTGTTCACACTATGAGGGGCCCTGAGTCAGAGGTGTAAGAAAGGGCCTTCCTTATCATATCAGGCTTTGCTACCAGGTATGTGATACACACCCAAAGTCATAGCCGCAGCGAGACTAGACATAGACGGCTCTCAGTTGACTCTGAGTCACAGGAGTACAATAGAAATGTACTCCTGTGACTCTAAAGAGATATACAGACAATAATAGAAGGTTTGACCATGCTTCCCTTGTAAAACTTGTGTTGGAGTTACTCTAATTTATATAAAAAAGTAGAAAGCCCTCATTCCTGGTTGAACTTCTGCTGATTGGTTGTTTACAGCATGTAAAAAGGCAGCAAAACTGACCCTACCTACACTAATTGGTCCTAAAGGGTTAGTAAAGCCTCAAGGTTTTTCACCTTAATGCCCATTGGCTCCTGCTGCTGTCAATAAACTCCAGTGATACGGGAGACAGCATCAGGACTCTGGAATGAGCCCACACAGTTGTCCACAGGGAATGTGTCTTTCCGTTGGGGCATCTGATGAAGAGGAGGGGCCTGGAGCGCTGGCAGGGCACCCCAGAAGAAGAGTATTGAGGCTGCTCTGTACCAAACAATTGCACAGAGCAGGTAAGTATAGGCATATTTTGTTATTTAAAAAAAAAACAAGGTTTACAACACCTTTAAGCCTGGCACACACAGGCCGAATGTCAGGTCAACATTGGCTGGTTCAATAAAAACTGTCCGACATTCCTCCCGTGTGTATGGCTTTTGTCAGACAAGCATGCTGGAAAAGCAATCAGTCGTCTGGCTCCCGATCAGCGCTCTCAGCCAATGGCAGGTACCTGCTCCCACTTCTGCCCAGATCCCCCAGGCAACCAAGTTTAAGTTCACAACCCCCCCGCACACAGCATCTTAGGACATGTCACAGGTCCCAGAAGGCTGCGGGACCATTTACACAGAGCAACATGGCCCATGCATGCACAGTGGGAAGCCGCAAGGAGTCACAGTGGGCTTACCACAGTAATCATGGCAGCCCAGAAACCCAAAGACCCAGCCCAGGTGAGGACAACGCTGGATCCCCGGACAAGTATGTTTCCTTTTTTTAAACATCAGCAGCTACAGTAATTGTAGCTTTTAACTTGAATTATTTTTTTTAGGGGGGGACGGACGGACTGAAGAACCACTTTCAAACTGAACTCCAGGAAATATTTTTATTGCTTACTTTGGTCCAGCTTGGTGCAGTATAATTATGCATATCCCATACCTGATGAACCACTGGGGAAGCTGACAGTTCCTGTAGTAGCTGGCACTACTACAGCGATAGCCCCAACCTTCGAGGTCCTGCTCAAGTTCTATTCTATGAAAATGACTGCCCCACACTGACCACAGGGGCTTACTTGCTTGGCAATGCCACTATATATAAAATGCCCTGTATTTTCAAGGCATTCTCTGAGTGGATGACGTAGAGATGACATGAACTCCACCTTGTTCAATAAGAGAATACCTTGTATTTATTTAATAAAACAAGGGGGGTTATTTACGAAAGGTAAATCCACTTTGCACTGCAAGCGCACTTGGAAGTGCAGTTGCTCTAAATCTAAGGGGTAGATCTGAAATGAGTGGAAGCTCTGCTGATTTCATCATCCAATCATGTGCAAGCTAAAATGCTGTTTTTTATTTTCCTTGCATATCCCCCTTGGCTCTACAGTGACTTTCCTTCCAAGTGCACTTTCATTGTACTTGCATTGCAAAGTGGAGTTGCCTTTAGTAAATAACCCCCAAGGTTCTAAAGATTGATTTAAGCGATTCGTTGGAATTTTGTTTGGTAGAATTTTTTTTTTTTTTAAACTTTATTTCATTTATTGTCCAAGTAAAGCAATCCATTTATGAAAAAGCATTATATATATAAAAAAGGTGAAAATTTAACAATTGTAGCATTTGCATATACGGTTGGGGAACACTATGTTGTGTAATTGTATTGAAGGAAGATTTCAGAAATACGTTTAAATGCCCCCATTATGGACTCCTTAGTTTATCTGAGGTGATCCCACCAATAATTCATGGATATCCTCTAATTGGGATTCCGTGACGTTTCCTGCAATTACTCACAGATCACAGAGTGCATAAATATCCTGTGTCCTGCCTTGAGATAATTTGATCATTTTATTGATTGCGTTCATTGATTTCAAATCTGCAACTGAATTTATCTAGTTACTAGCCTGCAACTTGGTGTCTCTTGTACATGCTTGATAGTGCTAGCTTACTGTCATCTTGCTCTATAACCCTATTAGAAATATGCAAGTTTTTATAAGTTCCCTCAATTCATGATAAATATTATTTGACTCTATTGAATAGGGTCATAGCTTCACCAGAAACATCCATATTTTATAAGTTATTCATTAAATTAGGTTTAAACAAAGGGGTTGATTTAATAAAGGCAAATAGGCTGTTCGCTTTGCAAGGGAATTTTTACTTTGCCAGCAAATTTTCCTTTCGCTTAGGGAATGTGATGAAATTTCATTTTGCAAAAGAATACCCAATCATGTGCAAGAAAAAAAAAAAAAAAGTTTTCTTGCACGTTATTGGATGATGCAAGTCAGAAGATCTTTACCTCATTCACTTGAGCTAAGGAAAATTCCCTTGCAAAAGTGAGTAGTCTATTTGTCTCAACCTGAACCCAAAAATAATATGTCAAGACGTATTATGCTATGAAATGATTTTTTTGAGAAAATTTTGGAAAGCTACTAAATAAATACTTACAGAAACAATCTTGCAAAATAGATAGAGGGATATAACTTCAAGTTCTAAGGATATAATACACATCTGAGGTACAAATAGCCTTTGTTGGATCTTACACACCTTTTCTTTAGAATTACCAGATCGTTTGATGAGGCAGTGTATACCGCAATTGCTGTTTGTTATGTGCAGTAAACTGATGTCAACTTTTGCTTATTTAATCAGAATATTAAATGATAGATGCTGGTGTTTTATTGATATTGCCCTCAGTCGAAAAGTGCCTGCTCATGCGCAGGACGGAGCCGCACTCCAGCTGATTTGGCGATCAGCTGGAGTGACGTGACCATGGCGCATGCGCACATCACAGGAGAGACACCGTAGTTCTCATATTGTGCCTCACTGTTGCAAGGCGGGGTTTAAGTCTGCTCAAGGTCACCTTTTGTCAGTTTTGCACGGCGGCTTTAGTGTCTTGAACAGCGCCTGTTGCCTGTATCTAAGGGAGGGTTGCAACACAGACAAAACCTGCCTTTCAACACAGCCACAAGCCAGGGGCGGATCCAGGGGGGCAAAAGGGCAATTGCCCACTCCGAGAAGGAGCGGGTGACAGCGCAGGCGGGCAGTTCCGCGGGTGATGTTCTGCGTGCGGGCGGCTCCGCAGGTGACAGCTGGGTGACAGCTGGGTGGCTCAGTGCTTGAGCGGACTGCTGGCCAATCAGGAAGCCGGCAGGCAGGGGAGCAGGGAGATGACATCTCTCACTGCCCTGCATCCCTGCAGTTCTGCCCTCACTGTGCAGGAAGCCGTGGGCAGCAGAGAGATTACATCATCTCTCTGCTGCCTAACTTCACTCTGGGACACAGCAAAAGACCACCTTAGCAGGAAAGTGACACAGTAGGTGACAATCCTCAACGTGTGGCAGGCGACATGGCAAGTGACAATCCGCAACATCTGGCAGGTGACATGGCAAGTGACAATCCGCAATGTGTGGCAGGGCGACATGGCAAGTGACAATCCGCAACGCGTGGCAGGTGACGTGTTAAGTGACAATCCGCAATGTGTGGCAGGCGACATGTCAAGTGACAAGCCGCAATGTGTGGCAGGCGACGTGGCAAGTGACAAGCCGCAATGTGTGGCAGGCGACGTGGCAAGTGACAAGCCGCAACGTGTGGCAGGTGATGTGGCAAGTGACAATCCGTAATGTGTGGCAAGTGACAATCCGCAACATGTGGCAGGCGACGTGGAAAGTGGCAATCCGTAATGAGTGGCAGGCTATGTGGCAAGTGACAATCCACAATGTGTGGCAGGCGACGTTGCAAGTGACAATTCGCAACATGTGGCAGGTGATGTGGCAAATGGAAATCCGTAATGTGTGGCAGGCGACGTGACAAGTGACAATCTGCAATGTGTGGGAGGTGACGTGGCAAGTGACAATCTGTAATGACGTGGCAAGTGGCAATGCGTAGTCTGTGGCAAGTGATGTGGCAAGTGACAATCCGCATTTGGTGGTAGGCGATGTGGCAAGTGACACCTTCAGGGCTCCCACTGATTCTGCATTATGGTGAGTTGAACCATTTAATTTTATATTACACTGTAATAATAGAAATGATGTGCTTCAATCATCCTGACACCATAACAACCATGGTCAATACCAGCCATTTCCCCGATAAATTGCCCCCAAAAAAAACATATTTTCTAGCAGTGCCCCTCCCGAGACTAGACTCTGGATCCGCCCCTGCCACGAGTCGCTCTGCAAAAGCGAGGCATAATGTAACAACTACGGTGTCCATCTTCACTCTATGAGAAGCTTTCAATTCCCTGAAATTCCCTCTCTTGTCGAAAAATGTATCCTGTGATGTGCGCATGCACCATGGTCACATCACTCCAGGTGATCGGGAAATCAGCTGGAGTGTGGCTCCGTCCTGTGCATGTGCGGTCCCTTTTTGAGGGAGGGCACATATTGATAGAAAAAAGGTTTTCTATCAGATAGTGCCTGCTGTCAAGAAGATGAGCGGCGCATGCGCAGCACAACAGCTAATTTTATGATCAGCTGTTGTAATGGTGCATGCGCAAAATAGACAGAAGAAATTTTTCTGTCAGATTGTGCCCCGCTCTGACGAGGTGTGCTCATGACAGTGAGGTACATGAAGGGGCGGATTATTAAATGATGGGTAGTGCTTCTAAACATATCTTTTTCTGCTATTCTTCCTGGACGCTTGCGGGGCATGTTTAGCCAACTGAAAGGCGTGTTTTTCTATCAGAAAAAGATATGTTTAGCAGCGCTGCCCATCATTTAATAGACCGCTCCCATCATGTACAAATCCGTCTCTCACCAACATGAACACCCCTCGCCAGCGCGGGGCACAATCTGACAGAAAAATTTCTTCTGTCGGCTATTGTGCGCAGGTGCCGTCTCGCCGTCAAAACAGCTGATTGCAAAATCAGCTGTTGTGGTGCTCCCTACGGCGCATGCGCAGCACATGCGCTGTTCGTCTGGGGCACTTCTCGATAGCGGGCACTATCCGATAGAACGACGGTTGTAGGTAGTCTGTGGTTAGCTGCCAGTCAGAAGATGATGGATATCTCATGTCCCTAAAGTAAAACATGGTGTCTGAATAAGAGACGCAAAGCAAAGACAGCTGCTGTTAACCTCTTGCTGACCGTTGCATGTACATTTACGTCGGCAGAATGGCACGGCTGGGCAAATGGGCGTACCTGTAAGTCCCTTTGAATTTCCAGCTGTGCCGGTGCATGCGTGCCCCCGTCGCATGCTTTGTGATCACGCCCATGGGTCCCGCAGACTCAATGTCTGCAGGTTTCCCGGCGATCGTGTCACAGAGAGGTAGAACGGGGAGATGCTTTTGTAAACAAAGCATTCCCCATTCTGCCTAGTGACAGGACAGTGATGTACTGCTCTCTGTCATCGAGAGCAGTGATCGCTGTCCTGTGTGTTCAAGCCCAGCCCCCTCACAGTTAAGCCCCATACACACTATCAGATTTTCTGCTGATTTTTGTCTTCAGATTTACCAAAATCATGTAGTGCAAGGCCCTGCCTGATTGAATACACATTGAAACTCCTAAGGTTTGACCTCATATTATATCGTTTTGGTAAATCTGAAGGAAAAAAAAAATCAGCAGAAAATCTGATAGCATGTATGGGGTTTAAAGTGGTTGTAAACCCTTACAGACCACTTTGACCTACAGGTATGCCTAGATTAAGGCTTACCTGTAGGTCTGTGAAATATCTCCTAAACCTACACAGTTTAGGAGATAGTTGCAAAAAGACAGGCACCACTGTCTACGGCGCATGCTCGGTGTGCAGGCGCACCGAGCATGCCGCTGCTAACGGCGATATGCTGGTAGTGGTGGCTCCTGTGCGCATGTGCGGGAGTAACATCATCGCTGCTCCGGCCACTCACAACGCTACCCAGAAGAAGATGGACGCTTCGTGCTACAGGGGACAGCGGTGACATCGCTGGCTCCTGTGTCAGGTAAGTAACACATAATGGGCTTCTATGCGATGCATAGTAGCCCATTATGCTTTACCTTTGCTTTACCTTTGAAGGGAGACAAAGAGGAAGTAAACCCATCAGGGTTTACTTCCTCTTTAAGAATCACTCCTTAGGACACACTTAACCCCTTCTCCGCCCCCTAGTGGTTAACCCCTACACTGTCAGTGTAATTTACACAGTAATCACTGCATTTTTATAACACTGATCGCTGTATAAATGACAATGGTCTGAAAAAAAATGTCCGGTGTGTCTGCCATAATGACGCAGTCCCGATAAAAATCGCAGATCTCCACTATTACCAATAAAAAATAAAAAAAACCATAAAACTTTTTTTTTTTTACCAAAAATATGTAGAAGAAGACATATCGGCCTAAACTGAGGAAAAAAATATTTTTTTATATATTTTTGGGGGATATTTATTACATCAAAAAAATGCTTTTTTTCCCACAAAATTGTCACTTTTTTTGTTTATAGCGCAAAAAATAAAAATCACAGAGATGATCAAATACCACCAAAAGAAAGTGGGGGAAAAAGGGAGTCAATTTTGTTTGGGTACAACGCTGCACGACCGCGCAATTGTCAGTTAAAGCGATGCAGTTCCGAATCGCAAAGCATGGTCCGGTCATTGAGCAGCAAAATCCTCCGGGCCTGAAGTGGTTAAATAATGTGATTAGTGTCAATGCCTATTTTACATGGTAGCACACAAAATAGAAACAGAGGAACATAGGAGATCAGAGAGCAGGTGGCACAGTGATATGTTACCAGTTAGCGCAATGGCCATAGATGCAGACTGTGACTTCCAGGAACATTTCTAGGCTGGCCGTGTACCAAGGAATAAAGAATAATTGGTAGATTGTTATGCAACCATAATTATAATTTTGACGTATTGGCAGCTTTAAGGAAAATAATGTACTGCAGTACTGCATTTGTGTTCCACCATGCTGCACTTTCTTAAAGTATGTAGGCCAATTCCATGGGGACCTTCTGCATGCATTTAAATGTATCTAGTACACAGACACATTACCATGTGTTATGTGTGAGTCTGAGTGCTCTTAGCATTAAGCAACACATTATTATAACATTCTAAACTGATAGCCAGGATGCAGCTTTTTCTTTCTAGGGCGTGTGCTCTACCACCTTACTGGTCTGAAAACATGCTGGTGGGTTAAATTGTAACAAAAATAAGGTTCAATTTAAAGTCCAACTCCAAGCAAAAAGTAAATTTAAATAGAGCATAGTGCATCAATTACCTTGCTTCTCAGTGTAATGGATCAGAGTCACTAGGAGCCAAAGATAATTTTCTACCCTGCGGCCTGGGCATTTTCCAGGCTCATTTTTTTTTCTTGCCCATCTGTCCCCTTACTGCCCCTGTGAGTTTGCCTGTCTTTGGAGCCAATAAAAGAAGACCTGACCGCTGAAAGTGTTGCCCCCACCAATAGGAAATGAACATATCGTGTAGGTAGTAATTTGGACACCTGATAAAGGACCTCAGATAGTAAAGAGGAGAGACAAGGATTATATTGTATCCATTGCTTCAAGAAAGATGGGCATTTTGTTTTTCATACCAGTGGATAGTTAGATGGGGTGAGAGGGTGGGGATGCTAATATACTGGAGTTGGACATTGAATGCTGACCTTTGAACCTTTGAAATGCAGCCAAATACTTGAGACCAGGAGTGGTCCCGCTCCAGATCTGACAGAAATGCTTATTCCCCTCCCTAAGCCAGCCATGCATGGTTCAGCAGGGACTGTATGAATTCCAATCCATGTATGGGCAGGTTGGTTATACAGAAGACGATCTACCGATTGACTTCTGTACAGCCACCCTGTCGGGTTTGAATTGGTGGAATTCCCCCTTATGAAGATACAATTACCATGTGTCGAGCATGTGCAGGGGAGGGGCCAGGACGGTATGAAAGGCAGGCTATCTGCCTAGGAGGAAGCATACACCATTCCAAAACCAGCCTCTGTAATATTTCATGCCATACACAGAGTGGTGCGCTGACACACCTGGTACATGTGAGTACCCCATTGGGGGATTGTTATTTGTTTAATAAAACGTTTAAAGCGATATCACACTATCACGGCTTTTTATTTCCCATTATTCCAGAGATAGTGCGTGAGAAGCCCAGGATCCTGTCACCATTATAGAACCCAGGGGTGGTTCACAAGCGTGTGTTGACTGAGCGTAATTACTAAGTCACACACTCCAAGGTGAGTATTCAATATCTAGGGGGTCACTGGAATACGAGCACACATGCATGATCTGCAACACCTGTCAATCAAGCTCCAGGGTTGTCACCAGTGTCCTCCTTCTGCTGCTTAGAGACATATTTATTTAAAAAAATGTATTTCCTGATAAATTTGTTTTCCCTGATTTGACTGCATTTACCAGATTCAGCTTTTAGTTTCACTTTATGTTCACATAATAACACAAAGTTGCTAATTTTTAGTGTATCAAGTGTATCAAGTCTGTTGCGCATGTGTATGGTATAAAGTAATGGGTATCAAGTGCTGTGAGTGTCCACAGGAATCAATGGTGTGTCATTGATACAAATAGTGATTACTTAAAAGTGATCAGTTTAATCTAATACACCCCTCCCCTCATCTGTTCCCCTAAGCCGGCCATAGACAATTCGAATCTCAGCCAGTTCCTGCTGATTTGAACCATGTACGGGCAGGCTGAATGTTCCCAAGTTGATTGAATGCTCAAGTTGGGTACAACCAGCCTGGATTTTACATGCGATGATTGCTAGCGGCTGTTATAACGGCTCCCCCGTCCAGCCGGGAGAACACAATGGCTCCAAGGGAAGGATTCCCCCATTAACACAGTTAGTGGCTGCAGGAGAGAAATTCGCTCCATTTATGGCCGGCCTTAGATTTATCCTTTCCTAACTACTGTATGTAACAGTAAGGCCTCATTCCCATGAGGTGGATCCGCTTGCACGGAGTCCGCCTCTGTCCGCCAGCTCAGCGAGAGATCTTTCCATTGATCTCCACTGAGCCGGCGGATGGCAGGTCCCTCTATGCTCACTGAACGGGGAGGGCTTGTCAACCGCTGCTGGTTTCTATGGATAGATCGGATGAAGATGGACAGCATGTCCGTTTTCATCAGATCTCACCCCATCCGATAGCGACGGATCCAGACGTAGGGCCATCTGTCTGCTTTTGGTGGATCGGACCAGGTCGGATGTCAGCGGACATGTCACTGCTGACATCCATCGCTCCACAGACCAGCATGGAACGGTCCGACATTGTAAAAGGGGCCTAAGACTCTGAACTTTACCTAAATAACATTTCCCATATTCCAAAAATTCATCCTTGATGTTAGATTTGATATATTTACAGTTGTATTTAACATTTCTTACACTACTATTTCTTCTAATAATACCATACCAACTCTAATGTTCCGTTGCTGATAGATATTATTGTATTACAATAGTAACTGACACAATGCTGCTTACAAAAGAGGTTTATTGTGAAATGTCAACAAGTTTCATTTTATAAACCTTAATAAAATCAGTTTATATTAAGAAAACAATAGTTACTTTCAACAGTATGATTTACAATTTTTCATTGCTATAAAGCATACAATCTCACACTGGTTCCATGAACAAGGCAGTGACTTCAGTACACACCAGGGGCCTGCATAGTCTCCACACAATTCAACAGAATATCTTTAGAAACAAGGTGGAAAGGAAGTTCAAGGAATAAATGGGTAGCCAACCAATCTGAAGAAAATGCCTAATACAATAGAATCAGTATGGATAAATACGCTGGAGGGACTTTTCTAGCACATTGTTGACTCCATGGCATGAAGAATTTAAGCCGTTTTGACAAAATGAATGGGCAGTAAACCTTGTATTGGTCTAGTAGAACATTTTAAACTGTATATTGTTTGTTTGTTGTTATTGTTTTATACATATTCATATTGATCTTTTATTTGCAATATATTAATTAAACCTAAAATTTTCAGAAAAATAAATAAATCAAAAAGTGAACTAGCTGCTTACACTCTCCCCAACACCCTAGTCCCTGCTACACTTACCTCCTCCAACGTCCATGGTCAGATCAGATCGTTTCTGATTCGCCAGCAAGGTCATTTACTGGTGCTGACCAATCAGAACGGCTCTTATCTGTCCCAGCCTCCCTAGAAGAAGATGGAAAGGAAGAAGAAGAAGAGAAGAAGAAGAAAACAGCAGTGTAGTATTGAAACCCCAAGTCCATTGCTGTGGGCTGTATGGACTTTGAAATTATGCAACCCATTGGTTTAGATGTAGCGGGGACTGGGGATAGGGTGTTAGTTCACCTTTTACATTTTTTTGAAAAGGTGAGCTAACACATTAACCACTTCAATACCAGGCACATACCCCCCTTCCTGCCCAAGCCAATTTTCAGCTTTCTGAGCTGTAGCTGTTTAAATGAAAAATTGCATGGCCAGGCTACACTGTACCCAAACAGAATTTTTATCATTTTGTTCCCACAAATAGAGCTTTATTTTGGTGGTATTTGTTCACCTCTGCAGTTTTTATTTTTTGCTAAACAAATAAAAAAATACAGAAAAAAAATTCTGTTTCTGTCATAAAATTTTGTAGTATGTATGTTTTCTCCATCACTGATGGGCACTGATAAGGCAGCTATGATGAGGTGTCATCAGTGATGGGCACTGACGTGCACTGGAAGGCAAAACTGATGGGTGGCACTGATATGCAGCACTGATAGGCATTGATATGCGGCACTGATGGGCACTCATGGGTGGCGCTGGTGGGCAGTGATGGGCACTGATAGGCGACACTAGGCACTGAAAGGCTGAAAAGATGGGTACTTATGGGTGGCACTGATAGGCAGCACTGGGCATTGATTCGTGGCACTGAGGGGCACTGATTGGCTCTGATACATGGCACTGATATGCAGCACTGATAGGCATCCCTGGTGGCACTGGCAGTGGTAGGCATTGTGAGTGGGCACTGATTGGCAGCTGCCTGGGCACTTATTAGTAGCTACCTTGGTACAGATTTGCATTTCCCTGGTGGTCTAGGAGGGGGCATACCTGGTGGTCCAGTGTGGATGGCCATCCTGGTGGTCCTGGGCGGCATGATGGTGGTCCTGGGCAGGATCCAAGGGGGAAGTGTGCTGATAAACACAATCAGCACAGACCCCCCCCGTCAGGAGAGCGGTCTATCAGACGCAAGTGAGGAAAAGCCGACCAACAGCTCTTCCTGTTTACATCGTGATCAGCCATGATTGGACACCGCTGATCACGTAGTAAAGAGCCTCCATCGGAGGCGCACATCCTGGCACCCGGCGTGTGTAACAGTTGATTTTTTTGTGGAAAATTGGCCCACAATGGTGGTAATTAATGCTATCCTGGTGCTGCTCGATTCCCTATGTTCGTTTGGGTGGAAGTGTGTCGCGGTGACGCAGTAATACCTCGATGTGTTTCAGCCAATCAGCGGGCCATTATCAGGAAGCTCGCTGATTGTCTGAAACCCGCCGAGGTATTACCATGTCACCGCGACACACTTCTGCCCAAACGAACATAGGAAATCGAGCAGCACAGCAGCAATTATCTCCAATGTGGGCCTATTTTCCCCCCAAAAAATCACCTATTACACACGCCAGGTGCCAGGATATTCAGACACCTTAACATGTGAGTGATACTTTTTATTGTTAAATGTTTTTAATAAACGGTTTGGAATGATATTTTGCACAATGAGGATTCTTCTGGTTTGTTTATCTGTATGAAGAACTGCACTGCATGAGACGCCAGCAGGGGATCTCTACAGGGGTCACCATACTAGCGATAGTTGGTCAACCCCAGGGGGTGAGTTTACATCTATCTGGGGCACCCGAGTCTGAGCACAGTGAAGCACGGATATATTAACGATCACTTTATATCGCTATATTACTGGGACTGTTCTATATTTGTGTATATCATATTTACTAAACTTAGTGCAGTGGACTGTTTTCTATTGCCATTTTGAAATTTATTTTTACTGCAGCTGGACTGGTATTGTGCTTATTACGTTACATATCCATTGCCGCTTGGTTCTTTTATTTTTGCTTAAAAAAGTAGCTTGACGTAGAAGGGATGGAGGTGAGAGGAGAGCACTGAGACTTGATGTCCTGTATGCAGCTCTGATCAATGTTAATTGACACATACCTGGGGCATCAGTGCCATTCTACATCAAGAATTGTGCATGATTCTTAGTGGCGTATTGCTCTCTCTCTCTCTCTCTGTGTTCACATATACACAGGCTGTCATTGATGAGAATACAGAAATCATGGATTACAGAAATCGCAGCCAAAGAGACTACAGTTACTGGGTAACAGTCAGGCCTGAGTGACCTAATTGAGATCCTCTCTAACGCCTACTGCTGTGGGTCTTCTTAAAATACTTTTTGTTCTTTGTTACAAATTAACTGAAAAAAGACACAATAATACAGTACAAGTAGTTTGGAGCGCTGTAACGGTTCTAAAATGTATCTAAGTTAAAAGGTATTTGTGGCTGATACTATGTTGCATTACTTTTGTGTAGCACTAACCCCCGAAGATTGGGCTTACTGTTACCTTCTTTTTCCTCACTTCACATCTAGGGGTGTCCCATTGTAGATAGCCCAGTAACTTGAGAGACTGACGACAGATCCACTTAAATTGATTTTATTTGCAAAAAATGTAGACAATGAACATAAAATGGGATCAGAAGTTTGGAAAGGAAGTTCAGGTACTCTTATGCCATGTACACACGATCGGAATATCCGGCGGACAAGCCGTAGGACTTTGAAGCGGAGGTCCGCCGGACTTTCGGAACGAGCAGGCCTGCCCACACACGACCAGACTTTTGAAATGAACAGACTTGCCCACACATGGAGTAAAGACCGTTCATTTTGAACGCGGTTCCAGATAGACGGGACTAGCGAATGAAGTCAATGTCGCCGTCTTTGGCGGCGACATTGACACCTCGCTAACCCCTTCACCTGGTATGGACTGAAAGGGGAAGCCCTATGCCGAAAAAACGGTGTGGGGGTCCCCCCAAAGACCATATAAGACCCTTATCCGAGCACGCAGCCTGGCCTGTCAGGAAAGGGGGTGGGGACGAGCAAGCCAGCCCCCCTCCTGAGCCGTACCAGGCTGCGTGCCCTCAACATGGGGGGTGCTTTGGGTAAGGGGGGCCCTGTGCCCCCCCACCCCAAAGCACCTTGTCCCCATGTTGATGAGGACAAGGGCCTCTTCCTGACAACCCTGGCTGTTGTTTGTCAGGGTCTGCGGGCGGGGGCTTATCAGAATCCGGGAGCCCCCTTTGATAAGGGGGTCCCCAGATACCAGCCCCCCCCCCCTATGTGAATGAGTATGGGGTACCATGTATCCCTACCCATTCACCTGGTGAAAAAATGTAAATAAAACACAACACAAGGTTTTAAAATTATTTATTGCACAGCTCTGGGGGTCTTCTTCCGTCTTGGGGGGGTCTTCTCACCAGACTCCTCCGCTATTTTCTGATAGCTCTTTTACTAGCGGAGGAGCCCGGCTTTCTTCTTTGTAGCCGCCCGGGATTCTTCTTCCGAATTCGGGGGTCTTGTCCCCCTCTTCGGTTCTTCTTGCCGGGCCTCCGCTTTCTGCTTCCAGCTCTTTTACTAGCAGTGGCCTGGTCTTCTTCTTCTTCTTCTTCTTCTTTCTCTTCTTCTCTTCTTATTCCTCGAGATGTTGACTCGACGCTCTCTCTGGCCGCAATGACAGGGACGTGTTTTGCGATGTTGTGCGGTGACCCTGCCCCCTGATGTCACAGTCCCAGCATTCTCTGGGACTGTGACATCATAAGGGGCGGGGACATCACCCGGTGACCCTGCCCATTGTCCCTATAAGTCGCCGCACAACGCGTCCCTGTCATTGTGGCCAGAGAGAGCATCGAGTCAACATCTCAAGGAAGAAGAGAAGAAAAGAGAAGGCGGCGGTGGCGTCAGAAGATCAGGCCATCGCTAGTAAAAGAGCTGGGAGAAGAAAGCGGAGGCCTGGCAAGAAGACCCCAAGAGGGGGACAAGACCCCCGAAGTCGGAAGAAGACCCCCGGATGGCGGCGGCGACGAAGAAGAAAGCTGGGTTCCTCCGCTAGTAAAAAAGCTAGCAGAAGATAGCGGAGAAGTCCGGCAAGAAGACCCCCAAGACAGAAGAAGACCCCCGGAGATGTGCAATAAATTATTTTAAAAACATGTGTTGTGTTTTTTTCTTTACACTTTTTTCACCAGGTGAATGGTAGGGGTACATGGTACCCCAATACTTATTCAGATAGGGTGGGGGGCTGGTATCTGGGGGCCCCATTATTAAAGGGGGCTCCCGGATTCCAATAAGCCCCCCGCCCGCAGACCCAGACAACCAATGGCCAGGGTTGTCGGGAAGAGGCCCTTGATCTCATCAACATGGGGACAAGGGTCTTTGGGGTGGGGGGCCCCAAAGCACCCCCCCATGTTGAGGGCACGCGGCCTGGTATGGCTCAGGGGGGGGCGCTCACTTGTCTCCACCCCCTTCCCTGACCGGCTGGGCTGGGTGCTCGGATAAGGGTCTGATATGGACTTTGGGAGGACCCCCACGCCTTTAAGTCCATACCAGGTGATGGGGCCAGCGAGGTGTCAATTTTGCCACCGAAGGCAGTGACATTGACTTCCTTCGCTAGTCCCGTCTACCTGCAGCCACGTTCAAAATGAACGGACTTTCCTCCATGTGTGGGCAAGTCCCTTCCTTTTTAAAAGTCCGGCGGACTAGCGCACAGACGGCAGGATTGCGAGTCCGGCAGACAGTTTTTGAGTCAAAACTTCTTTCTATGTCCGCCGGACTTTTGGGAAAAAAAAGTCAGCCGGAGCCCACACACGGGCGGATTGTCCAGCGGACTCTGGTCCACCAGACCAAGTCCGCCAGATAGTCCGATCGTGTGTACGGGGCATTAGTGTCAAAGTCATTGCTGAAGAACTTGCTTACTTTGCCACAGACGTTGTTGTAGAACATACAAGGATAAGCCTAGAGGCAATTCAGTTCGCATTGTGCGCTATACAAGTATTTCATTCATTCATTCATTCAAGTCTCTGCCACAGACGTTGTTGTAGAACACGTAGGAAAACTAAATTTGTAGAACACTTGTGTGATACCTGGATCTTTCAGCCAGCTTGGCGATATCCACAAGACCGGATTCTCTTGGGTACTTCAGCTCCTCCAGGCTCTTGCTAAGAAACCAACCCATACGTGACCTCCTTCTGAAGAGTCCTCCCCTGGATAGCATGAAGTCACTGGGTCTCTCCAAAACCGGAGACAACACCCAAACACCTCAGAATCCTCCTTTCGTTTCCTTGCCTCGGGCTAGCCAGCCCCAAGACAACAAGATCGGGTGGATCCGCACCCCAGGCCATAGCCTTCCTGGGGGCTGGTCAGGAGGACCAGGACCATGAAGTCAGTAAATCCTTCTGGCCCGGAACCCCAAACCACTTGACATCCGCATCTTAAATACCCTCTCCCAGAAAGCACAGCAAGAGTGCCACTCCCAATGGGCGGGCTCCGAGAGAGAGTAACTTAAACTCCCAACCAGACCATAGTTCCATGCCTACCAGAAGAGACAGTGCCCTCTGTGGTCAGGCTGAACATCTCATAGTCCAGTCAGACTGCTGCTGACCTCCAAATTTAGACAATTGTACCCAAACCAAACTGTAGTTCAGGTGTAACCTTAAATTTGAAAAACACATAGCGCGGGCTCTTCAGGAGCCTACGCTACATTTGCAAAGACTCTAAAGCTGCCAAATTCATACTGGTTGTTCAGAGATTTTTTCTTCTATACTAGTATGTTAAAATTTCAGATTATAACGAAATTAATAAATTTAAATAAAAACCGCAGAGGTGATCAAATACCACCAAAAGAAAGCTCTATTTGTGGGAAAAAAAAAGGATGTAAATTTTGTTTGGGAGTCACGTCGCACGACCGCGCAATTGTCAGTTAAAGCGACGCAGTGCCGAATCGCAAAAAGTGCTCTGGTCAGGAAGAGGGTAAATCCTTCCGGGGCTGAAGTGGTTAACAAAGGTGACACTGCCACATAATAATTAGCCACGAAGGATAGGGAGTGAACACCACAGCTTGTGCTTACTGGGGCCGTTAAACCTCAAGGGCTCTTTTCCAAACTGCCTGGATACTAGATCACCTGACTTACCTAGGAAAAGGTGACCAATAGAGCACCTTCCCTCTCTTTTTTTTCAAACTTCTTGGATACTAGGTGCAAAACACACAGTCACTTCCAGCGCCAATAGGTCTTCCAAGGTGAGGAGTAACAGATGTCAGATAAAATGGTGGTGTGAAAGATATACATGGCATCCCAAAACTGGGTGAATGCTGCCTTCCTCAGATGGGGTAATCCGAGAGGAACTACAAGAAAAACAGAAATGGAAGGAGCGCACACCTGGTGCATTACTAAAGATAATTTAATAATAAGGAACTTTTATATAAAAGTGGCTACTCACAAAATGAAACTGACAAAAGGCCATAAAAACAGTGCATGGACATGCACAGAACACGGGGTACAACAAACGCATTTCGGGGACGCATCCCCTTCCTCAGAGCCTAGCTCTGAACCGAAATGCGTTAGCCGTGCCCCGTGTTCTGTGCATGTCCATGCACTGTTTTATGGCCTTTTGTCAGTTGCATTGTGTGAGTACCCACTTTTATATAAAAATGTCTTCTTATTAAATTATCTCTGGTAATGCACTAGGTGTGTGCGCCTTCCATTCTGTTTTTTATATACTAGGTGACCTGACCTATACAAGGGGAGGTGACCAATAGCACACCTTCCCGCAATTTCTACGTTGAGGGGATACTTGAACTCCACTGCTGCAATCCCATGAGGGAAGGGGGGGTTAGAAAGTTTCCCCCCCCCCCTTTTCCCTTCATTCTCACCCCACAGTTCATGTATACAGAGAGGTGGGCTGCGGGGTAACCTGCAGCTCAATGGAATACAGGAAGAGATGAGTTCTGAGGATGTCTGGGATCTCTCTCTACTGTTTAGCATGGATGGGGGAATCTATGGATTCCTCTGGGCTGAACGAAATAAACGTTTACGTGTATGGCCGGCTTTAGGGCTCTTTCACACTGCCGGTATACTAAACTCCGTTCATTCATGTCACAGAAGAATTGCATGTTATGTTGCTGTGTGGGGATATGCGGGGCCTACTTGTGCACTGTGTAGGGTTGCCACCTGTCCGGGATTCACCCGGACGGTTCGGGTTTGGAATAATGCGTCCATGTTTCAGATTGTGAAACCCGGACACATTATTCAGTTTGGACTATGAATTCCCAGCAAGGTTGCTGGCTGCAGTTGTCTAAACTGGAAGTCTGTTACACTTCACACTGCCTGGCACTAACACTCCCCCCCCACATACAGATGGGAGAGGAGAGAGGGATCGATCTGCACTTCTTCCTCCCGCCCCCACCCCTCTGTGTCTGCCCACACTCTGATCCCTGGCACTGTGCCTCAGATAAGGAAATTGGGGGCCGGAAATTTGAAGCCCAGCAGCCTCAGACACATGGATTGAGAGGTAAAGGGGAACTCTGTGGATTCGGATGTAAAAGGGAAATCTGTGGATTCAGATGTAAAGGGAGCTCTGTGGACTCATATGTAAAGGGGAACTCTGTGGACTTGGCTGTAAAGGGGGGCTCTGTGGATTCAGATGTAAATGGGAACTCTGTGGAGTCAGATGTAAAGGGGGCTCTGTGGATTCAGATATAAAGGGGAACTCTGTGGATTCAGATGTAAAGGGGAACTCTGTGGATTCAGATGTAAAGGGGAGCTCTGTGGACTCAGATGTAAAGGGGAGCTCTGTGGACTTGGCTGTAAAGGGGGGGGGGCTCTGTGGATTCAGATGTAAATGGGAACTCTGTGGAGTCAGATGTAAAGGGGGCTCTGTGGATTCAGATATAAAGGGGAACTCTGTGGATTCAGATGTAAAGGGGGCTCTGTGGATTCAGATATAAAGGGGAACTCTGTGGATTCAGATGTAAAGGGGAATTCTGTGGATTCAGATGTAAAGGGGGCTCTGTGGATTCAGATATAAAGGGGAACTCTGTGGATTCAGATGTAAAGGGGAACTCTGTGGATTCAGATGTAAAGGGGAGCTCTGTGGACTTGGCTGTAAAGGGGGGGCTCTGTGGATTCAGATATAAAGGGGAACTCTGTGGATTCAGATATAAAGGGGAGCTCTGTGGATTCAGATGTAAAGGGGAACTCTGTGGATTCAGATGTAAAGGGGAACTCTGTGGATTCAGATGTAAAGGGGAGCTCTGTGGATTCAGATATAAAGGGGAACTCTGTGGATTCAGATGTAAAGGGGAACTCTGTGGATTCAGATGTAAAGGGGAGCTCTGTGGACTTGGCTGTAAAGGGGGGGCTCTGTGGATTCAGATATAAAGGGGAACTCTGTGGATTCAGATATAAAGGGGAGCTCTGTGGATTCAGATGTAAAGGGGAACTCTGTGGATTCAGATGTAAAGGGGAACTCTGTGGATTCAGATGTAAAGGGGAGCTCTGTGGACTTGGCTGTAAAGGGGGGGGCTCTGTGGATTCAGATATAAAGGGGAACTCTGTGGATTCAGATATAAAGGGGAACTCTGTGGATTCAGATGTAAAGGGGAACTCTGTGGATTCAGATGTAAAGGGGAACTCTGTGGACTCAGATGTAAAGGGGAACTCTGTGGATTCAGATGTAAAGGGGAGCTTTGTGGACTCACATGTAAAGGGGGACTCTGTGGGCTCTGATGTAAAGGGGGACTCTGATGTAAAGGGGGACTCTGTGGGCTCTGATGTAAAGGGGGACTCTGATGTAAAGGGGGACTCTGTGGGCTCTGATGTAAAGGGGGACTCTGATGTAAAGGGGGACTCTGTGGGCTCTGATGTAAAGTGGGACTCTTGTGATTAGCTTCATATGATTAGAAATGTTATTTAATCACAAAGTATAGTTATAGTTTATACTATAAACACATTGCTGCGCTCCCAAGCTGTTGGGTTTTTGGTGCAGACAAGGTGACACCCCTGGCGCTGTGAAATAATGCAGCGCGTCCCTCCTGTATTGCAGTGTGAATGGGGCTCATAGAAAACCTTTGTTTTTAGGGTGACTGACATCCTTTGAATGTGGAAGGCCAGTCACTGCACTGTGTGTGGGTCTGATGATCACTTCCTGGTTGTTTACAAAACAGGAAGTGGGTGGAAATCTCCTCAGTGGGACATAAATAGCAAACTAAAACCAGGGATGGGATTGAAATCCTCAAAACACAAAGAAATGATTGACTTTCGGCCCTTTATTTCGAGGTTCTCGTGGCAGAGACTGAATAGAATGACGTTTTGTTTCCAGGGAGGGCTGAGGGGGAAGCCTCCTGCTCAGGCGGTGATCGGCGTTGGAAGGGTTAACCCCGGCGGGCCATTATTTGTCAGGGGGCGGCTGCGGAACCACGGCGGGTGTGGTTTAGTGGGTGACGTCAGCCAGGAGGAGGGGCTGCCCGCTTCCTTCCTCCATCGGATAGAGCTGCTCGGGACACCGGTGGGAGCTTCCGTTTTCTTGTGGAACGTGCGGGCGGGGGACGGAGCGCCGACAAGCCGAGTGTAGCGGACGTCCAGCTGGGATCAATGTGTGATTGCTGACAGCTCGGGATCATGGCGGCGATACGGCTCGTGTTCCTGCTCTCCTGGGCGGCCAGTTCGGGAGGTGAGAGAGCGGGGAAGGGGAGGGAGGGGGAGTCCGGGGCCCCTTCAGTCTGATGGCAGCCCGGCTATCCCAGGAGGAGGCTGCAGCGTGTGTCCGGTGATGACAGGTCCGCTCCTCCGGGCACATGGCCATCCATCCAGCCCTCTGTCCCGGGGCTGTACTGCCTGTCATCGGAGGGATGCCCTCCATTCTTCTCTATACTGATTGGAACCTTTGTTGTGATGTGTGTACACCATAAACACGGAGCACATGTGTGTGTCATAGAGCACCGATCACCCCTCCCTCTTCTCCACAGCCCTCCATTGTCTGTGGGAGAATGGGGATCCGGAGTGGGGAGGGAGCAGGTGCATCAGGGCTTGTGTGTCTATTACATGGTCACAATAGACCTCATTGGCTGGGCACTGTGTATGTCAGAGATATTGATTGGCCAGGGTAGATCCTTCACTTGTGGGGCACAATACCAGGGGTATTGGTCAGAGTAGACACCCCCTATTGGTTAGGCACATTGTGTACATCGGAAGTATTGATTGGCCAGGGTAGATTCCCCTCCCCTTTCATTGGCTGGCCACTGTGTGTACATCAGAAGTATTGATTGGTCAGGGTAGATTCCCCTCCTGACCGCATTGGCCGGGGCACATTGTGTACATCAGAAGTATTGATTGGCCAGGGTAGAATCCCCTCCTGCCCTCATTGGCCGGGGCACATTGTGTACATCAGAAGTATTGATTGGTCAGGGTGAATCCCCTCCTGCCCTCATTGGCCGGGGCACATTGTATACATCAGAAGTACTGATTGGTCAGGGTGAATCCCCTGCACTGTGGGGTTGATTTATTAAAGGCAAATCCATTGCACTAAAGTGCAACTGCTCTAGATCTAAGGGGAAGCTCTGCTGATTTTTATCATCCAATCGTGTGCAAACAAAAATGCTATAATATTATTATTTTTTTAGTAGTGGTTTTTTTTTTTCCTTGCATGACCCCCCCCCCCCCCCCCCCCATAGATCTACAACAACTGCACTTGCCTTTAGCAAATACACCCACCCCCCTGTGTACATCAAAGGTATTGGTAGGATAGATATCCCTTCTCCAATTGGCAAGGCACTGTGTGTACATCAGATGTATTGATTGGTCAGGGTAGATTCCCCTCCTCATTAGCTGGGCATTGGGGGGGGTGTGTGTGTGTAATATTAGATGGTCAGGCTAGATTTCCCTCCCCATAGCCTGGGCACTGTGTCTACATCAAAGATAGATTGGTCAGGGCAGATTCCCCCACCCCCATTGACTGGCAGCTGTGTGTGCATCATAGGTATTGGATGGTCAGGGTAGATCCTCCCACCAGCTGGTCATTCTTCATATGCAAAGCATTGGCTGGTGGGGCAAGATACTTCCCTTCCGGATGGTCAGGGTAGATCCCTCTACCAGCTGGGCACTGTGTGTCACGCATTGCATTGTCTCGGTACATCACCCAATTGGTTGGGCACTGTCTGCATCAGAGGCATTGGATGAACTGGGCAGAGCTCTCTGTTGGCTGGGCACTGTCTCTGTTTAGATCCCTCAGCTGACTGGTCATGGTCAGGGGTATTGGCTGGTCAGGGTAGCATGCAGGGCTCTGTGCCATTGTGCTTATATCAGAGATATTGGATGGTAAGACCAGCAGGTATCTGTAAAGATCCCTCAACTGGCTGGTTCCAGTATCAGGGATTGGAGGGTCTAAATAAATTTCCAACCCCCCCCTCTTTCTCTGGCTGGGTACAGTGTATATATCAAAAACTATCTGTATTCAAAACTGGAAGGTATTGCATGGTCAGTGCCCCCACAGCTGGGCACTGTGCCAGTATGAGGCTTTGGATGGTCAGGGTAAGTCCTATTTTGGCCTGGCACAGTATGTACATCAGAGGCATTGCACAGTCAGGGTAGATCCTTCTGTCAGCGGGGCACTTTGTGTATATGTGCATTTTGGAGGCAGCTTCTAACCTCCGCTTCTTCAATTAAGCTTTGGCAGTAAAGCCTGGAAGCTGCTTGGTGTCTATGCAGAAGTGAGCCTGATTTTTGCACTCTCCAGACTTGGTAAATAAAGCCCTGTGAGTATATCAGAGACATTGGCTGGTCAGGGCAGTTCTTCTTGCTGGCTGGACACTGTGTATATAGTTCCATTGGCTGGTTGGGGGTAAATCCTGGCTGGGCACTGTGTGTATATCCGAGACATAGATGGTCGGGGTAGTTCCTCATGCTGGCTGGGCACTGTGTGTATATCGGACATTGGCTGGTCGGGGTAGATCCTCATGCTGGCTGGGCACTGTGTGTATATCGGACATTGGCTGGTCGGGGTAGATCCTCATGCTGGCTGGGCACTGTGTGTATATCGGACATTGGCTGGTCGGGGTAGATCCTCATGCTGGCTGGGCACTGTGTGTATATCGGACATTGGCTGGTCGGGGTAGATCCTCATGCTGGCTGGGCACTGTGTGTATATCGGACATTGGCTGGTCGGGGTAGATCCTCATGCTGGCTGGGCACTGTGTGTATATCAGACATTGGCTGGTCGGGGTAGATCCTCATGCTGGCTGGGCACTGTGTGTATATCAGACATTGGCTGGTCGGGGTAGATCCTCATGCTGGCTGGGCACTGTGTGTATATCAGACATTGGCTGGTCGGGGTAGATCCTCATGCTGGCTGGGCACTGTGTGTATATCAGACATTGGCTGGTCGGGGTAGATCCTCATGCTGGCTGGGCACTGTGTGTATATCAGACATTGGCTGGTCGGGGTAGATCCTCATGCTGGCTGGGCACTGTGTGTATATCAGACATTGGCTGGTCGGGGTAGATCCTCATGCTGGCTGGGCACTGTGTGTATATCAGACATTGGCTGGTCGGGGTAGATCCTCATGCTGGCTGGGCACTGTGTGCATATCAGACATTGGCTGGATGGCGTAGATCCTGGCTGGCACTGTGTGTATATCAGACATTGGCTGGTCAGGGTAGATCCTCCTGCTGGCTGGGCAGTGTGTGTGTATGTCAGGAGAGGACAAGCTGCTCCTGTGTAGGAGAGGATTGCTGCAGACTTCCCAGCACCCTCCTCTGTAGGCGGTTGGTGGGGGGAAAATAAGAAAAGATGGAGGGATTGAGGCGTTGCAAGACCTGGAGACAACGGTGGATCCGCTGGATCTGTTTTTGTTGTCGCTTTCTCCCCCTCCCCCTTCCTCCTCTCACTTAGCTACAAGCAAGCTGGGATTCACATTTAACCCATTAGTCTCCTTATCCTGGCATGACACCATCATAGAATGGAGATGCTGGCTTTGTTGCTATGTGAAGACAGCTGAGGATCAAGTTCTTATTTTTCGTATTTCTTTTTAATCTGTGACCTCCCGAGTCCAGGTCACCGATTTATGTTTATGTATGTGATGTAGGCCATGTTTCTATGATTCTATAGCTGGCATATGATAGCAATACATGGAAAGCAGTCTGGATGGGGCTGTCATTCCTCGGCTCACCTCTGCTGCAGTCTATTCTCAGCTAGTGTCATGTTTTCTGGCTTACACATACATATATTGAAATGATTTTCTTTCGTTATGACTTGATATGTTTGGTAACTGCGGTAAGATCATTTCCTCTGAAATATGATGCGCTGTAACAGATGTTGCGCTATTACACATTATGCAACTGAAAACATGGCCTCAGGGCCTAGAAACTGACAGTTACTGCCCTTCAGTCACCGACGCACCTTTTTTATTTTATCAGTGTGTCTAAATGAGTGCAGTTTGTTTTTTTACTATGCCAGTGATCTGATAGAAAATCTTCTCTGGAAAAGCATGAACATGTCCGGTGTAATACTTCCAACCAAAAGCAAACGTTTTGTTTCTATTGCAGCTCAACCATTGTTAGATGTGATGGCTGCATTTGTTTTTTATTATTAATAATAATATTAATAATAATAATAATTTATTATTATTTATTTTTATTTTTACCCGGTAAAATGGCCAATAAGTATGTTGGTTTTTCTATGTTCTGCAGATGTAGCAGTTAGAGGGTTGAGACAAACCATTTACTACCTTACTGTAGAGCACCCCCTAGTGATCAGCAGATGAACTGGATTCCCCAATCCTGCACAGCCCGCCACACAATTTTCATAGGCACTCCAGAATTTGGAATAACAGTCCATGACTTTGTTTTTGTTATTTGCGGGTTATTAACTTTAACTTCAGCGTCATTCTTCTTATATACAGTCTCTATATACAGCTTCAAATTTTTCTCCAGCATACGCTCACTTGTTCCAGCTATGTCACACTGATGATTGACAGCATCCAGTCAAACGTAGCAACAGCCAATTACAAACAGGGACCCGAAGCCCCAAAGAGGTCTCCAAACTATGGCCCTCCAGTTGTTCAGGAACTACAATTCCCATCATGCCTAGTCATGTCTGTGAATGTCAGACTTTTACAATGCCTCATGGGATGTGGAGGGCTGGAGTTTGGAGATCCCACTTGTAGAACATTAGTGACATGGCATGGCTTATGGCCAGTTTATGAGGTAAGCTCTGCCCCCTGCTAGACCACACCTGGGTATTGGCCGAGGTCTCATAAATCAGGGCTCGACAAACCCCGGGCGCCAGATCGCATTGGCGACTAGAATTTGTGATCTGGCGCCTGGGGCAGCACAGCGGGGGTATCCTGTCTCCTTCCACCCCCCCCCTGGCGTGATCGTGTCGGGCCGCGCCGCCGCCGGCCGGTAATTGAGGCCGCGGCTTTGAGGCCTTCTGTGGTCCTATGTTTAGTTCTGTAATCTGGCGCCATCTAGTGGTGGCTGTTGGTATGACAGCCAGCGATGCTAATGAAGCTTTCACTGCCCACCCATCTCACCTTTACTTAGAATAAAAAAAAAATGTGTGTGTGTGTGTGTATATGTATATGTATATGTATATGTATATGTATATGTATATATATATATATATATATATATATATATATATATATATATATATATATATATATATATATATACATACATACATACATACATACATACATACATACATACATACATACATACATACATACATACATACATACATACATACATACATACATACATACATACATACATATATATATATATATATATATATATATATATATATATATATATATATATATATATATATATATATATATATATATATATATATACATATACACATATATATATATATATATGTGTTTAGGAGTTCTAACAACCTAGAGAATAAAATGGTGGTCGTTGCAATACTGTCTGTCACACCGTATTTGTGCAGCGGACTTACAAGCGCATTTTCGGGGAAAAAGTCTTATTTTTTTAATTAAATATAACAGTAAAGTTGGCCCAATTTTTTTATATTGTGAAAAATAATGTTACACCGAATAAATTGATACCCAACATGTCACGCTTCAAAATTGCGTCCGCTCATGGAATGGCGACAAACTTTTAGCCTTTAAAATCTCCATAGGCGACGTTTAAAAAATTCTACAGGTTGCACGTTTTGGGTTACAGAGGAGGTCTAGGGCTAGAATTATTGCTCTCGCTCTACCGAACGCAGCGATACCTCATGTGTGGTTTGAACACCGCTTTCCTATGCGGGCGCTACTCACGTATGCGTTTGCTTCTGCACGCAAGCTTGGCAGGACAGGGCGCATTTAAAACATTTTTTTTTTTCTTATTTTAACTTTTTATTTTTTCACGGTGCTTTTAAAAAAAAAAAATTGTCACTTTTATTCCTATTACAAGGAATGTAAAAATCCCTTGTAATTGAAAAAAAACAGGACAGGTCCTCTTAAATATATGAGATCTGGGGTCAGAGAGACCTCAGATCTCAAATTTACACTAAAATGCAATAAAAAAAAAAAAAAAAAAAAAGTCATTTGAAAAAAAAATAATCAAAAAAAAAAAATGTCCCTCTAAGAGCTATGGGCAATGACATGGAGACAGGTGGGGGGGCCGCGCTATCCTCCCCTCACTCGTCTCCATGTCAGGCCAGGGACAGGTCTGGATTGCCGTTACCGACCTGGCTCCTAACTTTTTTAGCTGGCTCCTAGATTCCAAGCAAATTTGTCAAGCCCTGTCATAAATATTCCAGGCAGCTCCTCCTAACCCCTTGCCCACTAGCTCTAGAACGTTCTCCAATGTCCCAGAAACAGATGGAGGCACCAGAGGATTTGTCAAGGCTGGATGACTCATCCTGAGTCCCTGACCCAGATTCCATGGCTCACTCTACTTCTAGCACACACTAGAGGGATCTACATTGCCATTTACAAACCTCATCCAAGAATTAGGAGAAATCTGTGTGCAAGGGACAAGGCCGAAACGCAATATTCAATGCCCGTGATCTTGGGGCTCTCAGGCGGCACGTCATTAAAAACCGGCATGAGTCTAATGGATTTCAATTCATGGACTCAGGAATATTTGCAAAAATCGCTGTCTGTGAACATAGGTCACCCTGCCATGCAAAAATGCAAGGTAAAGCTTTATCATGCAAAGAATAAAACACCATAGCCAAACATGATCCAGAAACGCTGCTTATCTAACCACTTCAGCCCCAGCCAATTTTGACACTTCTCGCATATATGTAAAAATCTACTTTTTCTAGGGGAAAAAGTTACTTGGAGCCCCCCCAAATATATATTTTTGAAAGCAGAGGCCCTAAAGAATAAAATGGTGGGTGTTTCAATTTTTGCAACAAAATAAAATGGTGAGTGTGGTATTTGCGCTGCGGTTTTTCAAACAGTAAGTACATTTTGATGTATTTTCGTGCACATAAACACAATATGATACCCATTTTTTTGGTAAAATATAAAAGCTGTTACGTCAAGTAAATAGATACCAACATGTCACGCTTTAAAATCGTGAATGCCCATGGAATGGCAACAAGCTACGGTACATTAAACTATCCATTGGGAACTCTTTAAAAAGCCTTTACAGGTTTACTACTTTAGATTTACACAAGAGGTGTCAGTTCCGGTTGCTGCTCTTTGCTCAAACATGCTGGCAGCAGGGTGAGCTGAGAACACCCCTCCTCCCTCCCTCCCTGAAGATTCCTGTGATGTATGACCTCATTTGCCTGGGCAAAAAAACAAACAAACAAAAACAAACAGGAAGTAATTGAAGAAATGTAAAAAAACTTTAAAACCAGTAAATGAGATGCTTTCCTATCTATTTACTAATCCTTGCCACGTGATGATTAAAAAATGCTCAATGTTGTTGATTGGGAGAGTGAAGTGTCACTTTAATGTTAATTTTGCCAAGCAGCGCTGTACATAGTTGGGGTCCAGTGTTTCAGCAGTGGTGTGGGGAGGTATCTCCTCCCAGCTGCCTGTCGATCATCTTCTAAAAAGCGATCTGCCACAGATTGCCTTTCAGAGGGGTGTCAATGGCTCATGTATGTGAGAACAAGCCTTTGTGATTCTCGGTGAATGTGAAAATACTGTGTACCTTGCAGCATGTGAGCTGTTTAATTGGGTTCAGCCAATATGATGTTGCAGTATACTTTCACCCAGCATGAACTCGCCTAATGTCCCCGAAGGTTTAGTAACATTGTTTCTTTTTTCCTGAATAGTTTACCTGATTTCAGCCTGTCACAAACTTGAAAGGTCCTTGGCAGCAGCGTGCTTCAAAGAGAGCATCTGTAGAATGACCTGGCACAATGTACAGGAACAGCGGGGGCCTGAAGTTGCAGGATGAAAAGCAAAGGCATGGATGGAATGCATCGCTTAAAATATATTGTGTCGAATAATATGTAGCCGCTTGGATGCACCTGTTTGAGCATAGCAAAAGAGCACATTTTCGGGCATTTTAGGGCTTGTTCACATCGGATGTATTGGCTATGCTGGCTGCTGTTTCTGCGCAGCCCCAATGCATATTGACCAAGGTGAAATGCCTTGTGTCCTACAGTATGTTTCCTATGGTGTGCTCTGGAAAAAAAAGTACTGCATGTAGTATTATTTATTTTCAGCACGTCAGATTGCAATGCTATTGCAGTCACCCCATTGTACACATGTCAACTGATGGCTCAACTTGGGTACAACCACCCTGCCCATACTTAAATTTTTTGAATAACGGCCAGTCCGAGCTGTACCAGCTGAGATTTGATCCATCTATGACCACATTTAGTTTCTTTTGGATAGTTGAAGTTGGCTGGTTCTGGTTAAACATTCAATAATGGGTGGGTGGGTTAGGAACAGGTGGCTGAGCTGTGGTTTTTGCCCATACACCTAATAAACATGGTGGCTGATCGGGTTTGTTAACATAGTCATAGCCGCGATGCTTCAGAAGGTTGGCAATTTTTAACACTCCATTTCAGGTCTGATGGGCAGCACAACCTGTCACTCATCCATTAAACATAACAGGACCATGCTGTAACTGTTTGACTGTAGTGACGGCATCTCTGTAGCTTTGTATCATTTTCTGAATGCCTAAACCAGCTACAAACCACTTTGAAAAGTAATCCATTGTGGGTCATTTTTTCATGAAGGGGGGGGGGGGGGGTTGGTAGAACCTATGAAATAAGGGACTGTCATGCCCCAGTATAAAAGCAAGACTACATCAAACCAGCATTCTGGCCAAGTGAACTCCAGATTCTATCAAAAAACAATGTATTCTACATTTTGTATTATCTAACTATGGGCAGATATTTAGTCATGCAGACCCCAGAGACTATGGGTGGCTCACATAGAGAGGGGTATTTCTGCAGAATAAGTCAGATCTTGTTTAGGACGGTTATTAGATCTTGCTGTGATCTAGTGACATTGTCTCTTAGCGAGAACATTGCTTTGTAAAGCGTGCAGGTTTGCTTGGAGAGAAGGGCCTTTATCTGGTGTTGGATCTCTGCCTCGTAGGCACGCCTTTCCCTTGGAAATAGATTTTTAAAGGCGTTGTCCTTTACTGCTAGAATCACTCCTTTTTGTCTTTCCATTCAGTAAAAGGTTTCTGTAGATTTTGCTCAGAGCAGTGTTCTTTGTTTATATTTCGGTGACTAATTTTTTATATTTGGATAATCTATTCTCAGTTCCTGATCTAGGAGTGTTTTGTTTAGCTGTACTTTCCAGTGATCTCATGTCATACACTTACTGTCAGTGCATTGATCATGAACACATTTCAGGAAGTCACTTACTCAGCGGATAAACCTGACATGTCCACAGATTTTATTGAACCGCCTGAAAATACAATGGGGTTTTGTGGTTCCTTATTTGTTGTTTTTGTGTGGGCTTTTTTTATTTAATTTTTTTTTTTTTTTAAGTATGAGTATTGTGGACAGTTGGGGTGTACAGCTTATCTGCTGAATGAAAACAGTTGTGTGTGTGTGTGTGTGTGTGTGTGTGTGTCAAATTCCTTATCACAGATTTTCTAATTTGTTGGAATTTTTTCAAATTCCAGTGTTAGAAAAAGTTAAAACCGGTTCACTCTAGTGTGATGGCAGACATCACACGTGATATGAAGCACATTGGTGTGCAGATCACATGCTATGCAAAGTCAGCCCTAACTGTGTGGCTGAATTTGCATCGCATTTGGACCAAACTCAGGCAGGACCTCCCCCAAAGCCCCCCCTTTTTTATTTATTTATTTTTTTCCCCCCGGCCCTCATCCGGATCACATGGGTGTTCGCACCCATGTTAGCCAACTTCTGCAAACTGTCGTTAACTTGACATGCAATCACTTTGCATGAACAGGTTTTCGATTTAGTTAGCAGATTTGCAGCAAATTCGCTGTGAATTCGCACTTTCTAGTGTGTGAACAGGAGGGGAGTGAAGAAATGAGTGATAACATTGAATTCTGCTTTCACACCTGAGCATTGTGTTTTTGAGTGCTTGTGTACAGCGCTCTTAAAGCATTTTTGAGCTTTATATTTTTTTATTTGCCAATAGAGAGAAAAAAAAAATCTATTTCAATTGGGCTTTTTATTTTTTTTTATTTAATTATTTATTTATTTATTTTTTGCATTTTCATCTGCTTTTATTTAATGTATAACAACAAGCTAGAGGCAAAACCCCTTTGGTTTGGAGAGGGATTAGAACACCTGTCAGTTTTATTGCTGCCTGTGCCCTGTTTGCTGTGTTTGTTTTTTTATAATTGAAAGGTAAAAGAAAATCCCAAATTTTGTGTTGTCCCCAGAAAAGTAAGAGGGGGAAATTTTCCAATGGGGACAATAGTTCTGGTCCCCAAGAGATTCCTTTCATTTGCAGGGATTTCCTCTCACTTTCTGTTTTTGCTATGGGGTGGGAAGTGAAGGTACAATACCCCAATAGGACAAATATGTCAATAAAACTATAACCCTCCCTTACTTGATCCAAAATTGGGGGGGGGGGGGGGGGGGGCTATAGTTCTACTTTAATATATTGTATAATAATTGAGTTAAAGGTTAGGGGGCTTATTTTATTTTGGTAGGAGGGTTTAATTTTGGGGTTTGATTATTTTTTAAATTTTTTTTTCTCGAATAATAATTGCGTTTTAATTTCCGTGTAACAAAAAATGTTTAAAAAATTTACCAATACGCCCGATTTGCGCTACAAAAACTTTATTTTTTTGAGCTTCTGGCATTTGGCTTCAGGCTTTCTCCTACTTGTAGTGAAGATGTGTACCAACTCAATAGAGAATAATTGTGTGGTGTGTGTGGTTTTTTTTTTTTTTTTTTTTTTTTTTTTTCCTCCTTTCAGCATTTTGGAGTTTTGCGCTACGAGCTACAAAATGCTGAGGTCTAAATGAAAGATTAAAACACAAACTAAAAAAATGTACTTGCCTGCTTCCTTAGGTCCCCTGCAGGTGGTCCTAGCTCCTCCCTCCCTACCAAGTGCCTCCAATAGCAAGCCTCTTGCTGTAGGGGTACTTGAGCAGGCTTGCTCCTAAGCCATCTATTCACAAACAAAACACAGCCCCCTTCTGCTCTCTCCTCATTGGTTTACTGGCTGCGTTTGACAGCCACAGGAGCCAATATCTCCTGTTGCTGTGTGAGCCAATATGGAGAGAGGAGAGGGACCCAGGAGAGATGCTGATCTCATGCACATCACTGGATAGAGATGGGGCTCAGGTAAGTATGGGGGGGGGGGATGCAGCTGAAGGTATTTTAACTTAATGCATGAAGTTAAAAACCTTGAGCCTTTAGAACCATTTAAAAATGTAGCATTATATAATTGTATTTGTTCTTCAATCTGCTCCATGAAATAGTATCGGCTTAGTAGCGTTTGGCTTTTTTTGGCATCTTATTGAATAGTGTTTGTTTAGAAAGGGCAGGTATTTGAAAAGAGCTTTGGCCTTGATTTGTTGTATGATACGGTATCTGCTACACCTTTTTTGTTAATGTCGGTAGAGGTATCGAGTATAAATTTCATATGCACCAAAAAATATTCAAACTTTCTAGAGTGATGAGAACTATACACACCTATTTGGTCCACTGGCTTCTGCATGGGCCGTTGATCTCTGAGATGAATTTCCATAAAGTCTAGAATGAGCAAATGTTATTGCTTTTAACGTGGAGGTTTGTTGAGATGCAGTGGGAGTTGGATCACATTTATAGCTGAGCTGAAGAGAGTAATAAACTAAATCTTAATGATGCATTGTCTGCAGCGCTGTGTGTTTGGGTCCTGTTTCCTATAAAGTGATTTATATATTGTGTGCAGCAAGAAGGCCGCTTCTAATGTAGTACACGTGACTGCTGTACACATTGTTTAGCTCACCCACACATGGATTCAAGGTAAAATATCAGCACAGACATTGTGAGACTGCTAAAAGACTTGCCTACTCCCTCATAATTTTTAGCACAGGGCACATCTTTTGTTCACTGTTTGAAATGAAATTGAAATGAAATGTGCTTCCGACAGTCGTTTTTTTATTTATTGACTTCTTTACAATGTTGCGCATTACAGCTGTACTACATACTTTTTTTTTTTCCTCTCCCATGTGCCATTATGGTCTTTTTAAAATCCTACTCCCCATTTTGCTGAATTGGCCAACTGTGGTTCTAGGAGTGTTTTATAGGCTGTGTATTGTACTGTCCCTTTTTTTGAGGCTTTGGGTACTGAGTGCTTTATGTTCTTTGAATAAAGCTAAAGTATGTGTTCTTGTTGAATTGTAGCCATACTGATAGCTCTATCTCTCATTTCTCACAAAAGACACTCCACCCATCTCATTTTTGATTTTGTAAATCTCTTTTCATGTGACAACACTGAAGAAATTACACTTTGCTACAATGTAAAGTAGTGCGTGTACAGCTTATGTAAGGCCTCATGCACACGAGACGCAGTTAAACGCGCGTTCAGATGCAGTTGGACAGTTTTTTCAACTGCCCCTGAACTCATTCAATGTTATCGTATGTGTCCATGCACACAGTCTCGTTTTTTTCCGTTTTTATGCAGTTGCGTTTAATCTCGTTTTTCCAGAAGCAAAAAAATGCGTTCAGAAGCAAAAATTTCCACGTTTCCGACGCAAAACGCGGTAAAACGCCGCTACCGCGTTTAGCCGCGTTTGCGTTTATATGCGTTTTTAAAGGTGACCTTTTTTTTTTACAAAAATCTCAAAAATGATTGCAAATGATGAAAAACCATTAGAAAAATATTTTAAACAATTGCAATTGCAAGTGGACAATCCACAACTTGTGGCAAGTGGACAATCCACAACTTGTGGCAAGTGACTGGCATGTGACGTGGCAAGTGGACAATCCATTAACTTGTGGCAAGTGGACAATCCATTAACTTGTGGCAAGTGGACAATCCACTTGTGGCAGGGGATGTGGCAAGTGACGTGGCGAGTGGACAATCCACAACTTGTGTCAGGTGACGTGGCAAGTGGACAATCCACAACTTGTGGCAAGTGGACAATCCACTTGTGGCAGGTGACGTGGCAGGGGACGTGGCAAGGGACGTGGCAAGTGGACAATCCACAACTTGTGGCAGGTGATGTGGCTGGTGACGTGGCAAGTGGACAATCCACAACTTGTGGCAGGTGGCATGGCAGGTGACGTGGAAAGTGGACAATCCACATCTTGTGGCAGGTGATGTGGCAGGTGATGTGGCAGGTGATGTGGCAGGTGATGTGGCAGGTGATGTGGCAGGTGATGTGGCAGGTGATGTGGCAGGTGATGTGGCAGGTGATGTGGCAGGTGATGTGGCAGGTGATGTGGCAGGTGATGTGGCAGGTGATGTGGCAGGTGATGTGGCAGGTGATGTGGCAGGTGATGTGGCAGGTGATGTGACAAGTGGACAATCCACATCTTGTGGCAGGTGACATGGCAGGTGGCAAGTGATGTGGCAAGTGGACAATCCACAACTTGTGACAGGTGACATGGCAGGTGATGTGGCAAGTGGACAATACCCAACTTGTGGCAAGTGGACAATCCAAAACTTGTGGCAGGTGACGTGGCAAGTGACGTGACAGGTGATGTGGCAAGTCACGTGGCAAGTGGACAATCCACAACTTGTGGCAGGTGAAGTGGCAGTTGGACAATCCACAACTTGTGACAGGTGACATGGCAGGTGATGTGGCAAGTGGACAATACCCAACTTGTGGCAAGTGGACAATCCAAAACTTGTGGCAGGTGACGTGGCAAGTGACGTGGCAGGTGATGTGGCAAGTCACGTGGCAAGTGGACAATCCACAACTTGTGCCGTGGCAAGTGACACGCTAAATACAAGTACACTGCAGCTCTCACAGCTGCTGCTACTCACTCTGGTCTCACAAAATTGCTGAAATAGTTAATTTTTGAGCTGGGGAGGGTCTATGATGTTAGCTTAACTAAACGCTTCTAGACGCAAACGCGGTAAAACGCTGCTAAATCGCGGCAAAACGCGCGTTTCTAAACGCCGGTTTTAACGTGTCCAGCAGCGTTTGCATCTGCGTCTTGTGTGCATGAAGCCTAAGGCTCATGTACACTGCTGCTGGTAAACGGAAGTTCACAGGCAGTTGGCTGCTTTTTTTCATCTGTCCCCAAACTCATCCAATGTAATCTTATGCGTACATATACACAGGTTTTTTTTATTTTTTTTAAGGCAGTTGCGTTTTATAGGCTCTTCTTTTGAAGGCAAAAAAATGAGTTCAGACGCTAAACACAGTACCAGCATTTAGCCACTTTTTGTGTTTAAAAGTGTTTTTTAAAGGTGCCCTATGTTCATATAATTTTTTATTTTTTTTTTACATTGTAACACTTAACAAATTATGAAAAACCACAAAAAAATTTAAAACTTTGTAATTGCTTGTAATGCTACATATACCATTTTATATACCCCCTAATGAGCGTATGATCCAATACACCACTAGTGTTGCTGTTAGCCATAGTGGAATTGGAATTTGACCTATGTTAGCTTTGAACCAGCTTGACCCCCCCCCCCCCCCCCCCCCCCCCCCCCCGACTTGATCAACCATAGTTGTATGAAATTTAATATCTGGCTTTTTTTAATTGTATTTTGCCCTCATGTTAAATTCTAGGTAACTCGACAATGATTCACGGGGCTGTCTCTTCCCCTGGACACCCACCCTTCATCCAAGTTCTAACTTATCTTCACCCAGTCTGGTATTTTCTAAGTTCCAACTTCAGACATTTCATACCAATGTTTACTCAGCCCCCCCCCCCCACAATATGACTCTCAGGTTACCTAGGAGACTACCCCACCCTTGAGCAAACTGCACTATTTTTCCCCAACCCACTCCCTACCCCAGCCTTTTCTTACCTATGAAAGCTTATAAACTTATGAGCCCAACCATCGTTATATGAGCAAGCTCGCAATGTGGATAATTACTCAAAACTGTGCTTTGGCTCATGGACACCCATAGAGGCAGAGAACCTAGGTACTGTAGCAAATGGATTACATTTTCATAATGTCTGGCTGTTGACACAAATTGTTCCTTCAGACAATGATGCACATCATTTTTCCCAAGTTCGTCTTTCAGGACAGCCACCTTAGAGAGACACTGGCTCCTCCCCTCTTAGGAAACACCGCCTTCAATTTCACAATTTTAAGCCTCCTCCTCTCTCCGTCCCTCAGTTATGGTGTTTCCTCCGGTGGGGAGACACCGCTAAGGAACCTTAGCTAAATCAGTTGGCGAAACTGAGGCTACGTATCTGGAATGGAGCTCTGACTCCGCTCGGCAGTCCGATCATCTATCGTACTGACCGTTTTACATGTACTCTAAACTTCGCTTGGGGAAAGCAGGAAGTTTGGGAGGTCCATCCGTTCATTCGCCCAGCCGGGTGTACAACGGGATCCGCAGTCCGGTCGGCCAGGGAGCTGGATTTTCGTACTGACCGTTTTACATGTACTCTAAACTTCGCTTGGGGAAAGCAGGAAGTTTGGGAGGTCCATCCGTTCGTTCGCCCAGCCGGGTGTTACAACAGGATCGGCAGTCCGGTCGGCTGGGGAGCTGGACTTTCGTACTGACCGTCTTACACGCACTCTAAACTTCGCTTGGGGAAAGCAGGAAGTTTGGGGAGGTCCATCCTTTCGTTTCGCCCAGTGGGGTGCTGCAATAGGACGTCCTAGGTCCCCCTGTGTTTGCAGTCGGCTTGGAGCTGGAGGCCGGACCAGATGACTGGCGACGTCAGTTCTGGTGGGGACGGACATCTTCGTTGGACCCGCGTCTTCCGGTTCCGGACGCGGTCGTGAAGGGGGACCAAGCGTTCGGCTGGTGCAGCCTCTTTACAAGTTGTACAGGCAGCTGTTGGAGGCACGTTCGTACCACTCTTCCTCAACAGGAGAATGTCCAAAGCGGAGGCTTCAAGAGCTCCTGGAGTTAACGGCACCAACCACTCAAAGGTAAGGAGAACCCTGGGGAGGTGTTCCCTTACTTTATAACCATTAGCTCCACTGGTGTTTTTTTTTTTTTTCCCCTAGGTGGTCGGGGGAAAGGGCAGTGCGTCTGGGATCCAGGTGGAGATTGATCCTGGGGGGGGGGGGCACTCCCGGTGGTCCTCTTAAGTAGCGCTGGTGTTTCTTTTCTTTTTAAATTTTATGCTGCTCTCTTTTATTTCTGTGTCTCAGAAAGACATGAGCAAGTCCCCCCTTGGTTTTAGGAGGGAGTGTCCTTCATGTAGAGCCTCTTTGGGGAATTCCTGGTTCAAGGCACTTTGTAAGGAGTGTATTGAAGGCCCGGATAGCTCAGTCGGTAGAGCATCAGACTTTTAATCTGAGGGTCCAGGTCCCTGTTTGGGCGCCATTAGGGAGCAGGCAGCAGAACAGGGTACAGATCTGGCGGCTTCTGTGAAGGTTCCAGTGGCCTCAGCCCCAGAGCACTCTTTCACCAGCGCAGCAGAGTGTTCCACCTAACCCAATGGATGTTCCTCCCGCAGGATAGGGAGAATCCAGAGGGTTCCAGAGAGGAAGTTGACAGTGCCGTCTCAGACTCCCAAGGGGAATCTGATGGTGAGGGCTTGGATGGGGAACCCAAAAGAACCTCACGGTATAAACTTCCCCTGGATGAAGTGGATAAGCTCTTGGGAGCTATTCATACCACTTTAGGCATACAAGAGAAAAAGAAGGCATTGTCACCCCACGATCAGATGTACTAGGGCCTGGGGGAAGCGGGTGTTCCCGGTTCATGACGTCTTGATCGATGCCATCGGGAATGGCAGGATCCCGAAAGAAAACCTCTTTTCTGGTGCATTAAAACAAAGGTTTCCTTGGGCGGAAGAGGAGGCTCTTGTCTGGAATAAAATCTCCCAGGTTAGATGCTGCCTTTTCTCAGATGTCCAGGCATACTGACCTGTCCTTGGGGACATGGGGGTACTTTCAGACCCTATGGTTGGAAGGATGCCTGGGATTTATCATAAGAAAATCTTTAAGCCTGCCATAGCAGCCACAGTGGTGGCTCGTAATATGAAGTATTGGCTTATCCAGATTAATGCATGAAGGGGACAATGCGTCCAAAGCAAAGCTCTGTGGAATCCTTTTTACAGGAGACCTGCTGTTTGGGCCAGGTCTTGAAGCAGTGCTAGATCGCACGGCTGATAAGAAAAAGGCCTTTCCTGTTGAGAAGAAATATGGGGAGCAGTCAAAAAGGGGCCTTCCTCCCCCAGTGGGAGATGATCACCTCCAATCAGTTTGTGTTGGGGATCATCAGAAGAGGTTACCATTTGGAGTTTTCAGAGCTCCCCCCTTTTTGAGACTCCTTGTCACTGAGCTGCCAAAATGTGCCCTTCTTTCCTCTTCAGGAGTTGGAGGAACAGGAAGTGGTAATACGGGTCCCAGCAGGATAGACAGGCAAGGCTTCTATTCTCACATTTTTGTGGTTCACAAGCCTTCGGAAAAGTTCAGGCTCATCCTGAACCTGAAGCTTCTGTGTGTCTTAGTCACCTACAGAAGGTTTTGGATGGTTTTAGTCACTTGGTGAGGGCACCTCTTCCACCAAACTGTTTCAGGGCATCGATAGTAAGGATGCATACCTGCATATTCCCATCGCAGAGATCCACCAGCGTTTCCTCAGGCTGGCAGTGATGACCTCTGTAGGGGTGCTACACCTTCAGTTCAAAGCACTTCCCTTTGGGCTATCCCCTTCCTCCCCCCCGTATCTTCACCAAAGTGATGGTAGAGGTTCTGGCATTCCTGCGTCTCAGGGGAGTCTCGGTGATCGTGTATCTTGACGATCTTTTCCTGTTTGTCCCTTCTCCGGCGCAGTTGATTCGGGATCCACAGGTAACAAAAGACCTGTTAGTGAGCCTGGGTTGGCCTCTGAACCTAGAGAAACCCAACTTAAATTCCTTCCCAAGGGGTCACCTTCCTGGGGTAGGTGTTGGGCTCAACAGAACAAAAGGTCTTCCCTCCTTGGAGAAAATCCAGAAGGTAGACAAAGCACTGTTGTTTCTCCAGGGCAACCGTCAGAACTCAGTGAGGAAGGTCAGGTTGCGCTTACTGACATCCACGCTCCCAGCAGTTCAGTGGACGGGGTTACATTACTGTCCTCTGCAAACTATTCATCTTGAAGGTTTGGGACCACAGTCAGGGGTCTTGGGACTCTTTGGTTTCGGTTCCAACTCAGGTAAAGAGGTCCCTTTGGTGGGAAAGGGAGCAAGTTTGTCACAAGGCCTAGAATGGATTTTGCCAATACCCAGGGTGGTTACAACCGATACGAACGGCTCAGGTTGGGGTGCACACCTAGACTCCCATTTGGTACAGGGTACCAGGGAGAGGAAGGAGTCAAAGAGATCCTCAAATTGGAGGGAGCTGAGAGCAGTAGATCTAGTTCTCAGGACCTTTCAGAGAGTGCTCTGGGGACACCATGTAAGAGTCAGGTCAGACAATCCCTTAGCAGTGGCTTACGTCAACAAGACGGGGGATCCTGGAGCGGATCCTTATGGGCCCTAGCGAAAGCCATCCTCAGATGGGCCGAATGTTAAATTCCTGTCCTTCCAGCGATCCGACTTGATCAACCATAGTTGTATGAAATTTAATATCTGGCTTTTTTTAATTGTATTTTGCCCTCATGTTAAATTCTAGGTAACTCGACAATGATTCACGGGGCTGTCTCTTCCCCTGGACACCCACCCTTCATCCAAGTTCTAACTTATCTTCACCCAGTCTGGTATTTTCTAAGTTCCAACTTCAGACATTTCATACCAATGTTTACTCAGCCCCCCCCCCCCACAATATGACTCTCAGGTTACCTAGGAGACTACCCCACCCTTGAGCAAACTGCACTATTTTTCCCCAACCCACTCCCTACCCCAGCCTTTTCTTACCTATGAAAGCTTATAAACTTATGAGCCCAACCATCGTTATATGAGCAAGCTCGCAATGTGGATAATTACTCAAAACTGTGCTTTGGCTCATGGACACCCATAGAGGCAGAGAACCTAGGTACTGTAGCAAATGGATTACATTTTCATAATGTCTGGCTGTTGACACAAATTGTTCCTTCAGACAATGATGCACATCATTTTTCCCAAGTTCGTCTTTCAGGACAGCCACCTTAGAGAGACACTGGCTCCTCCCCTCTTAGGAAACACCGCCTTCAATTTCACAATTTTAAGCCTCCTCCTCTCTCCGTCCCTCAGTTATGGTGTTTCCTCCGGTGGGGAGACACCGCTAAGGAACCTTAGCTAAATCAGTTGGCGAAACTGAGGCTACGTATCTGGAATGGAGCTCTGACTCCGCTCGGCAGTCCGATCATCTATCGTACTGACCGTTTTACATGTACTCTAAACTTCGCTTGGGGAAAGCAGGAAGTTTGGGAGGTCCATCCGTTCATTCGCCCAGCCGGGTGTACAACGGGATCCGCAGTCCGGTCGGCCAGGGAGCTGGATTTTCGTACTGACCGTTTTACATGTACTCTAAACTTCGCTTGGGGAAAGCAGGAAGTTTGGGAGGTCCATCCGTTCGTTCGCCCAGCCGGGTGTTACAACAGGATCGGCAGTCCGGTCGGCTGGGGAGCTGGACTTTCGTACTGACCGTCTTACACGCACTCTAAACTTCGCTTGGGGAAAGCAGGAAGTTTGGGGAGGTCCATCCTTTCGTTTCGCCCAGTGGGGTGCTGCAATAGGACGTCCTAGGTCCCCCTGTGTTTGCAGTCGGCTTGGAGCTGGAGGCCGGACCAGATGACTGGCGACGTCAGTTCTGGTGGGGACGGACATCTTCGTTGGACCCGCGTCTTCCGGTTCCGGACGCGGTCGTGAAGGGGGACCAAGCGTTCGGCTGGTGCAGCCTCTTTACAAGTTGTACAGGCAGCTGTTGGAGGCACGTTCGTACCACTCTTCCTCAACAGGAGAATGTCCAAAGCGGAGGCTTCAAGAGCTCCTGGAGTTAACGGCACCAACCACTCAAAGGTAAGGAGAACCCTGGGGAGGTGTTCCCTTACTTTATAACCATTAGCTCCACTGGTGTTTTTTTTTTTTTCCCCCTAGGTGGTCGGGGGAAAGGGCAGTGCGTCTGGGATCCAGGTGGAGATTGATCCTGGGGGGGGGGGGGGGCACTCCCGGTGGTCCTCTTAAGTAGCGCTGGTGTTTCTTTTCTTTTTAAATTTTATGCTGCTCTCTTTTATTTCTGTGTCTCAGAAAGACATGAGCAAGTCCCCCCTTGGTTTTAGGAGGGAGTGTCCTTCATGTAGAGCCTCTTTGGGGAATTCCTGGTTCAAGGCACTTTGTAAGGAGTGTATTGAAGGCCCGGATAGCTCAGTCGGTAGAGCATCAGACTTTTAATCTGAGGGTCCAGGTCCCTGTTTGGGCGCCATTAGGGAGCAGGCAGCAGAACAGGGTACAGATCTGGCGGCTTCTGTGAAGGTTCCAGTGGCCTCAGCCCCAGAGCACTCTTTCACCAGCGCAGCAGAGTGTTCCACCTAACCCAATGGATGTTCCTCCCGCAGGATAGGGAGAATCCAGAGGGTTCCAGAGAGGAAGTTGACAGTGCCGTCTCAGACTCCCAAGGGGAATCTGATGGTGAGGGCTTGGATGGGGAACCCAAAAGAACCTCACGGTATAAACTTCCCCTGGATGAAGTGGATAAGCTCTTGGGAGCTATTCATACCACTTTAGGCATACAAGAGAAAAAGAAGGCATTGTCACCCCACGATCAGATGTACTAGGGCCTGGGGGAAGCGGGTGTTCCCGGTTCATGACGTCTTGATCGATGCCATCGGGAATGGCAGGATCCCGAAAGAAAACCTCTTTTCTGGTGCATTAAAACAAAGGTTTCCTTGGGCGGAAGAGGAGGCTCTTGTCTGGAATAAAATCTCCCAGGTTAGATGCTGCCTTTTCTCAGATGTCCAGGCATACTGACCTGTCCTTGGGGACATGGGGGTACTTTCAGACCCTATGGTTGGAAGGATGCCTGGGATTTATCATAAGAAAATCTTTAAGCCTGCCATAGCAGCCACAGTGGTGGCTCGTAATATGAAGTATTGGCTTATCCAGATTAATGCATGAAGGGGACAATGCGTCCAAAGCAAAGCTCTGTGGAATCCTTTTTACAGGAGACCTGCTGTTTGGGCCAGGTCTTGAAGCAGTGCTAGATCGCACGGCTGATAAGAAAAAGGCCTTTCCTGTTGAGAAGAAATATGGGGAGCAGTCAAAAAGGGGCCTTCCTCCCCCAGTGGGAGATGATCACCTCCAATCAGTTTGTGTTGGGGATCATCAGAAGAGGTTACCATTTGGAGTTTTCAGAGCTCCCCCCTTTTTGAGACTCCTTGTCACTGAGCTGCCAAAATGTGCCCTTCTTTCCTCTTCAGGAGTTGGAGGAACAGGAAGTGGTAATACGGGTCCCAGCAGGATAGACAGGCAAGGCTTCTATTCTCACATTTTTGTGGTTCACAAGCCTTCGGAAAAGTTCAGGCTCATCCTGAACCTGAAGCTTCTGTGTGTCTTAGTCACCTACAGAAGGTTTTGGATGGTTTTAGTCACTTGGTGAGGGCACCTCTTCCACCAAACTGTTTCAGGGCATCGATAGTAAGGATGCATACCTGCATATTCCCATCGCAGAGATCCACCAGCGTTTCCTCAGGCTGGCAGTGATGACCTCTGTAGGGGTGCTACACCTTCAGTTCAAAGCACTTCCCTTTGGGCTATCCCCTTCCTCCCCCCCGTATCTTCACCAAAGTGATGGTAGAGGTTCTGGCATTCCTGCGTCTCAGGGGAGTCTCGGTGATCGTGTATCTTGACGATCTTTTCCTGTTTGTCCCTTCTCCGGCGCAGTTGATTCGGGATCCACAGGTAACAAAAGACCTGTTAGTGAGCCTGGGTTGGCCTCTGAACCTAGAGAAACCCAACTTAAATTCCTTCCCAAGGGGTCACCTTCCTGGGGTAGGTGTTGGGCTCAACAGAACAAAAGGTCTTCCCTCCTTGGAGAAAATCCAGAAGGTAGACAAAGCACTGTTGTTTCTCCAGGGCAACCGTCAGAACTCAGTGAGGAAGGTCAGGTTGCGCTTACTGACATCCACGCTCCCAGCAGTTCAGTGGACGGGGTTACATTACTGTCCTCTGCAAACTATTCATCTTGAAGGTTTGGGACCACAGTCAGGGGTCTTGGGACTCTTTGGTTTCGGTTCCAACTCAGGTAAAGAGGTCCCTTTGGTGGGAAAGGGAGCAAGTTTGTCACAAGGCCTAGAATGGATTTTGCCAATACCCAGGGTGGTTACAACCGATACGAACGGCTCAGGTTGGGGTGCACACCTAGACTCCCATTTGGTACAGGGTACCAGGGAGAGGAAGGAGTCAAAGAGATCCTCAAATTGGAGGGAGCTGAGAGCAGTAGATCTAGTTCTCAGGACCTTTCAGAGAGTGCTCTGGGGACACCATGTAAGAGTCAGGTCAGACAATCCCTTAGCAGTGGCTTACGTCAACAAGACGGGGGATCCTGGAGCGGATCCTTATGGGCCCTAGCGAAAGCCATCCTCAGATGGGCCGAATGTTAAATTCCTGTCCTTCCAGCGATCCGTTTGAAAGGAGAGCAAATTCAGGTATTAGAGTTCCTCAGCAGGAGAACACTGGGAGAAAGCAACCAGGTTCTCAAGCAGGAAGTTTTCGAAATGATCACCCAGAGGTGGGGGATTCCTTCGATAGACCTCTTTTGCCTCAAAGGAAAATGCGAAGCCATCTCCTGTTCCATAAACAGGGGAGATGGGATGTCGGGAGCAGACGCACTAGCACAGAGTTGGGGGATTCTCTAGGTGCTATGCTTTCCCCCCTCCCATTCTGATTCCTGCAGGGTTAAGGAAGTTTCAGGTGGAGAATACTACCCTTATTCTAATCGCACCTCATTGGCCCAGGAGGCCGTGGTTCTCCATTCTGAAGGGCCTGTCTGTGGAACCCCCTGGGTTTTCCCAGTCTAGGAGTGTCTCCTTTCCCAGGGTCCAATCTGCTGTCCCCAGGTGGAACCTTGCAGCTTGGCTACTGAGGAGGAATTGCCGAAGGGCAAAGGGGTCTCAGATCGTTTAGTAGCCACTCTTCTGAATTGCAGGTAAATGGAAAATCGGACCATTTTCTTGAAGGTATGGAGGCGGTTCAATAGCTGGTGCTCAGAGAACTCCTTCAATGTGCACAGCTCGGTAGCCGTTCCTGCAGTCAGGGGCAGATAAAGGTTTAGCCCCTGAAACATTGAAGAGTCAGGTATCCGCTTCAAGCGTATTTCTGGAAAGGCATCTAATATCAGACCTTGGGATAGTAAGGTTCTTTTAGAGCCTTAATTAGGCAAAGTCCAAGCCTTTGGTCGCCCCCTTCCCAGTCGGGATCTTTTCATTCGTTTTACAGGTTCTCACAAGAGAACCTTTTGAGCCATTGGAATCTTGCTCGTTATGTTTGATCACTCAAACTGTGTTTTTTGTGGCGATCACTACGGCAAGGAGCGTGAGTGAACTCGAAGCCCTTTCTGTTAGGGCACCCCTTTTCCGGACCATTCAGTTTTTAAGACAGATCTGGCCTTTTTACCTAAGGTAGCCTCTAGTCTTCATAGAGTCCAGGAGATTGTGATGCCTATTTTTCATTCAAATCCAGTGAGAGAACAGGAACACATCTTTAATAAATTGGACGTTAGAAGATGTGTCCTTCATTATTTAGATTGCACAAGTCAGTTCAGGAAGTCTGATTCACTTTTAGTGTTATTTTCAGGGGCTAGGAAGGGTTCCAAAGCCTTTAGACGTATGATAGCCAGATGGTTAAGGTCAGCCATTGGGCAGACTTGTGTGGTAGGGGTGTTAGAGCCCCCAGTTGGAATTAGAGCACACTCAACCAGGGCAGTGGCAACTTCTCAGGCAAAGTGGGCTGGTGCGTCTCCTGAACAGATCTGTAGGGCTGCAACGTGGTTCAGTTTTTCTACGTTCGTGAAGCACTATAGATTGGATCTTCTGTCAGCCAAAGACCAAGTCTTTGGGTGTAAAGTGCTGCAAACAGTGGTCCCACCCTAAGACAAGGTACTCGCTTATCCTCTCTAAGGTGGCTGTCCTGAAAGACGAACTTGGGGAAAAATGGAGTTACATACCGGTAACATCCTTTTCCGGGAGTCTTTCAGGACAGCACCGGTTCCCACCCAGGTTTTTGGAAATCTTCGGGAACTCATCACATGAGACCGTCAGGTAAGATTAAAAGTTTGGTCGTTTGTTTGACGTGTTCTTGTGTCTCCCCAGTTGGCCGGAGGTACTCTGGAAGAACTGAGGGACGGAGAGAGGAGGAGGCTTAAATTGTCAAATTGAAGGCGGTGTTTCCTAAGAGGGGAGGAGCCAGTGTCTCTCTAAGGTGGCTGTCCTGAGACTCCCGGAAAAGGATGTTACCGGTACGTAACTCCATTTTTTTTTTTTTTTTTTTTTTTTATGCTCCTCCCTCCAATCATAGTCCTAATCCTAGTTTAGGTGGTTAGGGTTTCCCCCCTGAAGAACAAGGTTAGGGAGTCAGGGTTAGGTTTTCACCCTGAAGAATGGGGTTAGGGTTTCCCCCTTGAACAAGGTTAGAACTCGGAGATTGGCATGGGGACCTCCTCCAAATATTAAGTATATAAAATATATTTAAAAAATTGCAATTAAAGACAAAATAACTTAATATAATCATGTGTACACACACACACACACACACACACACACACACACACACACACACACACACACACACACACACACACACACACACACACACACACACACACACACACACACACACACACACACACACACACACACACACACACACACACACACACACACGATAGTCACCAACAGACGTTCCTCTGGTGGCACACTCTTCATCGTGTTTGTGTCCATACATGTGAGACTGGGATGAACTTTTTCAAGGAGAAGGTCAAAGGTGGCAATAGACATGCGAGTAAAATTTAAAATATTATCGGGGAAACTACGCAGCTGTACATAAATGTAGGATAATATTTTAACAGACATGGGCTGCGCAATCAATGGATGAGTCCAGTAGGGATGGACTCTGGTCCTCGCACTCAACTTCCGACGTCTTTCCAGCCTCGTCAGGAGCATTTCCTCACATATGCTCATTATGAGATCCATAGTAAAAGCACCGAAATTGAGCTAGATATTGGTACACTGCTGCTACTCACTCTGGTCTCACAGAATGGCTAAATAATAGTGTGTGTGGTGTTTTTTGTTTTTGCTTTGGGAGGGTCTTTTGATGTCATCTTGAACGCTGCATGCAAATGTGGCTAAATGCCAGTTTCAAGCTGTAAAAAAAAAATCGTTCAGAGGTTTCCTCAGCGTCCTGTGTACATTAAGCCTTAGGAGGTTTCCTATGAGACATGTTCAGATCTGTGCTTTCTTTCAGCCGCTGCATATTTGGAAAGGGTCAGGGACTTAACGCAAAGCAGTGCTTTTTTTGGTTCAATATACTTCAATGGAGAAGCTGCAGAAAAGAATGTAATGCGTTTTTGCAGCACTTCGTGTTTTTTTTTTTTTTTTTTATCTGCCCAAAAAAAATGCAAAAAAACGCAAATTGCAGTAAAATCAAACACTGCAGAAACAGATCAAAAGCAAAAATTGCATGGAAAAATCTTTGTACATTCGTTGAATGAAAGAATGTTTGAAATTTTCACAATTTCTGAAGAAAAACCACATACACTGAAAATTCTGTTGACCGAGAAGTTTTCTATTTCCAAATTTTCCCGTCACTGTGGTTGAAAATGAATGTCCAATTTGACCCACTTCATCTTTTTTTTTTTTTTTTTTAAGATTATTAACTGATTAATCTAAACAATCAGCCAACTAATCGATTATGAAAATAATCGTTGGTTGCAGCCCTACTGGTACCCCTCCCTTAAACAGTTCTCTCTGCAAAGGGTATCTATAACAGATGCCCCCTTACCTTATTTTCCAATGAAAACCTCAAATCTTTTTGGGTTTTCATCACTTTTTCAGTGGCCACCAACACTAATAGGGGGTGAATTTCCCCATTTGGGACACGGGCTGCAGTTGGTTTACAGAATTGGTTATTTTGTGTGAAGTCAAGCTTCATTGCTCGGGTTTCATTTGAGTGGTTTTACTGATGGAAAATTGGCATGCAAACTTTTGTAATTGTTTTTAAATAGTCTTACTGATGGTGTTTGGGTTTTTTTTTTTTTTTTTTTTTTTTATTTAAGGTCCCATTCACACTCAAATTCAGTGCGACAAAGCCTTGTTCCCGTGTGGCTTCTGGCACCGCACCCCAGTGCAACGTTGGTGACACTTCAAAAATGCAGGTTGCAAATCATTGCTTTGCCCCTCTCCACATTTGTACAAAGATACCATGCAATGTGGTTGCTGTGCGTGGGTGTATTGCAATTTCAGCCCATTCAAAATGAATAGGGCTAGAATTGCATTTTAATTGCACAAGAACTGCACTGTATTCCTGTGTGATTCACACACCGTTCCTAGGGTAAATGGACTCTAATGCCCCCTACACATGGTCGGTCAGATTTTCTGTCGGAAATTCCGACCGTGTGTAGGCTCTGTCGGATATTTTCCATTGGAATTTCCGACACACAACTTGAGATCTGGATCTCAAATTTTCCAACAACAAAATCCGTTGATGCCAATTCCGATCGCGTGTACACAATACGGACACAAAGTTCCACACATGCTCGGAATCAAGCAGAAGAGCCGCATTGGCTATTGATCCTTCTCGGCTTGCCGTACGTCGCGGTGTTCTTGACGTTTGCAATTTCCGACAAACTTTGTGTGACCGTGTGTAAGCAAGACAAGTTTGAGCCAACATCCATGGATTTTGTTGTCGGAATGTCTGATCGTGCGTATGGGGCATAAGACTATAAAAACCCTGAGCATCTCTGAAGGCTCTGCTGGCTGGACGTTGTACAGGACAAACGGTTTTGGGATGTGTGGATGGAGGTATCCTCTTGCTGTGCTTTTTTTGTTTCCTGACAGCGATGAGATATCGGCACTGGTAGGTGTAGCTGGCTGGGATAAAAAGAGGAGTTCCCGGTGTCCAGAGAAATGCAACTTCAAAAATATTGACGTTTAATAAAAAAGTAGCAACATCGTACATGCCAACATGTTTCAAGGATAATGGACTCCCTCTTCTTCAGGGCTGTTGCGTACTATTTGTTGGGAGAAATTCCCATTGGTTTGATGTAAATGTTGGATACTTTTATTAAAAGTCGGAACAATACTTTAGAAGTTGCATTTCTCGTGACACCGGGCATTTCTTTTGTTTTTGCTTTATCCAAGTCTACATCTTGAAATGAACATAAGGTCACACAGAAAAGGCAACAGCCCAATCCCCAAGAGGGCCCATCAATGCCACCCATGACTGGGCACAATCCACGGGAAGGGATTCCTTCCTTTTTGCCCACATGAATATCCAGCAGTGTCCAACACAAGCTACCTATAGCCAGCGGCTGAGTAGAAATTTTCCAGTAGGATTATTGTGCAGAAGTTGGTTGACTACTGTACCTGCCTATACATGGATTCAAATTTAACCAATCCCTGCTGACTCTGTAAAATTTCGATCCATGTATAGCCGGCTTTACTCCGCTTTGTTTTCTTGTGTATGACAGCTTATAGCAGCAATGCACATAGACACATCTAAAGGTTTCAGCACTTGTTTTCTCCTGATAAGGGTGGGGGTATGTTTTCCAACTCGCAACAGACTTCCTGACATTGATCCCATTAAAGGATATAGAAGACAGCCTTGTGTAACCTCCTTTTTGCTTCTGTTACTCAGAGGATGCAGATGTTTTCACTACCGTTTTAGACAGCCTCTGGTTTATGGAGATTTACCCTTTTACAGCTCAGTATCCTGGAAGACTGCGTGTGCTTTTTAACCACTTGACCTCTGGAAGATTTTACCCTCTTTATGACCAGGCCACTATTTGCCATGCGACACTACGTTCTTGCGTGGTCATTCAACATGTACCTAAATATAATTTGGTTTTCTTTTGGTGGTATTTGATTACCACTATGTATTTACTTTCTGCTATAAAGACCTAGTAAATAAATTTAAAAAAGAAAATCTTATTTCCGTATTTTTAGATTTTTGGCTAAAATAAATGGCAATAAGTGAACATTTTATAGTGTGTACAAACTGGGATATTTACTGGATTTTTATACTAGTAATGGTGGCGATCAGCGACTTACAGCGTGACTGCGATAATGTGGATAATCGGACACGAACTGGCACTTTTGAAACTTTGCAGAAGCCAGTGATACTCACTACTTTACATTGTAGCAAAGTGTAATTTCTTCAGTTTTTTTTCACACGAAAAAGCAGAATAAAATATTTACAAACGTGAGGGATGTACTCACTTTTGTGAGATGGAGGATGCATGTATGTATATAATATATTATACACTCGGCCACCCCTACCCGTTGCAAAAGTGTTCACCCCTCTGCATTTTTGGGGTTTTGTTGCCTCACAACCTGGAATTAACATGGATTGTTTGAGATTTGCATAATTTCATTTACAGAACATGACCATAACTTTGAATGTGTGTGGTGTATTTATTTTCTTGTGAAGCAAACAACAAATAGGACAAAATAACAAAGTCAATGTGCATAACTATTCCACCCCCCCCCCCCCCCCCCCCAGGCAATTCTTTGTAGAGCCACCTTTTGCAGCTATCACAGCTTAAAGTCACTTTGGATAAGTCTCTATGGGCTTGCCACTGGGTTTTTGGCCCATTCCTCCTTGCAAAACTGCTCCAGCCCCTTCAAGTTGCATGGTTTTCACTTGTGAACAGCAATCTTTAAGTCTGACCACAGATTTTCTGTTGGATTGAGGTCTGGGCTTTGACTAAGCTATTCCAACATGTTTCCCCTTAAACCACTCAAGTGTTGCTTTAGCAGCATGTTTTGGGGTCATTGTTCTGGAAGGTGAACCTCCTTCCTAGTCTTAAATCGCACACAGTGGTACAGGTTTTGCTCAAGAATATCCCTGTATTTGGCACCATCCATCTTTCCCTCAACCCTGACCAGTGTCCCAGTCCCAACTGCTGGATAGTGTTCTTTGGATGATGTGTTGGATTTGCGCCAGGCATAGCGTTTTTCTTTGGTCAACAAGTTCTATTTTTGTCTCATCAGACCAGTGTACCTTCCTCCCATACATTTTGGGAGTCTCCTACATGCCTTTTTGCAAACTCAAAACGTGCCATTTTTTTTTTTTTTTCTTCTGAAAGTAATGGCTTTCTTCTGGCCAGTCTGCCATAAAGCCCAACTCTATGGAGCATACAGCTTATTGTTGTCCGATGTACAGATAATTTTGTGGAAATCTGCAGCTCCTCCAGGGTTACCTTGGATCTCTGTCCTGCCTCACTGATTAATGCCCTCCTTGCCCGGTCCATGAGTTTTGGTGTGTGGCGGTCTCTTGGCAGGTTTCCATTTTGGTTATGATGGATTTGATGGTTCTCCAAGGGATCATAAAAGATTTGGATATGTATACTTTTTTTTTTTTATATAACCTTACATTGACTTGTATTTCTCAACAACGTTATCCTTTAGAGTCCATTCACACAGGGGCAATACGACTTCCAGCGAGACTTTGGGAGGCAACTTGGACACGACTGGAGTATGAATCAGTGCGACTTGAGGCAACTTACAAGGCAACTTGAAGTTGCCTCTAGGACAGGGGACTTTGCCAGTGGCTGATCACATAATAATCAGCTCTGTGGGAGGGAGGGGATTGCCTATAAAACTATTTTTACTTCATGGAAAGTTGCTTCAGTTAAGACAGGGCATTGGACTTCTAGGCAACTTGTACCCATTGATTTCAATGGAAGTTGCCTCCAAGTCGGTTTGAAGTAGTACAGGAACCTTTTCTGAAGTCGGAGTGACTTCAGTATTGTACATTAAGATGGCTCTCATTCACTTACGTTGATTTTATCATGTTGCGTGACTTGAGGCAACTTGGGGTGACTTCAAGTTGGATCCTAAGTTGCCCCTGTGTGAATGGACTCTTAATTGTTTGGAGAGTTCCTTGGTCTTCATGGCAGTGTTTGGTTAGTGGTGCCTTGCTTAGGAGTTGCAGCCTCTGGGGCCTTTTAAAAAGTTGTAAGGGTGTGTATATTTTATTATATCATGTTTGCAATTACAGATCATGTGATGCTTAGATTGTACACAGGTGGACATCATTTCACTAATTATGTGACTTCTGAAGGTAATTGGTTGCACCAGATCTTTTTATGGGCCTCGTAACAAAGGGGGTGAATATACATACACGCACACGCCAATTATCATTTTCAGAAAAAAAAAAAAAAATAGTTTTATGTATATAATTTTACTTCACCTTATGGCCACACACAATCTGAAAATCGGTTGAAAACAATACCGCTTTCGACGAGATCGTACAGATCGTTAGTACAGAGCTTTCAAGAGCCGATCACAACCATTTATCAGATTTGATGGGACAAGCACAAAAAGTTTCCTTGTATAATTTTCCTTTACAGTTGTTGTCCGAAAATGCAATACAAATGCATTACAACACATGACATCACTGTGTGTGTGTGTGTGTGCGCGCGATCCTCTTCTAGTTAATTTGACAGGAAGTCATCTGCATGTAAGACTGCTCTTTTGCCACACCTTTTAAGTTCCCCCAATCTCAGGAGCTCCTTCCTAATTTTATTCTGTGTCACTTGTTTTCATGCAGTCAAGAACACTTGAAGGTTTGTACTGGTGAAAGTCTATTCTTCGTCGAATTGACTGATGACTGGTGCTGTCACAGAGCAGTACCTCTGACACAGTGCATTGCTGTGAAAACACATCTCGTCTGTCTTGCATTCCCAGAAGGCATCTCAGTGTAGGAGGGGCCAGTGACTCATCGCACAATAATTTTATTCTTAGTAGCTTTGTCATGGACAAGTAGAAACCTAGTATTGGCTTATTACAGGCAAAGCTGTCATATCTGAACTACTGTTATTACAACTTGCTTAGACAAGGTTATACATTAATGCTATATATAATGCCCGTTACAGAGCAGGAAAGGTTGGGGATAGAACAAACCATGCAAAAAAGGGGTTTTGGTGGACAGTATGTTCAGGAGAGAAGTGTGGTGGGTGTAACTGTGCACTGTGGGTGTGCTAGGGGAGGTGTGCAGAATGTGTAATGGGGAGAAGAATGTGTAGGAGAGCAGTGTGGTGGGTATAGAAGAGGGCAGTACATACAGAGAAGTGTGATAGTGGGCAATAAAGGCGTTAAAGTGTGGAGGCTATGAAGGCAGACCGTAAATGTAGACGAGGTTTGTATGTCGGTAGCCAGTATGTGCTGAAAAGTAGTATGAAGGGTATGACTAGAAAAGGATTGCAGCTTGTACATTGGGATGCAATTTGTGAGGGAGGGCATGCAAGAGGGCAATATATGCAGGAGGAGAGTGTGCAATGTATGGGGACTGGGACAGGGGTTGGACTAAAGTATGACAACGCCAGGTAAAATCTAAATTGTTAACTAATATGGCGTTGGACCGCCTTTGGCATCCAAGACGGCCTAAATTCTCTTGGATGATGGAATCTGATACAACTTTCATACAAAAATCGTTCCGTTCTCAGAGATGTGGAAAACAAGCCTGAACGTTGTTCTCCAAAATTGACATGGTGGCTCTATATTGAGGTCCGATGACTGCGACAGCCAGGGAAGGTGCGAGGCTTTGTTTGCATGCTTATCAAATCATGGTTGGACCACACCAGCTGTGTGAATCAGAGCAGCATTATGGTCTTGGTAAATGGTGCTGTCTTCAGAAAGCATCGTCTGCACCATAGGGTGCACGTGGTCGGCCAAAATTTGTACTTTATCGCTGGCAGTGACTCTCCCTTTTTCAAAGAGATGATGGGGTTTTCAGAATACCAAGATATAGTTGGCCAAACCATGATTGCGCTGCCACCGCCATTTACTGTTAGTTAAAAGATAGTGCTGTTCGTATGCTTGGGGCTGTGTTCGCCACGTGTAAACACGCACGCTCGTTGGGAAAGGTGTGAAGCTCAATTCATTGGACCATGTTGCAGTCTTTCTTCCATTGATGGTTCACAATTTATGGATTTCTGGATCTCTTCTGATCGTTAATATCGGTTGCAGCTTTCCCGTGAGTCTTTTTGTTTACGATGTTCCCACTGCCCAGTTTTTGTGGACATTTTTGGATTTTGGAAGACTGAGATTGAGCTTTACAGTCAGTTTTCTTATTCAGGGTCTCAATGCTGCGCAACATCCTTTTTAGACTTTCAGTTAGATGTCCCAACCTTTACCTCGCGACACCGCAGAAAAATCGACAACTTTAGTCAGAGGCACCAGCAGGCACCGACAACTTGCCCTCTTTGAAACTCGGTAAGCTCTGACGTGACTCTATTACTAGCAGTGTACGCAGTGAATGACAAGTGAGGCTTCCCACCTGTTAGGTGTCCTATCACACAGCGGAAACAAAAGTTACATCGCTACTGCTTTCAACGCATAATATGTTGTCACGTTCACACCTGCAAATCCTGTAGTGTTTTCATATTTTTGACCAACCCTTGTATGTTCAGACATGGGGTTTGACGGGAGGAACAGTGGACTGTGTGTGTGTGTGTGTGTGTGTGTGTGTGTGTCTGTGGTTTGTACGACAGTCCAAAAATGAGACCTGCTAAACTTAAAGCCAGTTATTCTGGGACAGTGAGGGTAAAGGGTATCATGTCAGCAGCACCGCAGACTTAAGGGGGTGATATAGGAGGAAGAGTAGTTTGGTCTTTCCCAGGTCTTAAATTCAACCAATAGTGTCCTTGCAACATGCAATCCTGGACTACGCAATGAGGAGCAATGGTAAACTTTGTTTATGCAATGAGGGTCTATGTACTCTACCAGCTGACTTTGGTCTTTCTCTGGAATTGTGAGCGTGTTCATGAACCTAAACGCACCCAGCCAGGGCACATGCATATAAAAACCATTGCTTGCAATACACGTTGCATATTGCCATGCCCACTGGATCATGAGAAGAATGTGTCACCAGGATCTCCAAAATTGGGTCCGAAACTTGAATCCCATTTTTTTGATACTAATGTGATTAAACTTTTGGACCCAATTTTGGAGATGCTGGTGACACTTCTTTCCCACCATCCAAGTGTATGGGACTGCTCTGCAACAGCATGTAATGCACACAGTTGTGATGCTGATGGCTTTCAAAGGTCAACATAGGTGGTGAGGGCAAAGCGGCACATTTTCACAGTGCACCTATATGATTCAGCCAACTTACAATTTGTTGGGCATTTTCTTAACGGCTTAAAAAAATAAATAAAAATTCTGTGTAATAACAAAGTGCTTCTATTGATTTGGTCATTATAATGAAACCTCTCTACATTCGTTTTACGTGCACATCTGCTGTATTCAGCTCTGTACACAGTTTAGAAAGTGCACATCATGTTGGGCGATATTTTTTTTTTTTTTTTTTTCCCCTCTTCCTGGTTAGCAACGCAGAGAAGCCTGGGCATACAGCCAAGACAGCGGATTGGAGGAAAGGCGTGCACACACCCCTTTCCTCATATGTAGACTTTCAGCTGTTTGTTGAATAGTTCAGGGCTCTGCTAATCTATTTATAGCATCCTCCCCAACACAAAACACAGGCTGCTTTTATCATATGTGACAGAACATATGAGGCGTTATCAGGTTTATAACAAGAACGGAGCAGGAGACAGCTAAGAGACATGGTGCTTTGAAGAGAGATAACAAAACACTGCGGATGTGTGTGCCCAGCTCAAATTTCATGACTTGGGTTTACATCCGCTTTAAGCCGGCCATACATGGTTTTAAATTTGGCCAGTTCAGCAGGGATTGGCCGAGTTTCGATCCATCGGCATCCTAGTTGTATACATGTCACTCTATCAATCAACTTGTGTACAGTCGGCCTGTTGGGTTTTCCCCAAGCAATTGGGCACTGTTTATAGCTCCACGTTCCGAACCACAGGTGGTATCGCTGTGATTCTCAATAGTGGCAAGTCATGGGACGCCCATGCGCTGCCCAACAATTCCAATAGCACCCCAACGTGGTGTGGGTTTCCAACGATTTGTCGGGTGACAATCGTGGTAAAATCATGCATATAGAATTGGACGCCTGTCACCCAAAAAATACATGAGCCTCTACACAATTCTATTTGTGTGATTTTACTGCAATTGTTGCCCCCCCCATATGCCAACATGTGAACAGAGCCTTAGTGCTGCTGGCTATAGCAGGGAAGGCTTCCTGCTGGCAGAACACAATAGTGCTGTGTGAGGGATTCCCCCATCAGCACCAACTGTGTTGATTTGGAAGTCGCAAACTTCTTTCCACCCAGGGTGGAAGGAAAGCAACTGCATAATCTATGGCCTGCCTTGGGCTGATGTGTCCTGAAGGATAAGGTGGTCATGAGCATTGAGTTTTAAATGGTTATTTGTGTAATGTGAAGGTTCTATACAGCTCTGTCCTGTGGCACACAGGTGAGGGAAACCCAGGTTGTTCTTTTCCTTCTCTGGTTTTACTTAAAACCTGAATCTAGCCAGGTTTTTTTTTTGTCTCGCTAATTTCCTTCCTCTTTCCTGTTTTTCCAGTGCATGCCGATTCCCTGCAGCCCAGAATTCATTCTAGGCGTCCCCATGCAATCTTGCCAGTTAATTATTCATGCCTGCAATTTTCTTCCCTTTCATAATTCTGAGGTCATGCTTTCCTGGTTCTTCCCCTTGGATTTGCTGCACAGTGATGGCTTTTGTTGTGGTGGATATTGTCTTTTCATCTTGTTTTTAAGTCTCTTTTCTAAAATGATTTTGATATTTTAGCCTTCTGTGTACTCTGTTAAAAGATGAAGGGGGGGAGGGAAGCCGATGTATGGATTACAGGAAGATGTAATCGCTAAATGATTTTACTGCAGAATACCTGATTTGGAGTCAAGAGCTAACTAAAATGTTTTCTATTGATGTGCAAGTTTAGAACTGTCTATCTTTTGGGGAAATGCCCCTTTGCTCCCTGTTAGGTCTTCTGCCTTCATTTTTTTTTTTTTTTTTCTTAGGCTTTTAATTTTTATTTTTTTCCCCCCCTGTTTTCCAGTAACGCATCTCCTGTATTAGAGCGCAGGTCTTTTTTTATTTTTTATTTTTTTTTTAATTTTATTTTTGTGGATAAGCCCCCTTTCACATGGCCGGTTTGCAGCTGGATTCCTGCGGCAAAAATCAATGGAGTCAATCTTGATTGACTGGGTATTAGAGCTGCGCGATCGTTAAAGAATCAAAATTGTGATTCTACCCCCCCCCCCCCCCCCATTTTAAAACCGCATCTCCCCTGATTCTGTGTAAGTCAATGTCCTTAGTAAATGTCAGTGTAAATGTCCTTAAATTAAAGGGATGAACTTCAGTCTGTAAATGTCAGTTTAACCACTTAAAGCAGAGTTCCACCCAGTGAAACATCTGCTTATATGCTTCGACGGGTCCCCTTCCCCACTTTCACGGCCCGATCTCCCAAAAGTTTGGATCCTCCTTCCCCCGCTGCTGGGCCAATTAAAAAGTGCAACAGGCTTTGTGCATGCGCAGCAGGGAACCAGATGTGAAGCCGAAAGGCTTCACTACCAGGTTGCTTTACCAGGAATGGTGGTAGCAGCACCCGGGAGTCCCTCCAAAGATCGCCTGGGGTGCTGACATTGCGGGTTCCCTGGACATGTGAGTACCGTAATATTAAAAGTCAGCAGCTACAGTATTTGTAGCTGCTGAAGTTTTAACTTTTTCATCCATGCTGGACTTTCTCTTTAAAGACCTAAACCCTTTTCCTGACACTTGTTCCTTACAAGTTTAAAATAAATATTTATTTCTTGCTAGGAAATTTAGAACCCCCAAACATATTTTGAGACCCTAGAGAATAAAGTGGCGGTTGTTGCGATTATTTGTGTCGCACTGTATTTGCACAGCGGTATTTGAAACACATTTTTGTGGGGGAGGGGGCTGGGAGAAAGTACACTTTAATGAATTAAACAGTAAAGTTAGCAATTTTTTTTTTTTTTTTTTTTTTTTTTTTGTATAATGCAAAAGATAATGTTATGGCGTGGGAATCGGGATCTTTATTCTATGCAATAAAAATAATTGTGATTTGATTCTCCTTTTTCGCCAGAATCGTGCAGCTCTACTGGGTATGGGTTGACTGAGTTATGTGCCTAGCTGCAGATCGGGACAGATGTGAGCCTGGATGCTATCAGTAGTAAATGGTTTGTCTCAACACTCTTAACTGATACATTTTTCAGTGCTTGTTGTGTTGGAAAAACTGACCCACTGGCTAGATCACTGGGTGAAGATCAAGGAAAGCCTTCTGAATAAAGGCTTTATCTGGCTGCTATCTGCCCACTTCTCTCCGCTTTTGCCAAAGGAAGCTTTGTATTGATAGAATATCAAAATTCCAAGGAGTGCTGACTCCTCGCCACACCCCCCCATTGTTCTCATCCCATTGCTGGAACACAGCACTGGATATTTAAAAAAAAAAAAAAAATGAAAAAGGAAAGTGCAGCACTACTTTTAACAAGAGTACAACTAATCTGTATGTACACAGCTTAACCATACCATAAAGGGATAAGTGCGCAATAAAAAGAGCCAAGTTGGTTTAGTCCTTGTAAAGCCCATGAATAATGGGTGATGTAGAACAGGCCAGAAAAGTTCTCCACCATCAGAAGTCAAACATAACCACTTACTTGATGCTCTTGAACACTACAATAAAGGTGGTCCTATGTCACCAACCTCAGGATCGAGTCACCTCTAAACAGCAGTATCTCTTCCAAAAATCCAAATCCGAGTGAAAGCAAAGACTTCTCCCCGTGTAGTAAAATCAAAACCTCCCGTGTGTGTGTGTTTTTTATATATTTTATTTTATATTGGTTGCCTACAAATTGGCACCTGCTTTTTATAGATTTATATATCCACTATATTCCCAAAATTATTGTGACTCCTGCCATTACACGAACATGGACTTTAATGGTGTCTTAAGCTGGCCATACACCTATAGATCTGCAGATTTTCTATGGTTTGCACATCTATTTTTATTTTTCCAGTCGGATTATTTGCATTTTTTGCATGTTTTATTTTGTAATTTGTTAACCAATGTATGTATATCTAAACTGGACACTGCAAACAGAGGTTCAGACACATTTTGTTTTTTCGCTTATACGAAGTATAACAAAATTCACTAGTGTATAGTATTAGGGGGTTACCATCCTCATAAACGTACACTGGTTTTTGTAGAGGGTGCAACACACAAGCATTCATCACTTCTAACGGGTATTTTTTTTCTTTTTTTTTCTCTTCCCTGGTTTTTTTATTTTAATAGCACTAACAAGCTGTACTTTGAAGGAAGTGATGCACATCTCCCCCCCCCCCCCCCCCCCCCCCCATTGCAACTCTGCATGGTGCAGAGGGTACAACACACAGGCACTTATCACCTTTACAAAAATAATTTATCCAGTTCTAATATTCCATTTGGCATTAAATGCAAAATTACGATCCGTTATAGGATTTCGTTATCAATACGGTTTGCAGTTTCTTCCATGACTACAATTTTAGCAGTTTGAGCACCTGCAGTAGGTCTCTCTCTAAAGAGGACTAGCGCCACACCTACATCCCTTTTTTAATCAAGATACCTTTACTCCACCTAGGTGGAAGTATTTTGTAGGGGCAGCAATTCTCTTCTCATACATCCTTTATTTAGCTCCTGGTTTATATATTCTGTATCGTACAGCCTCAACCGTGGATCAGAGCGGAGATCTCCGTGTGTCCCGGAGCTGTGAATTAAATTGCTCGGACAGCTGCAGTAACAATGTGCCACCTCTTGTAATTGCGTCACGCTGATTCAATGTCCCGCTGTTGGATCAGTGTGCCGTCTGTCACAGGAGGCAGGACATTGTTACTGTAGCAGCCCAAGCAGTTCGGCTTGGTCACACGTGGAGATCGCCACTCTGTGGGGAGGGTGTAGAGGGGGAGGAGGGACGACTGGGGTGAGCCAGGAAGACACCCCTGCAATGGATGACACCAGAGGGTGGGGGCCTGCCCAAGCCCTGCCCCCATTATTGGCAAGATTTTCCTTTCTGCAATGCGCCAAAAACGCCATTTTCGGGCGATATGTTTCGGCGGCTGAAATTTCAGTACATCCCCCATCTAATTCTCATGGTGGCCATTTTTTACTAAGTGCAGATGTCTACCCTTCCTGGCGCTCTTGGCCCGCCCTCCTGGAACATGTGACCATGCACATTAACTGAGGGGGAAGGCGCTAGGGATGTAGCCTTCCTAGGATGCATCACCAATTCATCACTTGCCAAAAAGGTGGAAAAGACATTATCATTTTGAAAGGGAAATACATTTTTTTTTTTTTTTTTTTTTTTATGAATGTCAGATTTCATATTTGCAAGCAGAGCTGCATCATGATATTGTTTTGAAGGGGGGGGGGGGGGGGGGAGGTCCTCTTTAAAGCGTAAAGCTAGTAAACCCGCACTTTTTTTTTTTTTTTTTTTTTTTTTTTAAACCTGCAAAGCAAAAGGCATAATGAGCTAGTATGCACCGCATACTAGCTCATTATGAAATACTTGCCTTAGAACGAGGCCCCGACATCTCGCCCGATCCACGCCGAGGGAGCTGACATGCTCCCTCGGCGTTTCTTCCGGGTATCGCGGTTCCGGCGCTGTGAGTGGCCGGAGCCGCGATATCGTCATGCGCGCGGGAGATTTCATTCCGGCCACTGCCGGTGTTCTGGCGTATAGAGTCCGGGCATCACATAGTATCCACTCCGTACTGCGCATGCGCAGTACGGAGCTTCGGAAAATCTCAGAAGCTGAGCGGCGCCTGCGCCGTGGGTGGTGGTGGTAGCCCCACCATCCAAGCGGACATAGGGTTATGAATTTTAGAGGGCCCCTCGCGGGCGAGCTTCGCTCGCCACGCTTCGGGCTCGGCCTCGCTGCGCTCTGCTCTTTTTTTTATTCTAACTCTATGTCCACTTGGATAGTGGGGATAGAACCCGGACTCACGGCGCAGGCGCCGTTCATCCTCGGCAATTTTCGGAATCTGTGTTCCTGTGTACTGCGCAGTACGCAGGGGACGCTATCTGATGGAGGACGCTATTTGACAAGACACCGGATTTTCAGGCCGAGAATCCCCTTGTGCGCATGCGCAGCTGCAGTCAGCGGCGCATACCGAGGGGGATATCTCCTAAACCGTACAGGTTTAGGAGATATTTTTTTTTTACCTACAGGTAAGCCTTATTATAGGCTTTCCTGTAGGTAAAAGTTTAAAAATCGAGTATACAACCACTTTAATACTTAATGCCAACTCAACCCTTGCCTAATGTAAGAATTTTTGAAAATGATCCTGTTGGTTCTCACGGACTGTTGTCACTGAGAGTCTTTAAATTGTTACAGGCATTGTGCTGATTATACAAAACAACGGGGATCATTTGAAGAGATGAGCTTGGTGACAGCCAGTTGATTATTTGCACTTGTGCCCCCTGCTTGGTGTACACAGCATGGACACTTAAAATTGCTTCTTCTAAATGCTTTTTAAATGTTCAGGCTGAAGGTATGATATATTTTACAAGTCCTAATTACTTTCCTTTTGGCCGTTTAAGCTTGTTTTGGAGCCCAGATTTATTTTGCATGGAAACTATTCTTCAAGCAGTTTTTAAAATGTCGTGTACCAAACTTTTGTGTTTGCATGCGTAATAATGATAGTATGTGTTATACCAAATATGTACAGAGAGGAGCGGGGCTGTGCTAGAGAATTGACTCGCCTGTTGTAGTTCTATTTATTTTTTAACAATTTCAAACGTACATTCCAAGTGTATAGGAAAAATATAAAATGTATGGGTTAGAGCTGCACGATTCTGGCTAAAATGAGAATCGCAATTATTTCGTTTTTTGCTTAGAAGAGAGATCACTATTCTCGCTGCGTAACATCTTTCACATTAAAATCCCCAAAATTGGGCTAACTTTACTGGGTTTATTTTTAAAAAAGCGTCTCCATTCACTCCAGTGTGAAAGCAAGAGAGCTTTCACACTGGAGCAGTGCACTGACAGGACATCAGAAAGTCCTGCCAGCAGCTTCTTTGGAGCGGTGAACTCACCGCTCCTCCACTGCTGCTCCCAATTTAAATCGGTGGGGCAGCGCTGTGATACCGCCAGCAAAACGCCACTCTGGTGGTATCTGCCGGGCAGGTTTAACCCCTTTTCGGCTGCTAGCGGCCGAATAGCGCCGCTAAAAATGGCTCCGCTTTACCGCTGACACCTGGAGCGCCTTGGTGTGAAAGCCCTCTTAAAGAACAGCTAGGCACATTTTTTGTTGCCATTATGAATAAGGCCAAAAATACAATTTTTGCTGCTTTTTTTTTTTTTTTTTTTTTTTGATTCAGCCTTAACAGTATTAGTTGAAGCCAACATTCACCTGATTTTTCAGGATTACTTTTTGCAGAAAAATGGTTACAATTCGACAGCCTGCTGTATTCTTTGCATCTCTAAAATGAGATGTTTCACAATATGCTCTGATAGTAGAATTCAGTTGTAAAGGCTGCAGCTCCCTCAGTCTCTTCCTGGTAACAGGATAGAGCATTGTATGTAGAAGCTCATTGCTATGCCTTTCTTGTATTTGACTTGGGTTTATTTTTATAGAATTAAAAGCTTTCTCTGTATTTTAGCCCCCCCCCCCCCCCATTCAGCATGCTCGTACCTGTCATACGTTTTTTTTGCTCTGTAAATTTAAACTGCGACTGATTAATATATTCATCTTTTATCGCACTATGAGTCATCATATGGTCAATAACAGAACACTTTCTTGACGGCTCCCACACATGCCAATAAATGAAATTTTAAAAAATCTTAATCTTTGATTAAATTCTACTAATGCCAACATGTTTAGGAATTTCCATATCTGTTTATCTTAGGTTCAGTAGATTGGAAGTACTTCTACAGTCTGTATGTTAAAGGGGAACTCCACTTTCGTGGGGGAAAAAAATGGCAAGTTAAAAAAAATCTACTGCATATGCAGTTGCTATACAGTGCCTATTGTAATGTTATTAAACGTTACCTTTCCTTTTCGAAGTGCAATATGACAATCTGGAGGCATTCTGTACACGTGTTGTATAGGACGTCCCTCAGTAATGCCTTTCCCTGCTTGTGTGATTAGTCTACTGATTTTTCCCAGCAGTCTATATTAAAGTAGTATTGAACATTCTGTATATGTGTAATGTATGTGTATGCCGGCTCCTGAAGAGCACGCGCTATGTTTTTTCTCTATTTTTAAAGTTCCTAGAACAGCAGGTTGGTTTGGGTTTAATTACACCAAATTATGGTTTCTGTACCAGTCCAGCTGGATTGCACTGTTCTGCTTGGCCACAGGTGGCGCTGTCATCACTGGCAAGTGTGAGAATGCAGTTCAGCTGGGCTCATTGAGTGCCACTTTTTCTCGGAACCAGCCCAGTGGGAGTGTCATCCTGCTGTGCATTCTGGTAAAGGGTACTTGAGGTACTGACATCACGGCTTCTGGGTTCCGGTCCAGCAGATCTTTGTCTGGTCCTCCTGATCAGCCCCCAGCTCTCATGGCCTGGGGTGCGGATCCATCCAATTCCGAGTCTCGGGGCTGGCTAGCCCGAGGCAAAGTAACTGGAGGGAGGATTCAGAGGTGGTCTGGTGCCGTCATCTGTGGAGAGGCCCAGCAACTGAGGAGGCAACCAGGGGAGGACTCTTCGGGAGAAGGCCATGCTTAAGGCTGGCTTCTCGGGGCCTGGAGGCTTGGTTGAAAGACCCCAAGTGAATCTTATCTCGTATGGTATCGCCGGACTGGCTGCAAGATACTGGTGTACCGTATGAGGGCTCTCTAAATTTGTCTACATCCTTCAGTTCACTACAAGTGTTCTACAACAAGTCTGTGGCAGAGTATTTATTCAAACGTTCTATATGAAAGTCTGTGGCAGAGGCCTCGCTTTAATCTGAACACACTGTCGGCTGCTAGGCCTAGTGAGAGGAAGTCTATCCGGTAGTTGGGAGAATCCAGTTGTGAGTGGCTATTCTCTGGATTTCTATGAGACTTCCTATTTTGAGTAATTCCAAGAGTACCTGAACTTTCTACCTAACCCTCATTGAGAGACTGTTTTGTCTACTCCTTTTTGCAAATAAAAATCCCAAAAGCGGATCCAGTGTCAGTTTCTGCAATTCTTTGGGCCATCTACCTCAGGAAACCCCTAGACATACACGGGGTCAAGAAGGTAACGATAAGCCCAGCAAATCAGCCGCTCCTTCGGGGGTCAGTGCTACATATATATATATAATTAAAAAAAAAAACTTTTGTGCAGTGGTTTTGCACAGAGCAAGCAGCTCGGATCCTCCTTTTCTTGCGTTACTTGCCGGCGAGTCACTTATGCACATTGCTGTGTAATGAGGGCTCAGTTATTACAGAGTATTAGAGGGCGCTGTACACAAGGTTAATGGCTTCATGCATAGCATGCCTTCAGCCTTCACAACCACTTTTTTTTTTTTTTTTTGGACCATAAGTGCCTTCCTTTAGTATCCTTTTTATTAATGTGTTTTATAGTGGTCTTCAAAAAAACCTTTATAGTTCAAATATCAATATTTGTACTGGGGTGAGGTAGTCAACCTCCCTTGCTACTTTCCTTCCTCCTTTGTGACCTGGTGCTTGATGATGGTCACTCAAGCTCCCAGCGTTGGTTTGGGAGGAGAGTCGCAAGGTATCTTCTCCTTACTCCTGCAGGCAAATGTAACCACAAGGGTGAGTGAAGTGAGAATAATGTTCCTTCAAGCTGCCACACATGGTTATATTTTTTGTTTAGCCAGAGGGCTGAATGAAAAAAAACAATCGCTTTCCCCCATCCACACATTGCGTGTGAATGCCTGAATCCTTCATGTTATGTCCTCACATTTTGACAGCGGGATGCCCCCTGCTGTCAAAATAGACTGATGAGCGCTGAAGCCAATTTGGCTGCAAGTACTGATCAAATGAAAATTTCTCAGCAGGAAAGCAATGGCCATAGATGGCTCAAAATTCTGCTAGTTCTTGCTGAGAAGACAGAGTTTAGATCTATGTATGGCCAGACTTTACCCCGTGTGGACACCACTGGTTCACTTTAAACTAGCCAATTCGGCCAAATACAGTGTGCATAAGGACGTAAACAATGTTATTCAGGGTAACGCTATGCTAATTCATTATGTTGTTTAATGCCACATCAACTGAAGTATAGCAAAGCAGCTGTCAAGCACAACTCCTACAGAGTTAACCTTTTCCTAGTGGTAATGATTCTCTGTGCAAGTTCTTCTAATGAATTCTGTGGAATTAATCCCTCACTGATTGGGGTAATCCTAACAGAAGTTGCCTTAGCAACTAGGGCCAACTACTCAACTGATTACAGAATACAAGACGGCGTGAAAATGGTGCCGACCTGCTAATAGTCACTTCCTTGCCTTTGAAGGTAATCATACTATCAAGGAGTGAAAAATCTTGGTGAACCTTTCCATTTTACAAGCATACAAACTTGGTGGTACCCTGAAATTGCTCCACCAGCCCCTTTTTAGCTGTGTTCTTTTTCCATATAACTGCCGGAAGGAGACTAAACAGAACTGTTCCTGATATTAAGTTTGACTTTGTGAAAAGTTAAGTCAAGTCATCGTCTGCATCTCTAACCACACCCCGACTCTGAGCTTTGGTTACAGCCCACTGTCAGGGGGACAGTGGTGTTATATTGAGGGACCACCTGGCAAGATGGTCATTCCTCCAGATGAAGCCATGAGGTAGGTGGCGTAACTAGTAGAGTGGGAGCCTGGCGGTGGAACCTTTCGCAACAAGTAGAGTTTGTCCTGTGGATTCTGTATCGGTGCTTTCTTTCTTCTTTTCTTCCTTCTTCTTCCTTCTTTCTTCTTCCTTCTTTCTTCTTCCTTCTTTCTTCTTCCTTCTTTCTTCTTCCTTCTTTCTTCTTCCTTCTTTCTTCTTCCTTCTTTCTTCTTCCTTCTTTCTTCTTTCTTTCTTCTTTTCTTCTTTCTTTCTTCTTTCTTTCTTCTTTTCTTCTTTCTTCTTTTCTTTCTTCTTTTCTTCTTTCTTCTTTTCTTCCTTCTTTCTTCTTCTTCTTTTCTTCCTTCTTTCTTCTTCTTCTTTCTTCTTCTTCTTTCTTCTTCTTCTTTCTTCTTCTTCTTTCTTCTTCTTCTTTCTTCTTCTTCTTCTTTCTTCTTCTTTCTTCTTCTTCTTCTTCTTTCTTCTTCTTCTTTCTTCTTCTTCTTTCTTCTTCTTCTTTCTTCTTCTTCTTTCTTCTTCTTCTTTCTTCTTCTTCTTTCTTCTTCAGCTGGGGTGGTGAGGTTCTGTTTTTAACCCACCTGATACTGCACTATTGGAGGCACTTTTGTTTTTCTCTATGGTACGGTGGAACTAACGGTAGCCAATGTGGAGTAAAGTTTGAAGCCGCATAGTAGAAGGAAGCTACATCTGTTGCAGATTATCTGTTCCCTGAGAGCCTAACAAATTGTCAAGGACCAGTTTGGAGCATCCATGAAGGGAGAGTTGCATTATGTGCAAGGCGGTGAGCGAGCATTGCATGTGGTGGTGGGAGCACTATTTTGTGGAAGTTGTTTTGAAAAAAGGAAAAACTCAATCTCTGAATGAATGAAATACTTATATAGCGCACAATGCGAACTGAATCGCCTCTAGGCGCTGTGGCGAGCTTTGATCATCTGCTAAAAGAGGAAGGTCTTGAGTTTTTTCCTAAAAGCCAGGTGATTTTCTTCCAGGCGGATGTTGATTGGTAGAGCATTCCATAGCCGAGGCCCTTGGACAGCGAATCTCCGATCCCCCCTTGGATTTATACCGGGCTTTGGGCACGAGGAGGAGGTTTTTGTTGGCTGATCGAAGACTACGGTTTGGTGTGTAATGATTTATTTTCTCCATTAGGTATTGCGGAGCTTCTCTATGCACGCATTTGTGGGTGAGGCAAAGGGTCTTGAACGTGATCCGATTTTTTACGGTTAGCCAATGTAAGCTCCTCAGTGAAGGAGAAATGGATTCCCAGGGTTTTTTTCCTGTTATCAGCCTTGCCGCCGTGTTTTGGATCAGTTGTAATCGCGCAAGTTGATATTGTGGTAATCCTATGTAAAGCGAGTTTGCGTATTCCAGTCGTGAATTAATGATTGTTCCAACTACCACTGCTTTGTCATTCTTTGGGATAAAAGGGATGAGTCTGCGAAGCATGCGCAGCAGATGGTGAGATCGACTGACTACAGATCCTATTTGCGCATCCATTGACATTTGTGCGTCTAAAATAACCCCGAGACTCTTCGCTTTGGTCTTTGGGGAGATAGTCTGCCCAAAGACGGTTGGTGGAGACCAGGAGGTTTTGGTTGCGGGCTTATGATTTTGGTGTAAGATAAGAAGCTCTGTCTTTGATTGGTTCAGCTGGAGGGAGTTGGTGGTCATCCAGTCCTCTATTGATTTGAGGCAGTTTTCAAGTTGTTGGTGGTCTTTTTTTCCATTGATCCGGAAATAAAGTTGCGTGTCGTCAGCGTAAGAGTGGAAGCAGAGATCTGAGCATCTGATGATTTGAAGGAGTGGGCGAATGTAAATGTTGAAGAGAACGGGTGACAACGGAGAGCCTTGAGGGACTCCGCAGGTGACTGCCCGAGTTTCGGAGAGGAATTTTCCTAGTTTCACTGTCTGTGACCGATTTCCTAGGAAGGATGCGAACCAATGGAGATCTATGTCTTGGACTCCGGCTACTTCTGTGAGGCGGACGAGTAGAGTATTGTGATCTACTGTATTAAATGCTGAACTTAGGTCTAGCAGTACGAGGAGACACGGCTCTCCGTCATCTGCCGCTTCGAGGGCGTCATCCCAAATCTTGAGGAGAGCTGTTTCTGTTCCATGACCCGGGCGGAAGCCTGATTGCAGCGGGTCCAGGAGTTTGTGAGTATCCAGGTGAAGTTGTAGCTGATGTACTACAGCTTTCTCTATGATCTTAGAAATGGTGTTGAGGCTTGTAATTGGCCTACGGTTGTTTGGATCCTGAGGGTCCAGGTTTGGTTTCTTGAGTAGAGGTTTGACGATGCCTTGTTTGAGGATGCTGGGAACAATCCCTTCGTAGAATGATCGGTTTATGAGGTGGGTTATGGTTGGAGCCACGATGTCGGAGCATTCTTTCAGTAGTTTTGTGGGGATGATGTCAATAGGTGAGGTACTGTCACGCAGTTTATTAATGATGTTTTTTGCGGTGTCTACGGTAATTGGGGATAGTGAAAATTTTGGCGGTTGCGGTATGTTGGTGCGGACATCCTCTTTATGTATTTGCTGGCTGAGGTTGGATGTTTTCTTCTGACAAATTGTTTCCCTGATGGTTTTGACTTTATCGATGAAAAAATCCGACAGTTTGTCACAGTAATCCTGGGATTCGCTTTCTGGGGGTTCTAGGCACACCGGATTCATTGATTAACCAGTTTAAACAGTTCCCGTGGTTGGTTTGCGGCCGTTGAGATTGTATATGAGAAGTGGTCCTTTTTGGCTTTGAAGATTGCTTTCCGATAATTCTCTGTCAGACCTTTGTAGTTAAATAGGTTTTCCTCGGTGGGATTTCTTCTCCATGTTCTTTCCTGCATCTAGTAGATTTAACACCTATGTCACTAATGGACTTTTACTTGCTGTTTTTATCAGCGTGTAACACTTCCCCCCCCCCCCCCCCCTTAAAATCAGGGGAAAATCATAGGCGTGTTATATGCCAATCCCCCGCTGATTGTGAGCCGAGGAGGGAGCTCTGCCAAGATGCATATAGCCGAGTGTACTCGGCTCCGCTCAGTCACGCCCAGTCCCGCCCTGTGATGGACATAACACAGGGACTGGGCGTGACTGTGAGCCGAGTACACTCCGCTTTGTGTATGTCGGCGGTGCTCAGCTCCTTTCGCTATCGGCAGAGATTGCTGCAAATGGACATGGGGTGATGAACACCGATAAGGCTCCATTGATGGGCATTTAAATGTACGTTCCCCCTTATCTTGGATGTGCGTGTTATACACTGCCGTGTGTTATATGCCAATAAATACGTTTATATTGTGATGGGTTGTTTTTTTTTTTTTTTTTTTTTTTTCTCAAATGCAGTGCTTTCTCATTCACTTACTATACTTTATTTTTTGTGGGAACACATAGGCGACAGCAGCAGCAATTCTGTTTATCTTATTTGACTAGCAGCGCGCAACTACCTTCATATATAACCTGGCAAGATGGTAGCTCTCATCGAGAGGGAAAAAAACGTGGCCTTTAGAGAGAACCAAGCTTTTATTCCTGGATGTTGTACAAGTGAATTGTTGTTGTTTTTTTATGTAAATTCTATGTTTATGTACATGTTGGCAAAGAAAAGGTTGGCTCTGCCAATTCAAAATATCACTTTTTGAGATGGAAAGAAGAACTTTTTCACACCAGCATTGTGCACTACAGCATATTTTGTTTGTGTGCATTATTCTGGTATTGGTGCAGATGTGCTGTTTAAGACTAACTTTTTTATTTTATTTTTTTCCTTTGTTAGAACCAAATTGAAATTTTGACATTTCATTGAGTATTATTGGCAACCATATGATGCAGCAGGATTGCACCATTGCGTTGACCCAAAAAAGGGTTTTGGACCCATTTTTATTTTCCCTCCCTCTGCGTGCACGCAGTGTTGTGGTGTGGGCCACTATAATGGGCAACAAGGACCCCCTCCTATTTTTATTATGTTTATTTTTTTTTCTAATTTTATTTAGATGATGTATACAGTATAATCCATAGAAAAACATCAAAACATAAGTAACTTTAGAAAACATTGAATACAAGAGTGAGTCATATTATTCAAACAGAACAGTAATAGAACAAACATGGATGAGAGGTGCATGAAAATAGTAGATTCCCGGAAGCTAACTATCTGACTGTACAAAAGGGCATTACACTCTAGGTCCTTGGCATAGTTTCAGAAAAAACTCCAGAGGTAGGGGGGAGATTGGGCCAAGGATGAGGTAAAGATGGGGAAGGCAGGTGGAAAAGGGGCTCCTAGAGGAAAAGGTGAGGGCTTAGCAGGCTACTCAGGAGTAAGACCAGCCATAGATGGATCAATTTTATTTCATGCAACCATGGGAAGCCACCCACGCTGGGAGAACAGGGTTTATTGCTAGCGGCTATAATGACCACAAGCAATAATCTCTAGTCAAATCCATCAGGCTGGTTGTACCAAAGTTGATTGACTGGATACATTCAGCAGGAACTGTTTCTGGCCAGCTTTAGCACATTCAGATATGCCTGAGTATAGTGAAAATACTGCCAGAGCATCCAAATGGACCTTAAAGTCTCTTCTGTGTTGTGGAGAGCAGTGGTAAGGTCTTCCGTGTCCCTAATCTAGTTGCACTTTGCAATCCAAAGATTTAGTTGAAGGGCATGTGGTTCCACTATAGTGGAATACAGGCCTTCGCCTCGTTCGAAAGATAAATAGTCCTAGATTTGCCTTTCTGAGAGCCTTTTTGAAAGAGTTGCAACAAGGAGGCAGCAGAGCTATCGCTCACATCTACCAAATTGTGGTGTTTGCGAAAGCCTGTCACATCCTGCCAGAAGGGTCTTGCTTTGGGGCATTGCTGGAATATGTAAAACATCTTCATCTGCAGCAGTCTGTTGGGACAACAAGGATTTTTGCCTTGTTTTTAAGTGTTGGAATTGAGTTGGGCAAGGCTGCCCAGTGCATCTGGTGTGAACATTTCCTAAAGCTGATTAACATCTCAACTGCACCACACATCCTAAGATAATGCACAGAGCACTGTGTATTCAGCGCCCTTCGGTCATTTAAACCTCTCCCTGGCATTACATATAGGTTCATGGGGGGCAGTAAATCATTTTTGCATTTTGTTCTTGCTACAAGGAGATGCTGAATTATCCTTTAAACCTTTATTTGTGTTAGGCTGATCAGAACACAAGGATAAATAACCCAAGCGTACAGGCAGTTTAAAGCAGAGACTGGTGTTGCATAGACTATACCCAGGACTCCATTTCTCCAAGTCAGCAAAGTGAAAGCCTAAACTACTGTGCCAGGGAAATGTAAATGACGGCTCGTGAAAGCACTTAGGCAAGTGGTATTTTATAGTTTACGTTTTATGTAAACAAAAGGCTTTCGTGCATTATGCAATAGCTTAGCGCCTCAGATGCATCATGCACCTTTTAGTAGTATAGGAGACTAATAAGGAACGTAGCTTAGAACATTTTTATCACAGTACTTCTATCAGCACTACGTGCATCTAAATTGTAATCCCTTTTCTGTTGTGTGATCATTTTTGTTAACACAGCTGATAGGAAAGATCTAAGACTTATGGTAGAAAAGTTAAATGCTAGGATCACTTTTTACAATAAATAAATACACAACTGTTTGTGGGTAAAAAATATATTCAGGTTTTTACTGTGTAGCCTGCAAGGTCATTGTACAATACTAGGATCCTGCAGACCCTCAATGCAACTGTCATTAACCAGCGCCCTCGCAGTTCAATAAACTGCAAGCCGTCAGCTGCAGAGGCCGACTGTAGTTGTAGTTCACAAAACTCTGTGAACGAATTTATGTCTGTGTGGTGGGCGGAGCCATTCTGCTCCCCCACCCCTTTCTTTCCGTTATGACAGGGAGGGGGGATCAGAAGTGAGAGGGGACAGGAGCTGGAACATTTAACACTTTCCAAAAGTGAACTTGTGCTTTTGAAGGTTGCCACGTATGGCTTAAAAGTTGGCCGATTCATGTGGAATTGGGTAAACATGTCGGCACCACCTGGCTCAACAAGCTGATTTTTGCATTCAATTGGACTCTGGTGGAAAAATTGTCAGCCAGGCAGACACTTTTTGGGTATTCTGAGAGCCGCAGGAGCAATGCGGTAGCCATCAGGGGAGATGTGGCCATCTGTGCTGTTTATTGTGAATGGAACAATCTACTAAATTTCTTTTTGTTTAATCTCCAGGCTGAGCAAAAAAAAATCTATAAATCTGTGGCCAGCCTAACTGACTCGTCTGCTCAGGGTCCTAATATATAGACCAATTTACTGTGGTTTTTTTAAGAGGAAACTATTTTAGAAGCTGCTGCATGTCAAAGATGGCTAAAGCTACTACTCTATTTTCCAAACGGTTACCCTTTAATTGTGAGCATAAATGTGATACGAGCTTTAGGAGATCAGGAAGGAAAGTGCTTGCTGTGAAATGCTACCATCTGTTTGCATAACCTGATGTGCAGGTTGTTAACCAGCATAGTAGGTTCCTTCCAGTTTTTGCTGGTGTAGCTTTAAGAACAAATAACACACTTTTGGTCTGTACTTAACCGCTTCAGCCCCAGAAGGATTTACCCCCTTCCTGACCAGAGCGCTTTTTGTGATTTGGCACTGCGTTGGTTTTTACTTCGACAATTGCGCGGTCATGCGACGTTACACCCAAACAAATGTGATGTCCTTTTTTCATCACAAATAGAACTTTCTTTTGGTGGTATTTGATCACCTCTGGGTTTTTTTTTTTTTTGCGCTATAAACAAAAAAGCAACAGTTTTGAGAAAAACGCAATATTTTTTTGCTAAAATATCCCCCCAAAAATGTATGAAGTGTGGTCCCCCCCCCCCGTATATATTGATTGGTTTGTGCAAAAGTTATACCGTCTACCGAATGGGAGACAGTTGTGTGTTTTTTACTGGGACTGCGACACTATTTTGGGACCATTGTCATACAGTCATCGGTGCTATAAAAATGCACTGATTGTGTAAATTACACTGCCAAGGAAGGGGTTAACCACTAGGGGGCCATCAAGGTTAATTGTGTCCTAGGAAGTGATTTTAACTGGGGGGGGAAGACTACAACTCGCATGACAAAGATCACTGTTCCCGATGACAGAGCAGTGATCTGTCATATCACTAGGCAGAAAGGGGAAATGCCTTGTTTCTCCCCATTCTTCCGCTCTGTGACACGATCGCAGACAGTCTGTGGGACCCGCGGTCACTGACCACACACCGCGCGCAACCCCCACAATGCTGCATCTTAAAGTGGACATACTGTAAGCCCTCTTGCCCACCTATGCCATTCTGCCGACTTGCATTATTGTTTGGGAAGGGGTTAAAGTGGAACTTCACGCTCCTGATCAACACTGATTATTTTAATCCTCGTGTGTGTTTGTCTCCCCCCCCCCCCCCCCCCCCCCCATATTTCTTCAGTTTTATTCCTGGTATCTTGCTTAGGCAAATATCTAATCCCAGCGGTCTTGAGGTAAGCAGGGGTTTTCTCAGCTAAGCACTCTTGTCTGCATGCTTGAGCTAAGGGCAGACTGATCCCAGGAAGTAAATGCTGCTTGAAACATTTGCCCATACTCAAGATGGTCATGGCCAGAAATGCTAGGGGGTTGTATTTCAAAGTGATTTCTCAATCCAAATAAGCACGGAAATGTGCATGGATGGGGGAATATTAAAAATGAATTTTGTGGTGCTCAGATGCAGTAAAGATCCGCTTTTCCCAGAGGTATCTTAAACCATGTATAGCTTTAGTTTATGTGTTGGCCTATACAAGGGACAGGAGAAAGGGGGGGGGGGGGATATATATATATATATATATATATATATATATATATATATATATATATATATATATATATATATATATATATATATATATATATATATATATATATATATATATATATATATATATATATATATATATATATATATATATATATATATATATATATATATATATATATATATAATCTTCCTGGAATATGAAGCCGTATGATGTGACATAGTAATCCAGACTTCTGCTTTAGTTCAGTGCATACAGTATATATCTTTATAAACGGGGGGGAGGGAGAGCACATCTGGTGGACTGGGTGTGATCCGTGTAATAAAGTTCAAAACTGCTGTGTGTTGTCAGGCAGGAAGGGAGTGTCCGCTATTGGTGCGGAAAGATTACTGGCGGTATCAGATTTCCCAGTAGATTGGCTCACAGAAGCAAAGTCATCTGTGTGTCTCGCCCCATTTGCAGGGAGAAGTCTTTGGACACTTTCTCTATTGCTTCAGTTTTCAGTGTCAACGTTCCATTACGTAATGTGTGTGGGTGGTGTGTTTTTTTTTTTTTTTTTTAGAATGCTCCTGTTATGGACATCCAGGTCTTTGTAGTGAAGTATGGACGCTGTCATTGCTGACATCTTACTCCTGAAAATATGAACTTCCAACTTTCATGATGCTCTAGAAATTCTGTTCTTGTCCTTCCTTTCTTGAACCATAGACTTCAAGTCAGTAACTCTAAAAGCCAGGGACAACCAGTCATTATTTTCGGAAGGAACACCTCAATGGCAGCCTTCATATGTTTCTTGTACAGGTATCCTTTAAATGGGAGGTGCTGGATGTCCTTCAGTAGAGAGGATACCAGCAAACTCAGACTAAGGTCTCATTTTATACTGACTGTACACAGATGCATAGTCTTGTATGCAGTCTAAAAGGCTAGGGGGCTAAAGCTAGCAGCGTAACTTGTAAAAGTATGCACAAACGTGTGCATGGACCCTAGTGACTGCCGCCAGCGGCACCACTGTTGATTTTGCACCATTTGATGCTTAGGTCAGCCACAAATGAGGCATTCAGTTGTGCATAATGAGTCATTCAGGGCTGATGTAAAAAAAGAAATGTGTAATCGGTGGTGGTGCCGCTGCTGGCTATGCATTGTTTACAATACATGTGGGACTTCAAAGAGAAGTATGGACATTGTGTGTGTTTTTATATATTTTTTGCAGTGCCATACTTGCCTAGCTGGATTCAGAATCCCCCCCCCCCCCCCCCCGTTGGCTCTAACCCTGAGAACTGAGCGTCCAAACACCGGCAATCGGTTCTCACAGCTCCCTGAGCAGAGAGCTGGTTACTGTGAGGCAGCATCTCTCTGCTCTGCCTCCCCCCATGCTCACTGGATTGCTGAGCTTTTGGAGGGGGGGGGGGTACAGCGGGCCGGCTCGGGCTCTCTACAGCTCTCTGAGGCTGAACCGGGTGCCAGTCCAGGCATGTGAGCGGATCCCGACCATATGGTGGTGGTCTTGCCAAAGCCTGGACCAGCTCTGACATCAGACAGTGGACTTCAGCCCTCTGCTGAAAACGGGTCACGAGTGCTAAAGGACCCACACTCCAGTGAGCCACCGGTAAAAGTGCAGCCAAACGAGCGGTACTTCTCCTCCTTTTTTTTTTTTTTTTTTTTTTTTTTTTTTTTAACAGCAGCATCATTTTGTAGGGTCTATATAGAGTGTACAAATGTAAATGTTGGCACAAACTATACATGTGTATAGGGTACCGAAAACATTTTTTACTGGCTCTTGATGAGTAAATCGGCATGATTGTGTGAATATAGTCTAATAGTGTGCCTTTTTGTTTTGAGGTTTAAGGGCAGTGTTTCATATATTGATAAATAATTCCATAGTGGGGTGTTTTATTTTTTATTTTTTTTGGATCCTATCATTGTTTTAAAATAAGTATGGCCAGAGCTGAGCTTTTTGATGATCCAGACCCACTTCAAACTCAGGAGGGATGCCGACAATGTCTGTATCCACCCAGGTGCTTTACAGGCAGCTGGCTCAGCCTCGGTGTGCTGCTGAGAGCCTGAGCCATCAGTGACCCAAGTGTACAAGGCAGCCACCTAGTCATCTGTGCACTTTCAAAAAGTTTTACAAAGTAGATGTGCTGGCAAACACAGGCACAGGAGAGGGTGAGGCTGGTTCTAGGCTGAAGAGGAATAGAAATTGTGTGGATTGCGGCTGACCTATTTATCACAAACTCCCAGAACCTACTTGCAATTACTGAGACCTGGATTCAAGAATCTGACCTTCCTTCTCTGGCTTCTACTCACCCAATGAATAAAATTCAAAGTACTACTTACAAAGCCATCCATAACTCTGCCCACAGCTACGTCACTAACCTAGTCCCAAAATGCCAACCAAGCCGCTCTCTTCACTATTCCCAAGACCTCCTGCTCCCTTGTCACCACCTCCCATGCTCGCCTCCAGGATTTCTCCAGAGCTTCTCTCATCCTTTGGAATTCCCTACCCCAATCTGCCCGACTGTCCCCTAATCTATCCATCTTTAGCTGATCCCTGAAAACCCTTCTCTTTAAAGAAACCTATCCTGCTTCTAAAGAACACTGTTTTTACTTCCTCCATCAGCTCATCCACCACCGATATTACCTTTTTGTATCAATTGGCTCTTCCTTTTTCGATTGTAAGCTGAGTAGGGCCCTCTGATTCCTCTTGTAACAAATTGTAATATAACTAATGTCTTCCTTTATTTTGTTATGCACTGCACAAACTGCTATATTGGTGCTATATAAAACCTGTAAAATAATAATGTGACTGGTTAATTCCACTGATAGCCGAGTACAGAATAAAAAAATAAATGCATTTAGTGTATGTAATGGCATTTGTACTGTGATGTCACTACCTCCAGCAAGATGCAGGGAGGTATCCTGAGCCCAAATCTTGCATTTTGCTGTCTACTCTGCATTTGGTGGGATCTTTGCTGGCAAGTAGCATTTCTGCAGTACAAAAGCCAAGGGAAAGGCAATCCTATTTATTAACCACTTCCCGACCGGCGCATGACTATGTACATCAGCAGAATGGTAGGCAAATTGATATACAGGTACGTCCATTTAAAATTGCCCCGTGCGGCCGGTGGCGCACTCGCGTGTCGGTCGGGACACCAGTGGACTCTATCACTGCGGAGAGATGCCGATGAGTTAAATTCAAAATACTAACACTTACAAAGACATCCACAACTCTGCACCCAGCTACATCACTAGCCTAGTCTCAAAATACCAACCTAATCGCCCACTTCGTTCCTCCCAAGACCTCCAGCTCTCTAGCTCCCTCATCTCCTCCCATATCCACCTACAGGACTTCTCCCGAGCCTCGCCCATCCTCTGGAACTCGCTACCCCAATCTGTCAGACTGTCTCCAAATGTATCCACTTTTAGGCAATCCCTTAAAACTTTCCTCTTCAGGGAAGCCTATCCGGCCTCAATCTAACAACTTAACTATTGTCTCCATTAGCTCATCCCCCACAGCTATTACCCTTTTGTATAACTTGGCCCTCCCTCCTAGATTGTAAGCTCTAACGAGCAGGGCCCTCTGATTCCCCTTGTCTTGAATTGTATTGTAATGTCTACCCCAATGTTGTAAAGCGCTGCGTAAACTGTCGACGCTATATAAATCCTGTATTATAATAATAATAATAATAATAATAATAATATTATAATAAACAGCATCTCCCTGTTCTGCCTAGCAACAAGTGACACTGATCTCTGCTCCATGTGATTGGAGCAGAGATCGGTGTTCTGTAAATCGCAGCCACGCCCCTAGGACACAGGTAACCCCTACACTGCCACCTACTGATTATTCCCCTTTACTGCCAGTGTCATTTACACAGAAATCGGTGCATTTGTATAGCACTGATTGCTGTATAAATGACAATGGTCTCAAAAATGTCTGTGTCCACCATAATGTTGCAGTCACAATAAAAATCACTGATTGCCGCAATTAGTAAAAAAAGGTGAATAAAAATGCCATAAAACTATCCAATATTTTGTAAACGCTTTAACTTTTGTGCCAACCAATCAATAATTGCTTATTGCATTATTTTTGGGGGAAAAAAATGTATAAGCAAACGAATCGGCCTAAACTAAGGGGAAAGAAATGTTTGATAGATATGTGTATGTGTATGTGTATGTGTGTGTGTGTGTGTGTGTGTGTATATATATATATATATATATATATATATATATATATATATATATATATATATATTTTTTTTTTTTTTTTGGGGATATTTCTTATAGCAAAAAGTAAAAATTTTTTTTTTTTTTTTTTTTTTTCAAAATTGTTGCTTTTTTTTTTTTTTTTTTTTTTAATAGCACAAAAAAAAAAAACCAAAGGCGCTGATCAAATACCACCAAAAGAAAGCTCTATTTTTGGGGAAAAAAGGACGTCAATTTTGTTTGGGAGCCACGTCGCACGACCGCACAATTGTCTCTAAGGAATGCGGCTGTCAGGGGCACAAAAGAATTCCAGTTAACCTGGTTTGCAAGGAGTAATTCCACCCTGTACTCAGTGCACATTGGCAGATGAATTGGACCATTTATACACACTTTCTATAAATAGTAGAATTGCCGTGCATTGTTTGCTTGCTGGAAAAGACTAGTTGGGTTTAGATCAATTTTCTATATGCACTTTTTTTTTTTTTTCTTCTTCTTCTACGCTGATTGTATTTGGAATTTTAATAGGGAAACATAAATCACTGCACATTGATTCCTGTTAACACAGATAACAACATGGTCTGTTTGCTTTAGGCCTTTTCCAGTATCCCTACAGCTCCATTTTTATTTTCAGCTATTAAATTGAAGGCACACCTCTGCCGCCTGGCTGATATAGCAAGTAAAGAGGTTGAAATGCAAATCGCTAAAAGGTTGTGTGATATAATGCATCTACGTTTGGTATGACATAATGTAGTGAACTATTCGTTTTAATTCTTACCACAGCACTTGCAGTTTTATTCAGCTCGTCTGCAGAGTAAAGTGCAACCACGTCAGCAACGCTTAACCTGAAAGCTGTAGAACGGAGGATCCTCCACCTTCCAGGGATAAGAGTGCATTCAAACAATTGAAATTGGGCATCTTACACTGGCGGCCCTCCAGCTGTTGTGAAACTACAAGTCCCATCAAGCGTCGGATCGGTGGGAGTCTTGCTTGGAACTGTGAGCCAAGTGCCTCGTGGGACGTGTAGTTTCACAAAAGTCGGAGGGCTGCCAGTTTGAAACCCCTACTGTAAATAACCAATCCACTAGTAATTGACAGTCCTTTTATAATGGTCCAGAAATCCTTGCTTACAGCATACTTCAGATCGGCACCAGTGAAGTAATGTGTGTAATGCACCGCATGCCTCCTCACTCTTAGTCATCTCATTTTTGATTGGCAAAACTCGCATAATAGTCCAATCTCAGCCCCGATCAGCACACTAATTCCCGAGTATTGCTGGAAGTGAAAGCAAAGAGGACACAGGCAATCCTGATAGTATAGTTCTGTTTAACACGCTTTATTTAACATTTATAAAATCCACACTCGTAATGTTAAAATGCCAAAAACGCTCATCAAGCTATGTATCTGTGTGTAGCTTTATCGTCTCGCCACTCTCCCAGATCAACGTTCCACCTGACCTTCGCTTTCTGTTGCTGGCTCAGATTAAAGAAGAGCTCCCTCCCTCCCCCAAAGGGTGCTAAATATGGCGGCGGAAGAGGGGGGGGTCATCTTCTGCCTTACTTTCCTGTGGCGAAGTGAGCTGGAAGTTGGAGCGGGTACCTGTCAAAACCAGATACCTGCTGCTCCCAAAAGGTGCCAAATATGGCTGCTGCAGCTGCGGAGGAGGAAGCGGCAGATAAGCGGAGTTTCCACTTTAGGGTGAACTTCTGCTTTAATGATGAGTGAATAATTGTAACCACGATTAGCAGTTGGTAATATGGTGTTTTTAACAAGCACAGACCTTAATCCAGTTTTATAGTGTATCTCATTGAACACCCGTTCTATGATACAGGTTTGCCCCAGGCGCCCCCCCAAAAAAATTATCAACTTAATTGAAATCCTGTCTAGTGAAATATCTTAAACTACTCCTAATTGCTGCTGTTTATATTATTTAAATTGAAATGCTTGCTGTTTAGAAGGGAACAGGTAGGGAATGTAATTTCTGTAGCGTGTGGACTCCCTGCTATCGCTGTGTCTGCTGCAACCTGATATTGGATTATTTTCATGAGCTCAGCTATAAAGCTGCTTCCTTCCAATACCTGCTACTTGCAAAAGGGCATGATTTATTCCTTAAAGCGGGAGTCCGCCATTTTATTTTTATTTTTTTAAAAGCCAGCAGCTACAAATACTGCAGCTGCTGACTTTTAAAATATTGACACTTACCCGCCCAGCGCGCCCGCGATGTCGGCACCCGAAGCCGATCTCTCGATCGTCTCTCGGGTGCTGCCGCCACCATCTTGGGTATGGAAATAAGGAAGTGGAGCCTTGCGGCTTCATTTCCCGGTTCCCTACTGCGCATGCGCGAGATGCGCTGTGCAATAAGGATGGTCCCCGCTGTCTCTGGGATCCGTGTTTTCCCAGCAGACAGCGGGGGACCTTCAGAAAGGGGCGTAGATTCTGCAGATATCTATGCCGGAAGTGGTGCAGATACCTGTACTGTACAGGTATCTGCACCCCCCTCCCCCCTGAAAGGTGCCAATTGTGGCGCCGGAGGGGGGGAGGGTTCCAATGAGCGGAAGCTCCACTTTAGGGTGGACCTCCACATAAAGAGTAACAACTCCTTTTTATGTTTGTTAATTAAAAAAAATAAAAAATAAAATGTAGCCAGCATTGTTTTTCTATGTAGCATTTTACACTTGTTACACATTGCAGTAAAGACCATATAGCTGATTTTGCTGAAATCCTCTTCATATCCAATTGTGGACCACCTTCCAGGAAAAACAAAACAATTTGCTCTGTAAGAACTTAAAACTGGCAAAAATAAATCACATCTATCTGTGTTTCATATTTTAATCATATCGAACTTTGCTTTTGATACAACAGAATATTTTCAATAATGAAGCTCATGAAAATGGCATTGACAAAAAATATTGGGTCCCTTGACCTATGGTTATATTTTGATGTAAACCCTTTAGGTTGGGTTCACACCATTGAGAATTGGATGCAGGAGCTTTTGTCCGGCTCTCTATGGAGTCTGTTCACATCTCCAAAGTGGGTCCACTGCATTTTTCACAAAAACGCTGTGCGTCTGTCGGTACATTTCAGGTCCGAATTCAGCCTAAAATCGGGCCTGAGATGGCAAACCAGGATGCACCGGAGCCCTGCTGTGAACCCCGTGTGGCTCGTATGTGAACTGAGCCTTAGAGGTTGCAGACAGGCAATTTCAGTAGGTCTCAATGAGGCTTCTGCACCTATCAACAGGTAGCTTGCCCCACTCTTGAGCAAAATACTGCATCTGTTTTGGGTTTGGGTATTTTCAGGCTCCATGTTACAGGCATTTTTTTGTGAATGGTCAATGGGATTTTGATCAGGGCTCTTAGGAGGCCACTTCAGAACAGTCTTTGTTCTTAAAGTGTAAGTTCACCTTTACAGAAAATCTGTAAGGTGAACTTACACTGGACCCCCCTTTCCATCACACGTGGTCCCGCTAACCTGGAGTCTGGCGATCCTCCGTTCTGACAGATCGTACAGCTGGTTTGCCTGTCCAGGGGTTTGAAATCCCCAGTGTTTTCTCTCCTTCAGCTGCGGTGACAGGGTGGGCTACGGGGTTTCTGATTGGTCGGCCACCTGTCTTCAGAGCCCTTTGCCTTGTCCTGCGGCTCCTGCGTGTATACGCTGGAGTGATGTTGTGTGGCTCTGGCCAGTCACAGCCTGCGCCTGGAGCCCCGGAAGGAAGACGGGTGAAGATGGATGCAGCCTGCAGCAGGGACAATGCAGGCTAAATTTGCAGGCAAGTGTCACATATTGTGCTAGCATGTGATGCATACTAGCACATTATTCCTTTACTTTACAGGGCAGAAGAGGAAGAAAAACACTCTAGAGTTTTTTTACTTTCTCTTTTTAAGATGGCCATAAATGGATAGAATTTTTGAACAAATTCTGAGGAAAATTTGTGTGAAAAAGCTCAGGGCATTCGAAAGATTTTGTTTGCATTTTTAACATTTATGAAATTGACTACTGAACAAAAGCCACATAATTTTTTTTTTTTTTTTTTTTTTTTTAGTAGTTTTCATTCCAGAAATTTTTTTCCAACCCACACCTTCAAATTTCTTAAAACTTGACAGGGCTTGAAAAATGCAATAAGAACTTGAATGAACTCCAGTCAAATGGATCCATTTCTTATCTGGTGCTTCTTTTGGATTGGAATAACATAACAATTGTGACAGTGTAATTGGAAACAGTCCAGTCATCAGCGTAATCCTTGTTCTGCAGGTCCACTGATACAGCTTCCGCTAAAGGAAGTCCTCAAATAAAGCAAAAAAGTGAAAAGCCAGAATAGACCCAGCCTTGTGTTGGGTCTGCCTTAGTCTAGATTATAGAAAATGTAGGTCAGCCTAATGGCCCATACACACGATCCGAATATCAGACGAAAACTGTCGTCTGAGGAAGAATGGTACGATATTCAGATAGTATGTGTACACTACTTTGGAGAGCCGATCACGACGATCGGACATGCCCAAAAACTTTCCTCAGACGATACCAGATCGTACAATTTTTTGTTTAGTCAGTGTAGTTATCTGAAAATACAATACAAATACATTAACACATGAGGGGGGAAATTATATATATATATATATATATATATATATATATATATATATATATATATAATGTACACGCACTGCATTATACTTTTGTGTTACACAAACCCTTACTAATATGTAGTTCTTCCTCAAAGTCTACTGGTGCAGTGGATCATCAAATGCAATAGGAATAACATCCTTCAGCTACGCTTCAATGCAACCCTCCTCAGATTGGGAAATGGACAACTGTAAAAGCGCACACTGGAGGGCTCAAACGCCAAAGGTTTGTGTAAAAACAAAACCTTCAGCCAAACGTCTATTCATAAAATTAGATGTATGCCAGTGTTTGACCCTAAATCTCAGTTGAGAATGGCATGGCCCAACACTGTAATGCTGCGCTGGCAAGCTGACATATTTTGGGGTATGCACCACCATCTTCAGAGCTAAAACAATGCTTGTCCTTTGGCCTGTTTGCTGAAATGTCACTGGATGGTAAAACCCACAACACCAATCCTTCAGCTTTTTTGAGTGGTTAAGTAGCCAGCTGTTTTGGTTTCTCCTGACCCCTAATCACTGCAGGAGAAAAAAGTGAAGTAAGCATCGGTGGGAGGAACCATAGTGAACTAGTGTGAGGGTGACGCTGTTCAACATACCCTGCAATGTGTAATGGGATTTGCTCTGGGAGCTCAGATGTACAGCAAAGTTATTCTCTAACCCACCAATAAACAGGCAAGTATAATGCGGTTTGCTTCACAGGTTACTATTTTTTTAAAGCCGGTAGTAAACCTGTGTGTAAAGCCATAATGTGCTAATATGCATCATGTGAAACTTGCTTGAAAACAAAGCCATCCAGTGCTGCGCTGTCACAGATGAGATGGCTTCCATCTTCACCCAGTCTTCTTTCTGGGTTCACAGACTCTGGCTGTGTGAGTGGCCGGAGCCGTAATGGCATGACTCCCGCACATGCTCACGGTAGCCACCGTTTGCAGCACAAGGCAAACGTGTATTGCAAGAGCACAGGGTAGACCCCATTCAATGCCTAATGAAAGGCCAGTCCAATGAGTTCTTTGAAGAGTTCATAATAGCCTGTAAAATGGGGGGGGGGTGGGGGGAGCAAGCAATGGAGTATATAACACTTAGGATAGATGCGCTTCTCAGGCGTTCCCACTGAGTCGCTTCACACTAAAACAAGCGCCTGAAAAGCCCACGAAAACCTACTGTGTATATACTTGCGTATAAGCTGACCTGAACATGAACGGAGGGACCTAATTTTACCACAAAAAACTGGGAAACGAATTGACTCGAGTATAAGCCTAGGGTGGGAAATGCAGCAATTACTGGTAAATTACTTACACAACCCCCCCACTTGTATAACTGCCCTTACTTTGGAAGGTGTTCCTTGTCCCAGTTCTTGTGCAGTACAAACGAGGGATGCACATGCAAGAATTTACCAGAGGGGGCTGCAAAGAGCCCGATGTTGGCTCAATAAAAACTTGCACACATTCTAAAAGCCAGCTCAGCTACGGAGATCTCCTGCACCTACCCCTGCCTTCTCCCCTCCCTGCCGGACAGCCGGGCCCTTCTGCCTCACTCCAGTGGGGCTTTTTCAGCATAAAAAAAGTTTGGAAAAACGCAGCTTATGCATGAGTATATACAGTATTTCCATAAAATCAGTGAATGCTTTCACACTGGGGCAGTGCGCTGGCAGGATGGTGAGAAACCCCTCTCCATTGAAATTAATGAAAAGCTCTTCAAAAGCACTTGGGGTTTTACTGGCAGTTTAGAAGCTCCTCAGTTTGAAAGGGGCCTAAGTGGTTTTTGTGAAGCTAAGAGAAAAGCGCCTCCTAAGGCCTCATGCACACGAGACGCAGATGAAACCTCTGTTAAAAAAAAGCTGAAACGCCCGTTTAGAAACGCGCGCTTTGCCGCGTTTGCATGCCGCGTTTAGACGCGTTTGCGTTTAAACGCGTTTATAAAGATAACATCATGTAGACCCTCCCCAAGCTCTCAAAGCATTTTTTTAAACTATTTCTGCTATTTTGATCAGAGTGAGCAGCAGCAGCATAGAGAGCAGTTGTACACTTGCATTTGCCGTGTCACTTGCCACGGCACCTGCCACAAGTTGTGGATTGTCCACTTGCCACGTCACTTGCCACAAGTTGGGGATTGTCCACTTGCCACATCACCTGCCACGTCACCTGCCACAAATTGTGGATTGTCCACTTGCCACGTCACTTGCCACATCACCTGCCACGTCACTTGCCACGAGATGTGGATTGTCCACTTTCCACGTCATCTGCCATGCCACCTGCCACAAGCTGTGGATTGTCCACTTGCCACGTCACCAGCCACATCACCTGCCACAAGTTGTGGATTGTCCACTTGCCACGTGACTTGCCACATCACCTGCCACGTCACTTGCCACATCACCTGCCACAAGTTGTGGATTGTCTACTTGCCGCGTCACTTGCCACATCACCTGCCACGTCACTTGCCACGTCACCTGCCACAAGTTGTGGATTGTTCACCTGCCACGTCACCTGCCACGTCACCTGCCACAAGTTGATTGTCCACTTGCCACGTCACTTGCCACAAGCTGTGGATTGTCCACTTGCCACATCACCTGCCACAAGTTGTGGATTGTCCACTTGCCACGTCACTTGCCACAAGCTGTGGATTGTCCACTTGCCACATCACTTGCACGTCACCTGCCACGTCACTTGCCACGTCACCTGCCACAAGTTTTGGATTGTCCACTTGCCACGTCACTTGCCACGTCAGCTGCCACGTCACTTGCCACGAGATGTGGATTGTCCACTTTCCACGTCATCTGCCATGCCACCTGCCACAAGCTGTGGATTGTCCACTTGCCACAAGTTGTGGATTGTCCACTTGCCACATCACTTGCCACGTCACTTGCCACGTCACCTGCCACAAGTTTTGGATTGTCCACTTGCCACGTCAGCTGCCACGTCACTTGCCACGAGATGTGGATTGTCCACTTTCCACGTCATCTGCCATGCCACCTGCCACAAGCTGTGGATTGTCCACTTGCCACATCACTTGCCACGTCACTTGCCACGTCACCTGCCACAAGTTTTGGATTGTCCACTTGCCACGTCAGCTGCCACGTCACTTGCCACGAGATGTGGATTGTCCACTTTCCACGTCATCTGCCATGCCACCTGCCACAAGCTGTGGATTGTCCACTTGCCACGTCACCAGCCACATCACCTGCCACAAGTTGTGGATTGTCCACTTGCCACGTGACTTGCCACATCACCTGCCACGTCACTTGCCACATCACCTGCCACAAGTTGTGGATTGTCTACTTGCCGCGTCACTTGCCACATCACCTGCCACGTCACTTGCCACGTCACCTGCCACAAGTTGTGGATTGTTCACTTGCCACGTCACCTGCCACGTCACCTGCCACAAGTTGTGGATTGTCCACTTGCCACGTCACCTGCCACAAGTTGTGGATTGTCCACTTGCCACGTCACTTGCCACAAGCTGTGGATTGTCCACTTGCCACATCACTTGCCACATCACTTGCCACGTCACCTGCCACGTCACCTGCCACAAGTTTTGGATTGTCCACTTGCCATGTCACCTGCCACGTCACTTGCCACAAGATGTGGATTGTCCACTTGTCACATCACCTGCCACATCACTTGCCACATCACCTGCCACGTCACCTGCCACAAGTTGTGGATTGTCCACTTGCCACATCACCTGCCACGTCACTTGCCACAAGATGTGGATTGTCCACTTTCCACGTCACCTGCCATGCCATCTGCCACAAGTTGTGGATTGTCCACTTACCACGTCACCTGCCACAAGTTGTGGATTGTCCACTTGCCACACCACTTTCCACGTCACCTGCCACGTCACCTGCCACAAGATGTGGATTGTCCACTTGCCACGTCACCAGCCACATCACCTGCCACAAGTTGTGGATTGTCCACTTGCCACGTCCCTTGCCACGTCCCCTGCCACGTCACCTGCCACAAGTGGATTGTCCACTTGCCACATCACTTGCCACATCACCTGCCACAAGTTGTGGATTGTCCACTCGCCCCGTCACTTGCCACATCACCTGCCACAAGTGGATTGTCCACTTGCCACGTCACTTGCCACGTCCCCTGACACAAGTGGATTGTCCACTTGCCACGTCACTTGCCACGTCACCTGCCACAAGTTATGGATTGTCCACTTGCCACGTCACATGCCAGTCACCTGCCACAAGTTGTTGATTTTCCACTTGCCGCGTCACCTGCCAGGTCACTTGCCACGTCACTTGCCACAAGTTGTGGATTGTCCACTTTCCACGTCACTTGCCACTTCACCTGCCACGCCACTTGCCACAAGTTGTGGATTGTCCACTTGCCACATCACTTGCCACCTGCCATGTCACTTGCCACAAGTTGTGGATTGTCCACTTGCCACATCACTTGCCACAAGTTGTGGATTGTCCACTTGCAATTGCAATTGTTTAAAATATTTTTCTAATGGTTTTTCATCATTTGCAATCATTTTTGAGATTTTTAATGTAAAAAAAAAGGTCACCTTTAAAAACGCATATAAACGCAAACGCGGGTGCCGCGTTTAGCCGCGTTTTGCGTCTGAAACGCAGAAATTTTTGTTTCTGAACGCATTTTTTTGCTTCTGGAAAAACGAGATTAAACGCAACTGCATATAAACGGAAAAAAACGAGACTGTGTGCATGGACACATAGGATAACATTGAATGAGTTCAGGTGCAGTTGAAAAAACTGTCCAACTGCATCTGAACGCGCGTTTAACTGCGTCTCGTGTGCATGAGGCCTAAGTGTAATATTTTAATGTAACAAGGTTTAGCAAATGACCACTCATATGAAGGATATGAATGTAAGGGTCATCTGATAATAACCTCCAGATGGAGATGATCGACATGCCAGTCCAGGTGTATGGAGTCTGTGGTATGACGGGAGATGTGGCCAGCAAGGTCTGTGTTCCAGGTTGGTACAATGGAAGGCAGCGTGGAGTGCAGTGTCATGGAAGATGAGCCTAAGGCCTCATGCACACGAGACGCAGTTAAACGCGCGTTCAGATGCAGTTGGACAGTTTTTTCAACTGCACCTGAACTCATTCAATGTTATCCTATGTGTCCATGCACACAGTCTCGTTTTTTTGCGTTTATATGCAGTTGCGTTTAATCTCGTTTTTCCAGAAGCAAAAAAATGCGTTCAGAGACAAAAATTTCTGCGTTTCAGACGCAAAACGGGGCTAAACGCGGCTAAACGCGGCTGAACGCGGCAACCGCGTTTAGCCGCGTTTGCGTTTATATGCGTTTTTAAAGGAACCCAATTTTTGGTACCTGAAAATTCTGAAATATGATTTAAACTCATAGAAAACAATAAAAAATGTTAGGAAAAAGTTGTAATTACTTTATATAATTCATAGAGTGTATTTACTTTGTGACACAATCCCATAATATCTCTAGTGTTTCCATTAGCTTGTACAATGAGGAATTCCTTCACTTCTTTGCCCCAAATACTCATCCAATTTCTAATCTAATCAGTGGCTCCACCTAGTCTGGCCAAGCCATAGCATTGTCATAGAAAAACTTAATGTCTAGTCAGCCCCCCTCCCCCACCATGTTTCCATGTAGAACACACATCCTTCATGAAACTGAAACTTTTTTCCACAAGCCACCCCCCTTCCCCCAAGCTAGGCTTGTCCACACCTTGGATTGCCATCTTTGAAGACACATCTCCTACACCTTGGATTGCCAGCTTTGAAGAAACATCTCCTAAAAAATGACTTCTGATGTGAGCCAAAACAACTTGATTGAAGTAATTCAAAATTATGTACAATTATGGGACAAATCCCATGAATTGTACCCTGACCGGATTGCCAAACAGAGGACATGGGAAAATTTGGCCAAAGACTTGACCCCAAACTGGGAAGACCTCTCCAGATCCCAGCAAGAAACTCGAGGTAAGTTCAATCTATATTTGGTCAAAATTTTGGGGTATGTTAATTTGTATTTTCAGTTTTTAAGTTGATTTTTAATCATTGCACAGTGGCATCATTTCAAAAAAGATGGAGATCTTTGGCCGACAGAGTAAAGAGAGATCTAAAAAAAGAAAAAGAATCAAACCGCAGTGGAGCCCAATCCACCTACAAAACCCACCCCTTGACTGTCCAATTGTCTTTTTTGAGGGACAGTTTAATTTCAAGAGCGTAAGTAAACTTAAATTTATTTATCAATTTATATTATTTTGTAACATTAATTTTTTTTTTAAAAGTAAAATTTTTAAAATTTTAACTTGAGATCTAAATTCTTAATTTTTTTATTTTAATATATGTTATTTATATTTTTAATTTTTCTATTATAATTTTTTCGGTATATTTTTTGTACAATTTTCTCTATTTTTTGTGTTTAAAATAGATTCTAATACATTTTTAATTTTTTTATTTTTTGAAGATAAATTTTAGACTGGATAATATAATATCCGTTAATATATTAAATTTAATTGTCAGATAATTGTGTGTAGTATGCATGTATGTATGTATTTATGTATGCATCTCAACCCACTGTCCCTCTCCATCACCCCCTCCTCTTCTCATATTCTATCTCACTCAGCCTCTCTCACTCCCTCCTCCATCTTTATTTCATTCAGTGCCTCTCCACCCCCCTCTCTCCCTCTGCTATTCTACTCCCTCTCCCCCCCTCTCACTCCCTCCTCCCTTAGTTCAGTCACTGCCTTTCCACCTCTCTCTCTCTCTCCCTCTGATCTTCTCACTCACTCACTCTAGTCCCCTCACCCTCCCCCTTCTTTCTTCATACACCTCTCCTCCTGGTCCTCCTTTCTCTCCATCTCCCATCCATTAACCTTTAAGTTATGTTAGGGGTTAGTGCTTAAGGGTGACAGTAAGGAAAGGGCATTGGTTATAGCTAAGGTCAAGGTTAAAGGGTTAGGGATTATGATTCGGTCCGGTGGTTATGGAGTATGGGTAGTGCTGAGGGTTATCAAATAGGGATTAGTGTTAGCAGGTAGGATTTTAGTTACCAAATAGGGGTTACTGTTACCAAATCGGGGTTAGGGTTAGCAATTGGGGTTTAGGGTTAGGGTTAGCAATTGTGGTTTAGGGTTAGGGTTATCAATTTCGGTTTAGGGTTAGCAATTAGGGTTAGGGATAGTGTCATCAATTAGGGTTTATGGTTACCAAATCGGGGTTAGGGTTAGCAATTGGGGTTTAGGGTTAGGGTTAGCAATTGTGGTTTAGGGTTAGGGTTATCAATTTCGGTTTAGGGTTAGCAATTAGGGTTAGGGATAGTGTCAGCAATTAGGGTTTATGGTTACCAAATCGGGGTTAGGGTTAGCAATTGGGGTTTAGGGTTAGGGTTATCAATTTAGGTTTAGGGTTAGCAATTAGGGTTAGGGTTAGTGTCAGCAATTAGGGTTTATGGTTACCAAATCGGGGTTAGGTTTAGCAATTGGGGTTTAGGGTTAGGGTTAGCAATTGGGGTTTAGGGTTAGGGTTAGCAATTTCGGTTTAGGGTTAGCAATTAGGGTTAGGGTTAGTGTCAGCAATTAGGGTTTATGGTTACCAAATCGGGGTTAGGGTTATCAATTGGGGTTTAGGGTTAGGGTTAGCAATTGTGGTTTAGGGTTAGGGTTATCAATTTCGGTTTAGGGTTAGCAATTAGGGTTAGGGATAGTGTCAGCAATTAGGGTTTATGGTTACCAAATCGGGGTTAGGGTTAGCAATTGGGGTTTAGGGTTAGGGTTAGCAATTGTGGTTTAGGGTTAGGGTTATCAATTTCGGTTTAGGGTTAGCAATTAGGGTTAGGGATAGTGTCAGCAATTAGGGTTTATGGTTACCAAATCGGGGTTAGGGTTAGCAATTGGGGTTTAGGGTTAGGGTTATCAATTTAGGTTTAGGGTTAGCAATTAGGGTTAGGGTTAGTGTCAGCAATTAGGGTTTATGGTTACCAAATCGGGGTTAGGTTTAGCAATTGGGGTTTAGGGTTAGGGTTAGCAATTGGGGTTTAGGGTTAGGGTTATCAATTTCGGTTTAGGGTTAGCAATTAGGGTTAGGGTTAGTGTCAGCAATTAGGGTTTATGGTTACCAAATCGGGGTTAGGGTTAGCAATTGTGGTTTAGGGTTAGGGTTATCAATTTCGGTTTAGGGTTAGCAATTAGGGTTAGGGTTAGTGTCAGCAATTAGGGTTTATGGTTACCAAATCGGGGTTAGGGTTAGCAATTGGGGTTTAGGGTTGGGGTTATCAATTTCGGTTTAGGGTTAGCAATTAGGGTTAGGGTTAGTGTCAGCAATTAGGGTTTATGGTTACCAAATCGGGGTTAGGTTTAGCAATTGGGGTTTAGGGTTAGGGTTAGCAATTGGGGTTTAGGGTTAGGGTTATCAATTTCGGTTTAGGGTTAGCAATTAGGGTTAGGGTTAGTGTCAGCAATTAGGGTTTATGGTTACCAAATCGGGGTTAGGGTTAGCAATTGTGGTTTAGGGTTAGGGTTATCAATTTCGGTTTAGGGTTAGCAATTAGGGTTAGGGTTAGTGTCAGCAATTGGGGTTTATGGTTACCAAATCGGGGTTAGGTTTAGCAATTGGGGTTTAGGGTTAGGGTTATCAATTTCGGTTTAGGGTTAGCAATTAGGGTTAGGGTTAGTGTCAGCAATTAGGGTTTATGGTTACCAAATCGGGGTTAGGGTTAGCAATTGGGGTTTAGGGTTAGGGTTATCAATTTCGGTTTAGGGTTAGCAATTAGGGTTAGGGTTAGTGTCAGCAATTAGGGTTTATGGTTACCAAATCGGGGTTAGGGTTAGCAATTGGGGTTTAGGGTTAGGGTTAGCAATTTCGGTTTAGGGTTAGCAATTAGGGTTAGGGTTAGTGTCAGCAATTAGGGTTTATGGTTACCAAATCGGGGTTAGGGTTAGCAATTGGGGTTTAGGGTTAGGGTTAGCAATTTCGGTTTAGGGTTAGCAATTAGGGTTAGGGTTAGTGTCAGCAATTAGGGTTTATGGTTACCAAATCGGGGTTAGGTTTAGCAATTGGGGTTTAGGGTTAGGGTTATCAATTTCGGTTTAGGGTTAGCAATTAGGGTTAGGGTTAGTGTCAGCAATTAGGGTTTATGGTTACCAAATCGGGGTTAGGGTTAGCAATTGGGGTTTAGGGTTAGGGTTAGCAATTTCGGTTTAGGGTTAGCAATTAGGGTTAGGGTTAGTGTCAGCAATTAGGGTTTATGGTTACAAACTTGGGGTTAGGGTTAGCAATTAGGGATAGTTTTTGGTTTAATTTCGGGCTTAGGGTTTAGGGTTTGTATTGAGTAGTTGGGTTAGTGTTATGTCTACGTTTTTTTTTTTAGGTTGGTGGGTGGGGGTTTGGTGTTAGGGGATAGGCTTAGGGTTGTGAAAAATAAAATAATAAAATTTTAAAATGTGCACATGTCTAACTGTACTTAAACCTTATTATTTAAAGGACAACATCCAACATTTCAGAGGATGAAGGCAGTGTCCATCAGGATATAGTAAATGAGATGGAGGATGTGCCAAGTGCATCACAAGCGAGTTTATCTTTGGCTACAGTTCCAATTTCACGCGACCGTGAAACACCGGTTGCTTCTATACAGGTATAACACAACCTATGGTCTCTGATTTTTTATAGAAAAAGAATGTATCATCATTACTTTTGGTCATATAAGTGCAAGATGTATATGTCAATAACTGTATGTATTTTATTTTATTCAAGGGTGATCGCAGTCGATCTCCTGCAAGAAGCAGGCCAAGGGGGCGTCGGTCGCGTGACGTAGACCAGGAACCGACCAGGGTGGAAACCAACATTATTAATTTAGTAGAAGAGCTACGCCAGGAACGACATCGGAGCGATGTCTTCCTGGACCTAAATAATGGGCGCAGTATTTTTTGCCGTAGCCTATATGTAATTCTTGAACAATTGTCTGAAGACCGCGAGCGGCAATGCCGTGAAAACATTTATTGTTATATCGTGGCATGTCTAAATGCAGAAAGACAGTCGCGGCCCCCACCGCCACTGAACATTGTCCAAGGGGGGATGCAGAATACTCCTTTCATGGATATTCCAATCCAACGAGGTTCATCATATAGCCAGGGAGTTACAGGTAACGTCCTACACACACAGAGACCGCCAGCACAATATGCAATGTCGTCAACAATTGGCACACCATTTATGCCACAGACAATGTCCCAGCTCCCACCCCTTCAGCCACGGATGGGTAATCCTTCCCCCGTTGACGAAAGTTCACAGGATAACTACGGGACATATCATAACTTATAATTTAATTATTACAATTTGTTTTTTTTCCTTTATTGATCATATTATTAGTTAGCACTTTTCACACCCTTTTGCACTAAATTTTTTTGATATTTGCACTGTTTGAAAAAATGTTTGATTTTGAATAAATATTATACTGTTTGCACTTTTTGATTATAATGTATTTTATATTTTGTTTCAATTTTAGATTTTAAATTTTCTTTTAATAAAGAAATAATATTTGAAAATTATGAATTGGTGTCCATAAATATTAGATGTGTGGATAAGTTGAAATGTAATGAAATCTTTTATTTATATACATTTATATATATTTTTGGTGGCTCTATATTTAGAGAAGTGTTACATTATCACATCCTTTGTTTAATCTAAGACATTATAATCCCATAAGGTTTTACGAGATTACAGTATTCATGCCCATTCTCCATAATTTAAAGTGTTTATCGATGGTTATAATACAGTAACCTAGAAATTATATTAAAAAATAATTAGCAAGTGAAACAAAGTAACATGCTTAAATTAAAAAATGTAAATATAATTAAAAATTGGGACAAAGAAAAAATCCTTTATTGAAACTGAATGAACCACAGTAGCATTTTTCAAAAATGTCAATAACTTTGAGCTAGCAATCAGACTAAATATGGGTATCCTGCCAGGGCACGCTACCAACAGGTGAAACAAAGTATTCTGCAAAATTGTTTCGAATGGTCATTGCTCTGGCTGTTGGGCGTAGGTCCATGTATTGAATGTTCTGATTGGTGTTGGGAGGGGCAGGATCTGTGGATATTCTATCATTTTCAATTACAAAGTTATGGAGAACACAGCATGCAAGTACTACTTGGATAGCGTTTTCAACATCTAACTGCATTGTACTTAGTAGTACCCGCCATTTTCCTGCACTTATCCCAAATGCACATTCCACAACGCGTCTTGCACGACTTAGTCTGTAATTGAAGATTTTTTCTTGATAACTATGTCCTTGTCCACTGTATGGTCTCATTATATTTTCTGAAAGCCCGAATGCCTCATCAGCCACAATGACAGCAGGTAGTATGGGCTCTGTAGTGTTGGGAAGAGGCCTCCAACCCGGAATTCCAAAGCAACCTTCATGTATTCGACGGCCCATGGACGATTCTCTAAAAATACGAGAATCCCCTTGACTGCCGTATGCTCCAACATCAACACATATAAATTTAGATTTGGCGTCAGCTAGTGCAAGCAACACAATTGAAAAATATTTCTTATAATTAAAGTACATAGAGCCCGACTTTGGTGGCTTTTTGACGCGTACATGTTTGCCGTCCAGTGCTCCAATACAATTTGGGAAGTTAGTTTTTTCCCAAAATTCATTAATTATGTTCTGCCACATACACTGTGTTGGAACTGGCATTACCTCTCTGTGTAGCACCTCCCAAAGTATAGTGCTGGTTTCTCGTACGACTTTGGAAATAGTGGAAACGCCCATTAAAAAATAATGATGTAGAGATGCATATGATTGACCGGTTGCCAGAAACCTAAATTTTAAAAAATAATAATTTATTAGATATAATGTCTTCATTAATAACAAGGATAAATATATATTTTTTCAATATAATAAAATGAATACTGTATATACGTGAATCAATGTTTTAAAGCACATTGTTTTGGAGCTGAATATGGCACCATAGGATTATGCTGCAGTCATGCACTTTTCTGCATCAGAGAATCAATTTTTGAGACCCGAAATGGGGGCCCATATCTTGGGGCCACTTATTGCCAGGAACCCCAAATTCGGTATGCTGACACTGTGGACCTAGGACAACAACATATCCAAATTTGAGGATCCTCTCACTAAGTGGCCCCGAGATAGGGGGCCCTAAAGTAGGGTCTCAAAAATGTCATGCACTTTTCTGCATCAGAGAATGACATTTTGCGACCCGACTTTGGGGGCCCATATCTTGGGGCCACTTATTGCCAGGAACCCCAAATTCGGTATGCTGACACTGTGGACCTAGGACAACAACATATCCAAATTTGAGGATCCTCTCACTAAGTGGCCCCGAGATAGGGGGCCCTAAAGTAGGGTCGCAAAAATGTCATGCACTTTTCTGCATCAGAGAATGACATTTTGCGACCCGACTTTGGGGGCCCATATCTTGGGGCCACTTATTGCCAGGAACCCCAAATTCGGTATGCTGACACTGTGGACCTAGGACAACAACATATCCAAATCTGAGGATCCTCTCACTAAGTGGCCCCGAGATAGGGGGCCCTAAAGTAGGGTCGCAAAAATGTCATGCACTTTTCTGCATCAGAGAATGACATTTTGCGACCCGACTTTGGGGGCCCATATCTTGGGGCCACTTATTGCCAGGAACCCCAAATTCGGTATGCTGACACTGTGGACCTAGGACAACAACATATCCAAATTTGAGGATCCTCTCACTAAGTGGCCCCGAGATAGGGGGCCCTAAAGTAGGGTCGCAAAAATGTCATGCACTTTTCTGCATCAGAGAATGACATTTTGCGACCCGACTTTGGGGGCCCATATCTTGGGGCCACTTATTGCCAGGAACCCCAAATTCGGTATGCTGACACTGTGGACCTAGGACAACAACATATCCAAATTTGAGGATCCTCTCACTAAGTGGCCCCGAGATAGGGGGCCCTAAAGTAGGGTCTCAAAAATGTCATGCACTTTTCTGCATCAGAGAATGACATTTTGCGACCCGACTTTGGGGGCCCATATCTTGGGGCCACTTATTGCCAGGAACCCCAAATTCGGTATGCTGACACTGTGGACCTAGGACAACAACATATCCAAATTTGAGGATCCTCTCACTAAGTGGCCCCGAGATAGGGGGCCCTAAAGTAGGGTCGCAAAAATGTCATGCACTTTTCTGCATCAGAGAATGACATTTTGCGACCCGACTTTGGGGGCCCATATCTTGGGGCCACTTATTGCCAGGAACCCCAAATTCGGTATGCTGACACTGTGGACCTAGGACAACAACATATCCAAATCTGAGGATCCTCTCACTAAGTGGCCCCGAGATAGGGGGCCCTAAAGTAGGGTCGCAAAAATGTCATGCACTTTTCTGCATCAGAGAATGACATTTTGCGACCCGACTTTGGGGGCCCATATCTTGGGGCCACTTATTGCCAGGAACCCCAAATTCGGTATGCTGACACTGTGGACCTAGGACAACAACATATCCAAATTTGAGGATCCTCTCACTAAGTGGCCCCGAGATAGGGGGCCCTAAAGTAGGGTCGCAAAAATGTCATGCACTTTTCTGCATCAGAGAATGACATTTTGCGACCCGACTTTGGGGGCCCATATCTTGGGGCCACTTATTGCCAGGAACCCCAAATTCGGTATGCTGACACTGTGGACCTAGGACAACAACATATCCAAATTTGAGGATCCTCTCACTAAGTGGCCCCGAGATAGGGGGCCCTAAAGTAGGGTCGCAAAAATGTCATGCACTTTTCTGCATCAGAGAATGACATTTTGCGACCCGACTTTGGGGGCCCATATCTTGGGGCCACTTATTGCCAGGAACCCCAAATTCGGTATGCTGACACTGTGGACCTAGGACAACAACATATCCAAAGTCGGGTCGCAAAATGTCCTGCACTTTTCTGCATCAAAGATACATGGCCTCAAAGTCAACTGTGACCATCAGCGGCAATATAATTTGGTCATTAGGGTTAGGGTTAGGGTTATTGTTTATGATTTTTTGGTTGGGTTGTTTAGGGTTAGGGTTTGTGTAAGGGATATGGTTAGCTGTTAGGGGTGGGGTTAGTGTTAGGGGTTAGGGTTAGTCTTAGGGGTTAGGTTAGGGTTAGTGTTAGTGTTATTGTTTAGGGTTAGGATGAATGGTTATTGTTAGGATTATGGATATTTTAATAAGGCATTAAAAAATATAATAATACCATATACTGCAGCAATAAATTTAAATATATTAATCAGTACATATTTGACGATGAAAATATATTAAAAAATTGGTCAAATAAATAGAAAAAAATTATAAAAAATCTAATTAACATACATTTGATTTTTAAAAAATCAATTTGAAAATAGAAAAAAATAATAAAAACATATTAAGATTAAAAAATAAATAATTAACTATTTTAAAATTGTTTTATATTAATATATTGTATGAAAACATGTTAAAAATTGGGAGAATTAAATTTTATAGATTTGAAATAATTGGAAAATTTACTATAAATAGACATAATTTTTTTTTAAAAGGACAGAGAAAGTTTTTAAAGTGTGCATCTATAGATAAATATATTTTTAAAATATATACACATACCTGATCGTTACCAACAGTCGTTCCTCTGGTGACACACTGTTTCTCATATTGGTGTCCACGAATGTCAGACCAGGTCGTACTTTTTCTAAAAGCAGATCAAATGTGACAATGGTCATCCGGCTAAAATTAAAAAACTTGTCGGGGTAGGTACGCAGCTGAACATACATGTTTGTGAAATATCCAAGGGACATTCGCTGTCCCATCAACGGATGGGTCCAATATCGACGAGCTCTGACTCTGGACCTCTCACGAAATTTGCGACGACGTTGCTGTCTCATCAAGAGCAACATCAGGAGCATTTCCTGACATATATTCAATATGGGATCCATTTCAAAATATATACTACAGAAAGAGAGGCAAATGCAAGTGTACAACTGCTCTCTATGCTGCTGCTGCTCACTCTGATCAAAATAGCAGAAATAGTTAAAAAAACATGCTTTGAGAGCTTGGGGAGGGTCTACATGATGTTATCTTTATAAACGCGTTTAAACGCAAACGCGTCTAAACGCGTCTAAACGCGTCTAAACGCGGCATGCAAACGCGGCTAAACGCGCGTTTCTAAACGCGCGTTTCTGCAGAGGTTTCATCTGCGTCTCGTGTGCATGAGGCCTTATATTCACATCCTTCATGCGAGTGGTCATTTTTGTCATTTGCTAAAGCTTGTTTCATTAAAGTGATGGGCCAGCTGAAATTTTTATTTTATTTTTTTAAAGTCAGTAGCTACAAACACTGAAGCTGTTCACTTTTTTAATAAGCACACTTACCTGTCCAGGGTGTCTGCAATGTCGGTGGCCTGAGGCCGACCCGTCCCTCGGCTCTCAGGTCCTGGTGCCGCCATTCAAACTAAGGGAAATGGGCAGTGGAGCTTTGTGGCTTCACTGTCAGTTTCCTACTGCGCGAGTCGCGCTGCGCTTTGTGAATGGCCGGCTGTGTTCCGAGAAACTCAGTTCCCAGAACACACTGCGCTGCCTTCCCCAGAAGACAACGCGAGGAGGAGACTGAAGATCACTGCGGTGTAAGAAGTGGCAGATTAGGACGATCTGCCTAGCAACAGCCGTTTCTAGTAAGTAAAAATTTTTTGGGAGCATTTTAATGCAATTTTTTATTTTATTTAGGGTGGCCCTCCGCTTTAAAATATCACTTAGAGGCGCTTTTCTGTTTCCTTTTATACTGCTTGCAGCACGGGATTTGGATGGAGTGGTCGTTCCTTCAGAGCGCATGCGCTGGTTACCTCACGGCTGCATGTACAGTAAATATCTTCTAAACTGCGCACATTTAGGAGATCTATTTACAGTACCTTTTAGGTAAGCCTTTACTATAGGCTCACCTATAGGTTAACATTATGTATGGGAGTTTACTCCCACTTAGAATTCCTCTTAACAGGGTTGCTTCAAGGTGGAGTTTTGTTGGTATCCACAGCTAGCTTGTTTTTTGCTACTTCGCCATGAAAAAAAGAATTCTCTTGACCACCAACACTATTGGGAAATTGAGTTATTTTTTTTTTTTTTTTTTAATTCTCAGAAGTCTGCTTTGTGACATTTGGATCACATATCTTCACCCAAAGGTGGTGTTGGCCTGTGTGACTTTTTGCAATAATTTTAGCTTTTTGGGGATTTGGTATCTTTTCCTTATTGAATGCACGTTTAGACAGGGATGTTTAATATTTCTCACCTAGACACTGATTTTAGTGTCCCTTCTACGCCTGCGACTTTGGATTCTGAAGGCACATCAATGAAATATGAAACTTGACCTATCAATTTCATGATGCAGTATGTCATTTTCTCTCCACGCAGACCCTGCTTCCGCTCTACCACGTTATTTATACGTTTGTCAGGCTGCGTGGCATCTCTTTTCACCCAGAACAAAACTCAAGGCTGTTATCAGAATGCCATTTCTTCCTAGCTGTTGCCAAATGAAATGCAGTCTTTCACATACCTAGTAATTGTAGACTAAATGCTTTGCTCGTTTGAGTAAATTCAAGACAGGCAGTCACAGGTGTTCACAAGAAATGTATTCATATTTAAAATAGGTGCAATAATCCATCCTAATGTGTGTAACTAGTGAATGTAATAAGACCGTTTAACATCAGAATGAGCAGATTACATTTATGTTAAGTCTGGAAAAAAAATAACTTTTTCTTTTTTTTTCCCTGGGATCTAGATTCTGTAACATTTCTTAATGTGTATCCCCTGACCTGCTAATTACCATTTGGTGTAGAAATGTTCCCTGCAGTGATGCCCCTTTCTCTCTTTCATTGCTGAACGGCCGATACTACATGGTTAATACATTTCTTGTGTGTGTTAACCATCTTGGAGTTATGATGACTGCCCACTAGAGCTGCCTGATTAATTGTTAAAGAACCAAGATTTCGCTTTACCCCCCCCCCCACAATCTTAAAGCGGAGTTCCACCTGAAAGTGGAACTTCTGCTTATTCTTCCCCTGTTTTTTGGCAGGTCCCCTTACCCACTTCCGTAGACGTTGCAGCGGAAAAACTCTACCCTCCCCTGCCACCAATTAGAAAGTGCAGCGTGCTTCGCATGCGCAGTAGGGATCTGGTTATGCCGTAAGACTTCACTGCCAGGTTTCCTTACCAGCAATGGCATCAGCTGCACTTGACAAGGCAACAGTGGTGTGTGTGTGTGTGTCTGTCATGAACACCCCAGTTCTGTGATGAGATTGAGAGTTCCTACAAGCTGGGAACCACTATCTCTCATCTCCTATAGTTAGTACCCATCTCCCACAGAACACACATAGGGAACACAGTTAACCCCCTTGATTGCCCCCCTAGTGTTAACCCCTTCTCTGCCAGTTACATTTACAAGTAATCAATGCATTTTTATAGCACTGATTGCTGTATAAATGGCAGTGGTCGCAAAAATGTGTCAAATGTCTGTCTGCCATAATGCAGTCCTGATTAAAGATCACCGCCATTACTAGTTAAAAAAAAAAAAAAAAAAAAAAAAAAACATAAATCTATCCCCTATTTGTAGATGCTATAACTTTTGCGCAAACCAATCAATATACGCTTATTTTTTTTTTTTTTTTTTTTGCTGTAATAAATATCCCCAATTTTTTTTCCCTCAGTTTAGGCAGATATGTATTCGTCTGTAGATTTCTGGTATTAACCACTTCCCGACCAGCGCACGACGATGTACGTCGACAGAATGGCACGGGCAGGCATATTGGCGTACATGTACGTCCAATATTCGTTGCCGCCGTGCCATCGGGAGCGCGCCGCCGGCGGCGCGCTCCCGCGCTGGTCGGGACCCCCGTGAGTCCGGTCGCGGGACCCGCGGACTCGATCGCCGCGGGCATCCCCGCGATCGTCTCACGGAGCGGCCGAATGGAGGAAATGCTGTATAAACAACATTTTTTTCATTCTGCCTAGCAACTAGTGACGCTGATCTCTGCTCCATGTGATTGGAGCAGAGATCAGTGTACACTAAATGAAAGCCCAACCCCCCCCACAGTTAGTAACACACCCCTAGGAACACTTAACCCCTACACTGCCACCCCCTGGTTAACCCTTTCATTGCCAGTGTCATTTACACAGGAATCACTGCATTTATATAGCAGTGATTACTGTATAAATGACAATGGTCCCAAAAATGTGTCAAAAATGTCCGATGGGTCCCCCACAATGTCGCAGTCACAATAAAAATTGCAGATCGCTGCCATTACTAGTAAAAAAAAAATAATAAAAAATTAATAAAAATGCTATAAAACTATCCCTATTTTGTAAACGCTATAACTTTTGCGCAAACCAATCAATAATCGCTTATTGCGATTTTTTTTTTTTTTTTTTTTTTTTTTTTTTTTACCAAAAATATGTAGAAGAATACATTATCGGCCTAAACTGAGGGAAAAAAATGTTTTTTTATATATTTTTGGGGGATATTTATTACAAAAAGTAAAAAATAATGCGTTTTTTTTCAAAATTATCGCTCTATTTTTGTTTATAGCGCAAAAAAAAAAACCGCAGGGGTGATCAAATACCACCAAAAGAAAGCTCTATTTGTGGGAAAAAAAAGGACGTTAATCTTGTTTGGGAGCCACGTCGCACGACCGTGCAATTGTCAGTTAAAGCGACGCAGTGCCGAATCGCAAAAAGTGGTCTGGTCTTTGACCAGCAAATTGGTCCGGTCTGAAAGTGGTTAAAAAAAAAAAAAAAAAAAAAAAAAAAAGCGTATATTGATTGGTTTGCGCAAAAGTTATAGCATCTACAATCAATATACACTTTTTTTTTTTTTTTTCCCTCCCCAAAATTGGCGCTCTTCTTCCTTTATATATGGTGTGTGTGTATATGTATGTGTGAAGCTACGCTTAAAATGAATAAATTAAGCAAATAAATGTGATCTAGTAAACCTGTGATATGGTTGACAAATAAAATAAAAACCCTGCAATGTTGAACTGATAATGGGTGGTCAACAATACAGATGCAGTTAAATGTAATAAAACAAGTGAATCTTAGGAAGTGACAAAAATGGTAACCTGTTGAGTGAAGTGACTGTCATAAATAACACAGTATAGTAGATGATCCATCAAATATATATAACCTTTTTTCTTTTTTAAATGTAAGTCTCTTCCGGAATGCTTCTCAGTGGGGAATAAACGTTGAAACCCCCTGTGAGGGATATTCAATATTCAAAGGACACTGAATCCAGAACCACATAAATTGAAGGCTTACCAGCTAAACAAGCTGTTGGAGCTTGTGGCTAATACCCAGCCAGGGCCTTTGAATCCTCCCGACACCTCGTGGCTGGCGAGCCAAGCGCTCCTGAAGATTTGATGTATATCCAACAAACAAGCGGCCACAAGCATATCCTCGGTGAGTGAGTTGGGCCCAAAAAAAGACAGTTTGCCAATCGGTAAAACCAGGTGCTGTTTATTGTAGAAAAGTCAGTGCAGACGGACTATGCAAAAAGTTCCATATAAGCAAACAAAGCTGGCCAACAAATAATACAAACACGCCCGTGCATGCGGAACGTGAGAACAGCGCGTTGCTCCTCCTCCTTCTTCTTTTTTTTTTTTTTTTTTTTTTTTTTTTTTTGATATACCAGTATATATATAGATATATAGATATATATCTATATATACATTTTTATTTTTTTATATGATAGACCAACACAAAGTGGCACATAACTGAAGCGGAAGGAGAATAATTAATGGTTTTCAAAATATCTGAGAAGCATGTTGTGCATTTGTATTCAGCCCCCTTTACTCTGATACCCTAACTAAAATCTAGTGGAAACAATTGCTTTCAAAAGTCACCTAATTAGTAAATAGAGTCCACATGTGTATAATTTAATCTCCATATAAATACAGCTGTTCTGTGAAGCCCTCAGAGGTTTGTTGGTGTATTCTGTTTTAGGTACGTTTACATCACTGGCATGTGAGTAGGTGTGTTTACTGCATATCATATTTATGGGTAAACACTTTGGGGCCATTTTTTTTGTAAACTTTTAAGAATGTTAATTTGATAAAAAAAAAATCAAAATTGCTTCAGGTTTCTGAAGTGAATGCCTGGCAGTAAAAGGGTTAAAGCAATTGATCTGTTCCAGAAGTGTGCACAGGATGGTTTCTTTGATGTAAATGCACCTGCATTTGACTAGTGAAGTCTCCTTTATCAGCAGTTGGAGGAAATTTGAACTGACAGTTAAGTTTCCAGTAGAGCTCTCAAGGAATGACAGGAAAAAGAAAAAGGTTATATGGTTTCATTTGGGAAAACGACTTGTTTTGTGGAGGTTTATTTAAAGGCTAAGTACACCTTTTACAGACACCAGTCTATGTAGGCACAGGGCCCCCTGCAGGTATTTAACAAGTGTGTGTGTGGAGAGAGAGATATAAGCATATTGTAGAATGTAGGGCTGCAACTAACTAATTTCATGATCGATTAGTTGGCTGATTGGATTAATCAGATAATAACCTTAAAGTGTGGTGTATAATTTTAATGTTAAAACAAATGTATTCTTAAAAATCTATCTGCAGTGGTAAATATAAATAAACTATATGGTTAGGGAGCAACATCTCTAATCTACTCTGAGAATAACGGACAAGAGACATACTGTGTATATACTGTTGGCGGTTGAATCAGGTAAATATCAGACTCGGATCACCTTTTTTATTTAGACCCTTTTCACACTGGGGCACATGTAATGTGGCCTGCCTCCATGTAAAAGTTAACTTTAGATGTACCGTATTTATCGGCGTATAACATGCACATTAATTTTAAGAGGGAAGTTTCAGGAAAAAAACGTAATTTTTAAATAAGGAACTTTTATGCAAAATATGGGTCAGTGCCCATCTGCAGCCTCACCATTGCCATCAATGTCCATCTGCAGTCTCACAAGTGCCATCAATGCAGCCTCATCAGTCCACATCAGTGCAGCCTGATCTATGCCCATCTGCAGCCATTTAGTGAGAATCTCCTATGATAGACAGAACACTGGTCCAGTGGCGGCCCAGGAGACGGGACTTCCTAGGCCGCCAAGTAAACAGGAGATTCTCACTGTAATCAGAAGGCGCTCATCTGGCCCCCTTCCCTGTCCCCTCCGAGGCAGCTAAAATTGAAGTATCGGCATATAACACTGCTATTTGCACCCGATTTTCATGGTGAAAAAGTGTCATACGCCAATAAATACAGTAATTGTAATGCCGTCTTACCTTCAGTCTATCAGCCTCCACCTTCTCTGGTTTCAGATGCTGATCTTCCATGCACAGTCTTTAAAGTAATTTTTTTTCTCTTTTTCTCTTATTTTTTATTTTTTTAAACATTTTCTTATCTGCTCTGTGTAATGGTTTTGCACAGAGCAGCCCTAATTCTTTTCTGGTGTCCCCCATCGATGCTACTGGCTTCTCCTGGCATAGCGTGCCCCTATAGTGAGGTAAAAAACATCTGCATTTAGACCCACTCACCTCCTGCCCAGGACTACATGTTCCATGAGGCATTGCTCCTCACACATTCAGTCACAAGTTCTCAGGCACTTACTGACAGGTATGGATGGTGTATGTGTGCTGCACTGTATTTCCTGATATGTAAGCCTAATGATGCATTCTGTATGCTGGCTGATTAATAGATTATGAAAATAGCTGTCAACTAATTTCATAATCTATTAGTTGTCGATTAATCGATTTAATTGTTTCAGCCCTAGTGGAATGAAGGTGTATCTAATCTAAAGATGATACACCCCACTGGGTGGCAAACCTAGTGAATTGATAAGGAATTCCACCATACACGCATGCCCTCCACCGTAACCAAGCCAATGGTTGGGATCCCCAATTACAGAGATCCAACACACATGAGGAATAATGGACCCTTCTGGGTGTCTGTAAATGGGATCAGTATGGTCCACTTGGTTTCAACATATGATGTGCCAACTCAGACAGCTGCCATTGAGGAAAAGGAACATGGGCCACACACAGCGTGAATACTGCTAGTACACGTTTAACAATAAACATCACAAGGTACTCGCATGATTCGGGACAATAAAAGGCATTCAGATGGCCTTGCATCAGCGGACGTTTTGGTGGCCCTGCCCAACTAGTTTCAGGTAAACGGGAGCATGAAATCTGTAGGTTTGTGAAAGGTTTATTCATTTTTAGTTGATGTACATATTGGCCATTCTCCCCCAGTAGCTTTACTGGCACACTCCCAGTTAGACATTTCCACATCTTGCCTTGTTTCAAGGACATGACAATATTTGGCTGAGGGGATTGCTAATTGGGAGTTTTTTGGTGAAGGATCTTCTTGAAGGGTCCAAATGGCCTACAGTTATAGCAATAAAATGAACATTTTACCAAAGCTGCACGCTTCCTTCTTTATTTTTTTTATTTTTCCTGTGGCCCCTTGACTGCAGTGGTCTTTTTTGGAAAAGGTGAACTTGGCCTTTTAAAGCGGGACTGTACACCAATAAACATTTGCCCTACTTCTAGCAGAGGAGCAGTGGGTGTTTGAGCCTAACCCTTCCTGGAATCCAGCTATTGGTGGCACTCCACTCTTATTCTCTCAGCCCCCCTAACCCCGGGAGTCGACTTAACTTACACAACATCTGCATTTCTGTGTGCACAGTGTTACTGTTCAAGTGTACGGTCATTTGCAGGTGCTCAGAAAGGATTCTAATATGGCCGTGTCTGCTGTGTGACCGTGAGCTGAAATTCATGTACCTACAGGACTGACAGCTGATGAAATCATTAACTTGATTGAGTAATTCAACTTAGTTGGCTGTGATATTAAGTTTGAAGTTCTCCTCTTGCTGCAGTTAGACTTTAAAGAGGAAGTAAACCCTGATGAGTTTGTCCTCTTTCACTCCCTGCAAAGCATAGTAGTCCATTATGTGTCACTTACCTGACACAGGAGCCAGCGAAGTCACCGCTGTCCCCTGTAGTCCGGCGCATCCATCTTCTCGGTGGGGTCTCGCAGCTCCGCTGCTGTCATTCGGCGAAGCCGCGATGTCACTCCCGTGCATGCGCACGGGAGCCAACACACGCGTCATCTTCGTCATTGACGATGCCACGCGCAGTGCGGTGCCTGTCTTCGGGCACATATCTCCTAAACCGTATAGGTTTAGGAGATCTTTCTTGGACCTACAGGTAAGCCTTAATCTAGGCTTACCTATAGGTCAAAGTGTGTCGTAAGGGTTTACAACCACTTTAACCCTTAGTTTTGTTAAATTGTAACCGTTTTTTTTTTTTTTTTTTTTTTTAATAGTTTTGTTACCGGCTCCCACTTTTGGTTGGATCGCCTGGACTAATCCTCCGGGCATTTTCGTCTCCTCCCTGCCCACAATCTTCTGGGACATGAGTCCTTGGACTGGCGAGTGTCTTTTAAAAGTCTGCTACAGTTTTTGCAGCTGCTGACATTTTTGTTTGCAGAACTGATGTAAATATATAATTTAGGGCCCATTTGCACTATTGTGATTGGGTTGTGCTGGTCAGCCTTGCTCAGTGCAGCCCCAGTGTTAATACATTGCACCTTGCCTTGTTTTCTATGAAGCCAGTTTATACCACTACGTTAGTGGTGTGCACTTGAAAAAAAAAAAAAAAAAAACTGCATGCAGTTTCAGTGAAGTACCACTAAAAACTAGTACACTTTGCCAAGATTGATGGCACTGTTCTTCCCAGTGTGCCCTGGCTGGTGTAAATGAGCTGTCAATCTTCATTGCAAATTATAAAACTGCAGTACCTTTAGTGGTTGGAGTGATCTCTTCTGCTCACATTTATTATATTTTGGGCTCAGATTGTAAGCCTAGTCTGTGTTTTTCATATGAAGTGTCCCTTTCATTTCCCCTCCTATATGGACTTGAGGGCTCCTGGCAATTTGCTTTTGTTCTGAGATTTTGCAGAGCTTGGTTTTTATTTTTATTTTTTCCCCCCCTTCCTTTCTCTATATATCAAGAAGGTTTAACTGCCTGTATATAGCCGAGGAATTCTCACTGGCACCTTTTAAAAATGCCAGTGATAAAATAGCATGCCTGTGAATGATGAGTTGGGGCTTTCTCTCCAGGCAACGCTTGGTTTACTTTCACCTTAACTTTCACTTCCAGGCAACAATTTTATTTTTAATACAGTATTTTTCTATAAATCTTGGCTGAATGCCTCTTCAGTAAGTGGCTTCAGCTAAGACTGAGCCTTAAAACTTGTGCATCCCTTCCTGCTGCTTTAAAACATAGATTAGAAAAAGTAAGTGTGTATCTATATATCTAGGCACTTTTTAAAGCATGGTTGTTGCACTAATGACAATGCCAAGGAAGGGGGTTAATATTGGTGATCAAAGGGTTAAATGTGTTCCCTGGGAGTGCTTGCTAACTGTGTGGGGGATGCTTTGATTTGAGGGGGGTAGACAGAGATGCTTTGTTTACATGGGCAAACCGCCATTCTGCCTCTCTTGGAAACCACCGGTGGGTGCCAGCTAACATCAGGTCTGCCCAACCCGCTGATTGGCTCGCGTTGTGTCCAATCACACGGGGGGTGGCGCGGTCGCTGGTGGTGGCGTGCATGCTCGCCCCCCGAAAAAAGACGTACAGGTACATGATACGTGATTTTGTGCTGAAGGGCCTTCCCTGGCTGATAATTTTCGTGCAGTCCAGGAGTGTCCATAGCAGTGCATGCAGAATTCTATGCTTTTTGGATCCATGTCTGCAAGGCAAGACTGCAATCCAAAAGTATTGGTGGAAAAAAAATAAGACCATACACACTTGTAGTAAAGGGTAAAGAAAGCAGTCTACATACTGTGATAAACATTTCAAAATCCCTCAGAAGACCGCTACTGAGAAGTGGTTGATGAGCTATGGTGAGGACCCTAGAGGAGAGCAGGTACTAAGCCCATGAATTTGTCCTAAGGGTCCTCTAGAACAGTGGTCATCAACCCTGTCCTCAGGGCCCACTAACAGGCCAGGTTTTATGTATTACCCTGGGGAGATGCAGACTAGAATACTGCAATCACTGAGCAGCAAATTATATCACCTGTGATGTATTTCAGTTATCTTGCAAACCTGGCCTGTTAGTGGGCCCTGAGGGCAGGGTTGATGCCCACTGCTCTATAAGATCACTTTCTCAACTCTAGCTTGTTTTTATACTCCCCAAGCAGGATCTTGCTTTTAGTAGTTAATCAGAATTGTTGATTATAATCCCATCATTTTTCCATGTCCACTTTATAAGCGGCTTTATCTAGAAATATAATTCCTCCCATGGTCAGTCGACTTGACGTGTAGACAAACTGGTAAATACAGCTAACTGACAATTTAAGAATGTCCTTATCTAGCAAAAAAATGTGTATTTTAGCCAGGTAAGTAGTATGTAGTAATGACAATTTCCTTTCCTGCACTGCAGTCAAAACAATACAGCTTAGATTAATGCTGTGATTGGATGACAAGGGAGTTGCAATTCAATCATCCCCTGTGCTCTCTGGGTTAGGTTTTTGTTTATAGAGCGAAAAAAAAAAAAAAAAAAAAAAAAAATACTGAATACTTTGGAAAAAAAAAACTTGTTCGCTTTTTTTCTGTTTTATGTTTTTATGAAGGAAAAACTTTTTGCAAATCGGTTTGTGTTCTCTACCTGCATCTTTTAATGTTTCACAATGAAATATTGAAAACTACCCTGCTATCTGATACTATACGAATTTCTCCTTTTTCATGCGCTCCTGAAGGGTCAATCTGTACCCCAAAACACGTTGGGTGTAAGGAGGTTCCTTTTTTATATGCTCTCTAGCAGCTGATGTTCAGATAATTAACATTTAATTTTTATATGTACTTTTAAATTTTTGTTTAATTACCAATAAAACCATTTTTCTACTTCAATACTCTGTATACTTTCACATTTTGATACTACTAGCTGCCAAAGGCCGCTTTCACACGTGCGGACAGTATGTCCGTATTTCATTCATCCGTTTTTGGATGAAATACGGACGTACTATGGGATAACGGATGAACATCCGCTGACACCTGATATCATCCACCCCTGCTATGGTCAGATTCCTCAGACGGAGGAAATTTTTTTTTTTCTATCTGTCTGCAGAGCGGAATGGATGAACACGGACAGATGGTCTATGTTCATCCGGTGCCCCCCCCCCCCCCCCCATAGCGGAGAGTGGATCAGCCGGATCAGCGGGGGTCAACTGAGCGATCCCCCACTGAGCAAGCGGATGTTCACCAGATGGATCATTGTGGACCCTTAAAAGTCTGTTTTAGGCTGGGTTCACACTGCTGCGGTGGGAGATCCGGATGTGATTCGCACCGCAAATCACATCCGATCTCCGTAGCGATGCGAGTACAGCCATACAGATAGTATGGCTGAATTCGCATCGCTCCCGCAGCAAACTCGCACAGGACCCTTTTTTTGGTCCGCAACAGAATCGGATCGCATGGGGGTTCACACCATGCGATCCGATTCCTGTGCGAGTCGGCAGATCGCACTGCGATATGCTGACGGATCTGGGGGTGTCATTAACATATCATTGACACTCCCAGCCGTCCGCATAGGGCAGTGTGAACTGCCGGCGGGAGGTGTGCGATGCGGGAAAACGCCGCGGATTCGCGGCGTTCCCGCAACGCAGCGGTGTGAACCCAGCCTTGGGGGAAACTTTTCTGTCTCTTTATACATGGGGGGGGGGGGGTACAAAAACATCCAGGAACAGTTTGATGGTGAACAATGCTTTTTTTTTTTTTTTTTTCTCCAGCATGATGGAGCACCTTGCCATCAGGCAAAAGCGATAGCCAAGTGGCTTGGGGAGCAAAACGTTTTAGGCCCATGGCTAGGAAACTTTCCAAAACCTTAATCCCATTGGGAACTTGTGGTCAATCCTCAGGCTGGTGAACAAAAACCCACTACTGACAAAATCCAAGCATTGTTGATGCAAGAATGGGCTGCCATCAGTCAGAATGGGGCCCAGAAGTTGATTGCATTCCGAAGGGAATTGCAGAGGTCTTTAAAAAGAAGGGCTAACACTGTAAATATTGACTTTACATAAAGATAATGTTATTGTCAATAAAAGCCTTTGATACTTGTGAAATGCTTGTAATTCTACTTCAGTATACCATGGCAACATCTTAAAAAGACCTAAAAACACTAAGGCAGCAGACTTTGTGAAATATAATGGATGTGTGTATATTACACACACTGGGCAGTGTTACCATAGTGACACTGTAGTACTCTGGGGAAGTGATGAGGATTTTTTTTTTTTTTTTTTTACACTGTACTTTTTTTTTAATGTATTTTTTTGTACTAAAATCATGTACTATTGGCAAAGGTGTGATGGGCCACAGCTTATCACATGGTACAGATGCACTGTGATTGGTTCTGTTTGCACCATGCGATTCTCATGCTACCGGTAGCAGCCCAGTACAGTGATCTGTTCTGCATCAGACACAGTGGGTGACAGATCTGGCAGCAACACATCCCTTGACTGGGAGGACATCATCCAACTAGGATAGGAAAGCTACTTCTTGGCCATAGTTTGTCTATAGGCTGGGTGGGATGCAGGTAAAAAAATGATTAAATGCCAAACTGGTGTGAACAGCAACTGGGGCACAAACTGGGAGGGAAGGGGATCTGCCATAGAGAATGGCACATTTTAATACATGTTCCACAGTACACATAGGAAATGATATTTCTGTGATGAATCTGCTGCTTGTTCCATCATGTGCTCCAGGTGTCTGATTTAGATCAGGAGGAGTGCAGGCTGCAGCTCCTTTTCACGCATAATTTTAAAGTTAATGGCAGAATATTTCCTAAAGTATGGGTTTTCCCAGGATATTTTGTAGGTTAAGTGGTCCTAAAGCCTAAACCTTATCTACCCTAATGCATTCACTGCATAAAGGTAAAAAATGTTTAAGTATCGGTATTCAGAATGCAGGTTATTACTGGTCGTGCCAGCAGAAGGTGCTGCACAAAATTATCAGCCTAAAGTACCTGTTTAAATCTGTGTATGTATGTATGATCTGCAGATATGGGCCCTGGCCGGCAGTCGCGTATGGCTGCTTAGAAGCAGAGCTCTATTCTGTCAGTAGTAAACTGGAACTATTCCTGCAGTTCCTGGGCCTCGAATGTGGCACTTTCAAAGTCTAGACCATCGGACATCTGTAGACAGCGTGTCTAATAAAAGACACAGGAGAACTCGGGTGGATGGCCAATTTCTTTCAGCAGCCCCACTGCCAGCACAGCCAAGATCTCGGGCACACTGGGTGAGCAGCACCGTGTGCTCCCAATCTGTTCCAGCCTCATGTGGAGAGCAACTATCACTCCCAGCCCTGTGAAGGTTAAACGGCAGAATCGCCAGCACCACCCAGCTGAAAAATGCATGGGAGATCTAAATGCCTCTCCTAATGACACAAGAGATTTAAAAGAGTCAATCTTGGAGTTTCCTTCCAAAGATCAGCTTGTATTGGACACAACATTTAAGACATGCTTGTCTCATTGCGCATCACCATCCATGTGGATATAGTATCTCACAAATCACTTCAAAAATGAAATGGAATAAGTCAAAGGCAGTCACCCATATTGAAAATAAGATGGGAGAATTTGCTGAAACAGTTAATGAAGTCAGATGCGCACAATGACAGGGAGGACGTACTACAGCGTCTCAAGGCCAAGATGGTGGATTTAGACACCGATCGAGAAGAAACAATGTTAAAATCTGCGGTATACCGTTAAAAAATTAAAACAGCTGACCTTCATGATCACTTCTATACCATACTAAAAAACGCTACCTGAAATTCCTCATGCAGTACTGGCCATTGATAGGATCCACAGATTACCCAAGCAAAGATATCTCCCAGACCAGGTATCAAAAGATACAATTGTCTGCATTAAAGTTTTACCAAACCAATTACATTTCTTGTATGCACAAGAAACCCTGATAACAAGCCCCCGAGTACCCAAGGCCTCTTGTTCTTTCCAGATCTATCTGCGTACACTATGCAAAAAAGAAAAAATGTCTACCATCACTAAACCATTGCGGAACCACCAAATCTTTTACCGATGGGCATATCCAGCCGAGCTTCAAATTACTAAATACGGAAACATGGTCACCATCGTCTCGGTAGAGGAAGGCAGCCGCCTTTTTGGAACATTCTGGAATCAGTCGAGGGTCCTCGTACTGCATCTTCCTCTCCAACTGCAATTACCTACTTGGCAAAATGCAACGAAAGATTAAAGGGCGAGGCTACAATTTGACCCTACTTTCTCATCGCAGCTCTGGTAAGCTCGTGGAACATAGCACAGTTTTTGTTTTTGATTCCCCACCCTCACTAGTGGAAATTTTCCCCCTCCAATTCTACTAGAATTTTTTTTACCATTTATCACCAGTAGTAACATTTTATACACCCTAGTAAATGTTTACCTAATGTGAAGCGATGTGTCTGGATGCAGAGAAGGCCTTTGACAGGATTCATTGGGGGGTACGTGAATTAAGTTTTAGATACATTTTGGCTTTTCAGGAGAAATTGGTTCAGCTATGTGTATATTGATCTATATATCAACCCCCCCACTGCCTTTTGTATTCAGAGGGGATATTCTCAGATAGTTTTGGCATTACAAATGGAACGTGGCAAGGCTGCCCATTATTACCACTAATATTTGCATTAACGGAGCCTCTAGCAGAAAAAAAAGCTCTCAAATATCGGGCATCGCCTCTGCACAACACTCTCACTCTAGTTACCTTTTTGCAGACGTAATCCTTTCACTCTCAAATCAGAGTATGTCCATACCAGCAGTGCACGATATATTAACAAGTTTCAATGATCTCATACTGTAAAATCGATGCCTTCAAGTCCAACATATTGGCAATAGCAATGGATAAAATAAAATAAAAAATACGGCATTTAAGCTCAAAATTTCCATACACACGGACAACCAAACATCCAATACTTGGGGAATCCAAATAGTCTCTCCAAACTGTAATCTATATCAAGTAAATTGCTCTACTTTTTTTTAATCTCCATTCCAAAGGAATTAGACTTAAAGAGGAAGTAAACCCTGATGGGTTTACTTCCTCTTTTTTTCCCTGCAAAGGTAAAGCATAATGGACTACTATGCATCGCATAGTAGCTCATTATGTGTCACTTACCTGACACAGGAGCCAGCGAAGTCGCCGCTGTCCCCTGTAGTCCGCCGCATCCATGTTGCTTGTGGCGTCTCGCAGCTCCGACGAATCACAGCGGCGCAACCGCGATGACGTCACTCCCGCGCATGCACACGGGAGTCGCGTCTCGCAGCTCCGCCGCTGCCATACGGCGAAGCCGCGATGACGTCACTCCCGCGCATGCGCACGGGAGTCGACAAATTTGGCAAATCCATTCTTGGATTTGCCGCATTTAGTGCGCCTGCGCGCCGCTGTCTACGGCGCATGCGCCGTAGACAGCGGTGCCCATTTTCGGGCAAATATCTCCTAAACCATATAGGTTTAGGAGATATTGCTTGGACCTACAGGTAAGCCTTAATCTAGGCTTACCTATAGGTCCAAGTTGTTTGGAAGGGTTTACTTCCTCTTTAAACAATTTTACCTATATTCGTCAGGAAAACTAAACTAATAGGAACACACTGTCGCTCCTCTCAAAACAGAAGTATGTGTTTACACACACTTCCTCCCTGTTCTGTCTCTCGTGCTTGCGATTGCTCGTGGCCGGCGGTCATTGCGACCGTCAACCACAAACATTGACACACCTGTGCAGGGCGCACGCCTGCTATCTCAATCCCACAAGCCGACTTTTATTTACGACTGTTCGCGGGATCGTGCTGACCTGCCACAGTAAAATGAATGTGGCTGGTCGGCAAGCGGTCAACCTCTTCAATCACAGGAGTACTAACGAAGAGCAATATCGAACAGGCAATCCTTAGCATCCACATTGTCCGATGCCCTCCAAACTCCAGACCAATGGTAATGCAAATACTCATGGCTGCCAGGATATTAATCACACTCAACTGGAAGTCAGACTTCACCCCAAATGTCAGCCTGGTACACAGGCAAGTAGAGGTAGCCTTTTAATGCCCCTTACACACAAGTGGATTTTCCGTCAGGAATAACTTGGATGGTTTTTCCAATGGAATTCCGCTCAAGCTTGGCTTGCAATTGCATGGTCACAAAGTTCTCTGACCATCTGACCGGCAAGAACGCGGTGACCTACAACACTATGATGAGCTGAGACAATGAAGTTCAATGATTCTGAGCATGCGTCGAATTGTTTCCGAGCATGTGTAGGAATTTTAGGCATCTGAATTTGTACAGACGCTTGGAATTTCAATCAGAACTTTTTCCGACTGAAAAATGGAGAACCTGCTCTGAATCTTTTGCTGGCTGTAATTCTGCCAGCAAAAGTCCGATGGAGCATACACATGGTCGGAATTTCTGACCAAAAGCTTACATGGGTCTTTTGCTGGCAGAATTTCTGATTGTGTGTATGGGGCATTAAAGGGGTTGTATACCCTTTTTTTCTTTTGTTTTTTTTGTTTTTAGCTACAGATAAGCCTGTACGTTTAGGATACATTCACTTGGCATGTAGCTGCCTGACGTCGGGTGACGCTTGCTCTCCGGCCACTCGCAGCGCCAGAGCTGCGAACCCAAAACACTAAGGTTATTGGGTCAGCTCTCTCAGCGGTGACTGGAATCAGATGCCGACACCTCGTTCTAAGGTAAGTATTTCATAATGAGCTAGTATGCAGTGCATACTAGCATAATTTTGCAACTGTGGTATGTACAATGTATTCACTTCAAAAAAACGAATCTGCATATATGTACTAACCTGGATTCAGCTGCACTACTTTTTTCCTCCCCCCCCCCCCCCCCCCCCCCTTTTCCTTCACATGGTTTTTATATTTGTAGGTGTAGCTGTGCCCCATTGATTCCTATAATGTGCCACATTTAGATTGTACACATCTAAACACAGCATTTTAGACGTGTGCGTGCGCATGAGCCCTTAGAAAACCCCGGTGCCTTCTTAATACGCCTATCACATGGACTAAACATTAACACTCAGTCAAGGTTTTTACCTTTTTGGCAATCTTTATTTTTCCAAATAACAATTTTCTTATTGTAATCTGTGTCTTTCATAATTTCTCAATGGTTTGTAACTACATTATTCTTCATTGTGATAACGCCATTAAACCATGTTTCGGCCCATTGTAGTAAAATCTGTTATAAGATATTGTTGATCAAGGAAAGTCTTGCTTTCTAACAGAGTGTAGCTTACAGTTGACTTTGAGATTTAAAAGAGAAAGATAAAATATTTGATGCTTCAGTTCTGCCAGTCTTGTTCCCAGCGGGGAAGGGGGAAATCATGTTCTTCGCTGTGCCCTTTGTCTGGAAGTGTTTACAGAGGAGGAAAAAGGAATTTGCTAACAGTCATGTTCAAAACTGAAAAAAATAATCTGTGCATGCATTCAACTTTATTTGCTTTTTTTCCACTTGACTTCCTTTCTTACCTGCGCTTCCATTCAGCTAAACATACATTATTTTTACATAAGGCACGCTACATTTCTGAGCGGGCATGTTTCTTGTAACGGAATGTACTTTAAATTCACTTTTTATTGTGCAATTTTTAAAATATATCTTCTGTTACTTTAAAGGGAAAATAAGGTCCTGTTCACACCTGTACATTTCAGATGTGGTGCAAAAAAATAAATCCTGCTTGTATATTTGCGTTTCTATCATTGTTTTATACAGAGTAACGCACATAAAACTCACCACAGTTGTGAGTCAGTCCTTGGCCACCACAAGAGGTTTGAAATTCTTGGCCTCGGAAATATTTGCACATTATGGTAAAAAAAATTTCCAAACATATTTTTACATTATGACAGTTGCCAAACAAGCCAATCCCTGGCATGGCTGCGGTGGCCGTGCTCCTCTTTATGGCTGTTTTTTTTTTTTTTTTTTTATCTGGTTGTCTTCCAAGTTTGGCGTCTTGGCCTCCTTGATTGGATCACTTGGATGATGTAACTCCTTTGCATGCACACAGTGACAGTATGGGAGAAGCATTTATGAAGATGAAATGTACAGAGTAACTTCTATAAAAGATTTCCTTCCTATCTGCATTTAAAAAAAAAAAAAAATTACCTCTGCTTTCTAACCTGTGCCATCTTCTTCTGCATGTAGTAAGTGGTGGAAAATTGACCTGCGCCTTGAAGTGGAACAAACCCATTGTTCCCATTGCTCCACATTAAAGTTCTAATACTTGTGACACACAATGTTAAGCTGAAGTTATCTGCATTACAACAAAGACACTAGTGCTGTGTATTTGCAGGTAGTCACCAGTGGCAGCAGCATTTTTATTTTTCCCTTTTAAAAGGAGCATACATGCAAGATTATTTGTTGAATTTAGCTGGTTTGGGATAACGATCCTCCAGTTCGCGATTCGACCGGTCAGCACCAAGTACCCCACTGTACTTAAAGGAGAAATCCACATAAAATGTGTGAAAAATTTCAATATAGGCAGCTAGCCCATCTTTCCCAATAAAAACAAATTATTATTATTTTTTTAAGTTTCTGATGGGACAGAGCTTGTGTAGTACTTTGTCCCATCTTCCTCGGTGCTCTGTAATGCTAGCTTCACTGTTGGACTGGGTACCCTTCATGGCACCTGACACCACAGTTGAGAGAAATGGAGAGGTAAGTGAGACGTGATAACGTCTTGTTCCTTTGCATTCTTCTTGCCGGTGTTTGCCTTGAGCAAGTGCTGGGAGACAGAGACAGCGAGTATCGGCAAGAGGAATGCAGAGGGAAATGAGGAGTGTCAACTTCTTGTCCCTCTGCGTTCTTCTTGCCAGTGCTATCCTCGGGTAAAAGCTGGGAGCCAGAAACAGGTGCTCGTTGGCAAAGCAGCCATCTCGCTGCAAGGGCACGTAGGAAATGCGAGAAAGTGCTACATGTATCTTGCCCCATCAGGAAGTGAAAAAGTGTGAATTAAGAAAACCAACACTGCTGGCACATTTAATTGCCAGTGAGCTGCAGTACTGTGAATATGCATACGCTTTAAATGCGCACAATTTCATTGTTGAGACCCATGTATGGCCTGTTTTCACACTTCAAGATGTGGACACCAGTGTATTAGTAGCACAAAACACCTCGGTAGCACGAGCATCACTGTAAAGCTGATCATTTCTTGCCAACCATTTCTAAAGTTGGTCTTGTGATCATGGTCTGTCCTCCAGCATGGGAAACATGATGATGATTACTGAGCAACTGTCAGTAAATTTACGAAGTGTTTGTAAAATCTGTCATTTTTGTCTCTCCATGAATGTCTGTTATGGACATGCAGTGTGCATGTCTGTGACGGATTCACGGACAGATGCAAAAGTTACTGATTTTACAAAGTGTTCATACATTTTTTGGGAGCCCTGATGGGGGAGCAAGCCAGTGGGTTTTCATACTAAAAACCCCCCCCAATTTGCACATGTAAGGGTAGAGGGGAGGCAACATCCTGTTGAGGGTGAAGATATTTCTTAATCTGATTTACACACCTGTTTGATGGTTTAGCTGTCCTCCTTGTATGTCCCTTTTTTAACACGCTCCTGAACCTCTTTCTCCTTCGCTTATATCTGTTTGGCATTAAAAGCGCATATTAGTCGCTGTCCTTTGCATTC